>NC_135978.1:30767027-31367027 GCF_053455715.1 Rhinoraja longicauda | reverse complement strand
CAGTTTCCTCCCACACTCCCAAGGTTTGTAGGTTAATTGGCTTGGAATAATTGTAAATTGTCCCTAGTGTGTGTTGGATAGTGTTAATGTACGGGAATCGCTGGTCGGCGCGGACTCGGTGGGCTGAAGTGCCTGTTTCCGCGCTGTACCTCTAAAACTAAACTAAAATTTTATGTCCATGAATACACCTTGAGTGGGTGTAACCCTACACCCCTCTCCTAAGCGGACCGCCTTGGCATCTTGGGGATGCCTCCCGCAGCCGACCTTGAGGTCCCTCTCCTACTGGCCCACTCCTTGCGTCCGCAGTCACCAGCAGCTCCCTCCTCGACTATCCAGTCTTTGGGACTTCCGAGCTTCTCCCTGCAGGCTCTACTTCGCAGCGGTGAATGGGCCTGCTGCCACATGTGGACCTTCGTTCTCAAGGCCACCAGGTCTATGTTAGTGAAGCAGCGAATAGTGAAATGCCTGGATAGAGTGGATGTAGAGTGGATATTTCCACAAGTGGGAGAGCCTAGGGCCAGAGGTCACAGCCTCAGAATTAACGGACGTTCCTTTGGGAAGGAGATGAGGAGAAATTTCTTTAGTCAGATGGTGGTGAGTCTGTGGAATTTATTGTCGCAGTAGATTGTGGAGGCTAAATTAATGGATATTTGTAAGGCAGATATTTGGATAGATTCTTGATTAGTACGGGTGTCAACGGTTATGGGGAGAAGGCAGGAGAATGGGGTTGAGTGGAAAGATAGATCAGCCATGATTGAATGGCGGGGTAGACTAGATGGGCCGATTGGCCTAATTTTGCTCCTATCACATGTCCTGATGAACTATGTTCTTGGCCAGCCGCTGGGTCTGCTTTTGCAAGGTCACACGGCGCGTGTAAGATGCATTGTGCAACATCAGATATTTGAATAAAAACATTGAAGGTCTGGGAATCGATGCCACTTTTGCTTTGGCAATCTATTTCTCATACATTGTGTGTAGTGCACATGAGAAAATCACATCCCTGTGGCCCCAGAAGAAGTTGGCACGGGTCCATGCGTATTAGTGTTATGCATGTTGGAATTTTGAACCCATTACTTCTGGGATAAGGGAAATGCGGCTATTGTGTTTATCTTTCATATCTCAAGCTGGTCTTTATAATCTCGCTGATATCACCAAAGAGCATATTTTCTCAATGTTGATGTTGGGGGCTGGTGAAACCCTGCAAACCTCTGGAGAGTGTATTAGTGATCTCCCTCCCTATAATGTTTATATTTTAGATACGATAGTGGCATTTAAGAGACTTTTGGATAGGCTTATAGATATGGAATGATATGGGTAAGGTCATAAGTTCTAGAGCAGAATGAGGCAACTCGGCCCATCGTCCACTCCACCATTCAATCATGTCTGATCTATCTTTCCCTCTCAACCCCATTCTCCTGCCTTCTTCCCATAACCGCTGACACCCTTGCTAAGCAAGAATCTGTCAATCTCAGCCTTGAAAATATCCATTGATGGCCTTCACAGCCATCTATGCTATGCATTCCACAGATTCACTGCCCTCTGATGAGATAAATTCCTCCACTTCTCTTTTCCAAAGGTACTTCCTTTAATTATGAGGCTAAGGCCCCTGGTCCTGGACTCTCTCACCAGTGGAAACATCCTCTCCACATCCACTCTACCCAGACCTTTCACGATTCAGCACGTTTCAATGAGGTCCCCCCTCATCCTTCTAAACTCTAGCGAGTACAGGCCCAGTGCCGTCAAACGCTCATCATACGTTTGATAGACACAAAAAGCTGGAGTAACTCAGCGGGTCAGACGGCATCTCTGGAGAAAAGGAATGGGTGACGTTTCGGGTCGAGACCCTTCTTCATCATACGTTAACGGGATGATCCTGGGATCATTTTCGTAAACCTCCAAATTATTTTCTCCTCTAGGGGTTCTGTTAGATCCTCTTTCACTGCTCCCTCTTTTTTTTCTTAAATGGTAGCTTTTGAGAGACTTTAGGATAGGCACATGGATATGCAAGGAATGGAGTGACTTGGATTATGTGCAGGAAAGAGCTGCAGATGCAGGTTTAAATCGAAGGTATACGCAAAATGCTGGAGTAACTCAGTGGTGACGTTTCGGGTTGAGACCCTTCGTCAGACTGATCAGTCTGAAGAAGGGTCTCGACCCGAAACGTCACCCATTCCTTCTCTCCAGAGATGCTGCCTGACCCGATGGATTATGTGCAGTCTGATTAGAGTCGGTCTTGGCATCATGCTTGGCACAGACATTGTGGGCCGAAGGGCTGCACTTTATGTTCTAAGGGGCGACCATTTGTGTGGCTGAATGAGACTGTAATTGATCAAAAGCTGTGTGGGAGACCCTTTGGGCCCAGATAACTGTACCCATCCCTGGAGATGGCGGTAATCCTGCAGGAAATTGAACCAAGAAAAAACAAACGAGGGCCAGCTCGGTTTTCTACACTGTCTTCGAAACGTATTACTGGTTCCAGATGTCCGTTTTGCTCAGCACAGAGCTTCCTTTGTTGAGTTAACTGTGGGGTGACAGTCATCCATTGGTTTTAGAGCGATGAATTAATGCCTCTTCTACAATCCCAGTGTCAGCAACAGACAGTAGATTGTTTAGCTCGAGCAGGTACTTCTCCGTGCTGCACATTCCCTTCCTATAATAATTCCCAAATGCATCATTCTAACCTTTCAGAAGCTGGCTTCATTTAAACTGATGGCAAACTAATGTTCCAGCTGCCTTGTTTTTAAACCAGCACCGTTTCATCTGATTTGATGATTGACACTGGTGAGCCTGCATTTATTGTCTACTCTTTGATGCCTAAATAGTTTAGTTTTAGTTTAGATAGACGGGCATGGACCTGTTGGGCCCAAACCTCTCCTGCGGGCCCGGCAACCCTCCCCGAACTGACGACCCGCTGGCGGCCGGGGAGTCTCCCCTGGGGCTGGGGGGGGGAGGGGGGAAAGGAAAGGGAAACACTCACCCCGACCCCGGGCGGCCATCGCGGCGTCCAGAGCGACCTGTGGACCCGTTGGGTGCAAAGCTCTCATGCAGTGGCAGCTCGACGATGACGGCCATTGCTTTGAACGGGACGAAGCCCCGGTGCACAACCAGTGAGCTTTGAGCGCACACGCGGATCCGGCGGCCATCTTACGTAAGTATTAGATCATAGGGCCCCAACTGCACAGGTGCAGACCCGTTGGGTTCCCATTGTGACGCAAGATGCTGTTTGCACATCGCAAAGTCGAAATATAGTAGGTCGAAGCATCGTAAGTCGGGGAGCATCTGTATTAGATCAACGGGACCCAACTGCACATGCGCGGACCCATTGGGTTCCCATTGTGATGTCGAACGCGGCTGAGGGGCATGGCAAGTGGAAAAGGGATATATTAAAGTTTAAAAAGTCATTTTTAAAGTTTAAAAAGTGAATAACTTTAAAAATATAACAACCATTTGAACCTCAGGCCAATAGTGAGTAAGGTGGGCCTAAAATTGTTGCGCTGTCGTGTACCGTTTTGGCTGTATATCGGGTATGAACAAACAAACATACGAATATACGAGATGAGAGTTTTCGTAATATATATAGATAGAATAGGTATATAGCGTGGAAACAGGCCCTTCGGCCTACTGAGTCCACGCCGGCCAGTGACCCTCGCACATTAATACAATCCTACGCACACACTTCAGACAATTTACATTTTATACCAAGCCAATTACCCTATGTCTTTGGAGTGTGGGAGGAAACTGAAGATCTCAAAGAAAACCCACGCGGTCACGGGGAGAACGTACAAACACCGTACAGACAACACCCGCAGTTGGGATTGAACCCTGGTCTCCGGCGCTGTAACGTAGCAACGCTACCGCTGCGCCACCGTGCCGCCACTAATTGAGATTGCCACCATTGAGTGGACCTCTTGACCACCGACGTACATTAAGCAGCACTAACTGGGCAGGTTTCCTTCCCCAACATATTATTGCATTTTACCGGGAGCATGGACGTTTACAAGGATTTTGATGATTTCGTTTTGCAAGAAACTGATTTGGATGTGGTGTTTTTCTTACGTGGAGGCATACAGCATGGAAACAGTCCCTATGGAGCAACTCGTCTCAATGCTGACCTAGCCCCATCCATCTACAGTAGTCCCATTTACCTGTGTTTGGCCCCTATCCTTCCAAACGTTTCCTATCCAAGCACCTGTCCAATTGTCTTCTAAATGCTGTTATAGTACCTGCCTCAACTACCTCCTCTGGCAGCTCATTCTATGTACCCACCACCCTCTGTGTGAAAAAGATGCCTCTTAGATCCCTATTACACTAGTTTTCTATTGTCCCATCCTACACATGAGGGTCAATTTACAGAGGCCGATTAACTTACAAATCAGCACGTCTTTGGGATGTGTGAGGAATCCAGAGCCGTTGGAGGAAACCCACGCGGTCACAGGAAGAACGTACAAACTCCACACAGGCAGCACCCAAAGTCAGTATCGCACACAGATCTCTGGTGTTGAGGCAGCATCTCCACCAGCCATGTCACTGTGCCACCCTAAAAGATGGAAGGTATTTATTTTATTTCCCCCTATTACACCCGACTTGGCCGAAAACAGCAAGTAAAATACTGTGCTAGTTAGTTAATAATGAAGAATATAAAACACCCAGTTTAGTTTATTGTCACGTGCACCGAGGTACAGTGAAAAGCATTTGTTGCGTGCTAACCAGTCAGAGGAAAGACAATTCATGATTACAGTTGAGCCATCCATAGTGTACAGATACACACGATAAAGGGAATAATGTGAATAACGTTTAGTGCAAGATAAAGTCCAGTAAAGTCCGATCAAAGATAGTCCGAGGATCTCCAATGAGGTAAATAGTAGTTCCAGACTGCTCTCTGATTGTTGATAGGATGATTCAGTTGCTTGATAACAGCTGGGAAGAGATACTGTCCCTGAATCTGGAGGTGTGCGTTTTCACACTTCTGTACCTCTTGCCTGATGGGAGAAGAGGGAGTGGCCGCTGTGTGACTAGTCCTTGATTATGCTGGTTGCCTTGCCGAGGCAGTGTGCAGTGTCAATGGAAGGGAGGTTGGTTTGTGTGATGGTCCTGGCTGCGTCCACAACTCTCTGCAATTTCTCGCCGTCTCGGCCCAAGTTGCTGAGTGTCCCAAAAATGTAGATAAAGGCACACGTTCTCAGTAGAACAAAATAGTTTCTGAACAGCTTCTTCTTCTTGCGTATGGCGTGCACAGCCTAAAGTTGTAGGTCAAGGGTAGACATCCTGGAGTATTATGTGCAGTTTTGGTCTCCTAACCTGAGGAAAGACGTTCTTGCCTTAGAGGGAGTACAGAGAAGGTTCACCAGATTGATCCCTGGGATGGCGGGACTTTCATATGAGGAAAGACTGGATAGACTGGGCTTGTACTCGCTGGAATTTAGAAGACTGAGGGGGGATCTTATAGAAACATATAAAAATCTTAAGGGGTTGTTGAGGCTAGATGCGGGAAGGGTCTCGACCCGAAACGTCACCCATTCCTTCTCTCCCGAGATGCTGCCTGACCTGCTGAGTTACTCCAGCATTTTGTGAATAAATCGATTTGTACCAGCATCTGCAGTTATTTTCTTATACTACTAGATGCGGGAAGATTGTTCCCGATGTTGGGGGAGTCCAGAACCAGGGGTCACAGCTTAAGGATAAGGGGGAAGTCTTTTAGGACCGAGATGAGAAAACATTTCTTCACACAGAGAGTGGTGAGTCTGTGGAATTCTCTGCCACAGAAGGTAGTTGAGGCCAGTTCATTGGCTATATTTAAGAGGGAGTTAGATGTGGCCCTTTTTGCTAAAGGGATCAGGGGGTATGGAGGGAAGGCAGGTACAGGCTACTGAGCTGGATGATCAGCCATGATCATATTGAATGGCGGTGCAGGCTCGAAGGGCCGAATGGCCTACTCCTGCACCTATTTTCTATGTTTCTATGTTTCTATCCAGGCCAGGGCAGCATCAGTTGCTGGGTGGATGGGCCTTGATGCCACCAGGGAAAAGTCTCAGTGAGCAGTCATTCACGATGGGTGGGATGGTCTGGTCTGGATATCTGCAGTCGCAAGCAGGGCTGTCTTGTCTGAACAGCCAAGACAATGCACGCACCAGATCAAAAAAGGCTTTTGCTAGTGGTTATAGCTTGCAAGGCAAGATAAATATTCTGAAATAATATTGGAAACATTAACAATTTTGTTTCAGTAGGTTTTGCAAGTGGAAAGGGGTAAGTTACGGGTAGTCATTCCTTAAAACTTGTGTTCTTGTATTTTAGTGCATTAATTCTTTACTGGTGGAGGGAAAATGTTCCCAATGTTGGGGGAGTCCAGAACCAGGGGCCACAGTCTAAGAATAATGGGGAGGCCATTTAAAACTGAGAAAAAACTTTTTCACCCAGAGAGTTGTGAATTTGTGGAATTCTCTGCCACAGAAGTCAGTGGAGGCCAATTCACTGGATGAATTTAAAATAGAGTTAGATAGAGCTCTAGGGGCTCGCGGAATCAAGGGATATGGGGAGCAGGCAGGCACGGGTTACTATCATATCATATCATATATCTACAGCCGGAAACAGGCCTTTTCGGCCCTCCAAGTCCGTGCCGCCCAGTGATCCCCATACATTAACACTATCCTACACCCACTAGGGACAATTTTTACATTTACCCAGCCAATTAACCTACATACCTGTACGTCTTTGGAGTGTGGGAGGAAACCGAAGATCTCGGAGAAAACCCACGCAGGTCACGGGGAGAACGTACAAACTCCTTACAGTGCAGCACCCGTAGGCAGGATCGAACTGATTGTGGATGATCAGGGGGTAAGGGGGGTGATGGTGGGGGGAGGTGAGAGTGGAGGAGAGAGAGGGCGTGTGGGAGAGTGGGAGAGTGAGAGTGGGGCTTGGGGAGCCATGATCACGATGAATGGCGGTGCTGGCTCGAAGGGCCAAATGGCCTCCTCCTGCACCTATTTTTCTGTTTCTATGTCAATTCTTTGTTTTTCTTTTGTGTGTCCTGGAATTGGACGGAGAATATAAAAGAGGCGTTGCTGCCACAAGGATTATATCTGTAGCATTCTCCGATGGTAGAATGATGGGAAATAGCTTAAAGTTGTTATACTTACAAAATTCTGGAGTGAATTGAGATTGTGAGAAGCCAAGTGGCATCATCCGATAATATTCTCACACGTTTGTTGGCCTGGGAAAGAGACGTATTTAAGTGTGGGAATGGAAGTAAAGTGGAACCAAGTTCAGTTTAATTCCTAACAAGCTTGCGAGCAGGAGTTTGGAAGGATCACTCAAAATGAAGTAAATTCACGCAAGTAGCTGACGTTATTTATTATCTGTGACAATTGCCCCGTGATTAAAATTAATTATTAAACGCTATTAAAGCAAAATGCCTCCATTAAATATCTTGTGCTTCATCTGTAGATTTGTCAATGCATAATTGTAAAATATAAAATGCAGATTTGCTTCAAGGCAATACATTTGTAGATAAAATCAGGTTTTTATTTAGTTGGCAGCTACAGCCTTTAACCAAGTGTTTTCTTATAAAGTGGCAGATTGGGTTTAAACAGTCGAGCAGACAAAATGTCACCAAAAAGGAACTGCAGATGCTGGTTTACACCGAAGACAGACACAAAATGCTGGAGTAACTCAGTGGGTCAGGCAGCATCTCTGGAGAAAAGATGAAGGGTTTCTACCCAAAATGTCACCTATTCATTTTCTCCAGAGATGCTGCCTGACCTGCTGAGTTACTTCAGCATTTTATGTCTATCTTTGGTTTAAACAGTTTAGCTATACTCACCTTACTTTTTGTTTTTCATATCTTATATTTTAGAGGCCAGATTAAGTTGTGTTTCCATCTAGCAATATTTGTTTTGTGTGAAAGTGAGAAGGGCTAGAGGAAAATAGTCTGGAAACATACTTTGACCGAGAAGTTCCAAACCAAACACATTTCAACCGTACGTTTGAAATGACGGATCTTTTGAAATTGGGATCAGGAGCTGTCGAGAATAACATTCACCTGTGTGACCTTGGTCTATTGTAGATTGTGTTTTTGCTGTGAATAAGAAGCTGATGCGAGTATTGACGTGGTTGTGTGGTAGTTGCTGATATCATTACTGTTGGAGTGGGTACGTGGCAACAGTGGGTTCAGGGTGAGGAGAAGTTCATCTGTTACCCCAGCCACCCTCATAATGGCATTTTGTCTCTCTGGAGGACAAATTAACATCGGAGTAATTAATAGGAAATGAAAATGTGATATTTGAAACTTTTGTTTATGTATTTTAAAACCTTATAATTCCCCCAGTATGTAGTGCTGGCGAATCTACCAGGTATTATCTTTATAATATATCTGTGATTGGGGGGTTGCATGAGTCACTGTGGAAGCAGATCCAAGTGATGAATTAGACTGAATTGCAAAGAGAGAGTATTATCCTACGAATCCTTACACACTGTGAAGAACACTGTGGTAAACCCTGGTGGGAAATAAAAGGGATCAGTGGTGGTGAATGTCCCAGAGGAAATCCAAGCGAGCTGTGAGGCAGCATTAGCCTCCCTTGAAATTAATATTGCAACCCTCGGACTGAGTTTAGTTTAGTTTAGAGATACAGCGGAAACAGGCCCTTCGGCCCACCTAGTCTGCGCCGACCAGCGATCCCCGCACACCAACACTATCCTACACACACAATAGACAATAGACAATAGACAATAGGTGCAGGAGTAGGCCATTCAGCCCTTCGAGCCAGCACCGCCATTCAATGCGATCATGGCTGATCACTCTCAATCAGTACCCCGTTCCTGCCTTCTCCCCATACCCCCTCACTCCGCTATCCTTAAGAGCTCTATCCAGCTCTCTCTTGAAAGCATCCAACGAACTGGCCTCCACTGCCTTCTGAGGCAGAGAATTCCACACCTTCACCACTCTCTGACTGAAAAAGTTCTTCCTCATCTCCGTTCTAAATGGCCTACCCCTTATTCTTAAACAGCGGCCCCTTGTTCTGGACTCCCCCAACATTGGGAACATGTTTCCTGCCTCTAATGTGTCCAATCCCCTAATTATCTTATATGTTTCAATAAGATCCCCCCTCATCCTTCTAAATTCCAGTGTATACAAGCCCAATCGCTCCAGCCTTTCAACATACGACAGTCCCGCCATTCCGGGAATTAACCTAGTGAACCTACGCTGCACGCTCTCCATAGCAAGAATATCCTTCCTCAAATTTGGAGACCAAAACTGCACACAGTACTCCATGTGCGGTCTCACCAGGGCCCGGTACAACTGTAGAAGGACCTCTTTGCTCCTATACTCGACTCCTCTTGTTACGAAGGCCAACATTCCATTGGCTTTCTTCACTGCCTGCTGTACCTGCATGCTTCCTTTCATTGACTGATGCACTAGGACACCCAGATATCGATGAACTCCCCCTCCTCCTAACTTGACACCATTCAGATAATAATCAGCCTTTCTATTCTTACTTCCAAAGTGAATAACCTCACACGAGGGACAATTTACAATTTTTACCAAAGCCAATCAACCAACAAACCTGCACGTCTTTGGAGTGTGGGAGGAAACCGGAGCTCCCGGAGAAAACCCACGCAGGTCACGGGGAGAACGTACTAACTGCATGCAGACAGCACCCGTGGTCTCTGGCGCCGTAAGAAGGGAGAGAGGAAAATGGTCTAGAAACATATTTTGACCCTCAAGGTCCAAACCAAACACATTTCAACCGTAAGTTTAAAACGATGGATATTTTGAAACTCTACTGCCACGCCACCTTGCCGACTGTGCTGCCACTTCCTTCACCTGAAAGATCATATGGGAATTTGCTCAACAGGGGAGTTTGAAGTCTCTGAGTGATGGAGTCATAGAGCACAGAACGAAGCCCTTCGGCCCAATTTGTTGTGGAGTCAGAGAGTCATATAGCACGGAAACAGGCCCTTTGGCCCAATTTATCCCATGCTGACCAAGATGCCCCATCTACTCTATTTATAATCATAATCATACTTTATTAGTCAAATATGTTTTGCAACATATGAGGAATTTGATTTGCCATTCAGTCATACCAATAAAAAGCAATAAGACACACAAAATACATTTTAACATGAACATCCACCACAGTGACTCCTCCACATTCCTCACTGTGATGGAAGACGAAAAAAAAGTTTAATCTCTTCCCTTCTTTGTCGGGGGCCTGGAGCCTTCCGTTGACGGGACGATCTTGGCTCCCGTAGCCGGCGGTCGGGTCCTTTGTGTCGGGGCGATCAAGTTCCTGCATCGGGGGGATCTCTGCTCCCCCGCGCCGGGCGATCTGACCTGGGTCCGGGCTGGTCAAACCTTCTGCGACTTTGGAGCTTCCCGACATCAGTCTCTACCTGAGACTGCGAGCTCTTCGATGGTGAAATGCTCAGGCCTCGGTTGGAGCGTTGATCCCAGGCATGGTATCGCAGGCTCCGATGGTAAGTCCACGCCCCCGCGGTGGGGCTCAAAGTCAGTCTCGAGCGAGGCCGCCAGCTCCATGATGTTAGGCCTCAGAACGACCGGAGATACGATCCTGAAAACAATTGCATCTCCGGCAAGGTGAGAGATTGAAAAAAGTTCCCCCCTCCCCCCTCCCTCACCCCCCCCCCCCCCCCCCCCCCCATAAAGCAAACCAGGGAACATTAACACATACTTTTTAAAACACAAAAAATAACAAAAAAGACAAAAAAGACAGACAGACAGACTGTTGGTGAGGTTGCCGGCGCCACCCGGTTCTATTCCCGCATGTCCGCCTTGGCCCGTATCCCTCAAACCTTTCCTCCCCCTGTATATGTCCAGATGCCCTTTAAATGTTATAGTACCTGCCTCAACTACTACCTCTGGCAGCTTGTTCCGTGTACACTGCCCTCAGTATTGAAAATGTTGCCTCTCGTGTTCCTATTACATCTTTTTCCTCTCGCCTTAACCCTCTGCCCTCTGGATCTTGATGCCCCTACCCCGGGTAAAGGATGTGCATTCACCCTTTCTATTTCCCTCTTGATTTGATACACCTCTATAAGATCACTCCACCTGTGCTCCATGGACTATTCCCAGCCAGCCCAACCCATCCCTACAGCTCAGGGCCTCGAGTTCTGGCAATATCTTTGGAAATCTTCTCTGCAGTCTCTCCAGTTTGGGACTAAGATGGAAATCTTAACGTGAATGTTTTATGGGATTTTTCTGTCAGCCGTGCCATAACAAGCTTTAAGAAAAGCACTTACTTTTCAAGAAAAGTGGTGCTTTTCACAATCTGATTGTCCCACAGTACTTTATATTTAAAGGAGTACTTGAATAATTACACAGTAAAATAAAACAGTATTGCACAGGAACACGCCCTTTGTTCCAATGTCTGTGCTGAACATGATGCCGTTCATAGGTTCTCGGAGCATAATTAGGTCATTCGGCCCTTCAAGTCTACTCCGCCATTCAATCATGGCTGATCCGTCTTTCCCACTCAACCCCATTCTCCTGCCTTTTCTCCATCACTCCTGACTCCCTTACTTATCAAGAATCTATCTATCTCTGCCTTAAACATATCCATTGACGGCATCCGCAGCCGTCTGTGGCAATGAATTCTACAGATTCACCACCCTCTGACCAAAGAAATTCCTCCTCATCTCCTTTCTAAAGGTATGTCCTTTTATTCTGAGGCTGTGCCCTCTGGTCCTAGACTCCCCTAATAGTGGAAATGTCCTATCCGCATCCACTCTATCCAGTCCTTTCACTATTCTGTAAGTTTCAATGAGGTCATCTTTCTAAACTCCAGCGAATACATGCCCCATGTCTTCAAACGCTCATCATATGTTAAACCATTCATTCCTGGGATCATTCTTGCCAAGTCTTATCTGCCGGCAGATGATGCATATCGCTCCATTCCCTGCATATCCATGTGCCTATCTAGAAATCACTTGCGCGCGCGCACACACACACACACACACACACACACACACACACACACACACACACACACACACACACACACACACACACACACACACACACACACACACACACACACACACACACACACACACACACACACATTTTTATGTATAGATACAGTACACATACACACGCATGCATATATACACTCATGCGCATACACACACACACACATATGCACACACAAATATATATATATATATACACACATACATATATATACAAAAAACAAACATCTGTCTGTCTGTCTTCCCGTCCCTCCATCTTGTATATATATAAATGTATCCGTATGTATCTATATATTTATTTCTGTGATTTTGCCAAAACGGTAAACCATAACTCCACAATTTTTGTGCCACCTTAATCACCACTCTCGTGGCGACTGTTTACAACAAGTTTTATTTAAATTGGTCTTATATTTTTTAAGTTCTAGAGGTTTTAAAGTTAAAACATTTAATTTCTAGCCGATTTCTTGCGACTGTGAGAGATGAGTCGCGCCCCCCCCTCCGCCGGTACAATTCATGCAAATATATATATAAATATATTTGTATGTATGTATATCTCTCTGAGAGACGTGTGGACCTGCAGCCAAAACGGTACACCATAGCGCCACAATTTTAGCGCCACCTTAATCACAACTGTCCTGGCGATTGTTTATAACAAGTTTCATTTAAATTGGTTTATATTTTTTAAGTTAGAGACATTTTAAAGTTTAAAACTCTCATTTCTAAACACATTTTTTCAAAGTGCTGTGTGTATGACATCACCAGAGGGCACGCACGGCTTCTCTCCTCACTTGCACAAACAAGATGGACGCTGTTAGCGGAGCCGCCCGCCCGCAATCAGGGGCCCCCCTCTCCCCTCGCTTCTCTCCTCTCTCCCCTCACTCTCCCCACTCTCTCACACCCGGGGGACATTCCCGAGCAGGAGGGAGACGGTCGGACTGATGGTCCACTCATCCTTCCCTTCCGTCCCTTCAACCCACGGCGTCGTCGTGTCCCCCCTCCCGCCCGGGCCCAGCGCCCCGCACCATCACCGCACACAAGCGGGCAGCTTCTTCTACTCCTCCTTCAGCGGCCGCTTCCACCGATGGCGGCTTCGTCGAGGGCCGCTGCTACCGACGGCCCCGGCGCGACTTCAGAAAGATGGCGGCCGCTCTCCTCCTCACGCTCCGCCATCTTGTGCGTGCCTCCCGCCGCTCCTCTCTCCTCTCTCCCCTCTTCTCTCACCTCCCCATTCTCCCAGACCCGCCGCCGCCCGCCTCGAGTAATCCCATCTCCGCTGCCCGACCCGAGTAGTCTCACCTCCGCTCCCCAACTCGTGGGGGTGGGGGGAAGGGGGACAGTGGGAGTCAGGGAAGGTGGGGAGGGGGGGGTAAGGGGGATTGAGTAGGGGGTTGAGGGTGCTACACCAATACAGGAGAGGCTTTGAGTCCGGGGCTCACTCAGTGACGACACCCTCTCCCCTTCCCTGTTCCCCCTCTATGAGGAATGGGCCCAACGGGTCCACTTGTTCTAGTATGACACTTGACACTTCAGTGCAACTGTGCAGGTGCGGATTACCAATTTGAATTTTGTGTTGAAATCCATGAGACGCATCTTCAACCAATCTTCATTTCTTGCTCAAATGAGAATGCCATTCTTTGAGCCACAGCAGACAATTTGGGATCAAGCCTGATCCTCTCTCAACCTGGTGTTTGCACAGATGGGCTAATTCAGTCTGCTCGCGGTTTAACCTGAGACTTCCTCTACAATGAGCTGCATTTGGCTGTAAATTTACAAAACAAACTCAAAGGAACGACAATGTTTTTGTCATTATAATTATAAGCTTTCTCATTTCCAACAATTGTTTCCAAAATGAGAAGTATCCAGTAACATGCAACACAGCCAAGGAGATCCCTGTAACTTTATTGTCTGAAGACTACCTACTATATGTAACCCTAGCATTCATTTCCCATGAAAACCAGATGCTGCACTGTTGTGTTCAACCGGTACAACTGTCACTGAAACCTGGGCTTTGTAATGTTACATTGAGTCATGCAAGTTGAAGATGAAATTTATAATAAGTCTCGAGATTTGTTTTTAAACCAGAACTGTTTTTAAACAGAAAGTGGTGCAGCTGGTAGAGCTGCTGCCTTACAGTGCCAGAGACCTGGATGCAATCCTAGCCTTGGGTGCTGATTATGGGGAGTTTGCATGTTCTGCCTGTGTTCGCCTGGGCTCCGTTTTCTCCTACTTCCCAAAGACTTGTGGGTTTGTAGGTCAATTGACCTCTAAATTACCCCATGTGTGTAAATGAGCCCATCAGTGCCTCTACATCCGTAGAAAATTGAGGAGATTTGGTATTTGAGGATATTATTGTCCCTAGTGTGCAGGGAGTGGATGAGAAAGTGGGATAATATAGAACTCGTGTTATCAATGGGTGATCAAAGATTGGTGTGGACTCGGTGGGCCGAAAGGCCTGTTTCCATGCTGTGTCACTAACCTAAACTAAACTAAACTACCTTGAGTTAAACGGAATCATGTTATTGTGTTTTCACAGCATAGTAATATGATTCAAATAACAGCAAGCTACTTTCAATGAAGTAGAAGCTGATTTGGCAGATGAGGTTCTTCAATATATCACTTAACATCCTATTTATTTTCGCTAATGATTCCTGTAAATATCAAAGGACTGAAGAGATGTCCCTGCTTGCTATCGAGTTTGAATTACAGTTCATTCAAAAATACAGTTGCCATATCTGCACTCTAATGATGTTTTACCAGAGCATAGAAACATTTTGAGCACAACTGCAGATATATCTTTCAATTCTTTCATTGTGCAGTGGTGTGAAAATTCCACTGTAGTTATGTCAGTTGAAATTTTTTTTGATATGCCATTGTTTTTGATCTCAAAATACATTTTGTTACAAATTAAAGTATTTGGATTCTCTATATAAAATTTACTTTTTAAAAAAATGGCACCGTCACTGTGTCCTGATTTAGTGACTTGTACCTTCCTTCCACCCCAAACTGTAGCTTAAGTTTGGTTTTAGTTTAGACATACAGTGTGGAAACAGGACCTTCGGCCCACCAAGTCCACACCGACCAACTATCACCCGTACCACAAAAAGCTGGAGTAACTCGGTGGGTCAGGCAGCATCTCGGGAGAGAAGGAATGGATGTCGTTTCGTGTCGAGACCTTTCTTCAGACTGAGGGGTGTGTTCCTACACAACAATCACCCGTACAATAGTTCTATCCTGCAACCTAGGGACAATTTACAGAAGCTGATTAACCTGCAAACCTGCACGCCTTTGGGATGTGGGAGGAAACCCACGTGGTCACAGGGAGAACGTACAAATGCCGTATAGACAGCACCCGTAGTCCAGATCAAACCCAGGCCTCTAGTGCTCTAAAGGGCCTGTCCCACTTTGACGATTTTTAAGGCGACTGCTGGCGACTGTCAAAGTCGTAGCAGATCGCCGAAAAACCTTCGTTTTTTTTTTTAACCCTACGACAATGTCTCCGACAATGACCACGACAATGCCTACGACAAGCTACGACAACCAGCTACCTAGGCGACGGCAAGCTACGACAACCGGCGACCCACGATAAGAAAATGGTACCAGTCAGTATATCTATCTCACAAAAAAGGCACGAGGATTTTAGGAGAAAACACAGTTCCCATTTCACACAATATTCATCCATTTGACAATTGTGGGCGGATAGAATTATCACTCAGGTGCAACATGTCTTTGTTTCATTTCCCAAGGGCAGATGTATGCCAAGATCATCTAGATTCAACCATTGCACACCTACACAAGTGACTGCCGTGCTCTGCTCGGCCACTTTGCATGACAAACACGCATGAGAAAAAACTATTTGACAGCAACGTCGATCCACACAAGGTGCTCATTCGCGATACTTTCCTGACCCATGAAAGAATGGAGATTTCCTGCTTTACGCAAAGTGGTCATTTTGGGACAAGTAGACTTCAGAGATACAGCGTGGAAACAGACCCTTTGGCACACGGAGTCCGCGCCGACATCAATCATCCCATACACTAGCACTATTCTACTTACAAGGGCGGCACGGTAGCGCAGCGGTAGAGTTGCTGCTTTACAGCGAATGCAGCGCCGGAGACTCGGGTTCGATCCTGACTACGGGTGCTGCACTGTAAGGAGTTTGTACGTTCTCCTCGTGACCTGCGTGGGTTTTCTCTGAGATCTTCGGTTTCCTCCCACACTCCAAAGACGTACAGGTATGTAGGTTAATTGGCTGGGTAAATGTAAATGTAAAAATTGTCCCTAGTGGGTGTAGGATAGTGTTAATGTTACGGGGATCACTGGGCGGCACGGACTTGGAGGGCCGAAAAGGCCTGTTTCCGGCTGTATATATATGATATGAGCAGTAGCAGCAGCAATCAGCAGTAGCAGCAGCAATCAGCAGTAGCAGCAGCAATCAGCAGTAGCAGCAGCAATCAGCAGTAGCAGCAGCAATCAGCAGTAGCAGCAGCAATCAGCAGTAGCAGCAGCAATCAGCAGTAGCAGCAGCAATCAGCAGTAGCAGCAGCAATCAGCAGTAGCAGCAGCAATCAGCAGTAGCAGCAGCAATCAGCAGTAGCAGCAGCAATCAGCAGTAGCAGCAGCAATCAGCAGTAGCAGCAGCAGCAATCAGCAGTAGCAGCAATCAGCAGTAGCAGCAGCAGCAATCAGCAGCAGCAATCAGCAGCAGCAATCAGCAGCAGCAATCAGCAGCAGCAATCAGCAGTAGCAATCAGCAGTAGCAGCAGCAGTAGCAGCAGCAGCAATCAGCAGTAGCACCAAGCTGTGTTGCTTGGGAAGTAGTGTGTGGGGATTGTGTGGGGATTGTAAGGAGTAAGACCTGTGTGATCTCCCGGACTAGTTTCGATCGCCTAGCTTGGAGTCGGAGAGGAATTTCCCGGATTTTTCCCCAAATTGGCCTGGGTTTTTTATCCGGTTTTTCGCCTCTCCCAGGAGATCACTCAGTTCTTTTGGGTGGGCGGTTGGAGCGGTTGGAGTAGCGGCCGGGTGGTAGGTTTAGTAACTGAGCGCGGGGCTTTGTTTGGAGAGTATGACTGCCAGGGCAGTTTTTTGTTCTGGGTGTCAGATGTGGGGAATCTGGGAGTCTGATAGTCTTCCAGACATCCACATCTGCGCCAGGTGTGACGAGATGGGGCTCCTAAGGGACCGTATTAGGAACCTGGAGCGGCAGATTGATGACCTCCGTCTGATCAGGGAGAGTGAGGAGGTTATAGATAGGAGTTACAGGGAGGTGGTCACTCCTAGACCACGGGAGGTAGACAAGTGGGTCACTGTTAGGGGGGGCAAGGAACAGAGGCAGGGACTAGGGAGTACCCCGGTGGCTGTACCCCTTGGAAATAAGTACTCCTGTTTAAGTACTGTTGGGGGGGACAGCCTACCTGGGGGCAGCGACGGTGCCCGGGCCTCTGGCAAGGAGTCCGGCCCTGTTGCTCAGAAGGGTAGGGAAAGGAAGAGGAGAGCAGTAGTAATAGGGGACTCTATAGTGAGGGGGTCAGATAGGCGTTTCTGTGGACGCAGTCGGGAGACCCGGATGGTGGTTTGCCTCCCTGGTGCCGGTGTCCGGGATGTGTCTGAGCGTGTCCAGGATATCCTGAAAGGGGAGGGAGAGGAGCCAGAGGTCGTGGTACATATAGGTACCAACAATATAGGTAGGATAAGGGAAGAGGTCCTGAAAGGAGAATTCAGGGGGCTAGGAAGAGAGTTTAAAAAAAAGGACTTCCAAAGTAATAATCTCAGGCTTACTGCCTGTGCCACGCGATAGTGAGAATAGGAATGGAGTGAGGTGGAGGATAAATACGTGGCTGAGGAACTGGTGCAGGGAGCAGGGTTTCAAGTTTCTGGATCATTGGGACCTCTTCTGGGGGAAGTATGACCTGTACAAAAAGGACGGGTTGCATCTGAACCCGAGGGGAACCAATATCCTGGCGGGGAGATTTGCTAAAATAACTGCGGAGACTTTAAACTAGTACGGTTGGGGGGAGGGACTCAAACACAGATAGCTAATAGGCAGTGTGTGAGGCAGGAGGCAGAAAAGGGAAACACTCAGACCCAATATGTAGGAGAGAAAGAAGGGAAAAGAAATAAACTGAGAATAAGAAATGATGGGTCCCTTAAATGTGTATATTTTAATGCTAGGAGCATTGTAAGAAAGGTGGATGAGCTTAGAGCCTGGATTGACATCTGGAAGTATGATGTTGTGGCGATCAGTGAAACATGGTTGCAGGAGGGTTGCGATTGGCAATTAAATATTCCAGGATTTCATTGTTTCAGATGTGATAGAATCGGAGGGGCAAGAGGTGGGGGTGTTGCATTGCTTGTCAGGGAGGATATCACAGCAGTGCTTTGGCAGGACAGACTAGAAGGCTCGATTAAGGAGGCTGTTTGGGTGGAACTCAGAAATGAGAAAGGTTTAGCAACACTTATAGGGGTGTATTATAGACCGCCAAATAGGGAACGAGAATTGGAAGAGCAAATATGTAAGGAGATAGCAGATATTAGTAGTAAGCACAGAGTGGTGATTGTGGGTGATTTCAATTTTCCGTATATAGACTGGGAATCACATTCTGTTAAAGGGCTGGATGGTTTGGAGTTTGTAAAATGTGTGCAGGATAGTTTTTTGCAGCAATACGTAGAGGTGCCTACCAGAGAAGGGGCAGTGTTGGACCTCCTGTTAGGAAATGAGATGGGTCAGGTGACGGAGGTATGTGTTGAGGAGCACTTTGGGTCTAGTGATCATAATGCCATTAGTTTCAATATCATTATGGAGAAGGTCAAATCTGGACCAAGGGTTGAGATTTTGGATTGGAGAAAGGCTAATTTTGAGGAGATGAGAAAGGATTTAAAAGGAGTGAAATGGAAATTGTTGTTTTATGAAAAGGATATAATAGAGAAATGGAGGATATTTAAAGGTGAAATTTTGAGAGTACAGAGTCTTTATGTCCCTGTTCGGTGGAAAGGAAAGAATAATAATTTGAAAGAGCCGTGGTTTTCCAGGGAAATTGGACACTTGGTTCGGAAAAAGAGGGAGATATACAATAAATATAAGCGGCAGGGAGTAAATGAGGTTTTTGAGGAATATAAAGAATGTAAAAGGAATCTTAAAAAGGAAATTAGAAAAGCGAAAAAAAGATATGAGGCTGCTTTGGCAAGTAATGTAAAAGTAAACCCCAAGGGGTTCTACAGATATGTCAATAGCAAAAGGATAGTGAGGGATAAAATTGGTCCATTAGAGAGTCAGAGTGGACAGCTATGTGCTGAGCCGGAAGAAATGGGGGAGATATTAAACAATTTCTTTTCTTCGGTATTTACCGAGGAGAAGGATATTGAATTATGTGAGGTAAGCGAAACAAGTAGAGTAGTGATGGAAATTAGGAGGATTAAAGAAGAGGAGGTACGGACACTTTTGAAGAATATAAAAGTGGATAAGTCTCCAGGTCCTGATAGGATATTCCCTAGGACATTGAGGGAAGTTAGTGCAGAAATAGCAGGGGCTATGACGGAAATATTTCAAACGTCATTAGAAACAGGGATGGTGCCGGAAGATTGGCGCATTGCGCATGTTGTGCCTTTGTTTAAAAAAGGTTCTAAAAGTAAACCTAGCAATTATAGACCTATTAGTTTGACGTCTGTGGTGGGAAAATTAATGGAAAAGATACTTAGGGACAATATATATAATTATTTGGATAATCAAGGCCTGATTAGAAACAGTCAACATGGATTTGTGCCTGGAAGGTCATGTTTGACTAATCTTCTTGAATTTTTTGAAGAGGTTACCAGGGAAATTGATAAGGGCAAGGCTGTGGATGTTGTCTATATGGACTTCAGTAAGGCATTTGACAATGTTCCACATGGAAGGTTGATTAAGAAGGTTAAATCGTTGGGTATTAATAGTGAGGTTGCAAGATGGATTCAACAATGGCTGAATGGGAGATACCAGAGGGTAATGGTTGACAATTGTATGTCAGGTTGGAGGCCAGTGTCTAGTGGAGTGCCCCAAGGATCTGTGTTGGGTCCACTGTTGTTTGTCATTTACATTAATGATCTGGATGATGGTGTGGCAAATTGGATTAGTAAATATGCAGATGATACTAAGATAGGTGGAGTAGTTGATAGTGAGGTAGATTTTCAAAGTCTACAGAGAGACTTGGGCCTTTTGGAAGGGTGGGCTGAAAGATGGCAGATGGAGTTTAATGCTGATAAGTGTGAGGTGCTGCATTTTGGTAGGACAAATCAAAATAGGACGTACAGGGTAAATGGTAGGGAATTGAGGAATGCAGTGGAACAGAGGGATCTGGGAATAACTGTGCATTGTTCCCTGAAGGTGGAATCTCATGTGGATAGGGTGGTGAAGAAGGCGTTTGGTATGCTTGCCTTTATAAATCAGAGCATCGAGTATAGATGTTGGGATGTAATGTTGAAATTGTACAGGGCATTGGTGAGGCCGAATCTGGAGTATGGTGTGCAGTTCTGGTCGCCAAATTATAGGAAGGATGTCGACAAAATGGAGAGGGTACAGAGGAGATTTACTAGAATGTTGCCTGGGTTTCAGCACTTAGGCTACAGAGAGAGGTTGAATAGGTTGGGTCTTTATTCTTTGGAGCGTAGAAGGTTGAGGGGGGACTTGATAGAGGTTTTTAAAATTTTGAGAGGGACGGACAGAGTTGACGTGGGTAGGCTTTTCCCTTTGAGAGTGGGGAAGATTCCAACAAGGGGACATAGCTTCAGAATTGAGGGACAAAGGTTTAGGGGTAACATGAGGGGGAACTTCTTTACTCAGAGGGTTGTGGCTGTATGGAATGGGCTTCCGGTGGAAGTGGTGGAGGCTGGCTCGATTTTATTATTTAAGAGTAAATTGGATAGGTATATGGATAGGAGGGGATTGGAGGGTTATGGTCTGAGTGCAGGTAGATGAGACTAGGTCAGGGAGAATGGTCGGCGTGGACTGGTAGGGCCGGACAGGCCTGTTTCCATGCTGTAGTTGTTATATGTTATATGTTATATGTTATATGATATATGATACTTACTAAGGACAATTTACAATTTTACTGAAGCCAATTAACCTATACACCTGAGACAGACACAAATGCTGGAGTGATTCAATGCACCAGGCAGCATCTCTGGAGAAAAGGAATCGGTGACGTTTTGGGTCGAGACCCTTCTTCAAAAGTCACCTATTCCTTTTCTCCATAGATGCTGTCTGACCCCCTGCCTGACTACAGCTTTTTGTGTCTGTCTTCGGAGTAACCAGCATCTGAAATTAAATTATTTGATTTGGTCAAAATAAATGAAATTAAAATATTTGAAATAGATATCATGAGAAATTACTCTGAAATACAATAACTTCAAACATCAATCTTTGGTCAAAATGTCCAAAATTTACTTTATTCAAACAAACAAAATTCTTATAAAAGGTGGTTCAGCACCGGCGACAACCAAATTCACCTGGTGACAACCTACGACAGCGCCCATGACCGGATACGACAAGCTACGATCATTGGCGTCAAGCCAGCTGTCGGCGAAAAATTTCGAACAGAATAAAATTCCCGTGACGACCCGAGATCTGTTACGACTCATTGGAGTCTCGACCGTGCCCGCGACACCCCGGCGACCATGCCCGCGACACCCCGGCGACCGTGCCCGCGACACCCCGGCGACCGTGCCCGCGACACCCCGGCGACCGTGCCCGCGACACCCCGGCGACCGTGCCCGCGACACCCCGGCGACCGTGCCCGCGACACCCCGGCGACCGTGCCCGCGACACCCCGGCGACCGTTCCCGCGACACCCCGGCGACCGTGCCCGCGACACCCCGGCGAACGTGCCCGCGACACCCCGGCGACTGTTCCCGCGACACCCCGGCGAACGTGCGGCAACGGCCTAGTCACCGGCAGTCGCCTTAAAAATCGCCAAACTGGGACACGCCCTTATGGCAGCAACCCTACCACTGTGCCACCCCTCTGTGCCACTGTCCATCCCTGAAGCGATTTAGTGTTTATTTGGTTGCAATAGAATTTACTATTAACCGTGAAAATATAATTCTACATGTTATTTATTACAAGAGTCTAGAGTGTTTCATTGTCAAATGTCCCAAACAGAACAATGAAATTCTTACTTGTAGCAGCCCAATGACTCTGTAAACAAAATACCAACAAAAAAAAAGTTATACACGCGCAAACGCACGCGCACACACACACACCAAAAGCTATGCTTCGCTCAGTCCGCCTCAACCAACCTGATCTCCCGGTGGCTGAGCACTTCAACTCCCCCTCCCACTCCCAGTCTGACCTTTCTGTCATGGGCCTCCTCCAGTGCCATAGTGAGGCCCACCGGAAATTGGAGGAACAGCACCTCATATTTTGCTTGGGCAGCTTACAGCCCAGCGGTATGAACATTGACTTCTCCAACGTTAGATAGTTCCTCTGTCCCTCTCTTCCCCTCCCCCTTCCCAGTTCTCCCTCTATCTTCCTGTCTCCACCTATTTCCTTCCTTTGTCCCGCCCACCTGACATCAGTCTGAAGAAGGGTCTCGACCCGAAACATCACCCATTCCTTCTCTCCTGAGATGCTGCCTGACCTGCTGAATTACTCCAGCATTTTGTGAAATAAATACCTTCGATTTGTACCAGCATCTGCAGTTATTTTCTGACAAAAGCTATGCCCTCAAGTCTATGCAGTTGACAACTTATTTGGAGGTTGTAGTGTTTAATTGGCTGTAGGGAAGAAGCTGTTCGTGGACGTTACGCTTTTCAGCCATGTATTTCTTCTTCCCGGTGGCAGGAGTGAGATGAGTGTGTGGCCAGGGTGGTGTAGGTCTCTGATGATGCTGGCTGCCTTTTTGATCATTATAGCTGCATGGTGCCACTATTCCTTTGCCCTGTTATGGGCCATAGAAATCACGAGACTGATTAGCAGAGTGAATTAGTACACCACTTTTCATTTCCGATTCTTTTGTTTAGTTTGGGCAAATAGTTGGCGTGGAAGTTCTGTTTACCTGCAGGAAACTGTGGGTTTTGCAAAGTGAGTTTTGTTCGGTCGTCTTGAGTGCAAGTACACAGGACTGAATTGGTCATAATTCTGTTTCCATATTAGCTGTCTCATTCAAGAAGCTACAGGTTTGGAATGTATGTCATCTCCTTCTGAATTTGGAATGAAAATGGTTTTAGAGTAAGAGTCAAGAGTGTTTTATTGTCATATGTCCAGAAACGGAACAATGACATTCTTATTTGCAACAACAGCATAACATGTTTTGTACATGCATTACTCAATGGATAACATGATAAACACATTGTTAAAAGTTCAATAAATTAAAAAACCCCAATGTAGTGTAGAAAACAAAACAAAGCCCAAATTTCAGAGTTTAGTTGGAGTTCATATTGTTCAATAGCCTGATGGTTGTTGGGAAGAAGCTGTTTCTAAACCGGAACATTGCAGGTTCCAGACCCCCCTATCTTCTTCCTGATGGCAGGAGTGAAATGAGAGTGTTGCTAGGGTGCTGTGGGTCTCTGATGATGCTGGCTGCCTTTTTGAGACAGTGCCTTGTATAGATCCCTTCGACGGTGGGAGGTCAGTATCCGTGATGGACCAGGCAGCGTCCACCGCTCTTTGTAATCTCCCTTCATTCTTGTGCGTCCGATTTGCCCAACTAGGTCGTGAAGCAACCATTCAATACGGTCTCTACCATAAACCTGTAGAGGTTCAAGTGAGTTTGTCGACATACCAAATCTCCTCAATCTTCCAAGGAAGTAGAGGCGCTGATGGGCTATCTTTATGTTTGGATCAATGTGCTGGGTCCAGGATAGATCTTCTGAGATATGCATGCCCAGGAACCTGACGTTGTTGACTCTCTCCACCATCAACCCATTGATGAAGACATGTTTTTAGATCCTTGGCCTTCCTCTTCTAAAGTCAACAATCAGTTTAGTTTAGTTTAGAGATACAGCTCGGAAACCGGCCCTTCGGCCCACCGGGTCTGCGCCGACCAGCGATCCCCGCATATTAACACTATCCTACACACACTAGGGACAATTTTTACATTCACCAAGCCAATTAACCTACATGCCTGTACGTCTTTGGAGTGTGGGAGGAAACCGAAGATCTCGGAGAAAACTCATGCAGGTCACGGGGAGAACGTACAAACTCCATACAGACAGCACCTGTAGTCGGGATCGAACCCAGGTCTCCAGCGCTGCATTCGCTGTAAAGCAGCAACTCTACCGCTGCGCCACCGTGCTGCGTAAGGTTTTCCTGACGTTAAGAGCAAGATTGCTGTTCTGGCACCATTCAATTAGGCGATTGATCTCCCTCCTGTACTCTGACTCATCATTATCCGTAACTCGTTCAAAAACAGCCGTGACTGCTTCATCGTGATTGTAAAAGACTGGATGTAAAAGTATTATTAACCAGAACCATAAGCATATATTTACATTCAGCCAAGCTAACACTGGAGCCAGCATTTACTAAGGTTACACAATTTGTACAGTTGTTATTTATTGAAGTTTTCCAAATCACACAATTAATAAAGAAAGATGTATTCTATGATATCTGCCCTTCAAATGACTTTATTCAGGTGGCTTTTTAAGTGAAATGTTTATTCACGTTATTACAAAGAACTGAAAGACAAACTTGGCTTTGTTTTCAACCAAGATAAATGCAGCCAATGCAAATGTAATTGTGATCTGTGTTCTGAATCCGATACTCTGACTGCTGATTATTGGCTTCATTTTCAACGCTGGTTTCAATCCATAAATTAGTATAACAGGGGAGTCGCGCTCTGTTTTTGTAGGAGAAGGTTACTGGAGTTTCTTTTGATTTATATTTCTGTGCACTCTCACGTAGTTTGTGAGGAGGCCGCTTCTTGGAAGGAGTCGGGCAGCCTCACTGATTTGTGGGAGAATGGAAGGGCAAAAGGAAACAGAAAACTAGATTGGTTTGAGTGGCACACACTTCAAGACTAATCTGAAGAAGGGTCTAGACCCGAAACGTCACCCATTCCTTCTCTCCAGAGATGCTGCCTGACCCGCTGAGTTACTCCAGCATTTTGTGTCTGCCTCATGACTAGTCACTTGCGTTTAGCTCACAGGTGATATTTTGTCCTTTTTGGAGGTTTGGCCTGATTCCTTATATTTTATCCCACCTAATCGTCATAGTTGCAGTGGTAAGGTGAGGCGAGGGGTGTTTTGTGGTGGAAAAATCATATTGGATTTAGATTTAGATTTTTAGATTTAGAGATACAGCGCGGAAACAGGCCCTTTGGCCCACTGAGTCCGCGCCGCCCAGCGATCCCCGCACATTAACACCATCCTACACACACTAGGGACAATTTTTTACATTTTACACAGTCAATTGACCTACATACCTGTACGTCTTTGGAGTGTGGGAGGAAACCGAAGATCTCGGAGAAAACACACGCAGGTCACAGGGAGAACGTACAAACTCCGTACAGACGGCACCCGTAGTCAGGATCGAACCTGAGTCTCCGGCGCTGCATTCGCTGTAAGGCAGCAACTCTATCGCTGCGCCACCGTGCCGCCTTGTATTGGGTGAGGGGAGGGAATTAAATTGGATTTTGGTTTAGTTTAATTTAGAGATGCAGCATGGAACAAGCCCCTATGGCGCACTGCATCCATGCCGACTGTCGATCACCCGTTTACACTAGTGCTGAGTTTAGTTTACAGATACAGCGTGGAAACAAGCCCTTCAGCCCACCATGTCCATGCAGACCATCGATCATCCTTTTACACTAGTGCTGAGTTTAGTTTACAGATACAGCGTGGAAACAAGCCCTTCAGCCCACCATGTCCATGCAGACCATCGATCATCCTTTTACACTAGTGCTGAGTTTAGTTTACAGATACAGCATGGAAACAAGCCCTTCGGCCCACCATGTCCATGCAGACCATCGATCATCCGTTTACACTTGTGCTGAGTTTAGTTTAGAGATACAGCGTGGAAACAAGCCCTTTGGCCCACCAAGTCCACGCTGATCGTCGATCACCAGTTCACACTAGTTCCATGTTATCCCACTTTCCCATCCACTCCTGACACACTGGGGGAAATTTGCAAAGGCCAATTAACCTACATTCCAGCACGTCTTTGGGGTGTGGGAGAATGTTGGGCCACTGGGCCTGTTTCCACGCTGTTTTACTCTATGACTATGAAATCAGAGGTCCCGGAGCAAACCCACGCAACCACGGGGAGAACATGCAAACTCCACACAGACGGTACCCGAGGTCAGGATCAAACCTGGGTCTCTGGTGCTGTGAGGCAGCAGCTCTACCAGCTGCACCACTGTGCCGCACTTTTTGGCGAACTGAACGAAAATGTTCGGATGGAGACTCGGAATAAAAAGTCTGTCGGTGATATTCCTTTCCTGGAAACCACGATGTTTATAGTGGCTGGCTCTTTGTAATACCTACCCTTCCAAATCTGGAATTAGATTCCAAGCAACGTAGTGCGAGTTTATGCCTTGCAGGAACACAAGAAATCTAATGTTTTGGAAAACCAGAAGGTCCAAAGGTTTGTATCAGTGTATCTATATTAACAAGGCGTAAGTACAAGTATCTCATCTTGCGAATAAAAAACATGTGTAGGAAGGAACTGCAGATGCTGGTTTAAACCAAAGATAGACACAAAAAAACTGGAGTAACTCAGCGGGTCAGACAGCTTCTCTGGAGAAAAGGAATAAGTGACGTTTCGGTCGAGACCCTTCTTCAGACAAAACATGTTATGTGCATGTTCCTTAATGCCCAGATAGACACTAACCATAAAAAGGGCAGCTTTATGTTCGTGCTGCAGTCAGTTTGGAGCCTGGTAATCAGACATTCGGAGGTGCTCGTTACAGCCCGTGGCTGTCTCGCTCCTTTACCTTGAGAATGTGGAAAATCCCACACAGGAATGTGCTTCCTGTGCACAGTGTAGCTGGGCCACTGGTCCTGCCGTCCTCACTAAGTACTTCTCCACCCGCTGGTGAAGGGAGCATTCTTTCCTCGGCACCATTCAAAGATCAAGCTTGTCATTCTTTTTAAAGTAAATAAATTGGTGTCAGAAAGGATTATTTCCCCGCAAATTGTTCTTTTCATGAGCGATTTTGCAGATGAATTTAAAGTGGTGCTGCGCTCTACACAAGTAAACGGTGTCATCTTAGGGGCATTGATTGGAAATCCAAATGCTGCATTTGTTTTCACTGGGGAAGGTGAATAATGGGTGACCACTTTGGTCCTGCTACTCTGTTACCAGACGGGCTAGATGTTCCCTTTAAAATCCAAACATTTAGAATCTAGTGCGGGAGATGAGGAGGAATCTATTTCGTCAGATCGTAGTGAGTCTGTGGAATTCATTGCCACAGATGGCTGTGAAGGCCAAGTCAATGGCTGGAGTAACTTAACGGGTCAGGCAGCATTTCTGGAGAACATGGCTTGGGTCGGGACCCTTCTTCAGACTGACTGGTAGTGGCGGTGACAACTACCTCAGACTCCTGAGTAGGAAAGAACTGCAGATGCTGGTTTAAATCGAAGGTAGATACAAAATGCTGGCGTAACTAAGCGGGTCAGGCAGCATCTCGGGAGAGAAGGAATGGGTGACGTTTCGGGTCGAGGCCCTTCTTCAGACTGATGTCAGGGTAGCTGGGAGCCGCCCCCAGACCTGTCCATCGGGGAATGACCCGAGGAGTGGCCTAATCCCCAGGGACCACCACAAGACAAATCTCAGGATGAGGGCTGGCTATTTAGGGATAAGAAGAGAAGAAATTCAGAGAGAGAGAGGGGGTCTCCCGACCTGAAATGCCACCTATCCACGTTCTCTTGAGATGCTGCCTGACCCACTGAGTTAATTATCATATCATCATATCATATCATATATATACAGCCGGAAACAGGCCTTTTCGGCCCTCCAAGTCCGTGCCGCCCAGTGATCCCCGCACATTAACACTATCCTACACCCACTAGGGACAATTTTTTTATTTTTTTTACATTTACCCAGCCAATTAACCTACATACATGTACGTCTTTGGAGTGTGGGAGGAAACTGAAGATCTCGGAGAAAACCCACGCAGGTCACGGGGAGAACGTACAAATTCCTTACAGTGCAGCACCCGTAGTCAGGATCGAACCTGTCTCCGGCGCTGCATTCGCTGTAAAGCAGCAACTCTACCGCTGCGCTACCGTGCCGCCCTAATTCAGTATTTTGTGTTCTGCACGAGAAACGCAAGCGAGTTGTGAATCTTGTGAATTTTCATCCCTAGACGTCTGTGAAGCCGAGTGGCGATGTGGATGTTACATTTGGCTTCTGGGATAAGGAGGGTGAAAAACTAGTCAATGTAATCATTTCTGATGGTTAGTTTGCATTATCGTGTGCCTGTATGCACATTGACCGGTGACAGGGTTACAAAGACGAAAGCCCATGCACAGGGAGAGCAGGTTACTAACTCTCACTGACATGTGAGCTATGAATAAACAAGATGTCGAGTGCAAGTAGAATCACCTCAATGGACGATCTCCTGCGGAGCAGATGCGATAAAATAAGCGATAAGAACAAACATACGAAAAGACAAAAAAATAAAGTTAAATTAATTGAGGGTGGCATGTTAGCGTAGCTATGGAGTTGCTGCCTTACAGTGCCAGAGACCCTGTTCAATCCTGACATTGGGTGCTGTCTCTACACAATTTGCATGTTTTTCCTGTGACTGCGTGGGTTCCCTCTGGGTACTCCGGTACCCAGACTCTTCCCAAACTCCAAAGACATAGTTTGTAGGCTAATTGGCTTGGCAAAATTGTAAGGATCGTACCCGGGTCTCGGGTGCTGTAAGGCAGCAACTCTACCGCTGGGCCACTGTGTGTATGCTAATATGCGGGTATCGCTGGTCAGCACGAACTCGGTGGGCCAAAGGACCTGTTTCCGCACAGTATGTCTAAACTAAACTAAACTAAATACAGAGACCCGGAGCTAATTGAACAGGATATTAGAGGGGCTAGTAGAATTTATCCGGTAAAACCAAAATGGAGGAGGAGAGTTGACAATGAACTCGTCAAGGTCGGCTCTGGGTAACATCTCTGACATCAAGGCTTATGTGGAATTGAAAGAACTTAAGAAACGGCCTTGCGGTCTATTAGTCTGCTTAGCTATTTAATAAACCTCAACCTTGTTCATTTTCCCACTAGATCCCAGTAAACTACGATGACTAAAATAACCTTGAATGTAATCAAAAATGAAAGCTCCACAGCTATTCCAACGAATTGCAACCCACTGAGCGAAAAAATGACACCATATCTTAATCCTAAACATTAATCTGCAATTTGAGAGGGAGAAGGTTAAACCAGGAATGTCAGTGTCAGTTAAACCAGGAATGTCAGTTGAACAAAGGGGACTATGAAGGCATGAGAGAGGAGCTGGCCAAGGTCGAATGGAAAGGGATCCTAGCAGGAATGACGGTGGAACAGTAATGGCAGGAATTTCTGGGCATAATCCAGAAGATGCAAGATCATCTCATTCCAAAGAGGAAGAAAGATTCTAAGGGGAGTAAGAGGCAACTGTGGCTGACAAGGGAAATTAGAGATGGAATAAAACTAAAAGAAAAGATGTATAAGATAGAAAAGAGTAGCGGGAAGCCAGAGAAGTAGGCAACTTTCAAAGGACACAGAAGATAGCAAAAAGGGCATTACGAGCTGAAAAGATGAGGTACGAAGCGAAGCTGGCCAAGAATATCAAGAAGGACAGTAAAAACTTCTTTAGGTATGCGAAGAGAAAAAGATTAGTAAAGACAAATGTGGGTCCCTTGAAGGCAGAAACGGGTGAAATTATTATGGGTAACAAGGAAATGGCGGAAGAGTTGAACAGATACTTTGGATCTGTCTTCACTAAGGAACACGGAGGTATTACTGCGCAGGCAGGGCAGGTGGAAAAGGGATTTATTAAAGTTTTAAAAGTGATTTTTAAAGTTTAAAAAGTGAATAACTTAAAAAATATAACAACCATTTGAATCACAGGCCAATGGTGAGTAAGGTGGGCCTAAAATTGTTGAGCTATCGTGTACCGTTTAGGCGGTATTTCGGGTGAATAGAATCAAACTAACAAACCAACAAACAAACAAACAAGATGAGAGTTTTAGTAATATATAGATTTACTGGACTTTATCTTACACTAAATATTATTCCCTTTATCCTGTATCTGTACACTGTGGATTGCTTGATTGTAATCACATACAATGTTTTCGCTGGCTGGATAGCACGCAACAAAAAAAGCTTTTCACTGTACCTCGGAACACGTGACAATAATAAACGAAACATTTGGACAGGTACGTGAATAGAAATGTTTTAGAAGGGTATGGGCCAAACACGGGCAAATTGGACTTAGAGAGCTTAGGTAAACATCTCAGTTGGCACAGCCAACTATCACCCTGAGTACCGGCACACCACAGGGCTGTGTTCTGAGCCCCATGCTCTACTCCCTCTTCACACACGACTGTGTTCATGCATTTGACACCAACACCATTGTCAAGTTTGCAGACGACACAACGATGATCGGGCTTATCACCAACGGTGATGAAACAAAATACAGAGCGGAGGTGCAGAACCTGGCGGACTGGTGCTCGGATAACAACCTGTCCCTAAATACCACCAAGACCAAGGAGCTGATCATCAACTTCCGAAGGTCACATAACGGGGAATATGCCCCGATATTTATCAACGGGGACAGTGTGGAGAGAGTGTCCAGCTTCAAGTTTCTGGGCACACACATTTCGGAGGACCTCACATGGTCCAATAACACTGCTGCGCTGGTCAAGAAGGCACAGCAACGACTGTTCTACCTAAGAACACTGAAAAAGTCTGATCTACCCCAACAGCTGCTGACGACCTTCTACCGCTGCACCATTGAGAGCATCCTAACACATGGCATCCCTGTGTGGTACCTCAGCTGCACGGAGGCAGAAAGGAAAGCTCTTCAGCGGGTAGTCCATAGAGCTCAGAGGGCCATCGGAACACAGCTACCAGACTTGAAGGGCATCTACAACACACGATGCCTCAGAAAAGCCACCAGCATCCACAAAGACTCCTCACACCCCTGCAATAGTCTGTTCGAACTTCTACCATCTGGCAGACGATACAAGGCCTTCTACGCCCGCACCTCCAGACTCAGGAACAGCTTCATCCCCAGGGCCATAGCTGCTATGAACCGGTCCTGCTGAGCCGGATGGTCACATCGCACAGTGATCCGGCACAGATCTACTTGCACTTTATTCTGTCTTAAAACTGTTACAATTGTTTCGTTGGGTTGTTGGTTAAATTAATTAAATTATTGCATCGTATGGGAGGCGCATTCCCAATCTCGTTGTACCCCTGGGTACAATGACAATAAAGATATATTGTATTGTATTGTTGTATTGCCAAATTGGCCTGCAGGGCCTGTTTCCACGCTGTAAATTGATCTGATTCTGCGAATATTATTAAAAGTTGGAGTCTGTAAACCTGTTATCAACCATATTTTGGAATCCGGGTGTAGCACAGAAAGGAAGCGGAGGATGAGTCCGGGACCTGGGTAGGGAAACAAAGAGCACATCCATATGATGATGGAGTCAAAACTAATACAGAGTGTAATGTTGCGGCATTTATGAAAGACAAATGAAGCGATGCGATACGATAAGATATAACTTTATTCATCGCCGGAGGGAAATTGGTTTGCCAACAGTCACAACACACAAGGTACACAAAAACTTGAAATTAAAATTAAATTAAAAGTGGAAAAAAAAAGACAAATGACTGTTGGCTGGCTGCCGTATGCACAGCGCCTTCACCGGAACAAACAAACAAACAAACAAACAAACAAACAAACAAACGCATGCTTATCCCCTGAGCAGAGGATTCTAAACCCAGAGTGACCCCCACACCGCATCCCCTTTTGTTCTCCCACCGTCCCTCTCTGCGGTCCCCCCGTGCCAGGTCCTCCATTGTTCTTCACGGCGGTCCCCCCGTGCCAGGTCCTCCATTGTTCATCACTGCGGTCCCCCCACGCCGGGTCCTCCATTGTTCTTCACGGCAATCCCCCCACGCTGGGTTCCCATTGTCTTCCCCTCATGCTCGTCGATCGCAAGGCCCGGCCACCGCTGCCGAGGCTCTCGTTGACGCCAAGGCTCACGCTGCCGCCGAGGCCCCACTGCCGCCTCGCCGAGGCTCACGCTGTTGCCGAGGTTCCCGCTGCTGCCGCTGAGGCTCCTTCAGCCCTGACAGGCCTCATGGGTGGATCGGTCCCATGCGGCTCACCAGGGCACTTCCACCGAGGCGCGGCTCGCCGGAGCAAAGGTGTTAGCCACTCCAATTAAACATGCAGCAGTACCAAGGAGAGCAGTTTGACGCATTAGAGCAAAATATTGTCAATGGATAGATTGGCACACCACTCACCGCCCTGAAAGTTCTCCCCTTCCACCACTGGTGCTACATGCTGACAGTGTAGACTAGAATACTGAGTATAGCTTGTGATCAATGTAATTCACTTTCAAGTTATTTAATTATGGGACTGATCTAAGTCAATTGATTTCATTTCCTTGATGCTCTATCTATATAATTGCTCCAGATATTAATCCTCCTGCAAGATTTAGGGATCATTACTTTTGCATTGTGAGCTCCTGGAGGAGGCAGTGAGGCAGGTACTATCGTACGTTTAAGAAATGTTTAGACAGGTAGATGGATAGGGCAGGTTTAGAGGGATATGGGCCAAATGCAGGCAGGTGAGACTAATGTAGATGCGACATGTTGGCCGATGTGGGCAAGTTGGGCTGAAGGGCCTGTTTCCATACTGTGACTCCATAATGTGACTGCCATATATCTAAACTTCTCTGATCCAAATATGACATTTTAACTCTTAGAACCCCATATTAAGACTCTTAAAAACCCATATTATGACTGAGAAACTAGTAAGGCAACTAGGGTGGGGGAGGGATGGAGAATGAGGGAATGCAGAGGTTACTTAAAGTTAGAGAAATCAATATCCTACCAGGTTTTAAGCTGCCCAAGCGAAATATGAGGTGGTGCCTCCAATTTGGTTTGGCCATATAGGCCTGCTTTGTTCTTGCCTAATAAAAATCAGGTGATCTTGGTGTACACATTTCTTTGACCTGGCATCCATGTTCTTTAGGGATAAACTCCAAATGTTCACCTTTGCGTAGTAGAAATGCATCCTTCACATCTTAACTTTAGTGTGAGGAAGGATCCAGACCCAAAGATCGGTCTGAAGTAGGATCCACACCCGAATCATTCTTTCGAAGAGTCTGGACTTGAAACGTCACCTATCGATGTTCTCCAGAGTTGCTGCCTGATCTGCTGAATTACTCCAGCACTTTGTGTCTTTTTTTATTAATAAACCAGCACCTGCAGTTCTTTGTGTCTTGTACTTTGACCTTTCAGATACCCTACTAGATGAGATAACATCCCTGTATTTACTATATTAAAAAAAAAATTAAGACCCTAGATTGATTAGCATCTCATCTAAATTCAACTCTAATTCAACATACACAATATAACAAGCTACTGCAAGTCAGAAATAATTGGGTCTGTCTGCTATGTAATCCAAGAAACTTGGGCAACACAGTGGCGCAGGAGTAGAGTAGAATAACCTATTCTTGTGCTGCACAATCAATGTAATTTAAAGGTGAATTTACACAAACCTTGTGATTAAATCAAGTCAAATGCCTATTTATCATTCAATCAACGCTTTTATCTGGCTGCTATTTTAAACAACAGGGCTGAATACTTGCATAAATACATAAATTTTGTTCATGAACTATAATGAACGGCGGCGGCACGGTGGCGCAGTGGCAGAGTTGCTGCCTCACAACGCCAGAGACCCAGGTTCAATCCAGACCTTGGGTGCTGTCTGTACGGGGGTTGCGGTCTTGGTGGGCTGAAGAGTCTGTTTCCACGCTAACTAAAAAATTAAACTATGTCGATTTAAGAGCATGACTTCTAGACCAGTGGTGGTTTTTCAAAATGTGTTTGAAATACTTGGAGACTTGCTTGTTTCCTTCAAATATTATTGTGCCTCGGTGCATTAATGTTATAGTGCATTGTAGTCATTTATACATATAATCTTGATTAGGACCGGAAAATATTAAATGGATGAATGGATAGCTGTTTAAATGGAATGAGATTTGGTTTATATTTGTTTCGTTATCATCCGCTGGCTTAATTCTGCATCAGACTTGTGTGAATGTGGATTTGGATATCAAGCGTGCCATTTTCTCTGGAATCCTTCAATAAACAGCACCTGTCAAATGTTCAAGACACAATGGCACTGTTTGTTTTTTGAATGACAGCCATCTGGGTTTGCGATCTTGTAAATTTGCCGAATTCCACGGCCTATTGCCCTTGGCTGTTGACATTGCAGATCCATGTTCAAAATGTCCACGTTGGGTATGCTTAAATCCCTCGAATAATTGACTTTCTGTTTCGTAGCAAAAGAGCTTTTAACTTTATCAGAGTGTTTCTATGGGAAAGGCTATCAAACCACAGCATGTAGCAATGGGATATGATATGTTGTCTTTAAAATAGTATGCAATTTCTGGCTTCTGTCCTGTAAAATACTAATGAGTGGTGCGTTTTTCGGGAATAAAAAATCTATTATCTCTGACCACCTTTTTTTACTCAGGAGGGTGGTGGGTATATGGAACGAGCTGCCAGAGGAGGCAGTTGGCATCTTGGTCGGCATGGGCAAGTTATGCCGAAGGGCCTGTTTCCGTGCTGTATGACGCTAATGACTCTGGGACTGGATACCAGTCATATCAGACTGATAAAGAGTCCTGGCCTGAAATATTGCCCATGCATTCCCTCCCAAGAGGCGGCGTTTCTCTGGCAGCAGGATCGATAGAACCAAATTACAGGGCCACAACAGCTAGATTCTTTGTGACCATAATTACAAGCTGCAACCCCAATAATTATTAACCTCAGACTGAATGCAAACCAAAGTGCTAGGTAGGCTGTTACTTTGCTGGAAATGCCTTAATTTATCATTTGCTTGAGTAGATCTATAATTACTTTCTTTTGCGTTAATTTACACAATAGATAAATGTCTGTCTCAATAACAGCTAAAGTTGCTGCCATGAGCTTTGCTTCTTGAATTAGTTATAATCATTATTGACGCTGCTGGAGGTTTCTGTGCGTTTCAGCTGATGTGGCAATTGTTCACTTTGTCTTGCCTGCCTGATGGCATCAGCAGGTTCTACTTGGAATCAATGTCAGATTCTTTACAGATTCAAAATTGAGTATTTGGTTTTATTTCTGAGTTCTATTGTCTGCATCCTCTGGGAAAATTGTAGGTGACATCGAGAAATGCAACGCTTGTGGAGAAATTAATCAGGACTTCAAAATGCCCTGGATTGATTAGAAGTTCAGGGGAAATCTGTATTCATACTTTTGATTTTATTATCTACTGTAAAGCGTTGGTATCATTAATTTGAATGCTGCAGTGTCTGTATTGTTAGCTCTGTAAACAAATTCCATTAAAAAAAAACTTGCGGAAAACAAAAGGCCTGACCCATTGAGTTCCTCCAGTATTTTATGTTTTGCTTACGATACTGGATGTCTTTTAGGTTATGATGTAGAATTATCTTGACAGTTCTGGGATTGGATTTTATGAATGAGCGACATGAGTCATAGTGTAAGAAAATAATTGCAGATGCTGGTACAAATCAAAGGTATTTATTTCACAAAATGCTGGAGTAACTCAGCAGGTCAGGCAGCATCTCAGGAGAGAAGGAATGGGTGACGTTTCGGGTCGAGACCAGTCTTCAGACTGATGTCAGGGGGGCGGGAGTCATAGAGTCATGCAACAGGGAAACGGGCCCTTTCAACCCTACTTGTCTATGCTGACCAAGATGTCCCATCCAAGCTAGTTTCATTTGGTCCATATCCCTCTAAACCTTTCTTATCCATGTACCTGTCCTAATGACTTTTAAATGCTGTTATAGCATCTGGCCCAACTACCTCCTCTGGAAGGTCACATCATGCGCCCACAAAAAAGTAGTTTAGTTTAGTTTATTATTGTCACATGTGCTGAGGTACAGTGCAAAGTGTTTTTGTTGCATGCTATCCAGTCAGCAAAAAGACTATAGTCCCACAAACTATGTTCTCTGGTTCTTGATTCCCCTTTCGGTCTGAAGAAGGGTCTCAAACCGAAATGTCACATATTCCCTTTCCTCTCAGTCTGAAGAAGGGTCTCGACCTGAAACATCACATATTCCTTTTCTCCTGACCCACTGAGTTTAGTTTAGTTTAGAGATACAGTGTGGAAACAGGAGCTTTCGGCCCACCAGGTCCGTGCTGACCAGCGATCCCCGCACATTAACACTATCCTACACCCACTAGGGACAATTTTTACATCTACCAAGCCAATTAACCTACATACCTGTATGCCTTTGGAGTGTGGGAGGAAACCAAAGATCTGGGAGAAATCCCAAGCAGGTCACGGGGAGAACCTACAAATTCCGTACAGACAGCACCCATAGTCAAAGAGTATAAGAAAATAACTGCAGATGCTGGTACAAATCGAAGGTATTTATTCACAAAATGCTGGAGTAACTCAGCAGGTCAGGCAGCATCTCAGGAGAGAAGGAACCCGTAGTCAGGATGGATCCCGGGTCTCCAGCACTGCATTCGCTGTAAGGCAGCAACTGTACCACTGCGCCACCATGCCGCCCTCCAGTTACTCCAGAACTTTGTGTCTATCTTGATTCCCCAACTCTGGGTAAAAGATTCTGTGCATTTACCCTATCTAGTCCACTCGTGATTTTACACACCTCTACACCATCACCCCTCAGCCTCCTGCGCTCTAAGGAATAAAGTCCTGGGTTTCCCGACCTCTCGCAATAGCCCAGGCCCTCGAATCCTGGCAACATCCTGATAAAGAAAGAGAATTTAGTTTCCCCAAGTCTAGAAAACAGTGGGAGTCTGACATGAAGGATAGAACTTGTTTAGCCTGGAAAACGCACCATCCATCTCTGCCTTTCACCAGTTCTGCCTCATTTGCTCTATGAGGGTTCTCCTCGCCGATCTCTCCAGGTTCAGGCAGCATCGGAAGCTGGACTGTCAGTAATTAGACCACAGCAGCTGAATGCAAATAAGATCAAATAAAAATCATTACTGCTAATTAACAACTGACACCTGAAACTGAGCCATAGGATTTTTATTTATTGCAGACGCAAATCAGTTGAGCAAGAAGAAATTGGAAAATCAAACAATTGTGTTAACCATGAGGGTGCCGAGTTTCCAAACACATATTTTGAAAGGTAGACACAAAAGTGCGGGAGTAACACAGCATCTCTGGAGAACAAGGGTTGATTACATTTCAGATCGGGACCCTTCTTCAGACTGGAGTAAGGCCCCGACCCGAAACGTCACCCATCCTTCTTCTCCAGAGATGCTGCCTGACACACTTCAGTTCAGTTTAGTTTATTATTACCTGTACCGAGGTTCAGTGAAAAGTTTTTAACCCGCTGAGTTACTCCAGAACTTTGTGTCTATCGTTGGTAAACAGATGCTCCCTGACTAACGGTGCTTCGACTTACGATATTTTGATTTTGCGATGGTGCAAAGATCAACAACCCGTAGTGGGCCACAGCTCGCATCCGGCCACGTGATCACATGTATTAAATGCATTTCAACTTACGATATATTCGGTTTGCGATGGGTTTCTCGTAACGTAACCCCATTGTAAGTTGAGGAGCACCTGTAAACCCACATCTGCAGTTCCTTGTTTCTACACATATTTTGAAAGATGTCTCACAATTTACGTAAAAAATAACAAATTTAAAATGTTTATTTTTATTAAATCAAATAATCCCTCTGAATATTCAGCTATTTGCATAAATATTGCTGTGTCATATCATCTGCCAAAAGTCTAAGATGCCTGCTAGTAAGCTATTTGTCCTTCAGTATAATTTATCCTGATAATTCCTTGTGAGAGTTCCCATTATTATTGGTAACTGTGGTGGTGGGAGTAGATAGTTATGCTATAAACACCACCACCTTCAAATAAGCTCTCAACTACATTGACTTGAGGGCATTGGTTTTGTCTTTTTGCACGTGTGTGTGTGTGTGTGTGTGCGCGCGCGCGTACGCGTGTGTGTACATGTATATATACACACTGAACTTTTTTTTCCTCATGTTCATTATATTGTTTACTGTGTTCTGTGTGTACATATTCCGTTGTGCCGCAAGAAGTAATAATTTCATTGTTCTATCTGGGACACATGACAATAAAGCACTTTTATTTTTCTCTGCAACACATCGCTTCGTTGGCACACAAGACAGCAGATGCTGAAATTCTGAGCAAAAAAACAAAGTGCTGGAGGAACTCAATGGGTCAGGCAGCATTCATTCTCATTGCAGATGCTGCCTGACCTGCTGAATTCCTCCAGCGCTTTACTTTTGACTCAACTCGGCACATTTTGCCGATGCTTGGCCTGAGATTTAGAATTGTTCCATTACTTATCTCATTACCCTTTCTGCTGCAGCTTTTAGATCAATCCGGTGGAACAGACATGTTTCCATTAAGCAGTTTTCTGTGTCAGAAGTGACTTCCTCGTGTTATTGGCACCAGCAAAGACTTCAAAGATTGAACATGCACAACATTTACTCAGGCTGCGTGGTGCCATCATACTCTTGTTAATTAGTAATGGTGAGATTTTTTAGATGAAGGGAACTCTGTAAGTTTTGCATATTTAGATCATAAGATATAGGAGCAGAATTAGGCCATTCGGCCCATTGAGTCTGCTCCGCCATTCGATCGTGGTTGATCTATTTTTCCCTCTAAACTGAAGGCGGGAAAGATTTAATAGGATCCTGAGGGGCAACTATTTTTACAGAATATGGAATGATTTGCTGGAGGAGATAATTGAGGCAGGTACTATCATAACGTTTAATAAACATTAGACAGGTACATGGATAGGATAGGTTTAGAGGGATATGGGCCAAATGCAGGCAGGTGGGACTAGTGTAGCTGGGGGCATGTTGGTCAGCGTGGACAAGTGGTGCCAAAGGGCCTGTTTCCCCCTTCTATGATACCATTCTCCTACCTTCTCCCCATAATCTTTGACGCCCTTACTAAACAAGAACCTATCAATCTCTGCCGCCGTCTGTGGCAATGAATTTCACAGATTTACCACCCTCTGGCTAAAGAAATTCCTCCTCATCTCCATTCAAAAGGCAGATCCTTTTATTCTGAGGCTTATGACGTTGATAAAGGAAGCGTGTGTATGGTTTCAACATGTGCATTCTTCTCAAATATAAATGGTGATCCCAGGGCAGGACAAGTGATGGAGTTTGGGAGATTGTTTGGAAGATACAGCATGGAAACAGACCCTTCGACTCACCGAGTCCACACAAATCATCGATCATCCATTCACACAAGTTCAACGTTGTTCCTTTTTTTGCATTCAGTCCCTACACATGAAGTGTAGGAAAATAACTGTAGATGCTGGTTCAAATTGAAGGTAGACACAAAATGCTGGAGTAACTCAGCGGGTCAGGCAGCATCTCAGGAGAGAAGGAATGGGTGACGTTTCAGGTCGAGACCCTTCTTCAGACTAATGTCAGAGGAGGGGGCGGGACAAAGATAGGATGTAGTAGGAGACAGGAAGACAGTGGGAGAACTGGGAAGGGGGAGGGGATCGAGAGGGACAGAGGGACTATCTGAAGTTAGAGAAGTCAATGTTCATTCTGCTCAGGTGTAAACTGCCCAAGAGTAAATATAAGATGCTGTTGCTCCAATTTGTGGTGGGCCTCACTATGACAATGGAGGACGTCATGGAGTATGATTTACACATGAAGTGTGATTACAGATGGCTTCTCCACAGTAGAAAGTAGTAGGAATATGGGCCAAATGGAGAAGTACTTGGACAGGTTGGGAGAGTGGGCAGAGAAGTGGCAGATGGAATACAGTGTAGCAAAGTGTGGAGTCATGCATTTTGGTAGTAGGGATAAAGGCGGAGAGAATTCAGAAGTCAGAGGTCTAAAGGAGTGCTTGTGCAGGATTTCTCAAAAAGTTAATTTAGTTAATGGTGCTGGAGAGAGTCCAGAGGAGGTTTACGAGAATGATCCCAGGAATGAGTGGGTTAACATATGATGAGCGTTTGACGGCACTGGGCTTGTACTTGCTGGAGTTGGAAGGATGAGGGGGGACCTCATTGAAACGTACCGAATAGTGAAACGGCGGAACGGTGGTGCCGCGGCAGAGCTGCTACCTTACAGTGCTTGCAGCGCCGGAGACCCGGGTTCAATCCCGTCTATGGGTGCTGTCTGTCTGTACGGAGTTTGTACGTTCTCCCCGCGACCACGTGGGTTTTCTCCCACACTCCAAAGACGTACAGGTTTGTAGGTTGATTGGCTTGGTATAAGTGTAAATTGTGTCCAGTGTATGTAGGATAGTAGGATAGTAGATTGTTCCTCCAAACCAGAGGCGTAGCTATGGGCACTCGCATGGGCCCTAGCTACGCCTGCCTCTTTGTCGGGTACGTCGAACAATCCCTGTTCCAGACGTACACTGGCCCCATCCCCGAACTCTACCTCCGCTACATCGACGACTGCATTGGTGCTACCTCTTGCACCCATGCAGAACTCACTGACTTCATACACTTCACCTCCAATTTCCATCCTGCCCGTAAATATACCTGGACTATCTCTGACATCTCCCTCCCGTTTCTGGACCTCACCATCTCCATCACAGGAGAAAAACTAGTGACGGACATTTACTACAAGCCCACCGACTCGCACAGCTATCTGGACTACACTTCTTCCCACCCGGTCCCCTGCAAAAAGTCTATCCCCTACTCCCAATTCCTCCGTCTACGCCGCATCTGCGCCCGGGATGAGGTGTTTCAGACTAGGGCTTCCGAGATGTCCTCGTTTTTCAGAAAACGGGGCTTCCCCTCCTCCATTATAGATGAGGCTCTCACTAGGGTCTCTTCTACATCCCGCAGCTCCGCTCTTGCTCCCCCTCCCCCCACTCGCAACAAGGACAGGATCCCCCTCGTTCTCACCTTCCACCCCACCAGCCAGCGGATCCAACATATCATCCACCAACATTTCCGTCACCTACAACAGGACCCCACCACTGGCCATATCTTCCCATCCCCTCCCCTCTCTGCGTTCCGCAGAGACCGTTCCCTCCGCAACTCCCTGGTCCACTCGTCCCTTCCTACCCAAACCACCCTAACCCCGGGCACTTTCCCTTGCAACCGCACGAGATGCAACACCTGTCCCTTTACCTCCCCCTCAACTCCATCAAAGGACCCAAACAGTCTTTCCAGGTGAGACAGAGGTTCACCTGCACCTCCTCCAACCTCATCTATTGCATCCGCTGCTCTAGATGTCAACTTATTTATATCGGCAAAACCAAGCGCAGGCTCGGCGATCGCTTCGCTGAACACCTGCGCTCGGTCCGCATTAACGCAACTGATCTCCCGGTGGCCCAGCACTTTAACTCCCCCTCCCATTCCCAGTCTGACCTCTCTGTCATGGGCCTCCTCCAGTGCCATAGTGAGGCCCGCCGGAAATTGGAGGAGCAGCACCTCATATTTCGCCTGGGCAGTTTGCGGCCCGGTGGTATGAACGTCGACTTCTCCAACTTCAGATAGCTCCTCTGTCCCTCCCTTCCCCTCCTCCTTCCCAGATCTCCCTCTATCTTCCTGTCTCCACCTATATCCTTCCTTTGTCCCACCCCCGACATCAGTCTGAAGAAGGGTATCGACCCGAAACGTCACCCATTCCTTCTCTCCCGAGATGCTGCCTGACCTGCTGAGTTACTCCAGCATTTTGTGAATAAATCGATTTGTACCAGCATCTGCAGTTATTTTCTTATACATGTAGGATAGTGTTAATATGCTGGGATCGCTGGTCGGTGTGGACTCGGTGGGCCAAAGGGTCTGTTTCCACGCTGAACTAAACTAAACTAAAATAATTTGCAAGTCGAATCGGTAGTAAAGAAGGCAATCGCAATGCTAGCATTTATTTAGAATGGATTAGAATACAAAAACAGGGATGTAATGCTAAAGCTGCATAAGGCGTTGGTCAGACCGCATTTGGAGTATTGTGAGTAATTTTGGGCCCCATATCTGAGGAAAGTTGTGCTGGCCCTGGAGAGGGTCCAGAGGAGGTTTACGAGAATGGTCTCAGGAATGAGTGGGTTAGCATATGATGCGCATTTGATGGTGCTGGGCCTGTACTCACTGGAGTTTGGAAGGATGAGGGGGGAACTCACTGAAACTTACCAAATGGTGAAAAGCCTGGATAGAGTGGATGTGGAGAGGATATTTCCACTAGTGGGATAGTCTAAGACCAGAGGTCATAGCCTCAGAATAAAAGATGAGGAGGAATTTCTTTAGTCAGAGGGTGGTGAATCTGTGGAATTCATTGCTACAGAAAGCTGTGGAGTCTGTCAATGGATCTTTTTGTAAGGCAGAGATAGATAGATTCTTGATTAGTACGGGTGTCAGGGGTTATGGGGAGAAGGCAGGAGCATGGAGTTGAGAGGGAAAGATGGATCAGCCATGATTGAAAGGCATAGACTTGATGGGCCGAATGGTCAAATTCTGCTCCTATCACTTATGAACTTATGTACTTATGTATTATGCAGGCAATTGAGACTAGCTTAGACAGGGCATCTTGGGCTGCATGGGCAAGATGGGCCAAAGGGCCTGTTCCCGTGCTGTACGATTCCTACTGGGAGCAGGAGAGTGGGGCAGTCTGCATTCAGGGTTTGTGTGTGGTTGGTGGGAATATGTCGCCGGACTAAATGTATAGGAGCGATGGAGAGAAGGAGATAGGGAACATGGAAGGAGAAAAGAGGATGGGGTGTGAATGGCAGGGAACCGAGAGGGTCATGAATGAAGGAAATAGAACTGAGAGAGGGTAAACGAGAGAGGATGAAGTTAGAGGGTGTGAGTGAGGGGAAGGGAGCTGAGAGAGAGAGAGTAAGGGAAAGGAGCAAAGGGAAAGTAGTATGTGTAGGAAGGAACTGCTTATCCTGTTTTAAACCGAGGATAGACACAAAATGCTGGAGTAACTCGGCGGGCCAGGCAGCATCTCTGGAGAGAGGAATGGGTGAGGTTTCGGGTCGAGACCCTCCTTCAGACTGATGGAAAAGGGAAAGTGGAGGCAGTTAGTGGCTGTCAAGAGTGCGGTGTGTAAATGGTGAGTTGCTGAGAGGAACGTGTTAGTGAAGACTAGACCAAGTGGACCCGTTGGGCCCAAACCTCTCCTGCATTGGTGCAGCACCCTCTCCTCCCCCCCTCCCCTCCACCCCTCCCCTCTCTCCCCTCCCTCCCCCTCCCTCCTTATCCTCCCTCCTTATCCTCCCTCCTCCCCCCTCCCCCCCTCCACCTCCCTCCCTCCCTAGAAGATAGATTTAAAACCTCTCCTGCATTGGTACAGCACCCTCTCCTCCCCCTCCCCTCTCCACCCTCCCCCTCCCTTCTCCCCCCCTTTCCCCTCCCTCCCCCTCCCCTTCCCCTCCCCCCCACTCCATCCCCCTCAACCCCTCTTATCCTCCCTCCCTCCCTCCCTCCCTCCCCCCTCCCTAGAAGATAGATTTAAAACCTCTCCTGCATTGGTACAGCACCCTCTCCTCCCCCTCCCCTCTCCACCCTCCCCCTCCCTTCTCCCCCCCTTTCCCCTCCCTCCCTCCCCTTCCCCTCCCCCTTCCCCTCCCCCCACTCCATCCCCCTCAACCCCTCTTATCCTCCCTCCCTCCCTCCATTCCTCTCCCTCCCTCCCCCCCTCCCTCCCTAGGAGATAGATTTAAGCTTTAAAATGTGAATAACTTAAAAAATATAACACCGATTTCAATGAAACTTCTTCCATTAGCACCAAAGGGGCGACGGTGAGTAAGGTGGGCCTAAAATTGTCGCGCTATCGTGTACCATTTTGGCTGTAGTTCATGAACAAACAAACAAACGAGTTTTAGTATGTAGATGACTGCCAAGAGAGGAACGAATGAAGGGGGACTGCAGAGCGAGGGGCGCGTGTGAATGAAGAGACTGCTGGCAGGGAGGGGATGACTCCCACAACCAGAGAGCAGTGCTGAACTACTATCTACCTCATTGGTGACCCTCGGACTATACTTGATCGGACTTTGCTGGCTTTACCTTGTACTAAACGTTATTCCTTTATCACATATCTGTATACTGTAAATGGCTCGATTGTAATCGTGTATTGTCTTTCCGCTGACTGGTTAGCACGCAACAAAAGCTTTTCTCTGTACCTCGGTACACGTGACAATAAACTCAACTAAACTGAAGTGGGTGGGAGCGTAGAGAGTGGGAGTGAGTGAAGGGAGTGACTGAAGTGGAAGGTAACTGAGAGGGCAACAGTGATTTGAAGGGGGGAGAGAGCAGACAAATAGGTAAGTGAAGGGAGCATATGAGAAGGACAGATGAGATAAAATAATGAATGCATACATATATTCCTTAGAACTGGAGTGGATTAAGTCATCCTTGATTCAGGCCCTGAGGCTCAGGGGAACAAAATTGTCAGTCTGCAGAAATTCATTCATTTTTTGCAGTAACGTCAAAAAACAGCATGTCAATGTTTTGATGCCTTTCATCTTTAAGTTCCATCTAATTAAAAATCGTTCTTACACTTCCCGGAATTTATTGGAATTAATTCCTTGATGAATTATGTCAGCCATGGCTCCTTTGACAGATGCTGTGGGGTCGGATCCCACTTCAGAACCTTCAAAGTTCAAGTTAGCAGTCAGAGTTCTGCATTAGCAGTGGTGCAGGGTTTCACATCATAGGATTTCAGGAGAAAGCCAAAGAGCTCAGGGTGCTGCTTTGAAGAAGAGTAGGAACGTTATCGTAGTCATAGTCTCACAGCGAGGAAACAGGCTCTTTGACCCAACTTGGCCACACCGGCCAACATGTCCCAGCTACACTAGTCCCACCCGTCTGCATTTGGTCCATATCCCTCTAAACCTATCCTATCCATGTACCTGTCTAACTGTTTCTTAAACGTTGCAATAGTACCTGCCTCAATTACCTTCTCAGGCAGCTCGTTCCCTACACCCACCACCCTTTGTGTAAATAAGGTTACCCCTCATATTCCTATTCAATCTTTCCGCCCTCACCTTAACTTAGGCAAGAGACTCTGTGCGTCTACCTGATCTATTCTTCTCATGGTGTCCTTGGGGCTCTGATCAATAGTTAGCCCTCTGTCATTTTCATTTAAAAGGAAGATCATCTGGCCCTTTTTCACATTTATTCAGTTTATTGGTCGGAATATTCCACGTACAATTGGTGCTGTGTTACTGCAATCACTAATCTTCAAGAAGAATAATTAGGTTTAATATGCTTTGAGGTATCTAAAGATTGTGAAAGGCAGTGGCACAGCCAGTAGAGCACAGCCACAGCGCCAGAGACCCCATTTCGATCCTGACCGTGGGTGCTGTCTGTGTGGAGTTTGCACGTTCTCCCTGTGACCGCGTGGGTTTCCTCCGGGTGCTCCGGTTTCCTCCCACATCCCAAAGACGTGCGGGTTTATAGGTTAATTGGCTTCTGTAAATTGCCCCGAGTGTGTAGGGAGTGGATGAGAAAGTGGGATAACATAGAACTAGTATGAACGGGTGATCGAAAGTCGGCATGGACTTAATGGGCCGAAGGGCCTATTTCCATGCTGTATCTCCACACTACACACACACTCATCTGAATTAGCTCCAGCACACTAAACATGCCAGTGATAACAGGACTGTTAGCTCAGTTGGAAATTTCTTTCAAAAAATGATACGATGATGTTAAAAGATCCTGTTTCCAAGCCGTATCATTCAATTTAATTTAGTTCAATTTGTATAGAAGGATTTAGACAGCATTAATAAACATTTAGACAGGCACATGGATAGGACAGGTTTAGAGGGATATGGGTCAAAGGCAGGCAGGTGGGACATGTTGGCCGGTGTGGGCAAGTTGGGCCGAAGGGCCTCTTTCCACGCTGCATGATTCTGACTCTAACTGTAAGATTAATTTTTTCTGTAACTGCGGGCCAAAGACTTTAATCAGTTCCTATTATATGAAGCTCTCTTTAGTTTAGTTTAGAGATACAGCGCGGAAACAGGTCCTTTCTGCCCACTGGGTCCATGCCAACCAGCGATTCCCGCACATTAACACTATACTACACCCACTAGGAACAATTCTTACATTTACCAAGCCAATCAACCTACAGACCTGTACGGCTTTGGAGTATGGGATGAAACCGAAGATCTCAGAGAAAACCCACGCAGGTTACAGGGAGAACGTACAAACTCCGTACAAACAGAACCCGTAGTCGGGATCGATCCCGAGTCTCCGGCGCTGCATTCGCTGTAAGGCAGCAACTCTACCGCTGCGCCACAGTGCCGCCCGTAAACTGTATAAATTGCTGTTCTTAAGTCTACTGGAATTTGGGCTCCAAATGTATTATTATAATGTTCCATAGAGTGGTTAGAGTTTTAAACTACCACACTGAAGAGGTTTGAGTGTTGTTGAAGTGGTTTCTGCAAAAAGTGATGGTGCATGAGATTTTAACGAAGGATGAACCACATCGCCTGCCAGTTCTGTTTGGTTTGTACACCAGGGAACGTGAAATCGGCTGATTCCTCTGAAAACACACTTGTGAAAGGCCATAGTCTGTAGCTATAAAAAATATTCAAGCAAGCAAATAAATAATCACAAACCTCTAGTCGGTCCTGATAACTTTGGGGGGGAAAAACATATTTTTTTCATTAATCGATCTTCAATTTGAAGCAAAACTTTTATTGTAGACCCACAATCTAAAATATTGAATGTCACAAATTTCTGTATTTTTGATGCTTAAGCTCCTGTTGGGTGGCTGCAAACACAGTTAGATGAGAGACCATTGTGTCTTATCCCTAGGATAGACACAAAAAGCTGGAGTAACTCAGCGGGCCAGACAGCATCTCTGGAGAGAAGGAAGAGGTGACGCTTCGGGTCGAGACCCTTCTTCAGACTTATCCCTGCCTGAGTTGTCTCCATCTGTGTTCAATGCCAGTGTCCTAAACCTTTCCTATTCTTCTTTTGCAGGCTCTGGAGGAAGCCCAGAAAGCCATTCAACAGCTTTTTGCCAAGATTAAGGACATTAAGGACAAAGCAGAGAAATCGGAGCAGATGGTAAGTTGGACACTGATGGGAGTGTTTAGTTATAGTTGAGTTTGTAGATACAGCATGGAAACAGGCTCTTCGACCCACCAAGCCCACGCTGATCACCCATCCGCACTAGTTCCATGATATTCCACTTGTTCATCCACTTCCCACACTCGAGGGGCAATTTCTCACCCCTGAGGGGAGAGATTTAAATTGGATTTGGTTTTGTTTAGTGTAGAGAAACAGCATGGAAACAGGCCCTTCGGCCCATCGCGTTCATGTTGACCATCGATCACCTGTTTACACCTGTGCTATATTTAATTTAGTGATACCGAGTACCACTGACCATGGATCGCCCGTTCACACTAGTTCTATGTTATCCCACTTTCTCAGCCACTCCCTATGCACTCATGGCAAGATACGATGCCTGTTAACCTATAAAACTGCATGTCTTTGGGATGTGGGGGGGACACTGGGTAGCATGGTGGCGCAACAGTAGAGTTGCTACCTTACAGCACCAGAGACCAAGGTTCAATCCTGACTAGGGGTGCTGTCTGTAGGGAATTTGTATGTTCTCCCAGTGTCCGTGTTGGTTTCCTCCGGGTGCTTTGGTTTCCTTCCACACTCCAAAGACGTACAGGTATGTAGGTTAATTGGCTTTGGTAAATTGTTCCTTGAGTGTAGGATAGAGCTTGTGTTCAGGGATCACTGGTCGGTGCGGACTTGGTGGGCCGAAGGGCCTGTTTCCGCGCTGTATAACTAAACCAAATTAAACCAAACTAACCCGGAGAAACCCACAATGTAACAGGGAGACCATGTTAACTCCACACTGTGCTTCTCTGACATTTGATATCTGAGCCGCAGAGGATTTTGTAAAGGTAACTAAAGATAGCGAACGAGATGATTTGGGGGGTTGTAACTTGTGGAGAGAGATAACAGACACAAATTTAAGGTTGGAGCTGTAAAGGATGAAATCAAGGCGAAAGAATATGAAGAATGACCAAAATGGGGAACAGTTAGCAGCCCAAACCATGAGGTTCAATAGGTGTGGAATGGTGAGACCAGCAAAGGTCGGGTGATACTGAGCAATGGAGGATTTTATGTGGGTGGGGGAGAGAAGGGAAGGACATTGAATTTATAGTGGAAGCCAGTAGAGACCTCCATGATTGGGGTTGCTGGGCAAATGAGAGTATGTGCAGGTGTGGAAGAAAAATGTCTGGATGAATCATGACTTCATTCCTTGGAACCTAAGAGGCTGAGGGTTGATCGTATAGATGTGTATAAAATCACGAGGGGAACAGATACTGTGGAATCTAGAACCAGAGGACATAGGTTTACGGTGAGGGGAGAAAGATTTAATAGGAGACTGAGGGGCAACTTTTTTACTCAGAGGGTGGTGGGTGTATGGAACGAGGTGCCAGAGAAGGTCGTTTAGGCAGGAACTATTAAAAGATTTAGAGCTATACGGGGGCAAATAGAGCTCGCTTAGATGGGGCATGGACAGGTTGAGCCGAATTGCAGTTTCCGTGATGTATGACTCAAATTGGACATGTGAATGAAAATTGGATCCATTTAGGCATGATAAAACAGGTCATGCCATGCTAATTCCAGCCTCCTGTAAGCAATTGCCCAAATTGACAAAAAAATACTTTGCGAACAGCTGTATTGTATCTCTTGCCTTGACAGAAACTATAAGTTTTCCAACATATACATTTACATATACAGTTGCAGTTACGTAATCTCTTATATATATATATATATACAGTGACATATACAGTTACAAGTTTCCCAACCGAAGGTGTATGGAAAGCTTGCAACTGCTTGGGATGTTACTGGGCAAATGGTAGACTTTCAGGGACTGCCGCAGCCACTATTGCAGCCACTGACCAGCTAAATGAAAGGCTGTTCTTGAAGTCTGGGGAAATACAGGGAGAGTGGAGTGTGGTGCTCTTCTGTGTGATCACCTGCCTCACCCCACCACCTGCACTCACAGGGTCTTCTTGCGTGACATTTTCCACACTGTGTGACATAGAGTGTGACAGGCCCTTCGGTCCAACTTGCCCACACTGACCAACATGCCCCATCTATACTAGTCCCACCTGCCTCCGTTTGGCCCATATCCCTCTCAACCTATTCGATCCATGTACCCGTCCAAATGTCTATTAAACATTACCACAGTACCTGCCTCAAATATCTCCTCCGGCAGCTCGTTCCATACACCCACCACCTTTTGTGGAAAAAAAGTCACCCCTCAAGTTCCTATTAATTTTTTTTTTTTCCCTCACCCTATCTCATCTGGTTCTCGATTCCCCTATTCTGGGCAAGAGACTGTGTGTTTTCGTACAGAGTCATGATTTTGTACAGTTGCAGCATGTTATGCTGAAGTGCAGAAACTTAAAGTCTGCAATCACTGACATACCAAATGGCATGAATATTTAATGGCCCAAATTTAGACAACTCCCATACTGACTGGCCTGTCCTGGGCCTCTTCCATTGGTAGAGTGAGGCCACATTCAAATTGGAGGAGCATCTCCTCATGTTCTGCTTGGGTAGCTTACAACCCAATGGTATTAACATTGAATTCTCTCATTTTAGGTAACTACAGTTTGAGTCACTCCAGTTTGTTGCGTTTTGTTCAAGATTCCACCGTCTGCAGTTCCCCCTGTCTCTGAATTTCTTAGGAAAAAAACTGCAGATGCTGGTTTAAATCGAAGGTAGACACAAAAAGCTGGAGTAACTCATCAGCGGGTCAGGCAGCATCTCTGGAGAGATGGAATGGGCGACGTTTCGGGTCGAGACCCTTCTCCTGCCCCCTCCCCTGACATCAGTCTGAAGAAGGGTCTCGGCCCGAAACATCGCCCATTCCTTCTCTCCCGAGATGCTGCCTGACCCGCCGAGTTACTGCAGCATTTTGTGTCTGTCTCTGAATTTCATCGTGGTGGACTCAGTACTCTGCAAGTAAACAGCTTAAATATGTGAGCGGGTATCATATTCCCACGACAAAATGTTTGTGTTTGCCATCTTTTGTAACTTTAAGGATTCAGATTGCAATGGATAACTAGTGAGCCAGTCTATGTAAGCTTGTAATCAATGCGGAGTTAGGAATTCTGCTCTGGCTGAAGTGACCTTTTCAAACTGTGTCCTTTAGGTCAAAGAAATCACCCGGGACATTAAGCAGCTTGATCATGCCAAACGCCACCTGACGACTTCCATTACCACGCTCAATCACCTGCATATGCTTGCGGGAGGTGTCGACTCCTTGGAGTAAGTAGTCATTTGTAACGGATGTGTGATATGGTGTCTAACGCAGCTAGATTTTAAGCGTGCATTCACTCCTACTGGTATCGGACAATTCAATTATCCTTTATAGTCACATGTACCTAGAGTCATAGAGTGATACAGCGTGGAAACAGGCCTCTCGGCCCAACTTCCCACACCGGTCAACATGTCCCAGCTACACTAGTCCCACCTGCCTGGGCTGGGTCCATCTCCCTCCAAACCTGTCCTATCCATGTACCTGTCTAACTATTTCTCAAACGTTCCCAGCCTCAACTACCTCCTCTGGCAGCTTGTTCCATACACCCACCACCCTTTGTGTGAAAAATTTACCCCTCAGATTCCTATTAAATCTTTTCCCCCATTCGCCTTGAACCCATGTCCTCTGGTCCTCGATTCCCCTACTCTGAGCATCTCCCCAATCTGTTCCTCTCAAGAAAAGGTGGACAGAAAAATGCAGGAGTAACTCAGCGGGTCAGGCAGCATCGCTGGAGAAAGTGGATAGGTGACGTTTTGGGTCGGGACCTTCTTCAAATTGAGAGTGGGGGAGAAAACTGGACGCAAAGGAAAAAAACAGGACAAATCAGGGCTGGCAACAGATGACCTCAGGCAAGGGGGTTCCCTGATAGGCTGCTTGTTGGTTAGGGACAGGTGGGAGCCCAAGAGAGATACGTAGTTGTGAACTTAACAAACTTTTACTGGAGGAAGGAGGGGAGAGATAGAGGAAGGGGTAGCACACTGACGCAGCGGTAGAGTTGCTGCCTTACAACGCCAGAGACCCAGGTTCCATCCTGACTATGGGTACTGTCTGTACGGAGTTTGTAAAATGTCCATGGTGTGTAGGAAAAGTGTTAGTGTACGGGATGATCTCTGGTCGGTGCGGACTTGGTGTGCTGAAGGGCCATTTTCCGTGCTGTATCTCTAAAGTCTAAACAGTGGGGAGAGAGGTAGGGTTGCCAACTGTCCCGTATTAGCCGAGACATCCAGTATTTTGGGCTAAATTAGTTTGTCCCGCACGGGACTGCCCGTGTCCCGTATTAGTAGGGTTGCCAACCTCCTCACTCTCAAATAAGGCACAAAGGGTGACGTCACCGCCCCACGTGACCTCACCCAGCCAGCGGCCACATGCTCCCGCTCCACCAATGGAGGCCGCCCGGGCTGGGAGACCGGTTGCTACGCAACTTTCGTTAGGTGGCGTCCGGGCGGCCGCCATTGGTGGAGTGGGAGCACATGGACGCTGGCTGGGTGAGGTCACGTGGGGTGGTGACGTCACCCGTTGTCCCGTATTTGGGAGTGAGGACGTTGGTAATCCTAGATGTCTCCCTCCCCTGACATCAGTCTGAGGAAGGGTCTCGACCCGAAACGTCCACCATTCCTTCTCTCCGGAGATGTTGCCTGACCCGCTGAGTTACTCCAGCATTTTTTTTTCGTCTTTGGTATAAACCAACATCTGCAGGTCCTTTTTAATAACTTCATAAAGAAAAGGTGGTGGTAAATAGAAACTGGAAATAATTTTATTTCAGTAAATAAGTTAAAAAATAATAAAATGATATCAATATGAACAAGTTGTCTGGATCTTATGTGCAAAAGGTTTTTAGCTCACTATTTTCCCTTCCTCTGAAGGGCATTTACTAAATTTGACCTACTTTTTTAAATCAATGTAGTGTATGAATCTTCACTGCTGCCTACCTTAGGCGACGATTCCTTCTACTATTGAATTTTGCTGACTTGGATTCTTCACCCTTTGGCAGTTTAGCATCTAGATGCTGAGTATTGGCAGATTATTCAACTTTACTAATCCGTTTGGTCAAGCTCAACTCTTTTGCATAAGGCCTTCATACATTGCATGATTTTCACGTTACAGATTATCATCTTCCCTTGCTGAGGGTTGTGCGCCTGACTGGAGATCCCTTAATCCTGTCTTGGCAGAGATCAGTGAGTTCAGCTGAGAATGCACAATGGTCCTATTGGTTTCTGTACACCCGCACTTCAAAAGGCACTTCCTTCATTTACCAGGTGTTTAAGTGGTGCGGCAGTCAGAAGGATTTAGTTTAGAGTAGTTTAGAGATACAGCGCGGAAACAGGCCCTTCGGCCCACCGGGTCCGTGCCGACCAGCGATCACCCCCGTGCACTAGCATTATCCCACACACTAGGGACAATTTATAATTCTTACCGAAGCCAATTAATCTACAAACCTGTGCATCTTTGGTATGTGGTACCAGAATACCTAGGGAAAACCTACGTGGTCACAGACGGAACGTACAAAGTCCGTACAGACACCACCCGTAGTCAGGATTGAACCCGGGTCTCTGGCGCTGCAAGGCAGCAACTCTAGTGCTGCGTCACCGCGCCGCCCCAGATTTATATTGCTAGATTACAGTCAAAACATGAGTTTAGGACTCAGTGATTCCTTTGTTGAACAACATTGTAGTTGCTCATTAATACGTTTCTCCAATACCTAACAAAATGGAAATAGTTGGTCGGCTTTAATCACGGATGCACTCGATTGAAATAACTGTCATATGAATCTATTAGTCCTCAAATATGTGGAATAGCACCAATGTTTCTTTAGGGAAATAATGGAATTATTTTCTAGACAGTGAATTTATGCTGGTCATAAACCAAAAAGAAACACACTTAATGCCATGAAGAAGGGCCTCAACCCGAAACGTCACCCATTCCTTCTCTCCAGAGATGCTGCCTGACCCGCTGAGTTACTCCAACATTTTGTGACACCTTCGATTTGTACCAGCATCTGCAGTTATTTTCCTACACACTTAATGCCATATATTGTGAAATCCTCATCATCAGCGCGGTTCTGAACTCTCAAGTTATTATTTTGTGTATATTTTATTAAAATCGGGATTGCCGAGGGTTGGTTGAGGGGTTCCACTGCATTTTTTGTTGTTAACAAATGTAGCGTTGGTGGTTCTGATCCCATTCTTTATTTGGCCAGGACTATGACCTGTCGTAGACAGTATGGAGAAGTGTCTAACCTGATGCAAGGGGTGGTCAACGTGCTGGAGCACTTCCACAAGTATATGGGGATTCCACAGATCCGCCAACTCTCTGAAAGGTAACGTATCAAAGCTTCCGTTTAGCTTCAGGTCGCCGATTGTAGTTTCCTTGGAGAAGCAAAACAAATCTGTCTTTAATTCTTTTTTTAAAAAACTAGTTACTCCCCTTATCCAAATTCCCATGAGTTCCCTGTAATTTGCAAGCAAATCACAATTTGTGCATTTAGCTAAGTTTATTTCTGTTAAAATCGACAACATCTATAATCCCCTTATACCACTATTTCAAAAGGATAAATGGAGTAAGCAAATTTGGTGAACCATTCTGTTAGCTTTGGTAGATTAGTGACTGATGGGTGTTTAAATGTTTAGTTCAGTTTAGTTTAGTGAAACTGAATCCGCATCGATCAACGGTCACCGTACAATAGTTCTATCCTGCACACCATGGACAATTTACAGAGGCCAATTAACCTTCAATCTGCATGTTTTAGGGATGCTTAGTCTAGTTAGTTGTCATGTGTATCGAGGTACAGTAAAAAGCTTTTGTTGCGCACTAACCAGACTGCAAAAAGACAACGCATCATTACAATTGAGCCGTCCACACTGTACAGATACATGATAAAGGGATGTGGGAGGAAACCAGAGCACCCAGAGAAACCTGCTAGGTCCTGCAAGGTCACAGGGAGAACTTGTAAACTCCACGCAGTCAGGATTCAATCAGGATTCGGCCTGCCACTTTGTGACTCCAGTCCCCAGCTGCTTCAAAGTAACCTGGATCTTTCCAGTCCCTAAGTAACCTGTCCTTATAACTCCTGCCCAGTAGTTCTAACATCAACCACAATGAAGTGCTTTGAAAGATTGGTAATGGCCCACATCAGCCAGTCTCCAGAAGAGTCTAGATCCATTGCAATTTGCGCCATTTTGCATTCATACATTCAATTCCGGAACATCTTGACAGTAAGAACACCTATGTCAAGATGCTATTCACTGAGTGTGGTTCAGCCTTCAATGCCATAATACTGAATAAGATCATCTCTAATCTTCAGGACTCCACTTGCACTGGCTTCTGAATGTCCTGACCTCAGTCCACCCTGAGGTGGGATATGGACCAAACGCAGGCAGGTGGGGCTAGTTTTGATAAGACCACGTTGGTCAGTGTGGGCCAGTTGGGCCGAAGGGCCTGTTTCCACGCCATATGACTCTCTGACTACATCCTAACACTGCACACTAAGTGCCTCTCAGGGTTGTGTGCTCAGTCCCCAGCCCTGCTCTCTGTACACCTGTACTGTGTGGCCAGGCACAGCACCAACTTAATCTTTAATTTAGCTGATGGCACCACTGGGATCGGCCGGATGAACAGGAAAGATGAGGTGGATTATAGGAAAGAAATTGGGGACCTTACAATCTAAAGTAGTGCAAAAAAAAGTGCAAGAACGAAATAAACCAAATGAGGTACAGTTAAGAGTAAGACTGTGGTAGCACACCCGGGATGGAGGTGATTGAGGGAATTGGTTCAGGAGGTTAAAGCAGTGGGGAAAACGCTGTTCTTAAGTCTGAATGTCTGGCTTTCAAGCTTCTGTATCTTTTCCTAGTAGATAGAAGAGAGAGTGGCACCAAAATATGGCGAAGGGTGGAAGAATTTCACTGTGCAGCGGTCAGGGGGAGAGCGTAACATCCCAGTACAGGCAGCACCCGTAGTCAGGATGGAACCCGGGTCTCTGGCGCTGTGAAGCAGTAGCTCTACCGCTGCACCACCGTGGCATCCTTTTAGATGGAAAGTTTTAAAGATCACAATCCTCTGAGGTGTGGAGGAATTCATTAGACTGATTGTGGGCGGGTGTGTGGGGGGGGAGAGGGGGGGGGGGGTGGAGAAAGCACTAAGAGGCGAGGTACATGACAAAGCCTGGCAAATAATAGTTTGAAGAGTTTCAAGTTTGAAGAAGGATCCTAACTGGAAAGGTTACCCATCCATGTCCTCCAGAGATGCTGCCTGACCCGCTGAGTTACTCCAACACTTTATGTCTTTTTTTTTGTAAACCAGCATCTGCAGTTCCTTGTTTCTATATGAGATGTCTATGTGAAAGGAGATTAAACCTAGATTGCCCCGACAATTTGCAGCGACCGGATATGCAACAGCTTTGAGTGGTTCAGTAAAAGGTTGCCTCTCACTCTGTTGGCAGGGAAATAACATTGGGAATCAAAAACCAGAAAAGAAAAGCCTCTTTAAGAGTATTGACCTTGGGTGAGATTTAAACCTATTCCTGTATCTAATTCCCAAATCCAAATTGTGTAAGATGTTTGGCTTTCTGTATATTTGATAGATTGGTGTCACAAGAAAGGATTTGAGATATGACTCACATGAACCCTTTGAAATTTGTTCTATTTCTGTGTTGTCACACACGACTTCCTTTATGGCTGTTTAAATTCTGATATTTTCCCTTGTCTGGCTCGGATGCTGCAATATGTGCGTAGTGATAACAGTAGCCTTTAAATGTCAGGGTTCCTGCAACGTAGATAAGGAATTTTATTCCCTTTAATGTTAAGCACGGGGTAGAATGATGCCCATTTTGAATGGTTACTGAAGGAAGAAAGGACGAACACGAACATATTTAGCCCCTAATCGCCTCTCAGGAAGTTTCATCATGCAGAGTAAAATACTTTGAAGTGCAGTCTAGATTATTTTGTTGGCTATTGTTATCTAGCTTCTACAAATCAATGTCTTACAGACATCAGTGGGGTGAATGGAAGGTTAAAATGTTTTTGCCGATTGTTATAATGCAGCAATTGTTGATGAGGATACCAAGAGAACGGAGGCACTGTTGCAAAGGGGCGCCATGGTGGCGCTGCAGTAGAGTTGCTGCCTTACAGTGCCAGACCCGGGTTCCATCATGACTACTGGTGCTGTCTGTATGGAGTTTGTGCGTTCTCCCCGTGACCCGCTGGATTTTCCCCAGGTGCTCCGATTTCCTCCAAAATTCCAAAGACGTACAGGTTTGTAGGTTAATTAGCATGGTGAAATCGTAAATTGTCCCTAATGTGTGTAGGATAGTGTTAGAGTGTGGGGAAAGCTGGTTGGTGTGAACTCGGTGGGCCGAAGGGCCTGTTTCCGCCTGTATCTCTAAACTAAACTAAAGATCATGGCTCAAACCTGGCACAGAACACGGTTTACAGGGTAGATGCTGGTTTAAATCGAACGTAGACACAAAATACTGGAGGAACTCAGCGGGTCAGGCAGCATCTCTGGAGAAAAGGAATGGATGACGTTTCGGGTCGAGACCCTTCTTCAGACTGATGTCAGGGGAGGGGGCAGGTAGTGGAAGTGGTAGTGTTTAACCTGTTCAGTGCCACCCCTGAGCATACACGGGTCATGGCCAATAATGAACAAAACACAGCAGTAAACAGGTTAATAGCCTGATGGCTGTAGGGCAGAAGCTGCTCCTGAACCTGGACGTTACAGTTTTCAGGCTTTTGTACCTTCTTCCCGATGGCAGGAGCGAAATTAGAGTGTGGCCAGGGTGATGAGGGTCTCTGGTGATGCTGGCTGCCTTTTTGAGGCAGCGACTCCTGTGGATCCCTGCAACGGTGGGGAGGTCAGTACCCGTGATGTACTGGGCAGTGCACACCACCTGTGCTACCTCTGGCAGCTCAGGGCATTGCAGATGCTTCAACTTACTTGTTTACCAATGGCATATTGCTGGTGGGAGTAGTCATCGACATTCAACCTGTTGAAAGTATTCTGTACTTTATAAAATAGTCCTGCTTTTAATAAAGATTTGAATCTTTACATATAGAATTAATCATTTTCAATTTTTGTAAGACATTGAGTTAGCCTGTTGTGTTGGACAATATTCCTTCCTCAACCAACATTAGCAAATTTGTTATAGAAACATAGAAACATAGAAAATAGGTGCAGGAGTAGGCCATTCGGCCCTTCGAGCCTGCACCGCCATTCAATATGATCATGGCTGATCATCCAACTCAGTATCCCGTACCTGCCTTCTCTCCATACCCCCTGATCCCTTTAGCCACAAGGGCCACATCTAACTCATTCAGTATTATTGCTGTTAAAAGATATACTAACAAGCCAATTATTTTCCCACTGAAACAGTGAATGCAGTACATGTTGTGCTCTAATATAATTTTCAAAGACTCTCATGTAGTCCTTTGTTGTCCGATATATTTTCCTCTTTGTGCCTGATGCCATGTTCTTTTCAATACTGTTTAATTTAATGCGCCCTTCCTGTGTCTCTGCTACTTCTATATTCTTCCTGTTTTGCATTGCCTCTTTTTGTCCCATGTGTTGATTCACTATGGCAATGTTTTCTCATGTTACCTCACCTGCCTCAACTATCTCCTCTGGCACTCGGTCTGAAGAAGGGTTCCGACCCGAAACGTCACCTACTCCTCCTTTTCGCCAGAGATGCTGCCTGACCCGCTGAGTTACTCCAGCAATTTGTGTCTATCTTCTGTATAAACCAGCAGTTCCTTCCTACACATTTTCCCATTTTGTCTTTGTCTAGTTCTTGCTATCTTTTCTCTTTAATGTAGCAGTCCCATCCCCCTCGTTTCTTCCCTTGAAAAACACTTTTAACAGATTATATCATCTGTTCAGTTCTCATTTCCACGGTAAAAGTAACTATAATGTGATCACTAAACAGCAGATGTCCGCATAGTCCAACTTGACTTATTATTTCCTCCTCATTAATTAAAATTGAATCCAATGCTATCTTTCCCTTATGCGTTATCTCATCGGTCGGTGCTTAAGGTTCTTTGGTTATTTTATTTATCATTTGGTCCGATTATCGTGAGTAGAGCTTCAAAAGAGCTCGGTGATAGTCAAGTAAAAAAATCACAAGTGGTGAGGCGGTGTTACCTCACGGAGATCAAGGTCTGGAATGTTGGTCTTGGCAGCCACCACAATGTTATGTGTGTCATTTTGTCTTTACACTTTATGAAAAAATCCACTCCCATATCAGTTTTGCCACAAATATGCGAAATGTTTTTGAATTTCTTGACTGTGGATCTTTGTCTCATCACCTGACGTTTCCAATAAATCTCTGTGTTTCTTCAGTATGTCAGCTAACCATTTAAACCTTAATCAACAAGACTTTAATTTCCTGCAGGTAAGGAGATAATCTCCACGTGGTAAATATACTTAAGTTGTAAAATTACTTTTCAAGTGTTTGGTTTTGATTTCCTGGCTCCCTCTTTCAATAAACTTTCCCATTATTCTCTCTGTCTACCTTTATTTCCTTTCCTTTCCTCTACCTTTACTTTTTCTCTTTGGCTGTCTCACCCCACATTATTCTTAATTCCCCCACTCTGGGTAAAAGACAATGTATTTACCCTAGCTCCTGAAGTCATAAGGTCACAAGTAAAAGAAGCAGAATTAGGCTATTCGGCCCATCAGGTCTACTCTGCCATTCTCTATCTCTCCCTCCTAATCCCATTCTCCTGCCTTCTCCCCATAACCCCTGACACCCATACTAATCTGGAATCTATCTATCTCTGCTTTAAAACTATCCACTAACTTGGCCTCCACAACCTTCTGTGGCAAAGAATTCCACAGATTCACCACCCTCTGACTCAAAAAAACCCTTCTCATCTCCTTCCTAAAGGAACGTTCTTTAATATTGAGGCGGTGACCTCTGGTCCTAGACTCTCCCACTAGTGGAAACATCCTGTCCACATCCACTCTATCCAGGCCTTTCACTATTCGGTACATGAGGTCCCCCCTCATTCTTCTACAATCCAGCGAGTACAGGCCCAGTGCCGTCAAACACTCATCATGAGTTAACCTATTCATTCCTGGGATCATTCTTGAACTCTATTCCTCTCATGATCTTATACACTGTTCCTCTCTTATTCCTTTTTCCTTTTCCCCTGTTCATTTTTTTTAATACTCTCCCCTTCAATTCTTGTTAACCCCTCCATTTCAGCTCCACCACTCTCTCTTAGTTCTGACATCTGCCAATGTCCTTCCTGACACAAGGGAACATTGGAATGATTCTAGATTTGTCATGGAGCCATTTGAAGCACATTTTGTAATCCAGCTCACTGCTGACCATCCAGGCACATTTTTATATACAATACAATATACAATATATCTTTATTGTCATTGTACAGGGGCACAACGAGATTGGGAATGCGACTTCCATATGATGCAATAAATTAATTAGCTAATACACAGAAATTTAGACAACCCAGAGAAACAAAATTAGAAACAGTTAAAACAGTATAAAGTGCAAGTAGGTCTGTGCCGGTTCACTGTGCGATGTGACCATCCGGCTCAGCAGGACAGGTTCAGAGCAGCTATGGCCCTGGGGATGAAGCTGTTCCTGAGTCTGGAGGTGCGGGCGTAGAAGGCCTTGTAGCGTCTGCCAGATGGTAGAAGTTCGAACAGACTACTGCAGGGGTGTGAGGAGTCTTTATGAATGCTGGTGACTTTCCTGAGGCATCGTGTATTGTAGATGCCCTCCAAGGCCGGTAGCTGTGTCCTGATAATCTTCTGAGCTCTGTAGACTACGCGCTGAAGAGCTCTACTCACTGCCTCCGTGCAGCTGAGATACCACACAGGGATGCCATGCGTTAGGATGCTCTGTATGATGCAGCGGTAGAAGGTTGTCAGCAGCTGTTGGGGCAGACCAGACCTTTTCAGTGTTCTCAGGTAGAACAGTCGTTGCTGCGCCTTCTTGACCAGCGCAGCAGTGATAGTGGACCATGTGAGGTCCTCCGAAATGTGAGTGCCCAGTAACCTGAAGCTAGACACTCTCTCCACACTGTCCCCATTGATAAAGATCGGAGCGTATTCCCCATTATGTGACCTGCGGAAGTTGATGATCAGCTCCTTGGTCTTGGAGGTGTTTAGGGACAGGTTGTTATCTGAGCACCAGTCCACCAGGTTCTGCACCTCCGCTCTGTAGTGTGTTTCATCACCAGCCCGTCTGCAAACTTGACAATGGTGTTGGTGTTGAATGCAGGAACACAGTCGTGTGTGAATAGGGCATGTAGAGCATGGGGCTCAATACACAGCCCTGTGGTGTGCCGGTACTCAGGGTGATAGTGGAGGACAGGTGCGAGCCCATTCTCACTGCCTGCGGTTGCTTCATCAAGAAATTCAGGATCCAGTCGCATAACGACGAGCTGAGGCCTAGCTGACCTAGCTGAGGCCTAGTTTGGTGTTGAGCTTGGTGGGGATGACCGTGTTGAAGGCAGAGCTATAGTCTATGAATAGCATCCTCACGTACGTGCCCTGTCTCTCCAGGTGAGTCAGGACAGTGTGAAGAGCCAGAGAGATGGCGTCCTCTGTGGATCTGTTTGCCCTGTATGCGAATTGATGCGAGTCCAGTGAGTCAGGGATGCTGGATTTGATGTGTGAGAGGACCAGCTTTTCAAAGCACTTCATGAATATAGGAGTTGAGGGCAACCGGACGGTAGTCGTTCAGATTGGTGATTTTTTGTTTTGTTGTAGTCAGAGTCGTAGAGAGTCATAGAATCATACAGCGTGGAAATAAGTCCTTCGGCCCAACTTGCCCACGCTGACTAACGTGCCCCATCTACTAGTCCCACCTGCCTGCGTTTGGCCCATATCCCTGTAAACCTGTCCGCGGCACGGTAGCGCAGCGGTAGAGTTGCTGCTTTACAGCGAATACAGCGCCGGAGACACAGGTTCGATCCTGACTACGGGTGCTGCACTGTAAGGAGTTTGTACGTTCTCCCCGTGACCTGCGTGGGTTTTCTCCGAGATCTTCGGTTTCCTCCCACACTCCAAAGACGTACAGGTATGTAGGTTAATTGGCTGGGTAAATGTAAAAATTGTCCCTAGTGGGTGTAGGATAGTGTTAATGTACGGGGATCACTGGGCGGCACGGACTTGGAGGGCCGAAAAGGCCTGTTTCCGGCTGTAGATATATGATATGATGATATGATATGATGATGATATATGTATCTGTCCAAATGTTTTAAAACATTGTGATGCTACCTGCCTCAACGACCTCCTGCGGCAGCTCGTCCCATTTACCCACCCTCTGTGTGAAAAAAGTAGTCTCTCAGGTTGTTATTAAATCTTTCCCGCCTCACCTTAACCTATGTCTCCTGGTTTTTGATTCCCCTACTCTGGGTAAAAGACTGTGCATTCACTGTAACTATTCCATTCATGTCCTTATACACCCTCTGGCATCTGGTTTAAAAGTGTTAGACTTGAGACTTTAGAGATACAGTGTGGAAATGGGCCCTTCGGCCCACCAAGTCCATGACGACCAGTGATCATCCTGTACCCTAACTCTATCCTGCTCACTAGGGACAATTTTACAACTTACCAAAGCCAATTAACCTACAAACCTGCACGTCTTTGCAGTGTGGAAAGAACCCAGAGTACCCGGAGAAAGCCCACGCGGTCACAGGGAGAACGTAAAAAGTCCAAACAGACGGCACTCGTGGTCAGGATCAGACCCGGGTCTTTGGTGTTGTGAGGCAACAACTCTACTGCTGCGTCACTGGGCCGCCCAATTTTGTTTCTCTAATGTTTCTCGGAGAGAACTCTCTTAATCTTCATTTTGACTCTCACCATTGCCATGCCCCCTTCATTTCAGTGAGTGTCCATGTGGCTTATATCCTTTAATGCATCCTCAGCTCTCTAACATTGGTCTTCCTAACCGCTGCTAGTCAGTGACTGTATAGCTGGAAAATTGCACCCCAATTATGTTCCAGTTTACAAAAACTTCATTAAAAATCTAATACTTTCTTCTAAAAATGAAGTTACTTTTCTTCAAATTTATTAAGATATTTTTCCTATAGGTACTTCTCCAGTTAGTTGTAAAGTGCACTGAGGTGATAATACAGTAAATAAAGAGATATTTTGCATTAAAACTTCATTACAGATCATGATTTTGAACGAGATGCATTTAATAGACAATAGAAAATAGGTGCAGGAGAAGGCCATTCGGCCCTTCGAGCCAGCACCGCCATTCAATGTGATCATGGCTGATCATTCTCAATCAGTAACCCGTTCCTGCCTTCTCCCCATACCCCCTGACTCCGCTATCCTTAAGAGCTCTATCTAGCTCTCTCTTGAATGCATTCAGAGAATTAGCCTCCACTGCCTTCTGAGGCAGAGAATTCCACAGATTCACAACTCTCTGACTGAAAACGTTTTTCCTCATCTCAGTTCTAAATGGCCTACCCCTTATTCTTAAACTGTAGCCCCTTGTTCTGGACTCCCCCAACATTGGGAACATGTTTCCTGCCTCTAACGTGTCCAACCCCTTAATAATTTTATACGTTTCGATAAGATCCCCTCTCATCCTTCTAAACCTTTGACTCTTGATCGTTAGAGGAGTAAGGTTGTTGTCACAACCCTTCTTCCCTGTAAAGTTTAGATAATTTAAAAATCTATCATGATCTTGAAATACACTCAACGACTCTGCCTTCATAGCTCTCTGGAGTAAAGGATTAAAAGATTCAAAATCTTCTGGGAGAAGAGAATTCTTCTCAACTTTGCTTGAATAGACCAGTTCCTTATCCCGAGGCATTTCCCCTATATCTAGGTTCTTTGCTGGAGGAAATAGTCTCTTGGCATCCACTCTGTCAGGCCCCTGCAGGATGCTATTCATTTCAATAAGATCACCTCCCATTCTTCTAGCTCCATGTTACCATTGACCTGTGTGCAACAGACAAAAAGCTGTTTTCTCCTGGATTACATAGAGACCGACTTTTTTTTGCCTGTTGACTTGTTTGGAATCTGATTTTCTTGACTTTAGAATACAGTCACAATGCAATTTCCCCCTAGTGTTGGGAGTCTCATGCTGGAGTATTTTAGTGTAGAGATACAGCATGAAAACGGGTCCTTCCACCCAGCGAGTGCGCGCTGAGTCAGGATGGGGGAACACACGTCTAGCTCCCTCACCCTGAACATAGGATCCCCCCAGAGCTGCGTCCTTAGCCCCCTACTGTACTCAATAGTCAATCAATAGTCATTTATTTGTTACATACACATAAATGTGTAGTGAAATGAAACATTACCTGCAGTTGAACAATAAGACCAATAAGATTAATCAATAAAAATGCAATAACACATACAATCACAACTAACACCAAACAAAAAGAAACATCCATCACAGTGAGTCTCCTCCAGTCCCTCCTCACTGTGATGGAAGGCCAAAAATGTATTTTTCTCTTCCCTGCCGTCTTCTCCCGCGGTCAGGCTGTTGGAGTTGCCACGTCGGGGCGGTCGGGGCTCCCGATATTGAAGCCCCCGCTGGGCGGTGAAAGGTCAACGGCCTATTTCAGGCCGCGCCGGACGGTGGAAGGTCCGCGACGGGCCGACCCAAGCCCCGCGATTCGGGGCGGGCGAACACGCTGCCTCTGCCGTTGCCGGAGCTCCCGATGTCGGCCCCCACCCAGGGGTCTGCGGGCTTCCGACGTCCACGCGGCCCTCGCCGGAGCCTCCGGAGACGAGTCGCAGCCGCGCCCGCAGCATCCGCAGGCAGCCAGCGCCGCAGGTGGTGAGTCCGCGCCGCGGGCTCTGCGAACCAGAGCCCCAGGTGTTCCCAGGTGAATGGCCGGTGGTAGGCCGCAACGGGAACGGAGACACGACACAGAACAAGGTCACGTCTCCGTTCTGGAGAGAGAATGTTACAGTTCCCGTTCCCTCCCCCCCCCCCCCAAAACATAACATACAACACTACATCATATTAAACTACAATTCAGACAAAAACAACAAAAAACACAAAAGACAGACGGACTGCAGGCAAGCCGCAGCTGCTCCCTGTACACACATGACTGTGGGGCCAGGTTCAGCTCAAACTCCATCATCAAGTTTGCTGATGACACTGTGGTGATGGGCCGGATCTCCAACAACGATGAGAAGGCCTACCGGGAGGAGGTGGCTGATCTGGCACTCTGGTGTCAGGACAATAGCCTCCTCTTGAATGTCACTAAAACTAAGGAGCTGATTGTGGACTTCAGAAGGGCTAAACATCCAAGGACGTACACGCCACTGGAGATAAATGGGTCTATTGTGGATAGGGTGAGCAGTTTTAAATACTTGGGAGTCCGCATCGCAGAGGATCTGACGTGGGCAACGCACATTGCCGCACTGGTGGGTAAGGCTAAGCAGCGCCTTTACCACCTTAGACAACTGAGGAAATTCAGAGTGTCTCTGAGGATCCTTCATTGCTTCTACTCTGGGGCTGTAGAGAGCATCCTGTCCGGCAACATTACAGTCTGGTTTGGGGACAGCTCTGCCCAGGACAGGATGGCCCTGCAGAGAGTAGTGCGTTCGGCAGAACGCACCATGGGAACTACACTCGTCCCCCTGCAGGACCTATACATCAGGAGGTGCAGATCCAGAGCTGTGAAAACGGAGAGGATGAGACGGAGCTTCTTCCCACAGGCCATCAGGACTGTCAACTTTTATAACCCCAGACTAAATTTTTGTCGACACTAATAGTAACTTATTAACTTTATTTATATGCTGTAACTGTAATTCTTTTTGTGCACAACCCGCAGGCATTGCCACTTTCATTTCACTGCACATCGTGTATGTGAATGTGACAAATAAATTTGACTTGACTTGACTTGACCATCGATCACCCGTTCACACTAGTTCTATGTTATCCTGCTTTGTCGTCCACTTTCTACACAATGGGGACAATTTACAGAGGGCCAATTAAGCAGCAGACCCGCGTGTCTTTGGGGTACGGGAGCATGTTGGACAGAAGGGCCTGTTTCCACGCTGTTTAACTCTATGCCTATGAAACCAGAGCAACTGGAGGAAACCCATGCGGTCACAAGGAAAGCAGGCAAACTCCACACGGACAGCACCCGTGGTCAGGATGGAACCCTGGTAACTGGCTCTGTGAGGCAGGCGCGCCACCAGCTGCACAGTTCTACTGCCCTCGTGCTAATAACGAGATGTGTGTTTTCCACCCAGTCAACTTTTATTCTTTGAACTCGAGAAAATAAAGACCTGCCACTACATAGAATAGCACTAGCTTGCTGATGCTGTGGGTTCAATATCTTGCAATTCAGACTTTCTATATCTTTCCTCCACACACCCATTTCCCACCACAGCCCTACTGCATCATATCCCCCCCCACTCCCACACAAAAAAGTTAAGCGTTTGAACTGGCCCCCTCTGTAACTTGTTCTCCTGCAAAGTACCACATTCATTGATGTGTTCAGCACAGATAAATCCCATATGTGGCTGGCAGTATTCAGTATAGGAGTGGGTGGAAAGCAAACATCTCTGCTGCCAAGCTGCTGTTTTTAAAATTTAACTCTTTGAACACTGGCTGGTTTGCTGGTTTTCCTTGCCTTGAAATGATAGTTACAAATAAATCACAAAAACACAATGGTGTTGTGTTATCCAAGTTTTTCCTCAAACTAAATTCTGTACTAGAAAAGTGGTAGCCTGTTAAACTAATCAATTTAGTGGCGGCGCGGTGGCGCAGCGGTAGAGTTGCTGCCTCACGGCACCAGAGACCCGGGTTTGATCCTGACCACGGGTGCTGTTTGTACGTTCTCCCTGTGACCACGTGGGATTTCTCCTAGTGCTCTGGGTTTCTTCCCCACTCCAAAGACGTGCAGGTTTGTAGGTTAATTGGCTTCGGTAAAATTGATGATGTACCCAGGATTCCAGCATCTGCGGTTCCTTGTGTTTCCATTGTCCTCCTTGGTGGCAGATGCCATTGTTTGGAATATTAAAATCTGTGAGACGCTATGCATCATTGCTCAGAAGGACTCAGTTAATCAAAGGACTGCCAGCAAGGACATGATGTGCAAATACCTTCTTGTAGAGTCAGAGAGTCGTCCCACGCGGAAGCAGGCTCTTCAGCCCAGCTTGCCCATGCCAATCACGATACCTCAGCTATGCTAGTCCCACCTGCCTGGGTTTGGCCCATATACTTCTAAACCTTTCCTAGCAATGTACCTGTCCAAATGTTTTTGGCATCACAGTGACGCAGCTGGCAGAGACGCCTCTTCACAGTGCCAGAGATCCAGGTTCAATCCTGACCTCTGTGTGGAGTTTGCACCTTCTCCCTGTGACCATGTGGGTTTCCTTCAGGTGCTCTCGATTTCTCCCACATACCAAAGACGTGTGGGTTTGCAGGTTAATTGGCCCTCGGTAAATTCCCCCCAGTGTGCAGGGCATGGATGAGAAAGCGTGATAACAAGCACTGGTGTGAGCGGGTGATTGATGGCCAGCTTGGACTCGGTGGTTGAAGGGCCTGTTTCTGAGCTGTATCTCACAACTAGTCTAAATGTTGGCATAGTACGTGCCGCATCTCCCCCTCTGGCAGCTCAATCCATGTACTCAGCGCCCTGTGTGATAATGAAACCCTCAGGCTCCTATTAAATCTTTCCCCTCGCATCTCAAACCGAAGTCCTCTGGTTCTTGATTCCCCTACCATTCGTAAAAGATTCTGCATTGATGATAGACTGTGTTTTCAAGCTTGTGTTGCAAGTTTCTGTTATTTTGATTCTAACTCATCGGGATGTAAAGTACTCTAACGGTAATGAATTACTTCTTAAAGTCTATTTAGTTAGCATGTAAGCTTCCAGTTTCTTTCTGTTAATTGTTTTGGGAATAAATCTGGAGGCCGTTCAATTTATCCTCGGCTTTTGCCAGCATTCTCCTAAGCTTCGTTTCTATGGTGATTCACTGCACTTTATTTTCCCTTCCTTTGACAGGGTAACTTTATCAAGTTTCATTCAGCACCTCAGTGTAGGTTTAGGTTTATTATATTGTCACGTGTACCGAGGTACAGTAAAATGTTTGAATTTGCATGCTAATCAATCATGACAAGTAATACTGTACATACATATATCCAATCAAGTCAAACTGAAGTCCAAAGGGTGGGCAAAGGGAAAGATGCAGAGTGCAGAATATAGTTCTCAGCATCTTACGGCACCAGTCCCACACACAAAGTCCAATGTCCACAATGGAGTCGAGGTGAATTGGACAGTGCCCTAGCTTATGGAAGGACCGTTCAGAGTGGGGGAATCAAGAACCATAGGTTTAAGGTGAGGGGGGAAAGATTTAATAGGAATCTGAGGGGTGACTTTTTCACGCAAAGAGTGGTAGGTGTATGGAACGAGCTGCCAGTGGAGGTAGTTGAGGAGGTACTATCGCAATGTTTAAGAAACATTTGGACAGGTGCATGGCTAGGGTACGTTTAGAGGGATATATGGGCCAAATGCAAGCAGTGGGACTAGTGCAGATGGGGCATGTTGGTCGGTGAGGGAAAGTTGGGCCGAAGGGCCTGTTTCCACGCTGTAAGACTATGCCTCCAATATTTTCTGTTTGTTTTTCCCTTTTTTAAGGGAAACATTGCCTCCACGATTGTGAAAGTACGATCCTTTTTGCATCTTGGAATGCCGTGTTGTTGTGATAGTCCTGAGCGTATATTAGATGGAACTGTGTGTACTTTTTCAGGTTTGGACTCCCTATCCACATTCCATGGTTATTGAGGTTCCATGTGGTGTCAGACCATTTGCGAGCTGCTTGAGAGAAAACATCAATGCCTTGCGAAACGCATGAGTCTCCTCGTAACTTCACGTTCCTTTGTTGTACATCTGATTCTAGGCCGTTAGCAAGGCTAATTATATATGAGACTTCTGTCTTCGAAAATTCCATTTTATTTGTTGCTGCCATTATCTATATTTAGAGGAACGAGTCAAGAATATTTTATTGTCATTTGTCCCAGACAGAACAATGACATTCTTATTTGCAGCAGCACAACAGAGTATGTGAACATAGTGCTCTGTAAACAATATAATGAAGGAGAAAATAAAGTTCTAGACACACACGCACATGCACACACACACAAAAACACACACTAACACACACATGCATAAAAACACACAAAAATAGGCAAACACGTGCACACAAACACAAGCACACAAACTCGTGCACACGAACACGTGCATACGAACACGAACACGCACACACAAACACATGCACACAAATGCGCACATAAGTACACGCGCACACAAACACACACACACACACACACACACACACACACACACACACACACACACACACACACACACACACACACACACACACACACACACACACAAACATACACACAAAAACAAACAAATAAATAATAATAAGGCAAAAAGACAAAACCAATGCCCCCAACTCTATAAAGTTCTGAGCATGTTTGGAGATTGTAGTGTTTAATAGCCTAATGGGTGTAGGGAACAATGGAGAAACAAACTTTTCTTTTCATTAGTTTAGATAGTCCTGGTTAGTTGTGCAGCCAATGCAATTCTTCTGAAATGTGGTCATTGATATAATGTAGGAAATACAGCAGCTAATTTGCTCACACATGCTCCCACAAACATGTGGACATTATGGGAGCTTGCAACAAGTACATTTGGCTGCTGCATTTGTGATATTGCAAGAGCAACCTCACTTCAAATGTGCTTCATTAGCTGTGGAGAACTCAGGGTCACTCAGTGAGGGATGTGAAAGGTGCTATATAAATGCAAGGCCGTTTTTCTCTATCCATCTGTTTGATTTGTGCTCGAGTTTTAAACCTAAAATCTTCTGTTACTGAGTCATGGCTGTTTAACATAAAACCTATGAGGTAAAGATCTCGTGTACGATGCACCTTATCAAACTCAGGCAGAGCCACAAGCCCATTTAGCAAGCAGCAAATGGAATAAATTAGATTGTAGACTTTAGGGATACAGCACGGAAACAGGCCCTTTGGCCCACTTAGTCTGCACCAACCAGCGATCACACCATATGCTAACTTACAGACATTAGGGACAACTTTACAACTTACCAAAGCCAATTAACCTACAAACCTGTACGTCTCTGGAGTGTGGGGGGAAACCGGAACAAACAAATGCAGGTCACGGGGAGAACGTACAAACTCCGCACAGACAGCGTCCGTAGTCAGGATCGAACCCGGGTCACTGGCGCCGTAAGGCAGCAACGCTACCGCTGCGCCACCGTGCCACCCCCGTTACGCCGCTGTGCCACCCGATCAACGTAATGATCAACCTAATTTGCTTCTGCTTCTGGTGTTATCTTTGTCAAGTAACATGAATGTCAGTTTATGAGAACTTTCGCTATCCATTTATTTTCACAGCTGCAGAGTAAAACTTTAGGGAATTCCGATTTTGTTTTGTCAGGGTCCGGGCTGCACAAACGGAGCTGGGGCAACAGATCCTGGCGGACTTTGAAGAGGCCTTCCCCTCCCAGTGCACTAAGGTGAGAGAGCCCTGGCTTGCATCAAGCTCCCATATCTTACTTCAAATAAAGCTTACCCAAATGCCCATTTTGTCTTCTAACTTTAATATAAGTAAGATGTAGACACAACAAAATGCAGATACTTTAGTTTAGTTTAGATTATTCTAGTCCAATCTAAATAAATGCTAGCATTTCATTTGCCTTTCTTACTACCGATTCGACTTGCAAATTAGTTTAGTTTAGTTTAGTTTACAGACACAGCACGGAAACAGGCCCTGTGACTGTCCGAGTCCGCGCCACTCATTAGTGTACACTAACGCCATCCTACACACTAGGGACAATTTTACAATTTTTACCAAAGCTAATTGACCTAATAAACCTGCACACCTTTGGAGTGTGGGAGGAAACCGGAGCTCTCAGAGAAAACCCACGAAGGTCACAAGGAGAACGTGCAAACTCCGTACAGACAGCACCCGTAGTCAGGATCACACCCGCGTCTCTGACGCTATACTGCAGCAACTCTACCGCTGTGCCACCTGGTTTACAAAATAAATGAAATAAAGTGCTGCAGTGGCGGTACGGTTAGGGTGGCACGGTGGTGCAGCGGTAGAGTAGCTGCCTTACAGCACTGGAGACCTGGGTTCGATCCTGGCTAAGGGTGCTGTCTGTACGGAGTTTGTACGTTCTCCCCGTGACCTGCGTGGGTTTTCTCCAAGATCTTCGGTTTCCTCCCACACTCGAAAGACGTACGGGTTTGTAGGTTAATTGGCTTGGTAAATGTAAAAATTGTCCCAGGTGGGTATAGGATAGTATTTATGTCAGGGGATCGCTGGTCGGCACGGACCCGGTGGGTCGAAGGGCCTGCACTGTACCTCCAAACTAATCTACACTCAGTGGGTCAGGCAGCGTTTTGGAGGACACGGATCGATGAGGTTTTGTGTCGGGATCCTTCTTCAGACCGATTGTAGTAGGCGGGAGAAAACTGAGAAGAAAGGTAGGAATGAGATACAAGTCCAGCAAGCGATAGGTGGATACAAGTAAAGTTGTTTTTTTTATTGGCAGACAGGTGGTCAATGATCAGAAATGAGAAAAGACAAAAAGCTGATATGGTGAGAAGAGGCAGGAAATGTGAAGCCAGAGGAAGGAATCTAGGTGAGGGGGGTGGGTGGGGGGATTGAAAAGGGAGGCAGGCAGAATAGTGGTATCAATCTAAGTAACATGTGCCTCTAACGTGATCTGCTCCCTGCGCCAAGTCTAACTCAAATAAACTTAGGTCATATGGTGAATCACTGAAACATTACCGTCTGGCCTAAATGAAAAATGCTAAAAATTATATTTGGTGCTGCAAATATGGTGAATCATGCACATAAAAAGAAGAATAAATATTTGTTTGACTTTATTTTCTTCTGATGAATGTTGTTATTCAACCTCACAAAATAAATATGGTGCTAAAAATGATGAAGAATGGAGGATTGAGCTTAGACTTTAGGGAGATACAGCGTAGAACCAGGCTCCTTGGCCCGCCGTGTCCACGCCGACCAGCGATTATACCGTGCACTAACTATCTTACACACTAGGGACTATTTACAATTTTTACTGAGGCATATTAGCCTACAATCCGCAATGGTCACTTCAACAGTGCTTGATTTGTCACAGATGCAAATGCAGGAAACATGTTCCCAATATTGGGCGAGTCCAGAACCAGGGGCCACAGTCTAAGAATAAAGGGCAGGCCATTTAAAACTGATGTGAAAAGAAACCTTTTCACCCAGAAAGTTGTGAATTTGTGGAATTCTCTGCCACAGAGGGCAGTGGAGGTCAATTCACTGGATGAATTTAAAGAGAGTTAGATAGGGCTCTAGGGGCTAGTGGAATCAAGGGATATGGGGAGAAGGCAGGCACGGGTTACTGATTGTGGATGATCAGCCATGATCACAATGAATGGTTCGCAGGGCCAAATGGCCACCTCTTGCACCTGTTCTCCATGCTCCCATGTTTCTGTATGCAACTGCACAGTGAAATTCTTTTGGCGTATAATATGCATGCAGGTGTCGCCATTTTTGGCGCCATTATTCAAAATCCAAAGTCTGGTCGTTCCCACAAACCGACGTCCCTCTTCTCTCCTTGCCCGCCTATCTTTGTGATCCGGGGTCGCCTCCTGCAGCCGACCTTGAAGGCGATGGAGGCATTATCCTGGATCACCCTCCTACTGGCCCTTGCTACTTGCACCTGACGTCTCCAGCGGCTCCCTCCTAGTCCCGTCCATTGCTGTATCTTCTCTCTGTCTGTACGGAGTCTGTATGTTCTCCCTGAGATAGGGTTGCCAACTTTCTCACTCCCAAATAAGGGACAAAAGGTGACGTCACAGCCTCGCGTCCCACATGACCTCACCCAGCCAGTGGCCACGTGCTCCCGCTCCACCAATGGCAGCCGCACGGGCCGGGAGGTGGGTTGCTATGCAATCTCTGTTTGGCAGTGCCCCGGCCTCCGGGCCTACACTGTCTGAGTCTACAGCGTCCCCCCGGGCCTAATGCGGGTACAGGGCGGTCCCGTACGGGACAAACCAATTTAGCCCAATATACGGGATGTCCCAGCTAATACGGGACAGTTGGCAACCTTACTCAGAGACTACGTGGGTTTTCTGGGTGCCCTGGTTTCCGTCCTTCCGGGTGGGAACCACACGTTTTTGGAGTGTGGGAAGAAACCAGGGCACCCAGAAAACCCACGTGGTCTCAGGGAGAACATACAGACAGCACCCGTAGTCAGGATGGAACCCAGGTCTCTGGCGCTGTAAGGCAGCAATGCTACCACTGTGCCACTGGGCCTCCCAATTATCCTTTCGTTTTGAAAGTGACCCTCACTAGATCAGACAAACTTTAAACAATAAAAGGACACGGTGAAAGATGGAAAGAAGGCCACATCGAGAGCACCAAAAGCAGTAGATGAGGTTCGAGGCAGTGCATGTGAACCGTTGTCTTACTTGGAAGGACTGCTAGGCTCCATGGATGGACGTGAGGGTGGAGGTGCAGGCACAGGTGTTGCATCTCCTGCAGTATTTGGTGCTCCCAATGTGGCCTCCTGTACATCGGCGAGACCAAGTGTCAACTAGGCCTCCGTTTCGCTGAACGCTTATGCTCAGTGCACCAAAACATGCTGGACCTCCTGGTTACTAACCATTTAACCCATTCCCATACTGACTTTTATATCCTGGGATAGACACAATATGCTGGAGTAACTCAGCGGGACAGGCAGCATCTCTGGAGAGAAGGAATGTTAGACATTTCGGGTGCTGAGACTCTCCTTCAGACTGAGAATCAGGGGAGAGGGAGGCTAGAGACATGGAAGGCTGAGTTACCCCAGCATTTTGTGTCCATCTTCGGTGTAACCTAGCATCTGCAGTTCCTTCCGACACATTTCTGTGCTGGGTATCCTCCATTGCCAGAGTGAGGCCACACACAAACTGGAAGAACAGCTCCTCGTATTCTGCTTGGGTAGCTTAGAGCCCAATATTGTGAACATTGAATTCTCCAATTTTAGGTAACTAACTAACTAATGGCCACCCTTTCCCACAGCCTCCCCACCCCCTCCCCCATTTTACCCCTCTCTTCCCTGTGCCCCTCCTACATGCACATCCATTTCTCTTATTATCCTTCACTCCGAACCCTTCCACCCATGCCCTTCCACCAATACCCCTTCCACCCATACCCCTTCTACCAATACCCCTTCCACTCATACCCCTTCCACCCATGCCCCTTCCACCCATGCCCCTTCCACCCATGCCCCTTCCACCCATGCCCCTTCCACCCATGCCACTCCCATCCATGCCCCTTCCACCTTTGTCCCTTCCACCCATGCCCCTTCCACCCCGACCCCTTCCACCCATGCCCCTTCCACCCATGCCCCTTCCACCCATGCCCCTTCCACCCATGCCCCTTCCATCCATGCCCCTTCCACCCATACCCCTTCCACCCATACCCCTTCCACCCATGCCCCTTCCACCCATGCCACTTCCATCCATGCCCCTTCCACCTTTGTCCCTTCCACCCATGCCCCTTCCACCCCGACCCCTTCCACCCATGCCCCTTCCACCCATGCCCCTTCCACCCATGCCCCTTCCACCCATGCCCCTTCCACCCATGCCCCTTCCACCCATGACCCTTCCACCCATACCCCTTCCACCCATGCCCCTTCCACCCATGCCACTTCCATCCATGCCCCTTCCACCTTTGTCCCTTCCACCCATGCCCCTTCCATCCCGACCCCTTCCACCCATGCCCCTTCCACCCATGCCCCTTCCATCCATGCCCCTTCCACCCATGCCCCTTCCACCCATACCCCTTCCACCCATGCCCTTCCACCCATGCCCCTTCCACCCATGCCCCTTCCACCCATACCCCTTCCACCCATGCCCCTTCCACCCATGCCCCTTCCACCCGACCCCTTCCACCCATGCCCCTTCCACCCATACCCCTTCCACCCATGACCCCCACCTATACCTCTTTCACCCATGCCCCCCACCTATACCTCTTCCACCCATGCCCCTTCCACCCATGCCCTTCCACCCATGGCCTTCCACCCATGCCCCCCACCTATACCTCTTCCACCCATGCCCCCTACCTATACCTCTTCCACCCCGACCCCTTACACCCATACCCCTTCCACCCAAGCCACTCCCATCCATACCCCTTCCACCCATGCCCCTTCCACCCATACCCCTTCCACCCATACCCCTTCCACCCATGCCCTTCCACCCATGCCCCCCACCTATACCTCTTCCACCCATGCCCCTTCCACCCATACCCCTTCCACCCATGCCCCTTCCACCCATGCCCCTTCCACCCATACCCCTTCCACCCATGCCCCCCACCTATACCTCTTCCACCCATACCCCTTACACCCATGCCCCCCACCTATATCTCTTCCACCCATACCCCTTCCACCCATGCCCCCTACCTATACCTCTTCCACCCATACGCCTTCCACCCATGCCCCCCACCTATATCTCTTCCACCCATACTCCTTCCACCCATGCCCCCCACCTATACCTCTTCCACCCATGCCCCTTCCACCCATGCCCCTTCCGCCCATACCCCTTCCACCCATGCCCTTCCACCCATGCCCCTTCCACCCATACCCCTTCCACTCATGCCCCCCACGTATACCTCTTTTACCCATGCCCCTTCCACCCATGCCCCTTCCACCCCGACTCCTTCCACCCATACCCCTTCCACCCATACCCCTTCCACCCCGACCCCTTCCACCCATGCCCTTCCACCCATACCCCTTCCACCCCTGCCCTTCCACCCATACCCCTTCCACCCATGCCCCTTCCACCCGACCCCTTCCACCCATCCCCCTTCCACCCATACCCTTCCACCCAACCCCTTCCACCCATGCCCTTCCACCCATACCCCTTCCACCCATACCCTTCCACCCATACCCCTTCCACCCATACCCCTTCCACCCATACCCTTCCACCCATACCCTTCCACCCATACCCCTTCCACCCATACCCTTCCACCCATATCCCTTCCACCCATATCCCTTCCCCTGGTTTCCCATTTCATGTCATAGGGATAGGAGTAGAATTAGGCCATTCGGCCCAATCAATCATGGCTGATCTATCTCTCCCTCCTAACCCCATTCTCCTGCCTTCTCCCCATAACCTCTGACACCCGCACTAATCCAGAATCTATGTATCTCTGCCTTAAAAATATCCACTGACGGCCTCCACAGCCGTCTGTGGCAATGATTTCCACAGATTCACCGCCCTCTGACTAAAGATTTCACGCAGCTTCTCTTCTCATTTTTTAAATCTCCTTTTCATCTCTAGTCTTGACCCGCACAGCTCTCAGTGAAAGCCCTCCTCGCCTGTATCCGCCTATCACTGGCCAGGCAGTGACCGTCCCCACCTCTCTTCCTGCTTTCTCCCCCCCCCCCCCCCACTAGAATCAGTCTGAAGAAGGGTCCTGATCTGAAACATCGCCTATCCATGTTCTCCAGAGATACTGCCTGACCTGCTGAGTTACTCCAGCACTTGTGCTTCTTTTTTTTGTTGTTAGCCAGCACCTGCAAATACTAGAGGACATAGGTCTAACGTGAGAGGGACCAAATGTAAAGATGAGCGGGGCAATTACTTTACACAGAGGGTGGTGGGTGCCTGGAACACTCTACCGGGTGTGGTCGTACAATAATGGTGTTTAAGAGACTCTTGGATAGGCACATAGATATGCAGAGAATTGAGGGATATGCAGGAAGATAAGAATTGGTCTTGGCATCATGTTTGGCACAGACATTGTGGGCCGAAGGGCCTGACCAGTGTTTAGAGATACAGCAGGGAAACTGGCCCTTCGGCCTACCGAGTCCCTGCCGACCAACGATCCCCACACACTAACACTACCCTACACACACTAGGGACAATTTATAATTATTCCAAGCCAATTAACCTACAAAAACCTGAACGTCTGAAGTGTGGGGGGAAACAAAAAATCCTGGAGAAAAGCCACACAGGTCACGGTGAGAACGTACAGACAAGCAACCGTAGTCAGGATCGATCCGGGGTCTTGGTGCTGTAATGGCAGCAACTCTGGTGCTGCACCACTGTGTGTACTGTCCTATGTTCCACGCAGTTCCTTGTGTCTGAACTTTCAACAATGTATGGTGCATTTATTGCTTGCTGAATAATTGTTGCCATTTCCTATCCACATTTACAGAGACCAGCGGGCCCCAGTAACATTCTACGTGATGCCTGCCTGGTTGCCAACGTCCTGGATCCCAGAATTAAACAGGAGATCATCAAGAAGTTTACAAAGCAACATCTTTCCGAGTACCATGTTCTGTTCCAGGAAAACCAAGATGTAAGTGCCTTTGCTTCGCAGTTATTATTTGGCCCACGTGGACAGCCTTTACTCTGATCGTCGTTCGAAATCGGCGCGGCGTTTTAAACGGACGTCAGGCCAACTCTGATTCCTGCTTTGGAAGCTTCAAAATTGCTTTAGCAGCTGAGATGGTGCATTATAACCAGGTGGGAAAATAGTTGCAATCCTGGGCAGGGAAGCAAAAAGCAATCAGGGATGTAAGGCTCTGACTGGTCAGACCGCATTTGGAATATTGTGAGCAGTTTTGGGCCCCATATCTGAGGAAGGATGTGCTGGCACTGGAGAGGGTCCAGAGGAGGTTTACGAGAATGATCCCAGCAATGAGTGGGTTAACATATAATGAGGGTTTGAAGGCACTGGGCCTGCACTTGCTGGAGTGTAGGATGAGGGGGGGACCTCATTGACCAGTGAAAGGCCTGGATAGAGTGGATGCCTAGTGGGAGAGTCTAGGGCTGCAGGCCATAGCTTCAGAATAAAAAGATGTACCTTTAGAAAGATGAGGAGGAATTTCTTTAGTCAGAGGGTGGTCAAACAGTTGAATTCATTGCCACAGACGGCTGTGGAGGCCAAGTCAATGGAGATTGACAAGATTCTTGATTAGTAAGGGTGTGAAACGTTATGGGGCAAAGGCAGGAGAATGGGGTTGAGAGACAAAGATAGATCAGCCATGATTGAATGTGTTGGAAGGAACTTCAGATGCTGGTTTAAACCGAAGATAGACACAAAAAGCTGAAGTAACTCAGTGGGAAAGGCAGCAAATCTGGAGAAAAGGAATGGGTGACGTTTCGGGTCGAGACCCTTCTTCAGATTGGAAGGGACTGGAGTATGTTCGCCTAATGGAGGTTCCGTAGCAACCCGCCTCCCGGCCCTCGGGCCTAATACGGGACAAGGGTGGTTCCGTACGGGACAAACCAATTTAGCCCAAAATACGGGATGTTCCGGCTAATGCGGGACAGTTGGCCACCCTAACCTCGACCCCGGCAAAATATTAAGCTCCGTGGATGACATCTGAAACCTCTGTGCTCACAGGAGAGTTGGGAACAAAATTAAATTGTTATCCTAGAAGTAGGAAATTTTTATGGTAATATCAGGTTGTACCAGAAAAATAAATGTCAGAGTAGAGCTTACATGACCTTGTTAGATTAACAGGAAAGGGCTTGTTATGGATTTATGAACAACTTGACAGACCTACATTCCTCACCCTGAAACCATGCAGATACACTGATTCATAACTCTACTGGGGCGGAGATCACAATGCAGACTAAATAGTAATCTGATAGTCTATTTACTCCCTTTTTAAATTGCCTTTCCCTTGTGTGCTTCACATTATTGAACCTGTTGGGGCAGCTCTGGTATTGAGATGCCAGTTCAAGAGGGCTGTTTGCAAATCGTGCTGATATTCTTTAAACATAGAAAATAAGTGCAGGAGGAGGCCATTTGGCCCTTCAAGCCAGCAGCGCCATTCATTGTGATCATGGCTGATCATCTACAATCAGTAACCCGTGCCTGCCTTCTCACCATATCCCTTGATTCCACTAGCCCCTAGAGCTCTACCTAACTCTCTTTTAAATTCATCCAGTGAATTGCCCCCCCACTGGCAGAGTATTCCACAAATTCACAACTCTCTGGGTGAAAATGTTTCTTTTCACCTCAGTTTTAAATGGCCTCCCCTTTATTCTTAGACTGTGTCCCCTGGTTCTGGACTCCCCCAACATTGAGAACATTTTACCTGCATCTAGCTCCTTTTATAATTTTATACATCTCTATAAGATCCCCTCTCATCCTTCTAAACTCCAGTGAATACAACCCTAGTCTTTCCAATCTTTCCTCATATGACAGTCCCGCTATCCCAGGGATTAACCTCGTGAAACTACGCTGCGCTGCCTCAATAGCAAGGACATCCTTCCTCAAATTAGGAGACTAAAACTGCACACAATACTCCAGATGTGGTCTCACCAGGGCCCTGTACAACTTTAGTAAGTCGTTTTTAATGGTTCAATGGTTTCTTTATTTCACGTGTACCAAGCTACAGTGGAATTCTATTTTTGCACACTGATGGTTTTGAGTTTAATTTATTATCACGTGTACTAAGGTAACCAGTCAGCGAAAGACTATATTTGATTAGAATCGAACCATCCAGTGTACAGATACTTGATAAAGGGAGTAACGTGTATAAAGTTTAGTGCAAGATAAAGTCCAGTAATGGTCAGTGAGGTTATTGCCATAGATATGTGCAATAAGTGTGGCACTGGCTCGAAGGGCCAAATGGCCTCCTCCATCTGTTTTGTAAGTACATAATGCATAGAAACAGCCCACTGGGTCTACATACAAGAGTCGCCAAGTTAATTTAGTTTAGTTTAGAGATACAGTGCAGAAACAGGCCCTTCAGCCCACCGAGTCCGCACCGACCAGCGATCACCCCGTACACTAGCACTATCCTGCACACGAGGGACGATTTACAATTTTTACCGAAGGCAATTGACTGACAAACCTGCACGTCTTTGGAGTGCGAGAGGAAACTGGAGCACCCGGAGAAAACCTACACGGTCACGGGGAGAACGTACATACTCCGTGCAGACACCACCCTTAATCAGGATCGAACCCGGGTCTCTGGCGCTGTAAGGCGGCAACTCTACCGCTGCGCCACCGTGCCGTCATGGTTTAGGCAGCATTTTCATTGTCCCAGCTGCAGCCGACCAACAAGCTGGAAAGGGTGCCGTGAACCAGAGGACATAGCTTGAAGGTGATGGGGGGAAAGATTTAATAGGAACCTGAGCGGTAACTTTTTTACACAAAGTGTGGTGGGTGTATGGAACGAGCTGCCGGAGGAGGGAGTTGAGGCAGCTACTATTGCAACATTTAGAAAACATTTAGCCAGGTCCATGGAATGGGTAGATTTAGAGGGACACGGGCCAAATGCAGGCAGGTGGGACTCGTGTAGATGGGGCATATTGGTCAGTGTGGGTAAGTTGGGTGGCAGGGCCTGTTTCCGCGCTGTGTGACTCTATGACCATTGAACCATTCTGGCCTCCAGTGAGGTGGATGGGAGGTCAGGACTCTATGACCATTGAACCATTGGCCTCCAGTGAGGTGGATGGGAGGTCAGGACTCTATGACCATTGAACCATTGGCCTCCAGTGAGGTGGATGGGAGGTCAGGACTCTATGACCATTGAACCATTGGCCCCCAGTGAGGTGGATGGGAGGTCAGGACCGCACTCTAGCTGGTTAGAGGACGGTTTCTTGCGATGTGAAGCTTAATATTTTGTTCAGGTCACAATATCTCTAGGAAGGTTATAAAGCAGCAATTAATAATCCTGGAGCAAACTTGCTATGGCTGACCGGTAGGACATCTTTAAATTGACATTCGGATTCTGAGGCCCTGGTACCAGAGTGAAGAAACAGGTAGAAAAGCCAGGAGATACAATTAGGAGATGGACACAAATTGCTGGAGTAACTCGGCGGTCGGGACAGGCAGCATCTCTGGATAGAAGGAGCGGTTGACGTTTTGTGTCGAGCCCCTTCTTCAGACTCGACCCGAAACATCACTCATTCCTTCTCTCCAGAGACGCTGCCTGTCCTGCCCGCTGAGTTACTCCAGCATGTTGTGTCCACGGTGTAAACCAACATCTGCAGTTCGGATACAATTCGGAGCTCCCATGCTGAGGGTCCCACCTTTTACGCGGATGTTTTTTTGACAGGTGGCGTGGCTGGATAAGATAGATCGCCGGTACGCTTGGATTAAAAGGCAGCTGGTGGATTACGAAGATAAATACGGCCGCATGTTCCCAGCGGAGTGGAATATGAGTGAAAGGATCACCGTGGAGTTCTGCCACGTCACCAGGTACGAAGCGGAAACGTGCTGATGTTCGTGCTTGATTGAGTGAAGGATACAGCACGGAAACAGGCCCTTCAGCCCACGGCGTTCATGCCGACCAGCGATCACCCCTTCACGCTATTTCTGTCTTTAGTTTAGTTTTAGTTTAGAGATACAGCATGGAAACAGGCCCTTCAGCCCATCGCGTCCACACCGACCAGCGGTCCCCACACATTAACACTACCCTAGGGACCGTTTAATTTTCATTTATATCAAGCCAATTAACCTACAAACCTGTACGTTTTTGGAGTGTGGGAGGAAACCAAAGATCTCAGAGAAAACCCACGCAGGTCACGGGGAGAATGTACAAACTCCGTACAGACAGCTCCTGTAGTCAGGATCAATCCCAGGTCTCTGGTGCTGCAAGGCAGTAGCTCTACTGCTACGCCATTGTGACACCCGATTTTCTCATCCACTCCCTGCACGCTAGGGGCAATTGAACAATTGAAACTAGATTTGGGAGTCTGCAGCTAACACTGAGGCTCTATCACAGTTATACCAGTGAAACTTGTGAATTTAAGCTTTTTTCTATCACTCCTTTTATGTCTGACTCAGCTTAGCGTGTAACACCACAAGGTATTTGCTCTGGCAGCTTAGCTGATGACTGATGAAGTCTTGTCACTTGTGAAGCTGAGGGTGGTAGACACAAGAAACCTAGATCCTGCCTCAGGTGCTGTCTAACTGGAAGTTGCCCAGTAGATTTAGCGGGAACCTTCTGTTTTCAACAACTAGACAAGTTACCTCTCTATACTCCTTGAATGTCTGTTTATTAAAATGCAAACATGGGTGGCTTCCCTGAAGGCATTTATCTTTGTTTTTCACGTTCCAGGATAGAGCTGGCTAAAATAATGCGAACGAGAGCCAAGGAAATTGAAGTGAAGCTGCTGCTGTTTGCGATCCAAAGGACGACAAACTTTGAGGGCCTGTTGGCCAAGAGGTTCTCGGGCAGCACGCTGACAGATGGCATCGTGGTAAGAAATGAGCGGCCCGGTCATCATTCTCTCTCATTCATATCCTAGTTCATGAGTTCAAAAGTCCCAGGAGCAGAATTAGGCCATTCGGCCCATCGAGTCTACTCCGCCATTCAATCATGGCTGATCGATCTTTCCCTCTCAACACCATTCTCCTGCCTCTCCCCATAACCCCTGACACCCGTACTAACCATGAATCTGCCAATCTCAGCTTTAAAAATTCCCATTGACATTGACTGTGACTGAATTCCACAGATTCACCACCCTGTGACTAAAGAAATTGCTCCTCGTCTCCTTTCTAAAGGTGCGTCCTTTTGCTCTGAGGCCGTGCCCTCTGCCCCCCCCCCCAGTGGAAACATCCTCTCCGCATCCACTCTATCCAGGCCTTTCATTATTTGGTAAGTTTCAATGAGGTCCTCTCATCCTTCTAAACTTCAGTGAGTACAGGCCCAGTGCGTAAATAAATGCTAGCATTGCATTTACCTTCCTAACTACCAATTCAACCTGCAAATTAACCCTTTGAGAATCCTACGCCAGCACCACCAAGTCCCTTTGCACCTCCGATTTCTGAACCCTCTCCCCATTTAGAAAAATAGTTTACGCCTTTATTCCTGCTACCAGAGTGCATGACCGCACACTTTGCTGGGCTGTATTCTGTCTGCCACGTCTTTGCCCACTCTCCCAACCTGTCCAAGTCATTCAGCAGATTCTCTGCTTCCTCTACTCTACCTATCCCTCCAACCTATCTTCGTATCATCTGCAAACTTGGCCACAAAGCCATCAATTCCTATTGGAATCTCAGTGTCACCCAGGGCCCCAAGACTTGTTGTGCGCCTCTTCTCTCTATTCTCTCTCTCTCTTGCTCATCTGGCTTAATTGAGTCTGATGTCAATACCCCCTCTCACTGTATCTCCTTTCACTTTTTGATTCACCAGTACTTCATCTAGTCTGTCAGCTGTGTAGCGCACTTGATCCTGAGCCAGAAGATTGTGGATCTAATTTCAATTCTAGGGACTTAACTAAAAAAATATTATCTTTTCTGTTCAGCACTATCAGGGCACATCAAGTTTGGGTAAGTAGTTTTTCAGATGAAGCATTAAATAGAAGTCCTCTCAATTCCACGCATAATGAAATAATATCCTACGGCATATGTTTTGGAAAAAGGAATGTCACTTGGCTTACGATTTTTCTTCCAACAAATCACTAATTTAAATTGAGTTGCGATCAAATATTTTTTTTTAGTATCCATGATTTTTCTATTGCATTGAGAGATGCAGCAAGGAAACAGGCCCTTTAGCCCACCGAGTCCACACCGATCACCGATCACCCGTTCAGACTAGTTCTATGTCATCCCACTTTCTCATCCACTCCCTGTATACTAGAGGCAATTTACAGAGGGCCAATTAGCCGACAAACCCAGCACGTCTTTGGGATGTGGGAGGAGACCGAAGCACCCGGAGAAACCCAACGTGGTCACGGGGAGAAGGTGCAAACTCCGCACAGACAGCACCAGTAGTCAGGAGCGAACCCGGGTCTCTAGCGCCGTGAAGGCAGCAACTCTGCCACTGTGCTGCCCGTTGGTCAGTAAGCTGCTTCATTGCCAATATTAAGCTGATGGGCCATGCTGAGGTCTTCAAAAGCAGCCTGTAAACATGGAAACATGTATTTTGGTTTATTCTCAGAATTTTTTCCTTTGCTAAAATCTGTTTGCAGCATTGTCTCACTATTTGTTCAATTAGTTTGGTTTAAAAGAGATGCGCAGAGGGCAGTGGGTCCCTGGAACACACTGCCAGAGGTTGTGTAGGCAGACACAGCAGTGGCATTTAAGAAACTGTAGAGAGGCACATGGATGTGCAAGGAATGGAGGGATAGGGAGTGCAGGTGGATGAGAGTTTGTCCAGGCATCATGTACAGCACAGACATTGTGGGCCGAAGGGTCTGTTCCTGTGCTATACTGTTTGACATATGATAGTCCATATGTTGTTGAGGGGGCATCCAGCCCACATTCAGGACATTTTATAGAGATTGAGAAAGGCAATCAGACAGGGAGTCAGCAGAGTTTTAGATATTATTGGAATTAAGGGGTGAGGAGTGGGCGGCACGGTGGCGCAGCGGTAGAGTTGCTGCCTCACAACGCCACAGACCCGGTTCCATCCTGACTAAGGGTGCTGTCTGTACAGAGTTTGTACGTTCTCCCCGTGACCTGTGTGAGTTTTTCACAAGAGCTCCAGTTTCCTCCCACACTCTAAAGACCTACATGTTTGAAGGCTAATTGGCTTTGGTAAAAATTGTAAATTGTCGCTAGTGTGTAGGAAAGTGTTAGTGTACAGTTAGAGAGTGATTGTTGGTCGAAGCGGACTCGGTGGGCCAAAGGTCCTGTTCCCGCGCTGTATCTCTGAAAGCCAAAGGTGGGACGAACATTGATGGGCAACTTGGTCAGCATGGGCAAGTTGGGCCGAAGGGCCTGTTTCTTTGCTGACATAACAGTATAGAATGGAATCTATTGGAAGTTCAAAAACAACCTAATTTTATACCTGCAGCACAGAAGATTAAAGCTAACTAGACCAAGTGGACCCGTTGGGCCCAAACCTCTCCTGCATTGGTGCAGCACCCTCTCCTCCCCCAAGCCCCCAACCCATCTCCCCCTCCCCACTCCCCACTCCCCCCTCCCCTCACCCCCTCCCTCCCCTCCCCTCTCACCCCCTCTCCTCTCCCCCCTCCACCCCCCTCCCTCTACCCCCTCCCCCTCCCATCCCCTTTCCCCTCCCCCCCCACTGCACCCCACTCAACCCCCCAATCCCCTCCCTCCCTCCTCCCTCCCCCTCCCCTCCCTAACACTCCCCACTTCCCCTCCCCCCACTCCATCCCCCTCAACCCTCCTTATCCCCTCCCTCCCTCCCTCCCTCCCCCTCCATCCATCCCCCCTCCCTCCATCCGCTCCCTCCATCCCCTCCCTCTCCCTCCTCCTTCCCTCCCCCCCTAGGAGATAGATTTAAACGTTAAAATGTGAATAACTTTAAAAACATAACACCAATTTCAGTGAAACTTCTTCCATTAGCACCAAAGAGACGACGGTGAGTAAGGTGGGCCTAAAATTGTCGTGCTATCTTGTACCGTTTTAGCTGTAGTTCAGGAACAAACAAACAAACAAATGAGTGTTTTAGTATATAGATATTATGAGGCTGCCTTCTGGCATGGCAGTGCAGGTGACAGCATTGAAGATTAATTTCTCTGCAGTAGCACAACCTTTGCTGGTCTTCTGATAGTGGATTGAACTTTCCAGAATGACCACTTTTAAGCTTTTTCTCCCTCCAAACAGAAATATGTATGGACAGATTCGAATTGTTGGCTGAGTTGCCAAGAAAAATGTCTATGGTCTTCTTCAAGATTTCAATGTTAGTGTCTGGTTTCAGTTTATTTACTTGGAAGAAACTTCCATTACATTTTCAGCAGACAGTATTAGTCAGATGGTAATGGCCCTTGACAGCCAGTGCTCTGAACTCTTTCCACGTTCCCCGTGACTAATTACTTTCTTCAGGCCCACACGGCTGTCAGCAGTGACTGGCCTTCCTCAGGCCCTCGGGCTGGTGTCTGGGAATTTGCTGAGAGCTGGGTGGGGGAAAATGAGTCGAACTTGCTGCTGGGCAGCGTACAGGAGCTGCGCTCAGCATGCGACCGTCTCGGTTCCCCACTCTTGAGTCAGTGTCTGTAGGTGTGTGTGTGTTTGGTCTTGCAGAATGACTTCCAAATTGGAGATTGACAGACCCTCATTTTCCACCCCTCTGCAAAGCTTCATTTTCTGATGGCATGACTTTCCAGGTTAAGACATTTGCGCGAAGATAGACACAAACTGCTGGAGTAACTCAGCGGGACAGGCAGCATCTCCGGAGAGAAGGAATGAGTGATGTCTCGGTCAAGATCCTCTTCAGTCTGAAGAAGGGTCTCGACCTGAAACGTCACCCATTCCTTCTCTCCGGAGATGGTGCCTGTCCCGCTGAGTTACTCCAGCTTTTCGTGTCTATCTTCGATTTAAACCAGCGTCTGCAGTTCCTTCCTAAGACGTTTGCACAGTGGGGGATTACATCCTTTGGATGGGCTTTTCAGTGAAAAGGGCCCTATGTCAATTATTTTGAAAGTTCCTTCATGTCGGGACCCTTCTTCAGACTTGACGTTTCGGGTCGGGACCCTTCTTCAGACTCAGCTAAGTTAGTTAGTTTCCATCCTGCACTCAAATTCACTTAGAAAACGTCAAACAATCCCGGTTCCTTTCTCCGCAACATTGACGACTGCATCGGTGCTGCCTCCTGCACCCATGCAGAACTTACGGACTTCGTTAACTTCACTACTAATTTCCATCCTGCGCTCAAATTCACCTGGACCATCTCCGACATCTCCCTTCTGTTTCTTGATGTCACTGTCTCCATCACAGGAGATAGTCTATCGACTGACGTGGATTATAAACCTACTGACTACCACAGCAATCTGGGCCATACTTCGTCTCACCCTGCTTCCTGCAAAGACTATCCCCTACTCCCAATTCCTCTGTCTACGCCGCATCTGCGCCCAAGATGAGGTGTTCCATACCAGGACATCTGAGATGCTGCCTGTCCCGCTGAGTTACTCCAGCATTTTGTGTCTAACTTCGGTGTAAACCAGCATCTACAGATCCTTCCTATCTTTTCTGGACCTCACCATCTCCATCACAGGAGACAGACTAGTGACTGACATCTACTACAAACCCACTGACTCGCAAAGCTATCTGGACTACACTTCTTCCCAACCGATCTCCTGCAAAATGTCTGTCCCCTACTCCCAATTCCTCCGTCTACGCCGCATCTGCGCCCAGGATGAGGTGTTTCACACTAGGGCGTCAGAGATGTCCTCATTCTTCAGGAAACGGGGCTTCCCCTCTTCCATTATAGATGAGGGTCTCACCAGGGTCTCTTCTATATCCCGCAGCTCCGCTCTTGCTCCCCCTCCCCCCACTCGCAACAAGGACAGAATCCCCCTCGTTCTCACCTTCCACCCCACCAACCAGCGGATCCAACTCTTGGAACTCTTCCTACACATGGGCGGCACGGTAGCGCAGTGGTAGAGTTGCTGCTTTACAGCGAATGCAGCGCCGGAGACTCAGGTTCGATCCTGACTACGGGTGCTGCACTGTAAGGAGTTTGTACGTTCTCCCCGTGACCTGCGTGGGTTTTCTCCGAGATCTTCGGTTTCCACCCACACTCCAAAGACGTACAGGTATGTAGGTTAATTGGCTGGGTAAATGTAAAAAAAAATTGTCCCTAGTGGGTATAGGATAGTGTTAATGTACGGGGATCGCTGGGCTGCATGGACTTGGAGGGCCGAAAAGGCCTGTTTCCGGCTGTATATATATGATATGATGATATGATGTTACTTCATTAGTTAGTTCAGTTTATTGTTACTTGTCCTTCTAGTTATCTGTAGTTATTTTTCTTTTGTTTGAATCTAAATTTTATTGAGCTGTCCTATGTTTCCAGCTCCTTGCAGAGCAACGATTACCGTGTGTGCTACGGACCTCAGCTCCCTCCACAACCCACATTATTATCATTTTTATCTTCCATTTATTCATTATTTTGAGATCTGGATTTTCCCTTGAGAATTGGTGAGCCACTTCTTGATTTTCTTCATTCTTCTGGTGAAGGTGTTTTCACAGAAGAATGGTGTGCTGCAGGGTTTAGCAGTAACAGTACTGCCTCCTCACAACAACAAGAAGCTAGGCTGGATTCTGATCTTGTCTGCTGATCTACTGGATATCTATCTTTCTCCATAATCTGGTGCTATGGTTTCCTCTCCACTTCCCCAAAATACTCCTGTTATTCATTTGGCTGCTGTAAATGACCAGTTTAGTTTAGAGATATGGCATGGAAACAGGACCTTGGGTTCACCGGGTCCACGCCGACCAGCGATCCCCGTACTCCAGCGCAATCCTACACAATTGGGACAATTTACAACCGAAGCCAATTAACCTACAAAGCAGCGCATCTTTTGAATGTGGGTGGAAACCGGAGCACCCGGAGAAAACCCACGTGGTCACAGGGAGAACGTACAAACTCCATACAGACAGCACCTATAGTCAGGATCAAACCTGAGTCTCTGGCGCTGTGAGTCAGCAATTCTACCGCTGCACCACATTGTAGATTAATGGCAGAGGAGTTGACGGGCTTGTGTGAGAGAGTGTTACAAAGAGAAAAGGAGAGCTCAGTGGCACAACGGTAGAGTTGCTGCCTTACCTCACTAGAGACCCAGGTTCAATCCTTACTGTGGATGCTGTCTGTACGCAGTTTGTACGTTCTCCTGTGACCACGTGGGATTTCTCCCACACTCCAAACATATACAGGTTTGTAGACTAATTGGCTTTGGTAAAAAAAAGTTGTGACATTCCTAGTTTGTAGGATAGTGCTCGTGTATGGGGTGATGGCTGGTTGGTGCGGACTTAGTGGGCTGAAGGGCCTGTTCTGTGCCGTATCTCTAAAGTCCCTTTTAAACCTTTCACTTTTCACCTTGAGCCCATGCCCGCTAGTTTTAAACTCCCTTATCCTTGGGAAAAGACAGTGGCTCTTCATCTTGTCCATGCCCCTGGTGATTTTATAAACCGCGATAAGGTCTCCCCTTAGCTCCCCTCTGCTCTATGGAACAATGACCCAACCTAATCCAGCCTCGCCTTATTACTCAACCATTCCTGAACTGGTAGCAATCTCGTCAATCTTCGTCAATCTTCAGTTGAATGACATCTTTTTGCAGGGCGGCTAGAACTGTACACAATGCTCCAAATGTGGCCTGATCGGCTTTGGTGGAAGGCAAATGTCAATATTGTACAATCATTATTTTCCCTCGTAAATTAGTTGACAGATTAACAGCAGATTGGCAAGGCCAAATGCTGAGTTCCTTGTCTAATGGGTCATGAGGCTAAATCGAACTTTGCTATTCTTTCTAGATGTCCACTGCCATGTGAGTGGAGTTACTGGATCATCTAAATCATTCAGGGCAGATCAATAAACTAGTAGCACTATATTTTGACAGGATGCATTGAATCCGAAAGAATGCTGTGGCTTTTTGGCCACATTTGTCTGCTCTTGTGTCTTATAGTTTATTTAATTTTTATTTTTATTCTTTTTTAAAATTCAATTAATTAATTAATTAATTAATTAATTATTTTTATTTAGAGATACAGCGCAGAAACAGGCCCCTCGGCCCACTGGGTCCGCGCCGCCCAGCGATCCCCGCACATTAACACTATCCTACACCCACTAGGGACAATTTTTACATTTGCCCCGCCAATTAACCTACAAACCTGTACGTCTTTGAAGTGTGGGAGGAAACCGAAGATCTCGGAGAAAACCCACGCAGGTCACGGGGAGAACGTACAAACTCTGTACAGACGGCGCCCGTAGTCAGGATCGAACCTGAGTCTCCGGCGCTGCATTCGCTGTAAGGCAGCAACTCTACCGCTGCGCCACCGTGCCGCCGTTTAGAGATACAATGTGAAAAAGGTGGTGAATCTATGGAATTCATTACCACAGCGACTATGGAGGCCCTCAATGGAGATTTTTAAGGTGGAGATCGACAGATTCTTGATTGGAGACGGGTGTCATTGGGTTATAGGTAGCAGGCAGGAGAGGGAGAGATAGATCAGCCATGTTTGAATGATGAAGCAGACTCGATGGGCCGAATGGCCTAATTCTGCTCCTGTAGACTATGCACTTATGAAACAGGCCCTTCGGCCCATCGACCTCCGACTAGCAATCACCCATTACACTACCGCTATCCTACGCGCTAAGGACAATTTATAATTTACAGAAGCCAATTTATAATTTACAGAGCCCGAAGATAGTTACTCCAGCATTATAGACAATAGACAATAGGTGCAGGAGTAGGCCATTCGGCCCTTCGAGCCAGCACCGCCATTCACCGTGATCATGGCTCATCATCCACAATCAGTACCCCGTTCCTGCCTTCTCCCCAAATCCCTTGACTCCGCTATCATTAAGAGCTCTATCTAACTCTCTTGAAAACACCCAGGGAATTGGCCTCCACTGCCTTCTGAGGCAGAGAGTTCCACAGCTTCTCAACTCTAAGTGAAAAAGTTTTTCCTCATCTCAGTTCTAAATGGCCTACCCCTTATTCTTAAACTGTGGCCCCTGGTTCGCGACTCCCCCAACATTGGGAACATGTTTCCTGCCTGCCTTGTGTTTATACCAAAGATTGTGTCTATCTTTGGTGTAAGTCAGCATCTGCAGTTCCTTCCTACACAGCCCACGAACCCGCAAGTCTTTGTAGTGTGGGAGGAAGCCGGAGCGCCCGGAGAAAACCCACGCGATCACAGGGAGAAGGTACAAACTCCCAACAGACAGCACCCGTAATCAGAATCGAACACGGATCTCTGGCGTTGTAAGGCGGCCGGCAACTCTACCGCTGCACAACCGTGCCACCCTTTTCCATCCATTAAATTATCTCCTCTGTAACACATAAAAATCTGACCCATACACTGGATTTTACTTTATATTTCTCTCATTGGACATCCTTAGAATTGCACTGTGTGGCCCAGTATATCATTATTACGGCTCGCAGGCAAGCAGTTGATCTGTTGTTTGAGTAGCTTTTGACAAAGGCATCCGCTGTTTTACATCTCGATTGCAAAGAGTACATATTTGATGATGTTTCTGCATGTCATGCAATTTGCAGCAGTTGGATTAGTATTAAATTGCATCCACAATAACTTTTGTCAGAACAAGTCGAACTTTTTACCTGAGGATTCTTTGCATTAAATCCCAATTAGCAGTATTTCTTCTTTACAGAGTTTACTTGTGTTACTCTAATGAAATATCTATGGGTTTTTCTATGTACTTTCAGTACTGATGTGCTATTTGCAGATTGGAAGTGTTTCAAATTAACGAATAATTTAAAGACAAAAGCAGCTTCGAGTCATAGTGTCACACTACATGAAAACAGGCCCTTCGGCCCAGCTCATCTATGCAGACCATCTAAGCTAGAGCTGGACACAAAATGCTGGAGTAACTCAGCGCATCAGGCAGCAACTGGAGAAAATGGATAGGTGACGTTTCAGGTCTTCAGATGAGGTTTTGGGTTGGGGCCCTTCTTCAGACTCAATTCCGTTAGTTTAGTTTATTGTCACATGTTAAGTGACAATAGGTACAGTGACAATAGGTACAGTGACAATAGGTACAGTGAAAACCCTTTGTTGCGTGTTATCCGGTCAGCGAAAAAGTGCAAGATAAAATCCAGTGGAGTCTGATTAAAGATTGTCCAAGAGTCTCCAGTGAGGGGGATAGTATCTCAGGACCGCTCTCTAGTTGGTGATGGGATGGTTCAGTTACATGATAACAGCTGGGAGGAAACTGTCCCTGAATCTGGAGGTGTGCGTTTTCACACTTCTGTACTCCTTGTCGGATGGGAGAGGGGAGAAGAGGGAGTGATCAGGGTGAGTGAGACTCGTTCTGGTTATGCTGGTGGCCTTGCTGAGGCAGCATGAAGTGTAAATGGAGTTAATGGAAAGGAGGTTTTACCATCTAAGCTAGTCCCATTTGCCATGTTTGGCCCATATCCCTCCTATCCATGTACCTGTCCAGGTGCCTTTTGAAAATCACATCTAATTCTACCAAATTGCATTCTAAACCAATAGAATTAAATGCAGCAGGTTGATGAAAAGGGATCATAAAAATTTCTAAACTGATTTGTGGTGCTTGGTCTTTGATGCACGAACCTGGCCAGATGTTTCTGAATTGAATCAGTAACAAGCATTAACATTCTAGACACCAACTGTGTGGGTTTGGTTCAGTATAGCCTCAACTATTAAAAAGTACGTATGAATATTAAGATGGTGATAATTTTTCCACGCGTAGGATTTGCACAATATGGTCCAGTCCAGAAAGATGTCCAACATTGATTGCACCAGATAGTCACAAAATGCTGGAGTAACTCAGCGGGTCAGCCAGCATCTCTGGAGAAAAAGAATGGGTGATGTTTCTGTTCGAGACCCTTCTTCATACTGATGTCAGGGGAGTGGGCAGTACAGAGATAAGGAAGTATAGATAAGGAAGTGTAAGGTGTGAAAGAAAGTGTAAGGTGTGAAAAGGACTTCCTTATCTATACTTCTGCCTGTCCCGTTGAGTTACTCCAGCATTTTGTGTCTATCTTTGATTTAAACCAGCATTCTGCAGTTCCTTCCTACACTGATTGCACCAGTATGATTGATGCGTCGACACTTGGCAGTGAATTACTGCTCTTCAACATCTAACCTGTGATTAATAGAGTACACCTGCATCACATCAAACTGCTTGCTTGAAATAAGCGTTTTGTCCCCCTATTAGTTAAAAAGAATGATTTATTGATTGATTGGTTGATGATTTATTTAACGTTGTTTACATATTTAACAAATTGAACGACTTAGTGAAGTCTTCAAGGCAGAGATTAGGACGAGAATGCTTCAGAATCTCAAAGTGTAGGAAGGAACTGCAGATACTGGTTTACACCGAAGATAGACACAAAATGCTGGAGGAACTCAACGGGACAGGCAGCATCTCTGGAGAGAAGGAGTGGGTGACTGTTCGAGTCTGAGGAAAGGTCTCGACCTGAAACGAGACCCATTCCTTCTCTCCAGAGATGCTGCCTGTCCCGCTGAGTTACTCCAGCATTTTGTGTCTATCTTCAGAATCTAAATGTTTTTATTGTCACTTGCACATCACAGTGAAATTCTTTTGCACAACCACAGACGTACAGTAGCCACAGCTTCGGCACCGTTTACAATCAAATAAAACTGAAGACATAACCAGTCCAAAGTCGAGTCAGTAGTCAATAGGTGCAGGAGGAGGCCATTCGGCCTTTCGTGCCAGCACTTCCTTTCACTGCGATTATGGTTGATCATCCACAATCAGGATCCCGTTCCTGCCTTTTCCCCATATTCCTTGACTTTGCGATCTTTAAGAGCTCTATCTAACTCTCTCTTGAAAGTTCCTCAGGTTCCTATTAAATCTTTCCCCCCTACCTTAAGCTTATGTCCTCTGGTTCTCGATTCCCCTACTCTGGGCAAGAGACTCTGTGAGTCCACTATATCTGCTGAGTTCCACAAGAGAAACCTGTTTTATGTGGATCCTTCATCCATTCATTCTAAGTTGAGAAGGGCAAAGTTTAAAGGCAATGTCCAGAGCAAGTTTTATTTTTTACACAGAGGGTGGTGGGTGCCTGGAACGCACTGCCATGGGTGGTGGAGGCAGATACAGTAGTGGAGTTTAAGATACTTTTAGAGAGGCACATGGATATGCAGGGAATGGGGGGATATGGGTTATGTGCAGGCAGAGGAGATTAATTTAATGTGGCGTCGTGTTCAGCACAGACTGTGTGGGCCGAAGGGCCTATCCTGTGCTGTACTTTTCTTTGTTCTGTTCTACGGTTTAATTACTAGCATTGAACCAAAACACATGGCTATTTAATTACAGTCCTTTTCCACTCCTCCCTCCCCCCTCCATAACGTGCCAACTTTATCAGGTAAAAATTTCAGGAAACACTGGTTTATCCAGAGGGAAGTTATCAAATGAAACACTCGGCTGCAGGAGGAGTTGAAAATTGTATTGTGAATGCATTTTTAAAAAATTGGAAAGTAATGGTGGTAGTGGTGGTGGGGGGGGGGGGGGGGAGAATAGAAGATTACATTGATGATTTACAAAATCATGAGAGGAATAGATCGGGTAAACGCACAAAGTCTCTTGCCCAGAGTAGGTGAATTGAGAACCAGAGGACATAAGTTTAAGGTGAGGGGGGGAAAAATTTAATAGGAACCTGAGGGGCATCTTTTTTACACCAAGGATGGTGGGTGTATGGAATGAGCTGCCGGAGGAGGTAGTTGAGGCAGGGACTATCGCATGTACGTGTACATGGATTGGATAGGGTTGGAGGGGTATGGGCCAAACGCAGGCTGGTGGGACTAGTGTAAATGGGACATGTGGTCGGCATGGGCAAGTTGGGCCGAAGGGGCTGTTTAGATGCTGTACAACTCAATGACTCTATGTGAGAGGAGCCATAACTCTGGCCAAGTGAATTACTTATGTGTGCTATAATACAATGTAAAGGGCTGCAAAATGGGTGACAGAAATGGGTGACAAAATTCAGTTGCTGCAAATGGGTGACAGAATAAAAGGAGGAGCGATATGTCTGGATTTGAACAATGTAAGATCTCCCATTGCTTGCAAGATCAATAACTGAATAACTGAATAACAATCACTCGCAGTCATAATGCTATAATTTTATGTTGGCGTTAACAATAGTTCTGAGGCATAGTTCAGTATTGAAGGCCCTGAAGAATGTAATTAACTTGCTCCATCTTCTCAATAGTCAATCAATAGTCAATAGTAGTTTATTTGTCACATACACATAAATGTGTAGTGAAATGAAACATTACCCGCAGTTGAACAATAAGACCAATGAGAATAATCAATAAAAATGCAATAACACATACAATCACAACACCAAACAAAAAGAAACATCCATCACAGTGAGTCTCCTCCAGTCCCTCCTCACTGTGATGGAAGGCCAGAATGTCTTTTTCTCTTCCCTGCCGTCTTCTCCCGCGGTCAGGCTGTTGGAGTTGCCACGTCGGGGCGGTCGGGGCGGTCGGGGCTCCCGATATTGAAGCCCCCGCCGGACGGTGAAAGGTCCACGGCCTATTTCAGGCCACGCCGGACGGTGAAAGGTCCGCGGCGGGCCGACCCAAGCCCCGCGATTCGGGGCGGGCGAACACGCTGCCTCTGCCGCTGCCGGTGCTCCCGATGTCGGCCCCCACCCAGGGGCCTGCAGGCTTCCGACGTCCACGCGGCCCGCGCCGGAGCCTCCGGAGACGAGTCGCAGCCGCTCCCGCAGCATCCGCAGGCAGCCAGCGCCGCAGGTGGTGAGTCCGGGCCGCGGGCTCTGCGAACCAGAGCCTCAGGTGGTCCCAGGTGCATGGCCGGTGGTAGGCCGCAACGGGAACGGAGACACGACACAGAAACAAAGGTCGCGTCTCCGTTCGGGAGAGAGAATTTTACAGTTCCTGTTCCCTCCCACCCCCCCCAAACATAACATACAAACCCTACACCATATTAAAACTACAATTCAGACAAAAACAACAAAAAACACAAAAGACAGACGGACTGATCAAGGGTCAAGTGTTCAAATTGTCATATGTACTGGCAATAGAACATTGAAATACTTACTTGCTGCAGCTTTGCAGGCCGTAACGCAATAACACAATAGATATTCAGTAAATATTCAATAATCAAAAGGTCTTTAAATGATTGATTGTGATTGAAGATGATTTTGATGCTGGTACGACTTGGATGGGGGAGGGACGGAGGGAGAGGGAATGCAAGGGTTACTTGAAGTTAGAGAAATCAAGATTCATACCACTGGGTTGTACGCTGCCCAAGCGAAATATGAGATGCCGTGCCTCCAATTTGAGTTTCGCCTCACTTTGACAATGGAGGAGACCTAGGACAGAAAGGTCAGTGTGGAAATGGAAAGGGGAATTAAAGCGTTTGGCAAATGAGAGTTCAGGTAGGTCCAGGCAGACTGAGCGAAGGTGTTCAGTGAAATGATCGCCCAGTCTACATTTGGTCTCACCGATGTATGAGTCCACACCTTGAACAACGGATACAGTAGATAAGGTTGGAGGAGGTGCAAGTTAACCTCTGCCTAACCTGAAAGGACAGAGACGAGCGAGGAGGTATAGGGACAGGTGTTGCATCTCCTGCAGTTGCAGGGGAAGGTACCTGGGGAGGGGTTGTTTTAGGTGGGAAGGAATGAGTTAACCAGGGAGTTGCGGAGGGAATGGTCTTTGCGGACGGAAGGCGGAAAGGGGTGGAGATGGGATGATGTGATTAATGGTGGGATCCCGTTGGAGGTGGCGAAAATGTCGGAGGATTATGTGTTGTATGTGATGGCTGATGGGGTAAAAGGTAAGGACTAGTGGGAGGGGGAGCAAGAGCGGATCTGTGGGGTACCGAGACAATACATGATTAATCACGTTATATTATATCTCTGTCGTCTCGTCCATTATATCTCTGAAAAGCATGACTTGATTCACAACACATTGTCTACCTGGTTTATATTGAGTTTATTTTTTATTTTTTAGATTACAAACTTTAAATAGTCGCAGCTTTAACTGCATTGTTAGTTACAAATATTTTTATGGAGATCAGGACCATCTTGTAAATTGAATTATAGTGTGAGGGGATAAAAAATCGCTGTTTGCTTTTGATTCAATCTTTTGCGTGCTGAAATTCTGGGTAATAGAAAATTTACTCCAGCTTAACCTAATTTAGTAAAATGTTTATACAGAATTGTGTGAAAATGAAGAGAATGCTATCATGTGGTATTTGGTTTGATGAAGTTAGTAAAAGATCTTTGACTTCAACAGAACCATAATAGTTTTAGCAGGTAGTTCCAATTTCCTGTCGAATTAAAAAAAGATTATTTCCTTTCTGAAAGAAAGTGTTCCAGTTTGTGTAAGATGGAACTGCAGATGCTGGTTTAAACCGAAGATAGTCACAAAAAGCTGGAGTAAAGCTGAAAAGCGGGACAGGCAGCATCTCTGGAGAGAAGGAATCGGTGACGTTTCGAGTCGAGACCCTTCTCAATAGACACAGGAGGAGGCTATTCGTCCCTTCGAGCCAGCCCCGCCGTTCAATGTGATCATGGCTGATCATTCACAATCAATACCCCATTCCTGCCTTCTCCCCATACCTCCCGACTCCGCTATCATTAAGAGCTCTATCTAGCTCTCTCTTGAATGCATCCAGAGAATTGGCCTCCACTGCCTTCTGAGGCAGAGAATTCCACAGATTTACAACTCTCTGACTGAAAAGGTTTTTCCTCATCTCCGTTCTAAATGGCCTACCCCTTATTCTTAAACTGTGGCCCCTGGTTCTGGACTCCCCCAACATTGGGAACATGTTTCCTGCCTCTAACATGTCCAATCCCTTAATAATCTTACATGTTCTCAGTCTGATGAAGGGTCTCGGCACGAAACGTCACCCATTCCTTCTCTCCAGAGATGCTGCCCGTCGCGCTGAGTTACTCCAACTTTTTGTGTCTATCTTCCGTTCCAATTTGTGCCCATTTAAACCATCTTGCACTATAAGGAAACTTACTGTATAGTGACAGGATACAGCTTGGCCATGGCATCCAAGCAGCATTAATTAAGCAATGAATACTCATGTTCTCTATGGAGATTATATGCCATTCCCAATGCATTAACGTCTTCAAATAACTGGCCACTGTCATAAGGGTTCTGCTTAAAGCATCTAGTTAAGTCTCTGCCCCTGCCAACCTGTTCTTTCCAGATGTATTATAACCAGTTGTGAAATTACTTTATCGAGTCATTCAAGCAACAAAAAAAAGGCCCTTCGGCCAAACTTGCTCATGCCAACAAAAGTGCTCCATCTGAGATAGTCCCATTTGGCACCATTTGGAGTATTGTGTTCAATTCTGGTCACCGCGCTGTAGGAAGGATGCCATTAAGCTGGAAAGAGTAGAGAACATTTATGAGGATGTAGCCAGTCCTCGAGGGCCTGAGCTAAAGGGTGAGATTGGGCAAGCTAGTACTTTATTCCTTGGAGTCCTCTAAACCTTTCTTATTCATGTATCTGTCCGACTGTCTTTTAAGTGCTTTAATAGTACCTGCCTCAAGTGCCTCCTCTGGCAGTTCATTCCATATACCCAACACCTTCTGAGTGTGAAAATTGTTCCTCAGGTTCCAATTAAATCTTTACCCCTCTCACCTTAAACGTATGTCCTCTGGTTCTTGATTGCCCAACTCTGGGTAAAAGACTCTATGCATTCAACCTCTCAGTTACCCTCATGATTATATACACGTCTGTATGATCACCCCTTCGCACCCTGTGCTCCAAGAAATAAAGCCCTAGCTTCCCCAATTTCTCCCGTTAGCTTAGGCCCTCCGGTTCTGGCAATATCCTCATAAATGCATTCTCTGCACTCTCTCCAGCTTCATGGCATCCTTCCTATAAACAGGATGCCCAAAACTGAACACAATACTCCATTAGCAAATTTGCAGATGATACAAAGCTGGGTGGTAGTGTGAACTGTGAGGAAGATGCTATGAGGTTGCAGGGTGACTTGGACAGGTTGTGTGAGTGGGCGGATGCATGGCAGATGCAGTTTAATGTGGATAAGTGTGTGGTTATCCACTTTGGTGGTAAGAATAGGAAGGCAGAGTATTATCTGAATGGTGTACAACGAGATCTGGGTGTCCTAGTGCATCAGTCACTGAAAGGAAGCATGCAGGTACAGCAGGCAGTGAATGGAATGTTGGCCTTCATAACAAGAGGAGTTGAGTATAGGAGCAAAGAGGTCCTTCTGCAGTTGTACAGGGCCCTAGTGAGACCGCACCTGGAGTACTGTGTGTAGTTTTGGTCTTCAAATTTGAGGAAGGATATTCTTGCTATTGAGGGCGTGCAGCGTAGGTTTACTAGGTTAATTCCCGGAATGGCGGGACTATCATATGTTGAAAGAGTGGAGCGACTGGGCTTGTATACATTGGAATTTAGAAGGATGAGAGGAGATCTTATCGAAACGTATAAGATTATTAAGGGGTTGGACACGTTAGAGGCAGGAAACATGTTCCCAATGTTGGGGGAGTCCAGAACAAGGGGCCACAGTTTAAGAATAAGGGGTAGGCCATTTAGAACTGAGATGAGGAAAAACCTTTTCAGTCAGAGTTGTGAATCTGTGGAATTCTCTGCCTCAGAAAGCAGTGGAGGCCAATTCTCTGAATGCATTCAGGAGAGAGCTAGATAGAGCTCTTAAGGATAGCGGAGTCAGGGGGTATGGGGAGAAGGCAGGAACGGGGTACTGATTGAGAATGATCAGCCATGATCACATTGAATGGCGGTGCTGGCTCGGAGGGCCGAATGGCCTCCTCCTGCACCTATTGTCTATTGTCTAAATGTGGCGTCACCGACATCTTGTACAACTGTAACCAACTTCTATACTAGGTTTCCCTGACTGCTGAAGGCCAATGTATCAAAAGCCGTCTTTACCATCCTGTGATTCCACTTTCAGAAAACTATGTATCTGTAGAAATAAAGAACTGCAGAAGCTGGTTTATACCAAAGAGAGATAAAAGTGCTTGAGTATGCTGAAATTCTAGGTAATGAAACAATTGCCTAAAAAGTAATCAGCGGATCAGGCAGCATCTCTGGAGAAGCAAAGATAGACGCAAAGTGCTGTCTTTTTTACATGCACATTAGGTAAATGCAATCTGCAGATTGTTTTGCTTAAAATTCATCATCAAAATGTAATTATTTACTTATCTGCTTGTCATCTGGTTTATCATGAGGAATTAATTTGGAGTTCACATAAAATGAAAAAGAACTTACTTTAATGTAGCAAATATTTGCATTCTTGTATTACCCCATGAAGGTACAAACCACTGCAGCCAACAGAGTGACACAGTGCCTGTTTGAATTAGTAAGGGACCTACAGGCCTCCCACTATCGTGAAGAAGTCCAGAAATAAATTTCCATAATGTTTATTTTTAGGCCCACGTTGGTTCTGTATGAGGTGGTTTATTGATTTGGCATATTTGCGTGTTGTGTTGCGTGCATGTGTTGAAATGTATTTTTGCCCCTGGTGTTTGAACGATGCTGAGAACTTGGATACTTACTGAACACTCTGTTCTTCCCGTTAACAGAAAAAACCAGAGCCAGCGCCACCTTCCACAAATCCATTCCTTGAGGATGAACCAGGAGTAGATTGTGATCCTGAGAAAGAAGATCTAGAGAAGGTAAAAAGAGGGAAAAAAGCAGTCTTAAAGCAGTGTTATTTAATTTTGTTCTGATTCTTTTTGCTCAGTCTTTGGGATCATTGCAAGTAGAGACCTGGTCATAGAAAACCATACAGTGTTACAATGTGAAAAAAGGCCCTTCAGCCCATCTTGTCCACACCAGCCAACATGTCCCAGCTATACTGGTCCCACCTGCCCACGTTTGGTCCATATCCCTCCAAACCTATCCTATCCATGCACCTGTCTGTTTCTTAAATGCTGGGATGGTCCCTGCCTCAACTACCTCCTCAGGGAGCTTGATCCATACACCCACCACCCTTTGTGTGAAAAAGTTACCCCTCAGATTCCTATTAAATCTTTTCCCTTTCATCTTGAACCTATGTCCCTGGGCCATCGATTCCCCTACTCTGGGCAAGAGACTCTGTACATCTACCCAATCTATTCCTCTCATGATTTTATACACCTCTGTAAGATCCCCCTCATCCTGTCGGGTCAAATCATGTAGGGTCTATAAGATTTCCTATTTCCAATTATTCCAAGGAACAGCACTGTGGTGCAGCGGTAGTGTTGCTGTCTTACAGCGCCAGAGACCCGGGTTCAATCCTGACTACGGGTGCTGCCTGTATGAAGTTTGTACGTTCCCCCTATGAACGTGTGGGTTTTCTTCTGGGTGCTTTGGTTTCCTCCCACATTCCATAGGCGTGTAGGTTTGTAGGTTAATTGGCTTCTGTAAATTATCTGTGGTGTGTAGTTGGGGTTGCCAATTGTCCCATATTACCAGGACATCCCATATTTTGGGCTAAATTAGTTTGTCCCGTAAGGGACCGCCCTTTTCCCGTATTAGTAGGATCGCCAACTTCCTCACTCCCAACTTCGGGACAAGGTGACATTACCGCCCCGCGCCCCACGTGACCTCACCCAGCCAGCGGCCACGTGCCCCCGGCTCCACCAATGGCGGCCTACCGGCCTCCATTGGTGGAGCGGGAGCACGTGGCAGCTGGCTGGGTGAGGTCACGTGGTGCACGGGGCGGTGATGTCACCTTGTCCCGAAGTTGGGAGTGAGGAAGTTGGCAACCCTATGTGTAGTGTATGGGTGAGCACTGGTCGGCTCGGACTCGGTGAGCTGAAGGGCCTGTTTCCACGCAATATCTTTAAACCAAACCAAACTAAACTAAACTAAACTTTGGCCATTAGTTTAAAGGAAAGTCGACAAATTGATATTTTCTGTGAAATCTTCACTGGGAATCTTCCATTCTGCTTTGTGTTCTGATATGCATGTTATACTGCCCCATGAAGTCCCACTACTCCATACGCCAACATGTTTTCCTGATTTGCAAGTCATGTGAACGATGGTGTAGTAAGAATGGCATTTATAACCCTTTTTAACCAAGGGTGTGATATTGCCCCAAATCTATTAACACAGATCAACAAATGAGGGAAGAAGATTGGACTTTATTGCCTTCCATCACAGTGAGGAATGTGGGGAATCCGCTGTGGTGGATGTTTATGTTAACGTTTATGCAGTTGTGTGTCTTCTTGCATTTTTTAGTATGGCTGTTTAGTAATTCGCATGTCACTGTACCTTAATTGGTACACGTGACAATAAAAGACCTTTGAAACCTTTGAAATATTAATAGAGAGACCATTAGCAGGACCAGGTTTCTGCTATATATACATTTATCACAAAATTTTAAAAAACCCTTCATTTCATCGCAACAAAAACGCAAACATTCCACTTGAATTCTGTTCTTCGTTCACGGTTTGTACCCTGCAAACATTGAAGCGAAATGGATTGTGTCTTTGATGAGCTGGTAGCACTGCTGCCTCACAGCGCCGGAGACACGCGGGCTCCATCCTGACCTTGGGGCAAAAGAGTCAAAAATGTTTTATTGTCATCTGAGCCGAAATGGAACAATGAAATTCTTACCTTTCAACAGCAGCACAACAGAGATGTAAACACAGTACTCAATACATAATCAAGTCTAGTCAAGTCAAGTTTATTTGTCACATACACACACACGATGTGCAGTGAAATGAAAGTGGCAATGCCTGCGGATTGTGCACAAAAAAGAATTACAGTTACAGCATATAAATAAAGTTAATAAGTTAATATAGAGAAGACAAAATTTAGTCCCTGGAGTTATAAAAGTTAACAGTCCTGATGGCCTGTGGGAAGAAACTCCGTCTCATCCTCTCCGTTTTCACAGCGTGACAGCGGAGGCGTTTGCCTGACCGTAGCATCTGGAACAGTCCGTTACTGGGGTGGCTTGGGGTCCCTCATGATTTTGCTTGCTCTGGATCTGCACCTCCTGATGTATAGGTCCTGCAGGGGGGCGAGTGTAGTTCCCATGGTCTCTGCAGGGCCACCCTGTCCTGGGCAGAGCTGTTCCCAAACCAGACTGTAATGTTGCCGGACAGGATGCTCTCTACGGCCCCAGAGTAGAAGCAATGAAGGATCCCCAGAGACACTCTGAATTTCCTCAGCTGTCTAAGGTGGTAAAGGCGCTGCTTTGCCTTACCCACCAGTGCGGCAATGTGCGTTGCCCACGGCAGATCCTCTGTGATGTGGACTCCCAAGTATTTAATACTGCTCACCCTATCCACAGTAGACCCATTTATCTCCAGTAGCGTGTACGTCCTTGGATGTTTAGCCCTTCTAAATGTACTAAACAAACAACAAGTAAAGAAGCCTAACAAGGAATTAAACACAATAGAGTGCAAAAACAAAACAAAGCCCAAAGTTCCTGATGTGACCGTCGGTCACGGTGGCGCAGTGGTAGAGTTGCTGCCTTACAGCGAATGCAGCGCCGGAGACCCGGGTTCCATCCCGACTACGGGTGCTGTCTACGGAGTTTGTAAGTTCTCCTCGTGACCTGCGTGGGTTTCCTCCGAGATCTTCGGTTTCCTCCCACACTCCAAAGACGTGCAGGTTTGTAGATTAATTGGCTTGGTAAATGTAAAAATTGTCCCTAGTGTTTGTAGGGTAGTGTTAATGTGCGGGGATCGCTGGTCGGCGCGGACCCGGTGGGCCGAAGGGCCTGTTTCCGTGCTGTATCTCTAAATTAAATTAACTAAACTAAACTAAACCCAGGCAGTTTATAGTGTTCAATAGCCTGATGCTTGTTGGGAAGAAGCTGTTCCTGAACCTGGACGTTGCAGTTTTCAGGCTCCTGTACCTTCTTCCCAATGGTGGGAGTGAAATGAGAGTGTGGCCAGGGTGGTGTGGGTCTCGGATGATGCTGGATGCCTTTTTGAGGCAGCGCCTCCTGTAGATTCCTTTGAGGTTGGGAGGTCAGAACCCGTGACGGACTGGGCAGTGTCCACAACTTTTACGAGCTTCTTCATTCCTGGGCATTCCTGAAGCCAAATCAGGCCACGATGAAACCACAATATGCTCTCTACCGTACACCTGTAGAAATCCAAGAGAATATTTGTTGGCGTACCGGATCTTCTAAGTAAGTCGAGGAGTTGGTGGGCTTTCTTTGTGATTGTATCAATGTGCTGGGTCCAGGACAGATCTGTAGAGATAGGCATGTCCAGAAACTTGTTTGTTGTTGACTCTCTCCACCACCAACCTGTTGATGAAGGCAGGTTCTTGGATCCTCGGCCTTCCTCTTCTAAAGTCAACAATCAGCGCTTTGCTCTTGCTGTGAACAAAAGGCAATCAGCCGGGCGATCTCCCTCTCTACTCTGACTGGATTAAAGGATTGAAGGGATTAAAAGTACCATTAGCAAATTGGCAGATGATACAAAGCTGGGTGGCAGTGTGAGCTGTGAGGAAGATGCTATGAGGTTGCAGGGTGACTTGGACAGGTTGTGTGAGTGGGCCGATGCATGGCAGATGCAGTTAAATGTGGATAATTGTGAGGTTATCCACTTTGGTGGTAAGAATAAGAAGGCAGATTATTACCTGAATGGTGTAAAGTTAGGAAAAGGGGACGTACAATGAGATCTGGGTATCCTAGTGTATCAGTCACTGAAAAGAAGCATGCAGGTACAGCAGGCAGTGAAGAAAGCCAATGGAATGTTGGCCTTCATAACAAGAGGAGTTGAGTATAGGAACAAAGAGGTCCTTCTGCAGTTGTATAGGGCCCTAGTGAGACCGCACCTGGAGTACTGTGTGCAGTTTTGGTCTCCAAATTTGAGGAAGGTTATTCTTGCTATTGAAGGCGTGCAGCGTAGGTTTACTAGGTTAATTCCAGGAATGGCGGGACTGTCATATATTGAAAGACTGGAGCGACTAGGCTTGGAATTTAGGATGAGAGGGAATCTTATCGAAACATATAAGATTATTAAGGGGTTGGACACGTTAGAGGCAGGAAACATGTTCCCAATGTTGGGGGAGTCCAGAACCAGGGGCCACAGTTTAAGAATAAGGGGTAGGCCATTTAGAACGGAGATGAGGAAAAACCTTTTCAGTCAGAGAGTTGTAAATATGTGGAATTCTCTACCTCAGAAGGCAGTGGAGGCCAAATCTCTGAATGCATTCAAGAGAGAGCTAGATAGAGCTCTTAAGGATAGTGGAGTCAGGGGGTATGGGGAGAAGGTAGGAACGGGGTTCTGATTGAGAATGATCAGCCATGATCACATTGAATGGCGGTGCTGGCTTGAAGAGCCGAATGGCCTCCTCCTGCACCTATTGTCTATTGTCGTCATTATCCATAATTTGTCCAGCAACAGTGGTGTTGTCATCCAATTTAAAGATGGAGTTGGAACTGTGCTTGGCTGCATGGTCATGGATTAGAGTGAGTGGAGAAGGTGGCCGAACACACAGCCCTAGTGCCGACGGTTATCGAGGAGGAAGTGTTGCAGACTTATATGACTTTGTATCACCAGAATTGAGTGCCTGAGATCTGGTCCTCTGAAGATTGCTGACCTCTTGGCGGCCATAGAAACATAGAAAATAGGTGCAGGAGGAGGCCATTCGGCCCTTCAAGCCAGCACCGCCATTCATTGTGATCATTGCTGATCGTCCACAATCAATAACCCATGCCTGCCTTCTCCTCATATCCCTTGATTCCATTACCCCCTAGAGCTCTACCTAACTCTCTCTTAAATCTATCCAGTGATTTGGCTTCGGCCGCCATTGGTGGAGCGGGAGCACGTGGCCGCTGGCTGGGTGAGGTCACGTGGGGCACGGGGCGGTGTCGTCACCCTTTGTCCCTTATTTGGGAGTGAGGAAGTTGGCAACCCGACTAATATGGGACAAGGGCGGCCCCGTACAGGACACACTTATCAATTCAGCCCAAAATACAGGATGTCCCGGCTAATGCGAGACAGTTGGCAACCTGACACACCGACCAACAGGTCCCATCTACACTCTGCGTTATATTCACGAGACGATGGAAAACCAGTGGACGGGAAAGCAAACCAACGTCACTTTATGAATAGCCCATGAATAGCCCATTTTCTGCTTACGGAGGAAAAGAGCTATAAATTATTATTGGACTCGGATAGCTCCGTGGTTTTGTGCAGGATCCATTTGGTTGCAGACCATAAATAATCAGTAGCGTGGCTTTCCAAGCATAAAATATTATGTACATTCAATATGTTGTAAATAATATAAGATGAAGTGGTATGGAATGAGGGGTAGTGGCAGATGTGATTTACATCCAAGTTAGAAGAGAGTGGCTTCTCAGTGTGGTTGTCAGTGGCAACCCCAATATCCAGCCGTTGTTTGGAAACAGGGAAAGGTGGTCAGATTCTCACAGTATGTTAAAATAGGAGTCATAAATAATTGTGAGGACGAAGGAAAGCTGCAAGAGGATATTGATATATTGGAATGGTTATTTTTGGGAAGTCTAACATGGGTTAGAACCTGCACAGTGAATGGTCGGGCTCTTGGAAGTGTTGCAGGGCAGAGGGAACTAGGAGCGCAGGTACATAGTTCCTTGAACGTAGCATCACAGGTAGATACGGTGGTCAAAAAGGCTTTTGGCACTTTGGCCTTCATCAGTCAGAGTATTGATTATACTCCGTAATGTTTGGGACAAAGACCCATCATTTATTTATTTGCCTCTGTACTCCACAATTTGAGATTTGTAATAGAAAAAAAAGTGCACATTGTCAGATTTTAATAAAGGCCATTTTTATATATTTTGGTTTCACCATGTAGAAATTACAGCTGTGTTTATACAAAGTCCCCCCCACCCATTTCAGGGCACCATAATATTTGGGACACATGGCTTCCAGGTGTTTGTAATTGCTCAAATGTGTTTAATTGCCTCCTTAATGCAGATATAAGAGAGCTCTCAGCACCCAGTCTTTCCTCCAGTCTTTCTATCACGTTTGGAAACTTTTATGCTGTTTATCAACACGAGGACCAAAGTTGTGCCAATGAAAGTCAAAGAAACCATTCTGAGACTGAGAAACAAGAATAAAACTTAGAGGAGGTAAAAATATTTAACAGGAACCTGAGGGGTATATGGAACGAGCTGCCAGAGGAGGAAGTTGAAACAGGTACTATCGCAAAGTTTATGAAAGGTTAGACAATAGACAATAGACAATAGACAATAGGTGCAGGAGTAGGCCATTCAGCCCTTCGAGCCAGCACCGCCATTCAATGCGATCATGGCTGATCACTCTCAATCAGTACCCCGTTCCTGCCTTCTCCCCATACCCCCTCACTCCGCTATCCTTAAGAGCTATATCCAGCTCTCTCTTTAAAGCATCCAACGAACTGGCCTCCACTGCCTTCTGAGGCAGAGAATTCCACACCTTCACCACTCTCTGACTGAAAATGTTCTTCCTCATCTCCGTTCTAAATGGCCTACCCCTTATTCTTAAACTGTGGCCCCTTATTCTGGACTCCCCCAACATTGGGAACATGTTTCCTGCCTCTAATGTGTCCAATCCCCTAATTATCTTATATGTTTCAATAAGATCCCCCCTCATCCTTCTAAATTCCAGTGTATACAAGCCTAATTGCTCCAGCCTTTCAACATACGACAGTCCCGCCATTCCGGGAATTAACCTAGTGAACCTACGCTGCACGCCCTCAATAGCAAGAATATCCCTCCTCAAATTTGGAGACCAAAACTGCACACAGTACTCCAGGTGCGGTCTCACCAGGGCCCGGTACAACTGTAGAAGGACCTCTTTGCTCCTATACTCAACTCCTCTTGTTACGAAGGCCAACATTCCATTGGCTTTCTTCACTGCCTGCTGTACCTGCATGCTTCCTTTCAGTGACTGATGCACTAGGACACCCAGATCTCGTTGAACATCCCCTCTTCCTAACTTGGCACCATTCAGATAATAATCTGCCTTTCTGCCGGGACATCCTATTGAGACGGATACATGTAAAGGATAGGATTAGAGGGATGTGGGCCAAACGCATGTAGGTTAGACTAGTGCAGATGGGACCTGTTGGCCGGTGTGGGCAAGTTGGGCCGAAGGGTCTGTTTCCACGTTGTGTCACTCTGTGACTCGAAGTCTGAAATAGAGTTTACTAAAATTACAAATGTGGAGAAGTTAAATGCAGATAGTTTAGTGGTGCTTTTATTGTCACATGTGCAAAGTGCAAACACACAGTAAAATTATTTTCTTACGAACAGTGCAGTAGAGTATTGCCATACCCAGGCACATCCCCGATCAGCAGGTGTACAGAAATAGTCCACTGATCCCATATGCACGAGGTACATGTTTTGGTGCCAGACCAGTCCGTGCTCTAGTTGTTAAGAACGGTGCCTGTTCCAGGCGAAGCCCCAGGCTGCTGCAGGGCCTCCAGCCGTCGCCTTCCTTGGACGTGTGGATCGATCAACGAACCCACGTCCCTCTCCTCGCCCGTCCACCTTTGTGTCCCGGGAGGGTGGGAGCCTCCTGCAGCCGACCTCGAGGGCACGGTGGGCCAGACCCCGGTTCCCCCTGCTCTCCCACCAGTCTCGATCCTCGCCCGTCACGTCCGTCATCACCAGCTCCATCCCCCGGGACTCTGGTGGATGAGCAGGGACCGGCTTGGCAGGCTCCTCTTACCGGGCCGCGGTCCGCCCAGTCTTGCGTTCAGCTGTGGGGGACTGGCTTGGTGGCTTCCCCCTGCTGGCTGCATCCCTCTGGAAGCTTCGGCTATAACCTGTTTCCAAACTACAAAGTGCTGGGGGGACTCGGCAGTTGGGTCAGGCAGCATCTGGAGAAGGAGTGGACAGGCGGTGAAAACGTCTTGAGATTGAAGAAGGTTCCTGACCTGAAATGCTCGATTGTGCCGCGTACCCAACGGCCAACAGGACGGGACCGGTGGATGTTGGAGGATACGGTCCCATCCGCTCCCAGGCCGGGCCCACCGACTCCAAAGTCATCGCTGGCTCACAGTCTCCCCAGTCTGCTCCCACAGGCCAAGCCCACCACCGACCTTCACAGCCTCCCCAGCTGTTCCCAGGATGGGTCTGCTGATTGCAATGCCACCGCCGACTCATAGAAACATAGAAACATAGGTGCAGGAGTAGGCCATTCGGCCATTCGGCCCTTCGAGCCTGCACCGCCATTCAATATGATCATGGCTGATCATCCAGCTCAGTAACCTGTACCTGCCTTCTCTCCATACCCCCTGATCCCTTTAGCCACAAGGGCCACATCTAACTCCCTCTTAAATATAGCCAATGAACTGGCCTCAACTACCTTCTGTGGCAGAGAATTCCACAGATTCACCACTCTCTGTGTGAAGAAATGTTTTCTCATCTCGGTCCTAAAAGACTTCCCCCTTATCCTTAAGCTGTGACCCCTAGTTCTGGACTTCCCCAACATCGGGAACAATCTTCCCGCATCTAGCCTGTCCAACCCCTTAAGAATTTTATATGTTTCTATAAGATCCCCCCTCAATCCTCTAAATTCCAGAGAGTATAAGCCTAGTCTATCCAGTCTTTCTTCATATGAAAGTCCTGCCATCCCAGGGATCAATCTGGTGAACCTTCTCTGTACTCCCTCTAAGGCTAGAATGTCTTTCCTCAGATTAGGAGACCAAAACTGCACACAGTACTCCAGGTGCGGTCTCACCAAGGCCCTGTACAACTGCAGCAGAACCTCCCTGCTCCTATACTCCTGGGACTCCCAGCCCACCCACAGGCCGGGCCCACCACCGACTCCCAGCCCACCCACAGGCCGGGCCCACCACCGACTCCCAGCCCACCCACAGGCCGGGCCCACCACCGACTCCCAGCCCCCCAGCCCACCCACAGGCCAGGCCCACCACCGACTCCCATCCACCCAGCCCACCCACAGGCCGGGCCCACTGCTGACTCCCAGCCCACCCACAGGCCGGGCCCACCACCGACTCCCAGCCCACCCACAGGCCGGGCCCACCACCGACTCCCAGCCCACCCACAGGCCGGGCCCACCACCGACTCCCAGCCCACTCACAGGCCGGGCCCACCACCGACTCCCAGCCCCCCAGCCCACCCACAGGCCGGGCCCACCACCAACTCCCAGCCCACCCACAGGCCAGGCCCACCACCGACTCCCATCCACCCAGCCCACCCACAGGCCGGGCCCACCACCGACTCCCATCCACCCAGCCCACCCACAGGCCGGGCCCACCACCGACTCCCAGCCCCCCAGCCCACCCACAGGCCAGGCCCACCACCGACTCCCATCCACCCAGCCCACCCACAGGCCGGGCCCACTGCTGACTCCCAGCCCCCCAGCCCACCCACAGGCCAGGCCCACCACCGACTCCCATCCACCCAGCCCACCCACAGGCCGGGCCCACCACCGACTCCCAGCCCCCCAGCCCACCCACAGGCCAGGCCCACCACCGACTCCCATCCACCCAGCTCACACACAGGCCGGGCCCACTGCTGACTCCCAGCCTCCCAGCCCACCCACAGGCCGGGCCCACCACCGACTCCCAGCCCACCCACAGGCCAGGCCCACCACCGACTCCCATCCACCCAGCCCACCCACAGGCCGGGCCCACTGCTGACTCCCAGCCCCCCAGCCCACCCACAGGCCAGGCCCACCACCGACTCCCATCCACCCAGCCCACCCACAGGCCGGGCCCACCACCGACTCCCAGCCCCCCAGCCCACCCACAGGCCGGGCCCACTGCTGACTCCCAGCCCACCCACAGGCCGGGCCCACCACCGACTCCCATCCACCCAGCCCACCCACAGGCCGGGCCCACTGCTGACTCCCAGCCTCCCAGCCCACCCACAGGCCGGGCCCACCACCGACTCCCAGCCCACCCACAGGCTGGGCCCACCGCTGACACCCAGCCCACCCACAGGCCGAGGCCACAGCCACAGCCACCACCCCCCAAGCTACCGCTGACCCACAGTCTACCCAGTCCGGGCCCACCAACTCGGACGCCAGCGCTGACCCTCACAGGCTTCCTGGCTGCCCACAGCCACCGCCCACCGCCAACCCTCACAGCCTCCCCGGCCACTCCCAGGCCGGGCCCACCAACTCCCAGCCACCCAGCGTTGACCCTATCCCCCACAGGCCGTGGCCTGTCCCCTGCAATGCCCAAACCCTGCCTGCTCTCAATTGCTGTAGGAAGGAACCGCAGATGCTGGTTTAAACTGAAGATAGACACAAAATGCTGGAGTAACTCAGCGGGACAGGCAACATCTCAGGATAGGAATGGGTAATGTTTCAGGTCGAGACCCTTCTTAAGTCTGAAGAAGGGTCTCGACCCAAAATGTCACCTATTCCTTCTCTCCCGAGATGCTGCCTGTGCCGCTGAGTTACTCCAGCAATTTGTGTCTATGCTCTCAACTGCTAAAGTATGCAAGAAAATTAGTGATTATAAAAATGTTAAATCCACTCAGTAACTTCCAGTGGGTGTTGCTACAATGTCAGCGAAGAGTGAGTTTAACAACAAATATAATTTGAGAACAAATTTGCATAAATCTATGAGTTTATTTTGATGGAGATTAATATCATGGCTTTTTTTTCATTTTAATGCCTAGGTTTTGGAGAAAAACAAGTGTAGCACATTCCTCTTTTACCGTCACCACAGGGAAACTATTTGGAAGAAACACGTACAGTGCCCTCCATAATGTTTGGGAGAAAGACCCATCATTTATTTATTTGCCTCTGTACTCCACAATTTGAGATTTGTAATAGAAAAAAATCACATGTGGTTAAAGTGCACATTGTCAGATTTTAATAAAGGCCATTTTTATACATTTTGGTTTCACCATGTAGAAATTGCATAGTCCTCCCATTTCAGGGCATCATAATGTTTGGGACACATCAATGTCATGTAAATGAAAGTAGTCATGTTTAGTATTTTGTTGCATATCCTTTGCATGCAATGACTGCTTGAAGTCTGCGATTCATGGACATCACCAGTTGCTGGGTGTCTTCTCTGGTGATGTTCTCTGGCCAGGCCTGTATTGCAGCCATCTTTAGCTTATGCTTGTTTTGGGGGCTAGTCCCCTTCAGTTTTCTCTTCACCATATAAAAGGCATGCTCAATTTTGTTCAGATCGGGTGATTGACTTAGCCACTCAAGAATTGCCCATTGTTTAGCTTTGAAAAACTCCTTTGTTGCTTTAGCAGTATGTTTGGGATCATTGTCTTGCTGTAGAATGAACCGCCGGCCAATGAGTTTTGAGGCATTTGTTTGAACTTGAGCAGATAGAATGTATCTATACACTTCAGAATTCATTATGCTATTACCATCAGCAGTTGTATCAACAATGAAGATAAATGAACCAGTACCTTCAGCAGCCATACATGCCCAGGCCCATAACACCCCCACCTTCATGTTTCACAGATGAGGTGGTATGTTTTGGATCTTGGGAAGTTCCTTCTCTCCTCCATACTTTGCTCTTGCCATCACTCTAATACAAGTTAATCTTCATCTCATCTGTCCACAAGACCTTTTTCCAGAACTGTGGTTGCTCTTTTAAATACTTCTTGGCAAACTGTAACCTGGCCAACCTATTTTTGCAGCCAACCAGTGGTTTGCATCTTGCAGTGTAGCCTCTGTATTTCTGTTCATGAAGTCTTCTGCGGACAGTGGTCATTGACAAATCCACACCTGACTCCTGAAGAGTGTTTCTGATCTGTCGGACAGGTGTTTGGGGATTTTTCTTTATTTTAGAGAGAATTCTTCTGTCATCAGCTGTGGAGGTCTTCCTTGGCCTGCTAGTCCCTTTGCGATCAGTAAGCTCACCAGTGCTCTCTTTCTTCTTAATGATGTTCCAAACAGTTGATTTTGGTAAGCCTAAGGTTTGGCTGATGTCTCTAACAGTTTTATTCTTGTTTCCCAGTCTCATAATGGCTTCTTTGACTTTCATTGGCACAACTTTGGTCCTCATGTTGATAAACAGCAATAAAAGTTTCCAAAAGTGATGGAAAGACTGGAGGAAAGATTAGGTGCTGAGAGCTCTGTTATACCTGCGTTAAGGAGGCAATTAAACACACCTGAGCAATTACAAACACCTGTGAAGTCATGTGTCCCATACATTATGGTGCCCTGAAATGGGGGGGGGACTATGTATAAACACAGCTGTAATTTCTACATGGTGAAACCAAAATGTATAAAAATACTATTTAATAAAATCTGACAATGTGCACTTTAACTACATGTGATTTTTTTCTATTACAAATCTCAAATTGTAGGGTACAGAGGCAAATAAATAAATGATGGGTCTTTGTCCCAAACATTATGGAGGGCACTGAACTTTCCACACCTCCAACCCGTGTGTGAGGGATTCCCAAATCACTTTGCGGGAACACCATGTATGCCTTCTTTGTGCACGCAAGTGATTGCTGTCAATGACACTTAGTCACTGTAAAACAACCCTATAATTATCTTGCTACTTCTTTTTAAAACATGCCAAATTCTGTCACTCACGCTAAGACATGGTCTGGCTGCCTGTTATACAATTTCAACGTCAGCTCACATTGCCAATATTTGTCCAAAAGTCTATTTCGGGCGGCACGGTAGTGCAGCGGTAGAGTTGCTGCCTCACAGCGCCAGAGACCCAGATTCGACCCTGACTATGGGTGCTGTCTGTACGGAGTTTGCACGTTCTCCCCGTGACCATGCGGGTTTTCTTCGGGTGCTCAGGTTTCTTTCCACATTCCAAAGACATACTGGTTTGTAGGTTAATTGGCTTTGGTAAAATTGTAAATGCATTGTCCCTAGTATGTAGGATAGTGCTAGTGTACGGGGATTGCTGGTCGGCGCGGACTCGGTGGGCCGAAGGACCACTAAACTAAACTACACTAGACTACATTTTCCTTCATCACCACCCCCTTTCATGTCTCGTTTTCACAACTTATACTTCCTTATCTTTGTATCTCCCTTCCCCCCAGACTCTCAGTATGAAGAAGGGTCTTGACCCAAAATGCCGCTCATTCCTTCTCTCCAGAGATGCTGCCTGACTCGCTGAGTTACTCCAGCATTTTATGTCTACCTTTGATTTATACCAGCATCTGCAGTTTTTTTCCTACACTAAACTAAACTACACTAAACTAAACTACACAAAAGGAAAGTAACTAAACAACACTAAAACTAAAGCAAACTACACACTAAACTAAACCACACAAAAGGAAAGTAAACTAAACAACACTAAACTAAAGCAAACTTCACTAAACTAAACTATACTAAACTACACTAAACTACACTACACTAAACTAAACTACACTAAACTAAACTACACTAAACTACACTAAACTACACTAAACTACACTAAACTACACTACACTAAACTACACTAAATTACACTAAACTACACTACACTAAACTACACTAAACTACACTACACTACACTAAACTACACTACACTAAACTACACTAAATTACACTAAACTACACTACACTAAACTACACTAAACTACACTACACTAAACTACACTACACTAAACTATACTAAATTACACTAAACTACACTACACTAAACTAAACTACACTAAACTACACTACACTAAACTACACTACACTACACTAAACTACACTAAATTACACTAAACTACACTACACTACACTACACTAAACTACACTAAACTACACTAAACTACACTACACTACACTAAACTACACTAAACTACACTACACTAAACTAAACTACACTAAACTACACTACACTAAACTACACTAAATTACACTAAACTACACTACACTAAACTACACTAAACTACACTACACTACACTACACTAAACTACACTAAACTACACTACACTACACTACACTAAACTACACTAAACTACATTAAATTACACTAAACTACACTACACTACACTAAACTACACTACACTAAACTACACTAAACTACACTACACTACACTAAATTACACTACACTACACTACACTACACTACACTAAACTATACTTCACTACACTACACTACACTAAATTACACTACACTACACTAAACTATACTACACTACACTACACTACACTAAACTATACTAAACTACACTACACTACACTACACTAAACTATACTAAACTACACTACACTACACTAAACTAAACTATACTAAACTACACTACACTACACTATACTAAACTATACTACACTACACTACACTACACTACACTACTCTACACTAAACTATACTAAACTACACTACACTACACTACACTACACTACACTACACTACACTACACTACACTACACTACACTACACTACACTACACTACACTACACTACACTACACTAAACTACACTACACCAAACTAAACAAAAGCTACCTCAAGGAAGATGCTGGAATTTCGAGCAGCTTTGATTTATCTGCTGACTCTGCTTAATACATTATATTGGAACTGTGGGATCTGTTTCCTAGCTGGAGTAAACTGGATTCAAAACCACCAGAAACACTGCCAAGAATTAGAACTTGTTTTTTTTCCTCTTGAGTGGAAAAAAATCTGGCTTTTGTTAATGTTAGTGTAATGAAGTTGCACTGTATAAAAATAATTCTGTGAAAATCCAGCCATATAAATAGTATTCCCAGCCAATTTAAATTATTTAGGAACATCTGTTTGAAAGCAGGACACGTCTGCTATTTAAAACATATATCTCAACCTCCCTTTCTCTCTCAAAAATGCTGCCTCATGTTATAGTGTCAGAGTTAAACAGCACGGAAACAGGCCCTTTGGCCCGACCTGTCCCTGCTGACCAACATGCTCCATCTACATTAGCCCCATTTGGCTCTGTTTGGCCCATATCCCTCTAAACTTTTCCTCTCCATGTTGGGGCATTTCACAAAATAGGCCAACAACAAATGACCATTCATCAACTGATTCACTGAGGGGCAGCCCGGTGGCGCAGCAGTAGAGTTGCTGCCTTACAGTGCCAGGGACCCGAGTTTGATCCTGACCACGGGTGCTGTCTGTACGGAGTTTGTACGTTCTCCCTGTGACCGCGTGGGTTTTCTCCGGGTGCTCCGGTTTCCTCCATCACTACAAAGACGTGCAGGTTTGTAGGTTAACCTAGAACAAATTTCACTGTCATCCTGTCGCGTTTCACTGTCTGTATGACATGTTATCACCTTCCCCACAGCCAACAATGGACCATTGTGGACTCCACCTTTCCTTGATAATCGTTGCTTTTTGCATATCTTCCATTCATTTGTTCTATGCGCCTTCTATATCTCTCGTTTCCCTTTCCCCTGACTCTCAGTCTGAAGAAATGTCTTGACCCGGAAATGGACTCAGCGGGTCAGGCAGCATCTCTGGAGAGAAGGAATGGGTGACGTTTCGGGTCGAGACCCTTCTTCAGACCTCCTATCACTTGCCTGGTCTTGTCCCACCCTGACCTCTCTTCCATCTTTATCCCCCCCCCTCACTACAATCAGTCCGAAGAAGGGTCCTGACCCGAAACATCACCTGTCAATATCCTCCAGAGATGCTGCCTGACCCGCTGAGTTACTCCAGCACTTTGTGATTTCTTTTGCTCAAAACCAAAAACGTTGGACAAAAACCAATTACACTGCTTAATAATGCTTGCCAACGGTAAACGGTATGGGTAAACAGTACAGCAGCTTCAGATACAAGGGCAGTGATGTGTAAACTTATCTTAATTGCTGACTGAATTATGCTGGTCTATCATTTGCGTAAGTGACAGTTTGCCCTGAGGGTTTTTTGTAAAGAATGTAGTTAGTTAGTTTAGTTTATTGACATACTTGGCTAATAAAGTATGATTATGATTATGATAATTATTATGATGATGTGTACTGAGGTACAGTGAAAAGCTTTGCTTTGCATGTTATTCAAACAGACCAGATGTAACTGTACATAAATCCAATCAGGTCAAACTCAAGTATCATAGTTAGTTCAGAAATACAGCGTGGAAACAGGTCCTTCGGCCCACCGAGCCCGCGCCGACCAGCGATCCCTGTACACTAATATTATCCTGCACACGTGGGACATTTAACAATTTTTACCAAAACCAATTAACCTACAAATCGGTACACCTTTGGAATGTGGGAGGAAACCGGAGCACCCAGGGAAAACCCACGCGGTCATGGAAAGAACATGCAAACTCCGTACAGATAGCTCCCGTAGTCAGGATTCAACCCGGGTCTCTGGCCCTTTAAGGCAGCAACTCTACCGCTGTGCCTCCACTGCGCCATTGTTAGGTAGAGCAAAGGGGAAGATCTAGAGTGCGGAATATGGTTCTCAGCACAGTAACACATTGTCTGTATACATCTTAGAATTACCAGCATAAGTAGCCTGAACTAGCAGGCCTCCTCTCTGGCATAAAAACTGAATTATTAGAAACTTTCCAAGTTTTGAAAATCAAGTGAGATTTTAAAATTCACCAATTTTTAAAATAGTTCCTTATCTGTCTGTTTTGCTTTGCTCTTAATTCAATCTATTCCTATTTTTCTCTTTCTGGTACTGAACTTCGCAGCTTTAATGCGTGCTTGTTTTCCAGTTCTGAATTCCCTTTGGTTGCCAAGCTGCATACGGTCCCAGTTATCACTTTTGACTTTTGGCAGCACGGGCAGAAGGCCGAGGAACTGAATGGAGTTAGCAGGCATTAATGGAGTGATTTGTCACAGACCCAGGACGTTCTTGTTCAAGTCCCGGCCTTTGCACATTCACAAGCACAAGTTGTGTTGTGACATTGAACAAGCTGTGGGCCTCTCCTTTTTGCACGGTGGCGCAGCTGCTTTGTAGCGCCAGAAACCAGGGTTCGATCCTGACTACGGGCGCTGTCTGTACGGCGTTTGTACGTTTGCACCGTGACCTGCGTGGGTTTTCTCTGGGTCCTCCGGTTTCATCCCACACTCCAAAGACGTACAGGTTTGTAGGTTAATTGGCTTTGGTAAAATTGTAAATTGTCCCAAGTGTGTGTGGGATAGAGTTAATGTGTGGGGATCGCCGGTCGGCAAAGACTTGGTAGGCCGAAGGGCCTGTTTCCGTTCTGTATCCCTAAACTAAACTAAACTAGACCCCGCTAAGGCAGGGAAAGTGTGTCTGGGAGATGAGGTTTGGGGTGATTCCAACCCGGCACAGTAGCGCAGCGGTAGAGTTGCTGCTTTACAGCGAATGCAGCGCCGGAGACTCAGGTTCGATCCTGACTACGGGTGCTGCACTGTAAGGAGTTTGTACGTTCTCCCCGTGACCTGCGTGGGTTTTCTCCGAGATCTTCGGTTTCCCCCCACACTCCAAAGACGTACAGGGTATGTAGGTTAATTGGCTGGGTAAATGTAAAAAATTGTCCCTAGTGGGTGTAGATAGTGTTAATGTGCGGGGATCGCTGGGCGGCACGGACTTGGAGGGCCGAAAAGGCCTGTTTCCGGCTGTATATATATGATGATATGATACTCAGCTCAACAGATGAGTGGAGCGAGGGAGTGATGGGGAATGGGCGGCAGATATGTGGTCAGGCTGTGGAAAGCAGGGTGGACCTGCTGGAGTTTCACAAGCTTAGAGGGAGAAGTTGGAGATGAGGGGGCAAGGTTTGAGAAGTCGTATGGCCAACTCCATTTTCTTACATCAAGTGACCATGTTCCAAAGAGAACCTTATTATGAAGCAGCCACCAGAAGGATTAGATTTTTTTTAGATTTAGAGATACAGTGCGGAAACGGGCCCTTCGGCCCACCAAGTCCGCGCCGCCCAGCGATCCCCGCACAATAACACTATCCTACACACACCAGGGACAATTTTTTTAAAACATTTACCCAGTCAATTAACCTACATACCTGTATGTCTTTGTAGCCAGGACTTGAGGGCGTGAGCTATAGGGAGAGGTTGGGCAGACTAGGATATAATTCCTTGGAGTGCAGGAGGCTGAGGGGTGATCTGATAAAATCGTGAGGGGAATGGATAGGGTGAATGCACAGTCATGCAACATAGGCTTTTCACTGTACCTCGGTGAACGTGATGATAAACTCAACGTTTACCCAAAGTAGTGCAATCAAGAACCAGAGGGCATAGGTTTAAGGGGAGAGGGGAAAGATTTAATAGAAACCTGAGGGGCAACTTTTTCATTCAGAAGGTGGTTCGTATATGGACCGAGCTGCCGGGGGACGTAGTTGAGGCAGGTCCTCTAACAAAAATTAGAAGATATTTGAACAGGTATGTAAATGTGAGGGGTTTGGATGGATATGGGCCAAATGCGGGGAGGTAAGACTGGTGTAGATGATGCATCTTGGCTGGCATGGTAAAGCTGGGCTGAAGGCCCTGTTTCGATGCTGTATGACTTGATCAGTACGGGTGTCAGAGGTTATGGGGAGAAGGCAGGAGAATGGGGTTAGGGTGGAGAGATAGATCAGCCATGATTGAATGGCGGAGTAGACTTGATGGGCTGAATGGCCTAATTCTACTCCTATCACTTCTGGTCTTATGACTCTACGATGCTCGGACCTCCAAGGCCTGGGACCTGCTTGAGTTTATTTAGTTCATTGTCACATGTACCGAGGTACAGTGAAAAGCTTTTTTTGTTGCGTGCTATCCAGTCAGGGGAAAGACGGTACATGATTACAGTCAAGCCGTCCACTGTGTACAGATACAGGATGAAAGGAATAGCCGTTTAGTGCGAGATAAACTCCAGTAAAGTCCAATTAAAGGTCGTCCGAGGGTCTCCAATGTGGGTCGCCTTTAGCTACCCCTGCTTCACAGATGGTTAAAGGGGTCTTCATGGGCAGTGCTTGGATGATCCCAAAGCTGGAAGATTGACCAGCGCACTGTGCTACTCCATGTGTTGCTACATCAAAATGGTTAGAGTTTGTGGAATCCGCTGTAAGATCATAATTCTCCCTTGTGAACGATTTTTTTGAGCTTCACAAGCCACACAATCTTGGCATTATGTGAACCAAATTCTGGGCGGGTAATTTTTGATGTTTAAATTTGGCATAAAGATGCTGGTCTCAGTGTAGGAAAAAAATAAACTGCAGATGCCAGTTTAAATCGAAGGTCGACACAAAATGCTGGAGTAACTCAGCGGGTCAGGCAGCATCTCGGGAGAGAAGGAATGGGTGACGTTTCGGGTCGAGATCCTTCTTCAGACTGATGTCAGGGGGGCGGGACAAAGGAAGGATATAGGTGGAGACAGGAAGATAGAGGGAGAACTGGGAAGGAGGAGGGGAAGAGAGGGACAGAGGGACTATCTAAAGTTGGAGAAGTCAATGTTCATACCACTGGGCTGGAGAAACCTCAATGGCTCAATGGTTCTTTATTACCACGTACAGTGAAGTACATTTTTTTGCATACAGATCAGTGATTATTGCCGTACATAAGTACAATCCCCCATGAAGTACAGAATGCATAGAAGCCGCCTACTGGGCCCAAATGCAAGAGTCGCCTGGTTTTGGCATCCTTTTCAAAGTCCCAGCTGCAGCTGGCTATAAAGGCTTGGAAATAAAACAGAACAGGTCTCTGCTTTCTGAGTTTCTTCTGTTCCACAATAGAGCTGGATTTCTGGCAAAACTTTGGGTGAAAAGATAGAAATATATATTTTTAAAACTGCAAATTAAAATGATCTCTGACAAGTATAGTGTTCAGAGAGGGTTTAGTTTAGTTTAGTTTAGAGATACAGCGCGGAAACTGGCCGACCGGTGATCCCCGCACATTAACACTATCCTACACACACTAGAGACAATTATTACATTTACCAAGCCAATTTACCTACAAACCTGCACGTCTTTGGAGTGTGGGAGGAAACCAAAGATCTCGGAGAAAACCCACGCAGGTCATGGGGAGAACGTACAAACTCCGTACAGACGGCGCCCGTAGTCGGGATGGAACCCGGGTCTCCGGCGCTGCACGCACTGTACGGCAGCAACTCTACTGCTGCGCCACCGTGCCGCCCGTTTTGTATGAATTCACTGTGATACTACTGCTTGATCTGATCTGTGGACTAGTTAGTTTTGATATTTTATTGCAATGGCATTTGTCTTTGTTTTCCTTGTGCTTTAAAAAAATACAATGGGTGAGCTCTTTTTGAATTTATTGGATACAGTGTTGGCAGATAATTCTGGTTATGCAGGACCAGATAACACAGCACTTGTGTAAAGATAAGAACTTGTCCCGCACATCTCCTTTAAACCCAGCCCCTCCCGGGGGTTGCATAACTGCCTTGGCTGGTGGACTGCAAGCACTGCCGTGGTTCAATGGTGGTTTGATTGTCACATGTGCAAAGTGCTAGTTTAGTTTAGTTTAGAGATAGAGTGGAAACAGGCCCTTCAGCCCACCGAATCCATGCCGACCAGCGATCACCCCGTACACTAGCCCTGTACTACACAATAGGGACAATTTACTATTTTACCACGCCAATTAACCTACAAACGTCTTTGGAGTGTGGGAGGAAACCGAAGCACCCGGAGAAACCCCACGCGAGTCATGGGGAGAACGTACAAACTCCGTACAGACAGCACCCGTAGTCAGGATTGAACCTGGGTGCCTGTCGTTGTAAGGCAGCAGCTCTACCGCTGCGACACAGTTCGTTGTGTCTGCTATCCTAAGCTGTAGTCTTGTTTGATTCCCTTCCTTTAGTCAGGAAAGACAAATCAGGACTACTTGGAATGTGGTTCACAAAGTAGGAGATGCTGCTAATGGCTCGCATCCGCGCAGTTTCTCCAAGTGAGAGGAACCTTTTACCGTGACCTTGGTCACCCTTCATCGTTGGAAGGAAACGACAGTCTTTACTTTAGTCAACTGGAATATTTTCCTTTTGTGTCTGAATTTCAACACAGGAACAACTTCAAAGCTGCCTGCTGTTTATTTATAGTCAGCAGCAGCGAGTTCAGCTCGCGCACTGGGAGGGTGGGGGGACGTGGGGTGAGAAAACATTAACGTCTCTCCGAGCGGTCTCTCTTTCCAAAATTTGAAGCAGATTCCATCAAGATTCCACTGTAGTTTTATTTTATGTAAAGCGTGCAAACCAACTACTCTGTAGACCGCAGAATGTAGAGATAGAGCGTGGAAACAGCCCTTTGGCCTGCCGAGTCCACACCGACCACCCTTGCACCAGCACTATACTGCACTCTAGGGACAATTTACAATTTGCAGAAGCCAATTAACCTACAAACCTGCACGTCTTTGGAGTGTGGGAGCAGCACCCAGAGAAAACCCACGTGGTCACAGGGGGAACGTACAAACTCTGCATAAACAGCACCCGAGGTCAGAATCAAACCCAGGTCCCTTACAAGTCTTTGGTAGCTTACAGTATGTTGAGATTTTGGAGGTTTTAAAGTGTGAATTTAACTTTTTAATTGAAATCAGTCCAGGTTTTGGAAGCAGCTCCGAGAGCTGAGCTCCCGGATTGTGCAAAGATGTCGATAGGTTCAACCTCCCTGCCTTAGGGTCAGAGTGTAGTGACTTCAACGCCCATGTTAGGACTAGGGTTGCCAACTATCTCACTCCCAAATACGGGACAAGGTGACCTCACCGCCCCGCGCCCCACGTGACCTCACCCAGCCAGCAGCCACGTGCTCCCGCTCCACCAATGGCGGCCGCCCGGGCCGGGAGGCGGGTTGCTACGCAACCTACAGTGCCTGGGCCTACAGCACCCCCCGGGCCTAATACGGGACAAGGGCCGTCCCATGCGGGACAAACCAATTTAGCCCAAAATACGGTATGTCCCGGCTAATACGGGACAGTTGGCAACTCTAGTTAGGACCCAGGCAATGCTTGTGTAATGCAGAATTTCCACCCCTCAGAAGGGATATTAAACCAAAGTGCTGTGCAGCAATGCAGATTAACGTGAACAATTGCATGGTTCAACTTGAAACAGAGCGGAAAGTTATAGAGTGTCAGAGAGGCATACAGTATAGACACAGGCCCTTCGGCCATGCCGACTAAGTACCCCATATAAGCTAGTCCTATTTGCCCCATATCCCTCTTAACATTTCCAATCCATGTACCTGTCCAAATGCCTTTTAAATGCTGTACCTACTGCAGAAGATGGGACTTTCCATCGCAGTGAGGAATGTGGGGAGCCACTGTGGTGGATGTTTATGTTAACTTTTATTTTATGTGGCTGTGTGTCTTGTTGCTTTTCACTTATAATGGCTGGATGGTAACTCAAATTTCACTGTACCTTAGTTGGTACATGTAACAATAAACTAACCATATAACCATATAACAACTACAGCACGGAAACAGGCCCGTTCGGCCCTACCAGTCCATGCCGACCACTCTCTCTGACCTAGTCTCATCTACCTGCTCTCAGACCATAACCCTCTAATCCCCTCTTATCCATATACCTATCCAATTTACTCTTAAATAATAAAATCGAGCCTGCCTCCACCACTTCCACCGGAAGCCCATTCCATACAGCCACCACCCTCTGAGTAAAGAAGTTACCCCTCATGTTACCCCTAAACTTTTGTCCCTCAATTCTGAAGCTATGTTCCCTTGTTGGAATCTTCCCCACTCTCAAAGGGAAAAGCCTACCCACGTCAACTCTGTCCGTCCCTCTTAAAATTTAAAAAACCTCTATCAAGTCCCCCCTCAACCTTCTACGCTCCAAAGAATAAAGACCCAACCTGTTCAACCTCTCTCTGTAGCTTAAGTGCTGAAACCCAGGCAACATTCTAGTAAATCTCCTCTGTACCCTCTCCATTTTGTCGACATCCTTCCCATAATTTGGCGACCAGAACTGCACACCATACTCCAGATTCGGCCTCACCAATGCCCTGTACAATTTTAACATTACATCCCAACTTCTATATTCGATGCTCTGATTTATAAAGGCAAGCATACCAAACGCCTTCTTCACCACCCTATCCACATGAGATTCCACCTTCAGGGAACAATGCACAGTTATTCCCAGATCCCTCTGTTCCACTGCATTCCTCAATTCCCTACCATTTACCCTGTACGTCCTATTTTGATTTGTCCTACCAAAATGCAGCACCTCACACTTATCAGCATTAAACTCCATCTGCCATCTTTCAGCCCACCCTTCCAAAAGGCCCAAGTCTCTCTGTAGACTTTGAAACTCTACTTCATTATTAACTACACCACCTATCTTAGTATCATCTGCATATTTACTAATCCAATTTGCCACACCATCATCCAGATCATTAATGTAAATGACAAACAACAGTGGACCCAACACAGATCCTTGGGGTACTCCACTAGACACTGGCCTCCAACCTGACATACAATTGTCAACCATTACCCTCTGGTATCTCCCATTCAGCCATTGCTGAATCCATCTTGCAACCTCACTATTAATACCCAACGATTTAACCTTCTTAATCAACCTTCCATGTGGAACCTTGTCAAATGCCTTACTGAAGTCCATATAGACAACATCCACAGCCTTGCCCTTATCAATTTCCCTGGTAACCTCTTCAAAAAATTCAAGAAGATTAGTCAAACATGACCTTCCAGGCACAAATCCATGTTGACTGTTTCTAATCAGGCCTTGTTTATCCAAATAATTATATATATTGTCCCTAAGTATCTTTTCCATTAATTTTCCCACCACAGATGTCAAACTAACAGGTCTATAATTGCTAGGTTTACTTTTAGAACCTTTTTTAAACAAAGGCACAACATGCGCAATGCGCCAATCTTCCGGCACCATCCCCGTTTCTAATGATGTTTGAAATATTTCCGTCATAGCCCCTGCTATTTCTGCACTAACTTCCCTCAATGTCCTAGGGAATATCCTATCAGGACCTGGAGACTTATCCACTTTTATATTTTTCAAAAGTGTCCGTACCTCCTCTTCTTTAATCCTCATAATTTCCATCACTACTCTACTTGTTTCGTTTACCTCACATAATTCAATATCCTTCTTCTCGGTGAATACCGAAGAAAAGAAATTGTTTAATATCTCCCCCATTTCTTCCGGCTCAGCACATAGCTGTCCACTCTGACTCTCTAATGGACCATTTTTTTCCCTCGCTATTCTTTTGCTATTGACATATCTGTAGAACCCCTTGGGGTTTACTTTTACATTACTTGCCAAAGGAGCCTCATATCTTTTTTACGCTTTTCTAATTTCCTTCTTAAGATTCCTTTTACATTCTTTATATTCCTCAAGAACCTCATTTACTCCCTGCCGCTTATATTTATTGTATATCTCCCTCTTTTTCCAAACCAAGTGTCCAATTTCCCTGGAAAACCACGGCTCTTTCAAATTATTATTCTTTCCTTTCCACCGAACAGGGACATAAAGACTCTGTACTCTCAAAATTTCACCTTTAAATATCCTCCATTTCTCTATTGTATCCTTTTCATAAAACAAAAAGTTCCATTTCACTCCTTTTAAATCCTTTCTCATCTCCTCAAAATTAGCCTTTCTCCAATCCAAAATCTCAACCCTTGGTCCAGATTTGACCTTCTCCATAATTATATTGAAACTAATGGCATTGTGATCACTAGACCCAAAGTGCTCCTCAACACATACCTCCGTCACCTGACCCGTCTCATTTCCCAACAGGAGGTCCAGCACTGCCCCTTCTCTGGTAGGTACCTCTATGTATTGCTGCAAAAAACTATCCTGCACACATTTTACAAACTCCAAACCATCCAGTCCTTTAACAGAATGTGATTCCCAGTCTATGTACGGAAAATTGAAATCACCCACAATCACTACTCTGTGCTTACTACTAATATCTGCTATCTCCTTACATATTTGCTCTTCCTTGAACCTTGAACCTTGATGGTGTGTAAATGTTACAGTACCTACCCGAGCTACCTCCTCTGGCAGCTCGTTCCATGCACCTACCACCCTCTGTGTGAAAAAGTTGCCCCTCAGGTTCCTATTAACTCTTTCCCCTCTCATCTCAAACCTATGTCCTCTGTTTCTTGATTCAACGTTACCCAGGGTAAAAATCTCTGTGCATTCACCCTGTCTATTTTCATCTCATTATTTTATAAGATTACCCCACTTCCTCCTGCGCTCCAAGGAATAAAGTCCTAGCCTCCGAACCTCTCCCTGTAGCTCTCAAGTCCTGGCCAGGACCTCTGTTTTAGACTTAATCGAATAGCGAACTGCTGATTTATCTTGTATACTGTTTGACCACAACTGTTGTCATATTTTATTTGTGTGCAAAGCTTTGATATTGTGCTCACTTGCTGTGTGATCACAATTAGTTAACAGAGAAACATAGAAAATAGGTGCAGGAGTAGGCCGTTCGGCCCTTCGAGCCAGCACCGCCATCCAAAATCAGTACCCCATTACGGCTTTTTCCCCATATCCCTTGATCTCTAACTCTATATCTAACTCTCTTGAAAACATCCAGTGAATTGGCCTCCACTGCCTTCGGTGGCAGAGAATTCCACAGATTCACAACTCTCTGGGTGAAAAAGTTTTTTCTCATCTCAGTCCTAAATGGCCTACCCCTTATTATTAAACTGTGGCCCCTGGTTCTGGACTCCCCCAACATCAGGAACATTTTTCCTGCATCCAACCTGTCCAATCCTTTAATAATTTAATATGTTTCTATAAGATCCCCTCTCATCCTTCTAAATTCCAGTTATTTCTCTAACATCTCTGCACTATGGTCTAAAATAACACAAAGCAAACTCCAGGCCACAACGACTCCCTCTGCCTTCTGGTGGACTAAACATTTACCATCTAGATCATCTCAGCGTTTTCATTTGCACGATCCTCCTTCTTTAAAGCCTTCAGAGAATAGCGGAAGAAAACCGATTTGAGGACACCCATGAAAGAAACTACGCTCTAGTATAAACAGGACGTTTTAAACGACCTCTCTATATTGTGTGTTGTCACATCGGCGCCACAGAGATCAGGAAGCCTCTGACAATGGACAAAAACATTGCAAACTACTGGGTTTTGGCAGCAGCCAACTTTAACGAGGCTTCTGGGCGACTAATTTTAGTGAGCCCCAGTGACTTTTGCAGCTGCCTGTGCAAGAGTGATTTTTGGCCGACCTGGCCACATCCACTGCGATCCAAAAGAATCTAGTGGCATTTATTGAATGTACTCTTTGTTCTTACAGGGGCGATAATGTAACAATAATGACAGCTTCTATATTTTGTTTAGATTGGTTTAGAGATACCGTGCGGAAGCAGGCCCTTCGGCCCACCGGGTCCGCGCCGACCAGCGATCCCCGCACACTAACACTCTCCTGCACACACTATCCTCGGGGAATTTATAACATTTACCAAGCCAATTTACCTACAAACCTGTACGTCCTTGGAGTGTGGGAGGAAACTGAAGATCTTGGAGAAAACCCACGCAGGTCACGGGGAGAACATACAAACTCTGTACAGGCAGCAACCGTAGTCGGGATCGAACCCGGGACTCCGGCGCTGCAAGCGCTGTAAGGCAGCAACTCTACCGCTGCTCCACTGTGCCGCCCTATTGAGGTATAGAGTCATACGGTCCTACTTGCCCACACCGACCAACATGTCCCATCTACACTAGTCCCACATGCCTTAGTTTGGCCCATATCCCTCTAAACATGTCCTATCCATGTACCTGTAATTGCTTCTTAAAATTTGCGATAGTCCCTGCCTCAATTACCTCTCTGCCAGCTCGTTCCATACACCCACCACCCTTTGTGTGAAAAAGTTACCCCTCAGATTCTGCTAAAATCTTTCCCCTTCACCTTAAACCTAGGCCCGATGGTTCTCGATTTCTCCACTCTGGGCAGGAGACTCTGTTCGTCTTCCCGATCTTTTCCTCTCGTATACACCTCTATAAGATCACTTCATCCTCCTGCGCTTAATGGAATAGTGTACCAGCCTGCTCAACCACCCCCTGTAGCTCAATCCCTCGAGTCCTGGCAACATCCTTATAAATCTCTGCACCCTTTCCATCAACAACATCTTGCCCAGAACCAAACACAATACTCTATTGCAGCCTCACCAACGTCATGTATAACTGTAACATGACCTAGTAACTTATTCATTTGCTCTTCTCACCTTTTGAGCATTATTTATCTTCATTATAATCTTTAATGCCTTATTTCTTGTTCAGTTGCAAAACCATTGACGTTCTTAACTTGAGGCAAGTAAATTCTATTTAAAATGTCCGCTATTGAAGAGATGGCTTTCAGATCAAGATGAAAGATTAAGAACATTGAACGGTACAGCACAGGCGTATGGATGTGCAAGGAATAGAGGGATATGGATCATGTACAGGCAGATGAGATCAGTTTAACTGGCATCATGTTTGGCACAAACATTTTGGGGCTAAAGGGCCCATTCCCATGCTGTACTGTTCTATGTTGTAATAGTATAGCAAGAGACCCTTCAGCCCACAATATCTCAGGTAAACATGATGCCAAGACAAACTAATCTCCTCTGCCTGCACGTGATCCATATCTCTCCATTCCCTGCATATCCATGTCCGATCCTGTTTCATCAAGTCAAGTCAAGTCAATTTTATCTGTATAGCACATTTAAAAACAACCCACGTTGCCCAAAGTGCTGTACATCAGTTCAGGTACTAAGAACGAACATACAATGGCACACAAACATAACAGCACATACATAAACAGTTCACAGCGCCCCCTCAGAGGGCCTCAAACGCTAGGGAGTAGAAATAGGTTTTGAGCCTGGACTTAAAGGAGTTGATGGAGGGGGCAGTTCTGATGGGGAGAGGGATGCTGTTCCACAGTCTAGGAGCTGCAACCGCAAAAGCGCGGTCACCCCTGAGCTTAAGCCTAGACCGCGGGATAGCCAGTAGCCTCAAGTCGGTGGACCTGAGGGACCTGGAGATAGAGTGGAGGGTTAGAAGATTTTTGATATATGGGGGGGTGGGGGGTGGGGGGGGGGGGGGGCAAGCCCGTTTAGGGCTTTGTATGTGAATAGGAGGAGCTTGAAGTTGATTCTGTACTGTACTGGAAGCCAGTGGAGAGAGGCCAGAATTGGGGTGATGTGGTCCCTTTTACGGGTACCCGTCAGGAGTCTCGCTGCGGCGTTTTGGACCAATTGCAGGCGGGACAGGGATGATGGGCTGATCCCAGTGTATAGGGAGTTGCAGTACAAGCAACTAAGTATCTATAGTCCAGGCCTATATACCTTTGTATTGAGACGAATGAGAGCTAATCTCTTTGATGAACATTCTTGAGAGGCCTCACACACTAGATTCTAGGGGGTGATGTTTTTTCTGGCTAAGGATCTGGTTTTACTGTTGGTCTTGGAATAATCAGAAGAGGTGTGACTTATATCTAACCCAGAGGGGTCTGAATGCTTAGTTGTTGAGGGCAATCAAAACAGCGCTTGTGGGAATTTTAGATTTCAAGGTACATTGGAACATCATAGGAAAGTAGGCTTGAGGATGGGAATGGTCCATGATCTCATGGAATGGCAGAGCAGATTTGACAGCTGAGTGGCCCCCTACTGTCTCTTATATTCTTATTGTATGATTAGAATGACAGCTTAAGATCAGCTCATCCATCCAGAATGCCAAAATAAAATCACCTCCAGTGTCACAAGCAGCACAGAAACAGGCCCTTTGGCCCATCCTGTCCATGCCAACCCCCCAAGATATCACAGATAAGCTACTCCTCTGGTTCTTGATTCCTCTACTCTGGGTAGAAGACTCTGTGTATTCACCTTATCTATTCCACTCATGATTTTATACACTTCTATAAGATCACCCCTCAGCCTCCTGCGCTCCAAGGAATAAACTCCTAACTTGTCCAATCTCTCCCTATAGCTCAGGTCCTTGAGTCCTGGCAACATCCTCGTAAATCTCTGCACTCTGTCCAGCTTCATGGCATCCTTCCTTTGGCAGGGTGACCAAAATAGAACACAATACTCCGACTACGGCCTCACCAACATCAAATTTAATCCCAAATCACTCTAGGATGTTTTCCTCCACTACTTAATTCACGAGTCCATTTCCAATATACCAGGTGAGTATATTTTCTATTATATGTTCAACACTAAGCCCATGACTTCTTGCCATCCTTAGAGTCATAGAGTCATAGAATGATACAGTGTGGAAACAGGCCCTACGGCCCAACTCACCCACACCGGCCAACAACGTCCCAGCTACACTAGTCCCGTACTTGGTCCATATCCCTCCAAACCTGTCCTATCCATGTACCTGTCTAACTGTTTCTTAAACGATCAGATAATCCCAGCCTCAGCTACCTCCTCTGGCAGCTTGTTCCATACACCCACCACCCTTTGTGTGAAAAAGCTACCCCTCGGATTCCTATTAAATCTTTTCTCCTTCACCTTCAACCTATGTCCTCTGGTCCTCGATTCCCCTATTCTGGGCAAAAGACTCTGTGCATCTACCCGATCTATTCCTCTCATGATTTTGTACACCTCTATAAGATCTCCCCCCATCCTCCTGCACTCCATGGAATAGAGACCCAGCCTACTCAACCTCCCCTTATCGCTCACACCCTCTAGTCCTGGCAACATCCTCGTAATTTTTTTCTGAACCCTTTCGAGCTTGACAATATCTTTCCAATAACATGGAGCCCAGAACGGAACACAATATTCTAAGTGCGGTCTCACCAACGTCTTATACAACTGCAACATGACCTCCCAACTTCTATACTCAATACTCTGACTGATGAAGGCCAAAAGCCTTTTTGACCAGCATATCGACCTGCGACTCGACCTTCAAGGAACCATGCACCTGCACTCCTAGACCCCTCTGTACTACCCAGAGGCCTACCATTTACTGTGTAGGTCCTGCCCTTGTTTGACGTCCCAAAATCCAACACCTCATACTTCTCTGTATTAAATTCCATCAACTATTCCTCTGCCAACATGGCCAATCGATCCAGATCCTGCTGCAATCGTTCACTACCGTCTTCACTATCTGTAAAACCACTAACTTTTGTATCATCAGCAAACTTGCTAATTTTGCCCCATATGTTCTCATCCAAATCCTTGTTTGAATCTGAAAAGATTTCTGTCCTTTCTCCTCCATGCATTTCGAATCTTGATTTTCTCTAAAGTGACCACTTGGCTGTTTAGAACCATCATATGTGGCCTATATAACCTTTTCATTGGCTGGTCATCTCCTTGTTGTTAACATATCTTTATGTCAAAAGTAAATCAATCCAATTCCCATGTAAAGATTGGAGGGAAGATCAGTGCGCTGTCGTCTGGCCGTGTTGTATCTTACCATGTCACTAGGATGTACATTGAGAAGCTGGTGGCCCACAGATGAAGTGTGGACATGGTAGGTTAGTATTCGGGGAATGAGGGGATGGCACAGTAGCGCAGCGCTAGATTTGCTGCCTCACAGCACCAGAGACCTGGGTTTGATCCTGACTGCACCTGCTGTCCGTACGGAGTTTGTACGTTCTCCCTGTGGGTTTTCACCAAGTGCTCCGGTTTCCTCCCACATCCCAAAGATGTGCAAGTTTGTACGTTATTTGGCTTCTGTAAATTGTCCGTGGTGTGTTGGGTAGAATTTTGGGCGGCACGGTGGCGCAGCAGTAGAGTTGCTGCCTTACAGCGAATGCAGCACCAGAGACCTGGGTTCGATCCCGACTACGGGTGCTGTCTGTACAGAGTTTGTACGTTCTCCCCGTGACCTGTGTGATGTTTTCTCTGAGATCTTTGGTTTTCTCCCACACTCCAAAGGCGTGCAGGTTTGTAGGTTAATTGGCTTGGTAAATGTAAAATTTGTCTCTAGTGGGTGTAGGATGGTGTTAGTGTGCGGGGATCGCTGGCTGGCACAAACCTGGTGGGCCGAAAGGGCCTGTTTCCGCGCTGTATCTCTAAAACTAGTGTACGGGGTGATTAATGGTCGGTGTGGACTCGTTGGGCCGTAAGGCCTATTTCCAAGCTGTATCTCTAAACAAAACTGCAGAAATATTTACTTCACAAAAGTTCATAAGATGAAAATGTGCTGTAACTGATTCGTGATTAGTACGGGTGTCAGGGGTTATGGGGAGAAGGCAGGAGACTGGGGTTAGGAGAAAGAGATAGATCTTGATGGGCCGAATGGCCTAATTCTGCTCCTATCACTTGTCATAAGTGACCTTATGACTTACCTTAAATTGAGAAAAAAAAACCAGGTGGCATTGTTGCAAGCAGCCAGAATGGAGACCAGCACTCCGAGATAGAAGGAAACAATGCAAAAGAACAATTTTTCTCAAATGCAATGAAATGTTTCCCCAGTTGGAGCTGGAGCTGCACTAAATACTTCAGTCATTTTGGGGTAAAACACCATATCACTTTTACAAGTCAGCTCGTGTTTATTGTTGCCAGACTTGTCTTTCAGTCGTTTCTTTGTGTGTTAGTGGCATTGCTTGTCTGTTTTGCAAGTGTGGAGACAGATGAATCCATTGTCACATTGTCCCTTCCTCCAAATGGAGCCTGTGCTCCAGGCTTGTTTACGTTGAAAATGATTTTGTTTACTTTGGATGGGATTATGTGTAAAGAATAAAATCTGCACAGATGCACATATATCTCTTGCCAGTGTTCCCTCCTCTCTCAATTCAGAGAAACTTACTTTGCAAAGTATTTGCTATGTAAACCAGAGGGGCACACACAACGTTGTACTTGGAGAATTAAACTACTTTCACACATACAGATATTTGCTTTACATTTTTTTTTAAATGACGATGAGCCATCAGTAACCAGACATTCTTCAGATAGATGCACAAATATTAATGTTTCAATGGGAAAGTGACTTTTCCCTGGTTTCCAAGATTAATGAATGTTGCGATTTATTTTGGCTTATTCACAAAAAAGCATGAAAACGAAACATAAATTTAGTATAATTTACTGCTGAAACTTTTGACAATTTTGTTAGAGATGTGATTTTTGCGTTCCTTATTGCTTTGGGTTCCGTATCCCTTTCCTGTCTATTCTCTAAATCAGACAAAACTTGCGGTCCTGATCCAGATGTCCTTCGCCGATCTCCAGTTTTGTTATGTCCTCCAGCATATTCCAAAATTCCAAAACTCCTGCCCTCTTCTACAGGTCCCCTGAGATGATGATTCCCACCCCTCCCCTCGCCTCTCAAATCTACTTTTGTTATCCCAAGAGCTCAGTACTTGGCAGCCTCCCAACCTCCTGCATGTCTTCCCCCCTTCCCCCTCCACATTTCATGGACATTTTCTCTTACCTCAGCATGTTCCCAGCAACATGCCACCTGAATCTCTGCCTCGTGCTGCCCCTCATCAAAACATGTGCTTTTCATCATACCTTCATAGAACTCCACTCTGTCCGTGATGCTGTTATGTTAAAGTTGTAAAGACTTTGGAGTGGCTGCATTTGGAATACTTTATGCAGTTTTGGTCACCCTGCTATCAGAAGGATGTCATTATGCGACCTTTACCGTGTCGTATCTCCGTTCGCGCTACGGCCTAACAACGTGGAGTCGGCGGCCTCCAGCTGGGATCGACCTCGAAGACTCCGGTCGCAGGGCCTGGACTTACCATCTCGGAGGCTTCGGCCGTGGGCCCTGCAGACCGCAACATCGGGAGTTCGCAGGTCCCTGGCTGGCGACCGGCTTTTGGGAGCTCCAGCCGTAGCAGCTTCAACCGCCCCGAAGCGCGAGGTACGTTCAACCCGCCCGCAGGCCCTTCATCGCCCTGCGTGGCCTGGCCGCAGCACTTTACATCGCCCGGTGGGGGCTCAGGACTCTCATCGCCCTGCGTGGCTCGGCCGCGGCACTTTACATCGCCCGGTGGGGGCTCAGGACTCTCATCGCCCTGCGTGGCTCGGCCGCGGCACTTTACATCGCCTGGTGGGGGCTCAGGACTCTCATCGCCCTGCGTGGCTCGGCCCTGGGACTTTACATCGCCCGGTGGGGGCTTCAAGGGGTTGGGAGCCTCGACTGCCTCGTGGCGCCACGGGAGAAGAATGAGGAGGAGATAAGACTTTGCCTTCCATCACAGTGAGGGTATGCCTAGAGCAATCACTGTGATGGCTGTTTTGTGTAAAAAATTGTATCTGTGTGTCTTGTGCTTTTTGATGTCTGCTGCCGGACCCTGACGTGAGAGGACGCTGGCGTTGAGTATTCGCCGCTTTTCCGTCAGGATAGTTTGTCTGTTTGTCTCTATGTTAATTGTATTTGTAAAGCGCTTTGAGCATGTGATAAGGCGCTATATAAAATAAATATATTATTATTATTATTATTATTATGCTGGAAAGAGTGTAAAGAAGATTTACGAGGATGTTGCCAGGACTCAAGGGCCTGAGCTACAGGGAGAGGTTGAGCAGGCTAGGACTTCATTCCTCGGAACACAGGAGGCTAAGGGGCGATCGTAAGGGTTGTATAAAATCATGAGGGGAATAGACAGTAAAAGACAATAACTGCAGATGCTGGTACAAATCGAAGGTATTTATTCACAAAATGCTGGAGTAACTCAGCGGGTCAGGCAGCATCTCAGGAGAGAAGGAATGGGTGACGTTTCGGGTCGAGACCCTTCTTCAGACTGATCTAGAATAGACAGGGTGAATGTACAGAGTCTTTTACCCAGGATAGGGGAATCAAGAACTAGAGGACATAGACATAAGTTGAGAGGACAAGGTTTTATAGAAACCTGAGGGGCAACGTTTTTGACGCAGAGGGTGGTGGGTATGTATCTGTCTTCCCCCTTCCACCATATTTCCTTGACATTTTCTGTTACCTCAGCATGTTCCCAGCAACATGCCACCTGAATCGCTGCCTCATGCTGTCCCTCTCATCAAAACATCTCACATGCATAGAACACCATTTCCAAAACGACCCCTCATTGCACATCTACATTTCTGTCATACATTTGGCATGCGTAATTATGTTAAAGGTGCCTTAAGAAAGTATTGTCTTGGAGGGATCCAAAATTAGTGATACAAAGTTTTAGTTTTTAGTTTTTCGAGATACAGCGTAGCAACGGGCCCTTCGGCCCACCGAGTCTGTGTAGACCAACGAACACCCTTTAGACTTTACTTTGGACTTTAGAGATACAGTGTGGAAACAGGCCCTTCGGCCCACCGAGTTCGTGCCGACCTACGATCACCCTTTAGACGATACTTTAGACTTCAGAAATACAGCGTGGAAATAGGCCCTTCGGCCCATCGAGTCCGCACCGACCAGCAATCATCCCATACACTAGCACTATTCTACACACTAGACATAATTTACAATTAACACACTTTCACACTAGTTCTGTTATCCCAGTTTCCATCCTATACTCGAGGGACAATTTACAGAAGCCAACTAACTTACAAACTCGCCGCCTTGGGGATAGGGGAGGAAACTGGAGCACCCGGAGAAAACCCTGGCAGTCTCGGAGAGAACGTGCAAACTCTGTACGGACAGCACCCGATGTTAGGATCGAACTTAGGTCTGTGGCACCGAGAGGGAGCAACTCTACCACTGCACCATTGCCGCCCAGCATGTTCTCTTGCTTACTAGTCAGAGAGTTGAAATCTTTGTTTTCCATTAGAATAGATAGAATAAGGTCTGTAGATAAGGGATAGAATTAGAGGCGGAGGAAAAATTGTAAATTGTCCTTAGTGTGTAGGATAGTGCTAGTATACGACGGGGTGATCGCTGGTCAGCGTGGACTTGGTGGGCCGAAGGGCCTGATTCCATGCAGTATCTACAAAGTCTAAAGTCACGTATTATTTTGTACACTGAATATTGCAAAGCATGGATGCGAAGACCGAAAGACCTTCTTATAAGATTAAATCTTGAAAGATTTAAAGACTGCATGGATGAACGCCAAAAATTGTTCATCCCTCTCTGGCGAAAAAATAAAACGGGGAAGGTGGCTCAACCGTGGCTAACGAGGGAAATCAAGGATAATGTTAAATCTGAGGGAAAGGTATAAATTGGCCAGAGGAAGCAGCAAACCAGAGGACGGAGAAATTTAGAACTCAACAGAGGAAGACAAAGGGGTTAATTAAGTGGGAGGAAAAAGAGCATGAAAGAAAGCTTGCGGGGAATATAAATACCGACTCTAAAAGCTTCTTCAGATATGTAAAAAGGAAAAGATTAGTGAAGACAAATGTAGGTCCCTTACAATCAGAGACAGGTGAATTTATAATGGGAAACAAGGCAATGGCAGAACAGTTAAAAGAGTACTTTGGTTATGTCTTCACTGAGGCAGACACAAACAATCTCCCAGAAATACTAGGGGACCGAGGATCTCGTGGGAGGGAGGAACTGAAGGGAATCCACATTAGTCAGGAAATGGTGTTAGGTAAACTGTTGGGACTGAAGGCAGATAAATCCCCAGGGCCTGATGGTCTGAATCCCAGAGTACTCAAGGAGGTGGCCCTAGAAATCGTGGGTGCATTGGTGATCATTTTCCAATGTTCTATAAACTGGATCAGTTCCTGTAGACTGGAGGGTAGTCAATGTAACCCCACTTTTTAAGAAAGGAATGAGAGAGAAAACGGGGAATTATAGACCAGTCAGCCGTACATCGATATTGGGGAAGATGCTTGAGTCGATTGTTAAAGATGTTATAGCAGCATATCTGGAAAGCAGTGACAGGATCGGTCAAAGTCAGCATGGATTCATGAAGAGGAAATCATGCTTGACTAATCTTCTGGAATTTTTTGAGGATGTAACAAGTAGAATGGATAAGGGAGTGATTGTGGTGTATCTGGACTTTCAAAAAGCCTTTGACAAGGTCCCACACAAGAGATTAGTGTGCAAAATTAGAGCACATGGTATTGGGGGTAGGGTATTGACATGGATAGAGAACTGGTTGGCAGACAGGAAGCAAAGAGTAGGAATTAACGGGTCCTTTTCAGAATGGCAGGTAGTGACTAGTGGTGTGCCGCAAGGCTCAGTGCTGGGACCCCAATTTATATTAACGATTTATATTAACGATTTAGACGAGGGAATTAAATGTGACATCTCCAAGTTTGCGGATGACACAAAGCTGGGTGGCAGTGTGAGCTGTGAGGAGGATGCTATGAGGCTGCAGGGTGACTTGGATAGGTTGGGTGAGTGGGCAGATGCATGGCAGATGCAGTATAATGTGGATAAATGTGAGGTTAAAAGAACAGGAAGGCAGATTATTATCTGAATGGTGTCAGATTAGAAAAAGGGGAAGTGCAACGAGATCTGGGTGTGCTTGTACATCAGTCACTGAAAGTAAGCATGCAGGTACAGCAGGCAGTGAAGAAAGCTAATGGCATGCTGGCCTTCATTGCGAGAGGATTTGAGTTTAGGAGCAAGGAGGTCCTACTGCAGTTGTACAGGTCCCTGGTGAGACTGCACCTGGAGTATTGTGGGCAATTTTGGTCTCCTAATTTGATAAAGGACATTATTGCCATTGAGGGGATGTAGCGTAGGTTCACTAGGTTAATTCCTGGGATGGCTGGACTGACATATGATGAAAGGACGGGTCGACTGGACTTGTATTCACTGGGATTTAGAAGGATGAGAGGGGATCTGATAAAAACATATAAAATTCTTAAGGGATTGGACAGGTTAGATGCAGGAAAAATGTTCTTGATGTTGGGGGAGTCCAGAACCAGGGGCCACAGTTTAAGAATAAGGGGTAGGCCATTTAGGACTGAGATGAGGAAAAAACTTTTTCACCCAGAGAGTTGTGAATCCGTGGAATTCTCTGCCACAGAAGGCAGTGGAGGCCAATTCACTGGATGTTTTCAAGAGAGAGTTAGATTTAGCTCTTCGGGCTAACGGAATCAGGGGATATGGCGAGAAAGCAGGAACACGGTACTGATTTTAGATGATCAGCCATGATCATATTAAATGCCGCGGTGCTGGCTCGAAGGGCCGAATGGCCGACTCCTGCACCTATTTTTCTATGTTTCTGTTTCTCATTCAACTGTGAAATGCCTAAATATTAGCATTTAGAGAGATGATAACCAAGCTATTCATAAGGGCCTGTTCTGTACTTTTCTAAAATTAAACACTTATTTCTTTAAATGGGGCACATGTACAAACACAAGGTACTGTAGAATTGTCTCCACATTTGGCTAGAGGTGTTATGTTACAGTGGTAAAGACTTTGGAGTGGCTGCATTGGAGTATTGTGTTCTGTTTTGGTCACCCTGGCACGGTGGTGCAGCGGTAGAATTGCTGCCTTACAGCGAATGCAGCGCCAGAGACTCAGGTTCGATCCCGACTACGGGCGCCGTCTGTACGGAGTTTGTACGTTCTCCCCGTGACCTGCGTGGGTTTTCTCTGAGATCTTCGGTTTCCTCTCACACTCCAAAGACGTACAGGTATGTAGGCTAATTGGCTGGGCAAATGTAAGAAATTGTCCCTAGTGTGTGTAGGATAGTGTTAATGTGCGGGGATCGCTGGGCGGCGCGGACCCGGTGGGCCAAAGAGCCTGTTTCCGCGCTGTATCTCTAAATCTAAAAAAAAAAAATCTAAAGAAGGATATCATTATGCTGGAAAGAGTGCAGAGAGGATTTACGAGGATGTTGCCAGGACTCGACGGCCTGAGCTACAGGGAGAGGTTGAGCAGGCTAGGACTTCATTCCTCGGAACAGGGGAGGCTGAGGGGTGATCATAAAGAGTTGTGTAAAATCATGAGGGGAATAGATAGGTGAATGTACAGAGTCTTTTACCCAGGGTAGGGCAATCTAGAACTAGAGGACATAGACATAAGGTGAAAGGGGCAAGATTTTAATAGAAACCTGAGGGACAACTTTTTCCAAGGAGAGGGTGGTGGGTGTGTGGAACGGGCTGCCAGAGGAGGTAGTTGAGGCAGGGACTATAACAGCATTTAAAAGACACATGGACAGGTACATGGATAGGAATGGTTTAAAGGGGTATGGGCCAAACGCGGGTAAATGGGACTGGCTTAGATGGGCCATCATGGTCGGCAAGGACGAGATGGGCACTAAGGCCTGTTTCGTTTCTGTATTACTCAGAGTTTGCAGAAGTAGGTAGGAAAGTCCATAAAGGTTGGTTAGAGTCAGAGGGTAATGGCAGCACAAGTACTTTTTCAGATATTTCTTAGGCCTGGAGTGGATGTGGGGAGGACGTTTCCACTAGTGGGAGAGTCTAGGACCAGAGGCTACAGCCTCAGAATAAAAGGACGTTACTTTAGAAAAGAGATGAGGACAAATTAATTTCATCAGAGGGTGGTGAATCTGTGGAATTCATTGCCATAGAAGGCTGTGGAGGCCAAGACAATGGATATTTTTAAGGCGGAGATTGACAGATTCTTGATTAGTACGGGTGTCAGAGGTTATGGGGAGAAGGCAGGAGAATGGGGTTGAGAGAGAGAGATAGGTCAGCCATGACAGACACCAGTTCATCTCCATTAACAACTGTAAATCCCCCACCGCTCCCCTCCCCCAAGGTGTCCCCCAAGGCTCAGTCCTTGGCCCCCTCCTCTTCATCCTCTACCTGTTCCCCCTTGGTCAATTAATCCGCCGTCATGGTCTCAACTTCCACTGCTTCGCCGATGATATCCAGCTCCTCATCTCCACCAAGTCAATCTCCCCCACCACACACTCTACACTGACAAACTGCATCACTGAAATAAAATCTTGGCTTCAATCAAACTTCCTCAAACTCAATTGCAACAAATCTGAAATCATCATCATTGGTCCAAAAACGCTCACCAAATCCACCCAAAACTTCATCCTCAACATTGATGGTCTCCCAGTATCCACCTCACCTCACATCCGGAATCTTGGAATCATCCTTGATCAAACCCTCTCCTTCGACAAACACATCAAACACATCACAAAGACAGCCTTCTTCCACCTCAAAAATATTGCCCGTCTCCGTCCATCCCTCTCCTCCACAGCTGCAGAAACCCTCATCCACGCCTTCATCACCTCCCGTCTGGACTACTGCAACAGCCTCCTCTATGGCGCACCCTAAAAAATCATCAATAAACTTCAATACATTCAAAACTCCGCTGCCCGTCTACTCACACACACCTCGATCCGTGACCATATCACCCCCGTACTTTATAAACTCCACTGGCTCCCCATCCCCCAGAGAATCCAGTACAAAATCCTCCTCATAACCTACAAAGCCCTCCATAACCTGGCCCCATCCTACCTGACCGACCTCCTCCACAGGCACACTCCCACCTGCACCCTCCGCTCTGCCGCTGCCAATCTCCTATCCCCCCACATCCAGACCAAACTCAGATCCTGGGGGGACAGGGCTTTCTCCATCGCTGCTCCCACCCTATGGAACTCACTACCCCAAACCGTTAGAGACTCCTCCACACTCACCACATTCAAAACATCGCTGAAGTCTCACCTGTTCAGTACTGCCTTCAACCACTGAAGGTCACCTCACCTTCTGTCTCCTTTCTCTGTTCATTTATTTATTTACTTATTTATCTATTTATTCATTTCCCTATGTTCTCAAAATCTCTGTAAAGCGTCTTTGAGTATATGAAAAGCGCTATATAAATAAAATGCATTATTATTATTATTATTATGATTGAATGACGGAGTAGACTTGATGGGCCGAATGGCCTAATTCTGCTCCTATAACGTATGAACATCAACTACACAATATTGGGAGAATAGAGTAAAATAGTGAACTGGAGAGCGAGGAACGGTGCTGGTTAACTGAAAGGGACTTAAATCCATGCTCAGAAACACTGGCAGAATTCAGCAAAGGGGGAATACAGCACCGATAAACAAAAGGAAAGGAGAATGAAGGCACAGTCCGCCACCTGAGAAACTAGAAGGGAGGCTGTAAATCATTGTGTGGGAATGTAACAAGGATACAGTTAGTCAATGTTAACATGGATCCTTCAGACTGAGACCGAGGACAGAATGGTCTGGGTGGGAATGGGAAGGAGAATTAAAGTGTCCAGCAACCGGGAGATCAGGTAGGTTCAGTCGGGCTGAGCAAAGGTATTCCGCGAAACGATCGCCCAGTCTGCGTTTGGTCTCACCGATGTATAAGAGTAGATCGTTTCGCGGAACACCTTCGCTCAGCCCGCCTGAACCCACCTGATGTCCCGGTTGCTGGATACTTTAATTCTCCTTCCCATTCCAACACAGATCTTTCTGTCCTCGGTCTCCTCCATTGTCAGAGTGAGGCTAAATGCAAATTGGAGGAACAGCATCTCATATTTCGCTTGGGCTGCTTGCAGCCCAGTGGTATTAATATTGATTTCTCTCACTTCAGGTAGCCCCGGCATTCCATCCCTCCCCCACCCAAGTCGCACCAGCTTCTCATATTCCAATGCTAATCTCTTTCACTTCTCATTCGCGGTCAAAAGGAATAGATGACGTTTCAGGTCTGAAGAAAGGATCTGATCCGAAACATCACCCATCCTTTTCTCCAGAGATGCTGCCTGACCCGCTAAGTTACTCCAGCATTTTTACCTTATTTTTAACTTAACTCAGAAAATACTGACAGCACTGAATGATCGGGTTCTGGTGCGTGTTGTAGAGCAGAGGGATCTAGTTCAGGTGCATGGTTCCTTGAAGGTGTAGTCGCAGCTTGGCACATTGGCCTACATCAGTCAGAATATTGAGTATAGAAGTTGGGAAGTCATGTTGCAGTTGTATAAGACGTTGGTGGGGCTGCATTTCGAGTATTGTGTTCGGGTCTGGGCACCATGTAAGAGGAAAGATGTTATCAAGCTGAATAGGATACAAGATTTACGAGGATGTTGCCAGGACTAGAGGGTCTGAGTTAAAGGAAAAGGTTGACCATTCCTTGGAGCGCAGGAAGATGAGGGATGATCTTATAGAGGTGTATAAGAGAGGATCATGAGAGGAATAGATCGGGTAGATACACAGAGTCTCTTGCCCAGAGTAGGTGAATCAAGGACCAGAGGACGTAGGTTTAAGGTGAAGGGGAAAAGATTTCATCGGAATCTGAGGAGTAACTTTCACACAAAGGGTGGTGGATGCATGGAACGAGCTGCATTCACCACCCTTTGTGTGAAAATTACTTTCACAAGGAGGTAGTTGAGGCAGGGACTATCCCAACATTTAAGAAACACAGGACAAGACAGGTACATGGATAAGACAGGTTTGGAGGGATATGGGCCCAAACGCGTGCAGGTGGGATTAGTGTAGATGGGACATGTTGGACAGTGTGGGCAGGTTGGGCCGAAGGGCCTGTTTCCATGCTATATCACTCTGACTCAATAACACCAGGCACTTTGGAGAGAAAAGAGTTGAAGTTTCAAATTGATGACCATTTATTTCCAACATTTTCTGTTTTTGTGTCAGATTTCTGGCCTTTGCGATATATTTCTTGATTTTGAAATACTTCTGGTTGTGGGTCAGCCAGCAACTCGAGGGCATATGATTAATAACAGAAGAACAAAGGGAAAGGTTATGAAAATCTTTTTTTCATCTGAGAGTTGATATGAATGGAATGTTCTACCAGAGCAGAGAGAAGGAGAATGCATTTTGCTTTCAAAAAATAATTGGATAAACTTGGGGGGAAAATATGGGGGAGCGTTACGGAATGGATAGTTATTTTTAAAACTGGTGCAATTGCACAAAACCAATGGTCCTTTGCTCTGCTGCCAAATTTAATATTCCATAAAGTTACATTTGAGACTGTTCATATGGTTTTCATGGTCACCATGAAGATGAATTATTAAAAAGGCTACATGTTACTCCCATTTCGATGATCCCTCTTTAAATAAAATCAAGGGGATCTTTCAATGGGAAGTAAACTAGGGGAAGATTTATTTTTGAAGTAAATGAAAACATTTGCTGTGTGCAATATTAACAAAAGCCCACTGTCCGATTTTGCCAACGATACCAATCTGAGGTCATTTTCGGCCGCTGGACTTAACATTGCCGGCGCGGCTCGGCCGCGGGGCCTTCCATCCCCTTGCGGGGGCTGTGCGGGTCGGTCGCCTCGGTAGGGGTCGAGCTGCCTGTCCGTGGGCGCGGGGGGAAGAGAGTGGAAGTTTTGTTGCCTTCCATCACAGTGAGGGGGTGTTTGGAGTCACTGTGATGGATGTTTGTGTTGGGGTCGTGTGTCCTGTGTTCTTTTCTTTTTTGCTGTGTCTTGTGACTGCTGAAATTTCGTTCGGTATTTATACCGAATGACAATAAAGTTCTGTTATACTGTTATACAAGGAACTGCAGATGCTGGGTTATATAAAAAGAACACAAAGTGCTCGAGTAACTCAGCGGGCCAGGCAGCAACTCTGGATTGCATGGATAGGCGGCATTTAGGGTTTGGGCCATTCTTCAGATGCTTCCACCCCCAAAACGTCGCCCATACATCTTCAACAAAATAGGTGGCGTTCAGACGGTCCCAGTCCGAAATATCGCCTATCCATCTTGGACGCTGCAGTACCCCAGCACTTTGGGTTGGGTTTTGTTTTGGATATTTACTTATGATTGGTATGTAACTGTTGGTCGAGAATGACCAGAGAAAGTCACGTAACCTTATTCTCAAGAGTCCGTGATGTGCAATATCAAGCACAAAATTCAGGAAGTTGAAGCGCGGCACAATTGCGCAGCGGTAGAGTTGCTGCCTCACAGGGCCAGGTGCACGTATTCAATCATGACAACGAGTTTGTCAAAACGGAGTTTGTAAGTTCTCCCTGTGACCGCAAGGGCTTTCTCCGGGAGCTCCGGTTTCTTCCCACACTCCAGAATCATACAGGTTTGTAGGTTAATTGACTCGGTAAAATTTCAACTTTTAGATTTTTTTTGATTTAGAGATACAGCGCGGAAACAGGCCCTTCGGCCCACCGGGTCTGCGCCGCCCAGCGATCCCCGCACATTAACACTATCCTACACACACTAGGGACAATTTTTACATTTGCCCAGCCAATTAACCTACATACCTGTACGTCTTTGGAGTGTGGGAGGAAACCGAAGTTCTCGGAGAAAACCCACGCAGGTCACGGGGAGAACGTACAAACTCCATACAGACGGCGCCTGTAGTCAGGATCGAACCTGAATCTCCGGCGCTGCATTCACTGTAAGGCAGCAACTCTACCGCTGCGCCACCGCGCCGCCCGAGAGTGTAGGATAGTGTTGGTGTACGGGGTGATCGCTGGTCGGTGCGGACTTGGTGGGCAGAAGGATCTGTTTAGGCTCTGTATCTCGAAACTAAACTAAACTAAACTAAACTAAACTAAACTAAACTAAACTAAACTAAACTAAACTAAACCAAACTGATCTAAACTAAAGTTGACCCTTTGAGATGCACTTTTGTTCGGATGTTTATGAAGCTGTACAGTTCTTTTATGAAGTAAAAACCGTAATCAATTTTAACTACGCTGTAAAGATTCTGCAGACCAAAACTCTCACAAATGGCAGCATCTGTTTTTTTGCAAGTGGGTGCATAGTTTCTGACTGTGGAATGATGCCAGGTGCTGGTCCAAGTGCATTTAGATTGAAGACCAGATAGTTTGCTGGAGGCCTCCTCCTTCTTCTTCTCATATGTAGGCACGTACAGGCCAAGACTGCACATTTTATTGGATCAATTATTTTGCCTTCAGGACTGTTGTCATTTTTATTTAGTTAGAAACAGATGCTTTCAGTTTGACTATTTCTATCCGCTGCCAACTTTCAAAGAACACCTGTTTTTTCTTATTAAAGAAATGCTCTTCTTTGAATCTCCTAAAGCAAGGCCAGAAATGGTCATGCCACAATTCCCCCACGCTATGACAGGGGCTTCAGCACTTGCAGATGGCCTTATTTCTGTGCAGTTTCTATATGTTATCATATCATATCATATCATATATATTCAGCCGGAAACAGGCCTTTTCGGCCCACCAAGTCCGTGCCGCCCAGCGATCCCCGCACATTAACACTATCCTACACCCACTAAGGACAATTTTTACATTTACCCAGCCAATTAACCTACATACCTGTACGTCTTTGGAGTGTGGGAGGAAACCGAAGATCTCGGAGAAAACCCACTCCAGGTGTGCCCACTCTTGAAGAAGTTCACCTCTTCTCTCTGACGGGGGTTGTGCAACACCCTCTCTCACTGCTCCATAATGGACACCAAGCCACCTGAGGTCACCCGTTGCCAGCCCTGTTATGTTCTGGCCTTCTCTACCTTTTCAGTCTGAAGAAGAGTTCCTACCCGAACGTCTACCTATTCCTTTTCTCCATGTTATGATAGGGCTCTGGGGACCTACGCAGTGAACGGTAGGGCTCTGGGTAGGGTTGTTAAGCAGAGGGATCTAGGAGTGCAGGTGCATAGCTCCCTGAAGGTGGAGTCGCAGGTAGATCGGGTGGTCAAAAAGGCTTTTGGCACATTGGCCTTCATCAGCCAGAGTATGGAAGTTGGGATACTCTGATCCTGGAATGTCACAATACACAGGAAAATATTGACTCCATTTGCGCCCATCTATTGGGTGGAATGCACGACCATAAAGTACCACTTTCAGGATTGATATTCTTCAATTAGGATGACAAAACACACTTTCCAATGGTGATTTAGTTTAGCGATACAGCATGAACACAGGCCCTTCGGCCCATTGAGCCCATGCCGACCATCGATCATCCGTTTGCACTGATTCTATGTTATCCCACTTTCTCCCGCTCCCTACACACCGGGGACAATTTATGGAGGCCAAATAATCTATAAACTCGCACTTCTTTGGGATGTGGGAGGAAAAGGGGGCCCCCGGATTAAACCCACATGGTCACAAGGAGAACGTGCAAACTCCACACAGACAGCAGTAAAGGTCACGACCGAACCTGGGTCTCTGGTGCTGTGAGGCAGCAGCTCTACCAGCAGCACCAATGTGCCACCTTTAGTTAATTGGTGTTGCATTTTTTATTACAGAAACAGTGCTCATGAATTTCACGGCACTTGCATTTACTTTTCAAAATTCAAGTTAGGATGAGAAAATGCACAATACCTCATTTCTGCTGAAAATTAATAGTTTTTATCATCTGAAGTTGTATATGCAACGTCTTTAAATAATTTGGGGAAAATATCAGTGAGCGTATGCATGACGATGTGTTATTAACTTGTGAGACAGAAAGCCCATCAACGCCTCGAATTCCTTGAAAGATTGAGAAGATTTAGTATGTCGACGAATACTCTCTTAAACATTTATACATGCACAGTAGGGAGCACGTGGACTGGTTGTATCATGGCCTGATTCAGCAACTCAAAACGGCCAGGAACGAAGTCGTTTGCAAAATGTGGTGAACACTGCCCAGTCCACCACCGAGCTCCCCATCATCGCAGGGATCTACAGGAGGCGCTGCCTTAAAGAGGCAGCCCGCATCATCAGAGACCCACGCCACCCTGGCCACGCGCTCATTTCACCCCTGCCATCGGGAAGAAGGTACAGGAGCCTGAAAACTGTAACGTCCAGTTCAAAAACAGCTTCTTCCTAACATCCATCAGGCTATTAAACATATGGGATACTCTGGCGGCACGGTGGCGTAGCGGTAGAGTTGCTGCCTTATTGCAAATGCAGCGCTGGAGACTCAGGTTCGATCCTGACTACAGGCACCATCTGTATGGAGTTTGTACGTTCTCCCCGTGATCTGCGTGGGTTTTCTCCGAGATCTTCGATTTCCTCCCACACTCCAAAGACATACAGGTATGTAGGTTAATTGGCTGGGCAAATGTAAAAAATTGTCCCTAGTGGGTGTAGGATAGCGTTAGTGTGCGGGGATCGCTGGGCGGCGTGGACCCAGTGGGCCGAAGGGCCTGTTTCTGCGCTGTATCTCTAAATCTAAATAACAACCTCAAAATAAGCTCTGGAGGGCATTATTTTTCCCTTTACACTATTATTATTCGTCTTATATATTTATAAATATATATATATATCCTGAATATGTATATATATATATATATATATATATATATGCACTGAGCTTCTTTGCTGTTTATTCTGGTGTTTACAGAATACTATGTTTACATATCTGGTAGCTGCTGCAAATAAGAATTTCATTGTTCCATTTGACATATGACAGTAAAACATTTTTGACTCTTGACCTCACTAATGCACACTAATGACTGAACAGATATCCCTAGCCTGTGATACTATATTTTAACTATGAAGTATTTTGTCAATAACCTCAATCCTAGATTAGTGAGGCAGTCATGTAAGAAATTGTAAAAAATGATTTTGGTTCGTACGTTCTAGGAGCAGAATTAGGCCATTCGGCCCATTAATCCTACTCCACCATTCAATCATGGCTGATTTATCTTTCCCTCTCGACTCCATTCTCCTGTCTTTGCCCCTGAAACCCTTACTAATCAAGTATCTATCAATCTCCGCATTAAAAATATTCATTGACTTGACCTCCACAGCCGTCTGTGGCAATAAATTCCACAGATTCACCACCCTTTGATTGCTTGAGTTTTGAATTTGATTGGTTTTCAAATGCATGCATGAAAAGAGAATTGTGGTTTTCATTTTTTAAATACTATCCAAAATGGCGGCGCTGCCATAGCAGCTGCGGCTTACCTGCGGTCCATTTGTCTTTGTGTTTTTGTTGTTTTTTTGTCTTAATTGTAGTTGTGATGTGGTGTTTTTGTGTTTGTGTACTATGTGTGTATGTGGGGGGGAGGGGGGGGAACTGTAAAATTGTAAATAGGTGTCCCTTCCGAACGGAGACCCGACCTTTGTTTTCTGGGTGGTGTCTCTGTTCCTGCTGCGGCCTACCATCGGCCCAACTCCTGGAGCTGTCGGCCTCCAGGGCTCCGGTTCGCAGAGCCCGCGGACCGGACTTACCATCACCGGAGCCGGCCGTCCTCGGAGGCTGCGGGAGCGGCTGCGACTTGCCTTAGGCTCGGGCCGCGTGGATGCCGACATCGGGAGCTCCGGCAGCGGCAGCGTGTTCACCGTCCGGCGCGGCCTAAAATATGCCGCGGGATTTTTCTCTGCTGGGCGGGGGCTTCAATGTCGGGAGCCACGACCGTCCCGACGTACAGCAACAGCGGCAGCGTGTTCGCCCGCCCCGGATCGGACTTATCGGCGGAGCCGGCCGTCTTCCGAGGCTGCGGGAGCGGCTGCGACTCGCCTTAGGCTCGGCCCGCTGCGGACCGTCCGGCGCGGCCTGCAACCACAACAACCTGACCGCGGGAGAGGACGGCAGGAGAAGGGAAAAGACATTGTGGCCTTCCATCACAGTGAGGAGAGGACTGGAGGAGACTCACTGTGATGGATGTTTCTTTGATGGATGTTTCTTTTTTTGTGTGTTTTTGGGGTTGTGTAATTTTAATGCCTATTTAATGCTTTTATTGTTGGACTGTGGGTGACTGAATTTCGTCCAATATTGGATGACAAATAAAGCTATCTTGAATCTCTTGATCTTGAATCTTGGAAAGCACTGATGCCTGTACATGCCACATGGAAATCCATTGCAAATTCAGAATGATGCACATTTGCACCACTTTTAACATATTGTTGATAATTGTGTATATCCCCATGATAAAGCTGGCAGTCAGCAGATTATATGCTGTTTTGAAAAGCGTGGAATTCTGGAAAATACAGAATCCATATGGCGATCTTGTGAAAAACAAATGAAACAGTTCAAATCTTACCACAGCACAGTTTGCAAAAGGATCATTTCCAAAATGTGGATATAAAGCCAGAAAAATCTGCATGTTGCTGCTGGATAAGATTATTATGAACAGTCTGGTGCAGAAAGAGATTTGTACTTTGTACTGGTTTAGAGGAACAAGACCTTAAAACCATCAAGTCCATGCCGACCATCAGTCAACCGTTCACACAGGTTTTGCCTGCTATCTCATGTTTGCATCCACTCCCTACACACCAGGGGCAATTTACAGAGGCCAATTAACCTGCAAATCCGCATGTCTTTGGGATGTGGGAAGAAACTGGAGCACCCGGAGGAAACCCACACGGTCGCAGGGAGAACGTGCAAACTCCCCACAGACAGCACCCAAGGTTAAGGTTAAATGTGAGGTTGTCCACTTTGGCGGCAAAAATAAGGAGGCAGATTATTATCTCAATGGTGTCAGATTAGGTAAAGGGGAAGTGCAACGAGACCTTGGTGTCCTCGTACACCAGTCATTGAAAGTAAGCGTGCAGGTACAGCAGGTAGTGAAGAAAGCTAATGACATGTTGGCCTTCATAACGAAAGGATTTGAATACAAGAGCAAAGAAGTCCTTCTGCAGTTGTCTAGAGCCCTGGTGAGACCACATCTGGAGTATTGTGTGCAGTTTTGGTCTCCTAATTTGAGCAAGGACGTCCTTGCTATTGGGGCAGTGCAGCGTAGGTTAATCCCTGGGATGGAGGGACTGTTGTTTGAGGAAATATTGGAAGGACTGGGCTTGTATTCACTGGAGTTTAGCAGGATGAGAGGGGATCTTATAGAGATGTATAAAATTATAAAAGGACTGGACAAGCTAGATGCAGGAAAAATGTTCCCAATGTTGGGGAGTCCAGAACCAGTGGACACAGTCTAAGAATAAAGGGGAGGCCATTTAAAACTGAGGTGAGAAAAAACTTTTTCACCCAGAGAGTTGTGAATTTGTGGAATTCTCTGCCACAGAGGGCAGTGGAGGCCAAATCACTGGATGAATTTAAAAGAGAGTTAGACAGAGCTCTAGGGGCTAGCGGAATCAAGGGATATGGGGAGAAGGCAGGCACGGGTTACTGATTGTGGATGATCAGCCATGATCACAATGAATTGCAGTGCTGGTTCGAAGGGCCAAATGGCCTCATCCAGCACCTATTTTCTATGTTTCTATGTCAGGATCGAACCCGGGTCTCTGGCACTTTTGAGGCAGCAGCTCTACCTGCTGCGCAATTGTGCCCCCCATAATGCAAAGGTATAGCAAGTCCTCATGCATTTTTACACTATGTAGAAACAAAGAGCGGCAGATGCTGGTTTATACCAAAATTAGACACAAAATGTTGGAGTAACTCAGCGGGTCAGGTAATATCTCTAGAGAAAAAGGATGGATGATGTTTTGGATCAGGACCCTTCTTCAACATTTTTACAATGCTAGATTCTAATATTCTAAGTTATCCCTCCTCAATGTCATGCAGCATCAAAATCTGACAATGTGATCACTTGATGACACCTGTTGTCGGAAGGAACTGCAGGAGCTGGAGTAACTCAGCGGGACAGGCAGCATCTTTGGAGAGAAGGAATGGGTGACGTTTCGGGTCGAGACCCTTTTTCAGACTGAATCAGGGGAATGGGAGATACAGAGATAAGGAAGTGTAAGGTGTGAAAACGAGACAAAGGGGATTAAGATCAAGGAAAATATAGAATAGATCATTGTTAGGTAGGAGACGGTAACAACAAAGGAAACAGATAAAATGTCAGACTAGTTGGAGAACTGGGAAGGGGGAGGGGATGGAGAGAGAGGGAAAGAAAGCTACTTGAAGTTAGAGAAGTCATTGTTCATACCGCTGGGGTGTAAGCTGCCCAAGCGAAATAGAAGGTGCTGTTCCTCCAATTTGCGCTGGGCCTCGTTCTGACAGTGGAGGAGGCCCAGGACAGAAAGGTCAGTGTGGGAATGGGAGGAGAAGTTGAAGTGTTTAGCAACCGGGAGATCAGGTAGGTTTGGACGGACTGAGCGGAGGTGTTCAGCGAAACAATCGCCAAGCTTGTGCTTGGTGTTGCCGATATATATGATAACACCTTCTGTCTTTTCATCTCTGGCCTTTGTCCACCCCTCTGCCTCCCAAACCACCCATCGCATGCCTCCACCCATTACCTGCCAGGCTTTGTCCTGGCCTTCTTCCAGCTTTTTTTCCCTACTAGTCTGAAGAATGACCCCAACCCAAAATGTTACCTTTGGACTACACATTTTAGAGTTACTGCTCGAAAACAGGCCTTTGGCCCACCGAGTCAGCACTGACTAGTGATCACCCTCTGCACTAATGCCATCCTACACACTAGGGACGATTTTACAACTTACCAAAGCCAATTAACGTTAAAACCTGTGTGTCTGGAATGTGGGAGGAACCAAAGCACCCAGAGGAATCCCACACGGTGACTGGGAGAACGTACAAACTCCATACAGACAGCACTCATAATCAAGATCGAACCCAGGTCTCTGGCGCTGTAAGGCAGTGACTCTCCCACTGCACCACTGTGCCGCCCAATGCATGTTCTCCAGAGATGCTGCCTGACCCTCTGTTACTCCAGCGCATTGTGTCTTTTTTTGATCACTCGACGTCCTGGCGATCTTGCCTTCCAGGATTTTAAATGTTCACATCGTACTCTTAACGCCATTTCACAACACAGGACTTAATATAGTAATAAATCAGCTGGCTTGGCAGAGGATAAGCGACCACGTATGGCCTTTCCTCCCTTGTCCATGGCACCAGTTGGAAATAGGGAATGCCAAAAAGAAATATTATTTTAAAAGTGTGCATGTGTATGTGCGTGGAATTTTCCGTTGGTTGCCAGTGTACAAAGCTGGAGGAGAAGGTTTAACTTGGCAGGGGAATTGTTTGGGTGAGTGTTTTCCCTGCTTCCTCTTCTCTGAGCTCCGGACTTATATTGGACCTGATCCCAGGTAACCATGCCTGTATGGTTTCCCTTCCTGATGGGCGAAACCAAGTTGATGCTGGCTGAGGAATTAATGATAGGGCGAACCACGAGAGAGCATCAGAATTCCCAGCCCAATCCAGCATCCACATCATCAAACTCCGCAGCATTGGTTAATACTGGGAATAGACACAAAAAGCTGGAGTAACTCAGCAGGGCAGGCAGCATCCCTGGAGAGAAGGAATGGGAGACGTTTCGGGTCGAGACCCTTCTTCAGACTGAAACGTCTTGACCCGAAACGTCACCCATTCCTTCTCTCCAGAGATGCTGTCTGTCCCGCTGAGTTACTCCAGCATTTTGTGCCTATCTTCGGGTGAAACCTGCATCTGCAGTTCCTTCCTGCAGCAGAATGGCCAAGTATCATTGTTTCTTTTTTGCATTTCTTTCATTCATTGTTCTATATCTCTCTACATCATTGTCTATGTCTCTCGTTTCCCCTTTCCCATGACTCTCTGTATGAAGAAGGGTCTCGACCCGAAACGTCACCCACTCCTTCTCTCCAGAGATGCTGCCTGTCCCGCCGAGTTATTCCAGTTTTGGGTCTACCTTCAGTTTAAACCAGCACCTGCAGTTTCTTCCTACACATTAATACTGGGAATGGCAGTGTTCGATGTTCATTTGCTTTCCTCCACTATAATGTAAGTGTTTGGGAAAATCTGGGCCTGCTGTTCATAGCATAGGTGTAAGATGAGGGGGCAAAGATTTAATAGGAATCTGAGGGGTAACGTTTTCACACAGAAGGTGGTAGGTGTATGGAACAAGCTCCCAGAGGAGGTAGTTGAGGCAGGTACTATCGTAACATTTAAGAAATATTTAAACAGGTACATGGATAGGTCAGGTTTAGAGGGCTATGGGCCAAACGCAGACAGGTGGGACAAGTGTAGATGGGTCCTATTGGCCGATCTGGGTAAGTTGGGTTGAAGGGCCTGGATTCTATGCTGTAAGACTCCATGACTCGAAGTCTATGGGCAAACACTGTAGATCTATAGATCTTTGTGTGAAAATTAGAGTCATTGAGTCATACAACGTGGACAACTGTAACATGACCTTCCAACATTTATACTCAAAATCAGGCTTATTCTGTATGCACTGAACTATTATTGTGTTTGGAGTTTGCATTGTTTCAATTACTCCTCATATTGGGCCACAAGGACATTTGGCGTAACACAGCACCGAAGTAGGTCCAACGACCCATCTGCCCATTCTGACTTCCAAGTACCCATCCACACCAATCCTATTTATTAGCACTTGGTCAACAGTGTTTTATGCCTTAGCAATTCAAGCGCTCGTCTCGACAGCTGTGATGCCTAACTTGAAAGAACCCTCCACTACCCACTCTGCATTCCACACTCCCACCACCCTCTGGGCAAGAATGTTATTCCTCACATCCCTCGAACTTTATCCCATCGGAGTGTGGAAACCTTTGGACTGCATAAGTTCAGGTAGCAACGGTAGAGTTTATAGCGCCAGAGACCCATGTTCGATCCTGACTATGGGTGCTGTCTGTACGGATTTGTACGTTCTCCCTTTGACCGCGTGGGTTTTCTCTGGGTGCTTCGGTTTCCTCCCACACTCCAAAGTCCTACAGGTTTGTAGGTTAATTGTCTTCAGTAAAGTTGTAAATTGTCCCTAGAGTGTAGCAGGCACAGACTCGGTGGGCCGAAGGGCCTGTTCCCACGCTGTATCTCCAAAGTCTGAAGTATAAATGGTTTATTATTGTCAGGTGTATGGAAGTACAGTGAAAATGTTTTTTTTTGCATGTTCTTTGTTTCTGCTGAGGTATATGTGTGGCAATTTCGGAAGACTTTTGTTACAAAACAGATGTCTAATCCAAATTTGTATTGAATCCATTTTCCTTTCTGAAACTAAGTGAGGCATTAAAAACAGACATGCCATCTTTCAAACATATCCTCCCCGTCATGTAACCTGCCTCTTGAATCCTATCCTGTTGAAGTTATCCGTGTGCATTTCGCTCCTTCCCAGGGCAGCTTTCCTTTTGGTTTCTAAACTGTTAAAACCACTGGAAAGAGTAAGTACAGTAATTTTAATATAAACCAGCATACAACATTTATGTCAAAAAACCTGCAATATTGTCTGCTGTGAAAATATTTGGGGCATTTTTACTGTAAGCCCAAGCTTTGCAGCTGTGCCAAGGCATGCGGTATTTAGTGTAAATGATTCCTTTTGAAGTCATTCTGACTTTCAAACCTCATCAGTCAAAGTTAAACAGCCACGACCAGCAGAGTGACTTCAATGGCAGGCTTGGAGAATCACATTACAGCCAATGCAACTTAATTGAAGAGGCGCTTAATTAAACGACCTGGGAGAGTGGTCCTTGTATTGCTTTCATGAGCATCTTGCCTTCAGCCGCCTCGGCCCCAGCCTGGAAATCCCTCCCTAATCCTCTCTGTGTCCCTATCTTCCTTTAAGATCCTCCTTGAAACAATTTTAGTTACCTTCCTTCATTTGCTTGAGATGTATGATAGACATGCTGGCTCAGCGGGACAGGCAGTATCTGGAGTGAAGGTATTCTCTCTGGAATACTCTGGAGAGAATGCTTGAAATATATTATCTGTTACCCCTGGGCAGCTCAGTGGCACAGCGGGAGAGTTGGTGCCTCACAGCACCAGGGACCCGGGTTTGATCCTGACCATGGGTGCTGTCTGTACGGAGTTTGCACGTTCTCCCTGCACAGTCCATCACGGGTGCCGACCTCCTCACCATCAGAGGGATCTGCAGGAGTCACTGCCTCAAAAAGGCAGCCAGCATCATCAGAGACCCACACCACCCTGGGCACGCTCTCATTTCACCCCTGCCACAACAACCTCCAAATAAGCTCTGATCTACATAGACTTGGTGGCAGTGTTTCTTTCTTTGCACATTTATTGTTTGTTTTATATATATGTATATATGTGTGTGTGTGTGTTTATATATATATATATATATATATATACACACACACACACATATATATACGTACACATATATATACACACACACATATATATATATACACGCACACATATACACACACACACACACACACACATATATATTATTTATATATATACATATATATATATATATATATATATGGATTTTTTTTGTTTCTTATGGCCTTTACAGAGTACTATGTTCACATATCTGTTGTGCTGCTGCAAGTAAGAATTTTATTGTTCCTTTTTGGGACAAAAGACAATAAAACAGTCTTGACATTGATCTTTCTCTGGTGTACTTATCATGTGAATTTAAGATATCGTGTCGTTCCCTGTTTTAGTCAGGAGCTCACAGGCACTTTAATCCATCCAGACTTCACTAAAATACTGTCCATTCAGTCTGATGCAGTATTAGCTTCTATTACTCCATGATTTTCATATTATTGGTTGAAAACAATATAATATGGAAAGTGTTAAAACATTTGAACAAAGCTGTATATAATATTATGTCATGGTAATTTGAAAAGAGCTTGCCAAAATAAAAGAGGTGCAAAGGGATATGTGTTGATAGTGGCTAAGGTAGACACAAAATGCTAGAGTAACTCAGTGGGACAGGCAGCAGAAGGAATGGGTGAAGTTTCGGGTTGAGACCCTTCTTCAGACTGAGTCGGGGAGAGGGAGATACAGAGATAAGGAAGTGTAAAGTGTGAAAATGAGACATAGTGGATGGAGATCAAGGAAAACATAGAATAGATCATTTTTTGGTAGGAGAAGGTAACAACAAAGCAAACAGAGATAAAATGTAAACAAATACAGTCAGTCTAGTCGGAGAATTGGGAAGGGGGGAGGAATGGAGAGAGAGGGAAGACAAGGGTTACTTGAAGTTAGAGAAGTCAATATACCGCTAGGGTGTAAGCTGCCCAAGCGAAATATGAGGTGCTGTTCTTCCAATTTGCCCTGGACCTCACTCTGACAATGGAGGAGGCCCTGGACAGAAAGGTTAGTGTGGGAATGGGAGGGGGTGTTAAAGTGTTTAGCAACCGGGATGAGAGAATGAGATCAGGTAGGTTTAGGCGGACTGAGCGGAGGTGTTCAGCGAAAGGATCGCTGAGCCTGCACTTGGTCTCGCCGATATATAGGAGACCACACCTGGAACAGCGGATACAGTAGATGAGGTTGGAGGAGATACAAGTCCTTGCACGGAGTCGAGGGGGGAGGTATAGGGACAATGGCTATTTGTGGCTATTCCAATATCCATGTATTTGTGAGTATGTGTATATATATACACACACTAAACTTTTTTTTTCTCTCGTTTATTATATTGTTTACAGCGTCCGATGTTTACATATTTTGTTGTGCTGCTGCAAGTAAGAATTTCATTGTTCTATCTGGGATAAACAACAATAAGGCACTCTTGACTCTTAAATGCCCATTTAAGGAACCCAGAATGGAAAATAAATCTCTCGAGTGTAGTTTCATGGGCAGAGTCTTGTCTGCAAGAATGAATCGTTTGACTTTTCTCCTAATTTAATCTGTCAGATTTCAATATTACAGTGTGTGCCCTGGTGTGTGTTAAATGCCTTCACGATTATTTTCTGCAGCCCCCCTCATCCCTACTTCCTCTGTGTGTTTACCATTGATAGATGTTGACAGAGCTTCACATACATGCCAGGAGATTTGCCACAGTCGACAGTGCTGACCAGAGCCTCTGGAGTTATTGACTTTGGTGTCTGCCAAAGAGAAAAATAAAACATAACAATCCCGTGCAGTCCGTTTCCAGCATTGGAAATTGTTTCCCAACCATGCTCAATTTTGTACTCGTTGTCACCTTCCCCTCAGCTAACAATATACCGATCTACATTTCGTTGAACTTTGTCTGCTTTGATCTGTCGTTTTCATGCCTTACCCTTCCATACCTCTGGTCTCCCTCTCCCCTGACACAGTCTGAAGTAGAGTCTCAACCTGGAACGTCACCCAATCCTTTTCTCTGGAGATGCTGCCTGTCCCGCTGAGTTACTCCAGCATTTTGTGTCTATCTTCGGTGTAAACCAGTGTCTGCAGTTCCTTCCCACACATGCTTAATTTGTGCCGTTTTGATGCCTTGCTATTGATTTCTTTTGTTGAAAACTCGCAGAAGGACAAAAAGTTTCTTGGCACCCTTATCTGTGCAGCCTTCACTAAAATATTCTACGTCGGGTCAAAGGCCCCGAAAGTAGGCCTGTTGCCAAGCCTGTAAATTGAATTATTGAAAAGGTTCCCTTTTCACTATCAAAACAGGATCACATTACCTTCCCCGATTATTAAGATGTAGGGGTACCGAGCACAATGCCAAGTGAAACATTTCGATGGTAGTGGTTTTTTAACCAATTGCACAATAGTGTAAATATATATTTTTTAGAGATACAGACTAAAGGCCGACCAAGTCCGCACCGACCAGCGATCCCCATACACCAATCCTGCACACAAGGGACATTTTACAATCTTTACTGAAGCCAAAATTGCATAATATTGTAGAAATAGCAGCAAATGGGTTTTTTTTAAGGATTCGTTGCAGAAACAGGCCCTTTGGCCCACCGAAGGTAGACACAAAATGTTGGAGTAACTCAGCGGGTCAGGCAGCATCTCTGGAGAGAAGGGATGGGTGACGTTTCGGGTCGAGACCCTTCTACAGACTGATACAGAACTACGTCTGCAGTTCTTTCCTCTACCTTTGGCCCACCGAGTCCGCGCCATCAAGCGATCCCCGTACACCATCACTATCCTGCACTCTAGGGACAATTCACAATCTTAACCAAAGCCAATTAACCTACAAACCAGTACATCTTTGGAGTGCGGGATAAATCCAGAGCACCTGGGAAAAACTACGCAGTTACAGGAGAACATACAAACTCCATACAGACAGCGCCCATAGGTAGAATCAAACCTGGAACTCTGGCGCTGTAAGGCAATGACTCTACCGTTGCGCCACTGTGCCAATATTTATATAAACCTACAAAACTATGTTGCCTGGTTTGTAGATCTCCCTAAACCTTTTTCTCTTTATGCAAGAAATGCTTAAATATTTAAATGCTTAAATATAGGTCGGAAAGCAGACCCGGGTTCGATCCTGACCACGGGTGCTGTCTGTACGGAGTTTGTACGTTCTCCCCGTGACCGCGTGGGTTTTCACCGAGATCTTCGGTTTCCTCCCACACTCCAATGACGTACAGGTTTATAGGTTAATTGGCTTGGTATAATTGTAAATTGTCCCTTGTTTGTATAGGATAGCGTTAGTGTGCGGGGATCGCTGGTGGGTGCGGGGTTGGTGAGCCGAGGGGCCTGTTTCCGCTCTGTATTTATTATAACGGTGTGGCACGGTGGAGCAGCTGGTAAAGGTGCTGTCTCACAGAGCCGGAGAGCCGGATTTGATCCAGACCTCGGGTGTGGAGTTTGCACGTTCTCCCTCTGAATGCTTGGATTTTCCCTGGGTGCTCCAGGTTCCAACCACATCGCTAAGATGTGCTGGTTTGTACATTAATTGTAAATTAGCGTAAATTGCCTCTGTAAATTGCCAGTAGAGTGTAGGGAGTGGATGAGAAAGTGGGATCACATAGCCATGATCGCATTGAATGGCGGTGCTGGCTCGAAGGGCTGAATGGCCTACTCCTGCACCTATTGTCTATTGTCTATTGTCTATTGTCTAAGTAGTGTGAACGACTTGCTGGGCTGAAGGGTCTGTTTCCATGCTTTAACCCAAACTAATAAAAAATATATTGTGCCACTTACAAGTTTGGGAACTCTGCAAAGCAAGCACTGGATGAGTGCTGAACTTAGCTTAGTTTAGTGACACAGTGCGAAAACAAGCCCATTGGCTCACCGAGTCTGCACCATCCAGCAATTCCCGCACACTAACACTATCCTACACACAATTTACATTTAAGCCAAACCAATTAACCTACGAACCTGTCCAATTTTACCAAGCCAACAAACCTGTATATCTTTGGAGTGTGGGAGGAAACCGAAGATCTCGGAAAAAACCCACACATGTTATGGGGAGAACGTACAGACAGCACCCTTAGTCAGGATCGAACCTGGGTCTCTGGTGCTTGGTGTGAAAGTTTGGAAAGTTTCAAAGAAAGTGAATGGAGAATCCTCCACTCATTCCATATCCAGTCACCTCCTTTTCTTTCATCCATTATTCAATGACTTCTGACTTCTGACACTGTTTTTATTTCAGCTACTATCCCAAACAGCTGCTCATATATATATTAAAAAGTTTCCTTGCCCACTGTTTGGAGTATTTTGCCTGAGAAGGCCCTCTCTTACATAATAGGACACTCATATATAAACTTGCACTTATGTAAGCATTTCTTGAAGTCCAGTGTTTCATTTAGTCATAGAGACGTACAGCGTCGAAACAGGCCCTTCGGCCCAACATGCCTACATCGACCATCATGTCCCATCAACACTAGTCCAACCTGCCTGCATTTGGCCCAAATCCCTCCCAACCTGTCCTATCCATGTACCTGTCCGAATGTTTATTAAATGTTGCGATAGTGACTGCCTCAACTATCTCCTCCGGCAGCCGGTTCCATACACCCACCACCCTTTGTGTGAAAAGGTTATCTCTCTGGTTCCTATTAAGTCTTTCCCCCCTCACCTTAGACCTACGTCCCCTGGTTCTCGATTCCCCTACTCCGGGCAAGAGACACTGTGCATCTACACAAATTATTCCTCTCATGATTTTGTACAAGATCACCCCTGGTCCTCCTGCGCTCCAAACAATAGAGTCCTATCCTGTTGTGGGTCTCTGTAGCCGTGTGCTACTGCCGTCACATGTGGCCATTTCCGCAAGCCAGTCAGCTGTGCCTGCCGATGTTCCCCCTTGGTCTCCGTGTTGGGGCTCCCCCATGGTCTCTGTGTTGGGGCTCCCCCATGGTCACTGCGCCAGAGCTTCCCCATGGTCTCTGTGTTGGGGCTCCCTCATGGTCTCTGTGTTGGAGCTCCCCCATGGTCTCCGTGTTGGAGCTCCCCCATGGTCTCTGTGTTGGAGCTCCCCCATGGTCTCCGTGTTGGAGCTCCCCCATGGTCTCCGTGTTGGGGCTCCCCCATGTCTCCGTGTCGGAGCCCCCCATGGTCTCCATGTTGGAGCTCCCCCATGGTCTCCGTGTTGGAGCTCCCCCATGGTCTCCGTGTTGGAGCTCCCCCATGGTCTCCGTGTTGGAGCTCCCCCATGGTCTCCGTGTTGGAGCTCCCCCATGGTCTCCGTGTTGGAGCTCCCCCATGATCTCTGTGTTGGAGCTCCCCCATGTCTCCGTGTCGGAGCTCCCCCATGGTCTCCATGTCGAATGGTAAATTTACGTGTGTGCGGTAGCACTTCTATTTCCGACTAATGTAACAACTGATTTGCGCAGGGTTCGCAGCATGTAACCTTACGTACATCGGGGAACGTCCACACTCTTGTTTCTATCCAGCTGACTGCCTTTTCATCATTATCAGCATCACTAATAATATATTCTTCTCATGCCGTTTTTAAGTCTTCATTCTTTATTGTTCAGAATACCAGCCAAAGTTGTCGCACCTTTTCTACAGCTTTAATATTGACTCCAATAAAGTGAACGTACTATCATTACCATCCCGGTCATAGCCTTTAGTACTGATTCCTATACCGCTGACTGAAGTACTGTGGTTTATTATTAGACTTTGCCATTTGCCTTTAATCACCCATGATTGAGGCTAGGATCTTAAGCCTTGCCTTTAAAAGATCTTCCCTTTAAAAACCAATGTTTTTTAAAATGACTTTGCACAAACTGCTTGCTGCCTTTACCATTCTCTGGATGTGCTGGTTCCTCTGCCCCTAGTGTCATGCAGACATCCATTGTAGCTTTACCCATTCCATGCAATTAATGCTCATTATTTTGCCAAAATAAGTATTAGGAGAGGTTGGCTTTGCAACCTTTGTGCCTAAACTGTTATTCAAAGAGATGAATACCGAACCAGCATCATACCCATTATTCTTAAGTGTCCCAAAGTCGTATTAGTCTCAATTGAACGTTTATAGCTATTTGAGTTAATGAATTCCAAACTTTTACTCAAAATTGCTCCTCATTTCCTTGCTGAGGTGGTGCCAACTAGTTCTACACTCTGCAGCCTAAGGAAACAGTCTCTGCACATTTCCTTCAGACCAAAATCTAGACATTAATCTTCTTGCTGAAAGAAGCAGCCCCACAATTGAACTCTCTGGGATGATGTTCCGGCTTCCAAATGTTAGAAAAGCTGCATCAGCTCCTCTCTGTTTCTTTTGAACCCAATGTTTTATCATCTCAATTTTTAGGGGCCTTCACAATTTTTGTTGAAGTCTAAACACAGGCTGTAAATATTAGCTGATTGCTATCAGGCCACCAGGATATGGATTTAAAGTTGTATATTTAATATAGTAAATTGTAAGGTATTGATTGAAAGCAGATTCAGTCGTGAATCAGACAAATATTTCATGAGAAGAATTAGTGTGGCAACGTGGAAACCGGAGGGGAGTGCAACTAATTCAGTACTTCTGAAGATCTGGCAGAGATTGAATGGGCCAGATAGAGTCATACAGCACGGAAACAGGCCCTTCGGCCCAATTTGCCCATGCCGACCCATCTATGCTAATCTCTCCAGCCCACATTTGGCCCGTATCCCTCTAAACCTTTCTTATTCATGTACCTGTCCAAGAGGGGTGCCAACTATCTCACTCCCAAATAAGGGACAAGATGATGTCACCACCCCGTGCCCCACGTGACCTCACCCACCCAGCGGCCACATGCTCCCACTCCACCAATGGCGGCCGCCCGGGCCGGGATGCAGGTTGCTAAGCAACCTCCGTTAGGCGGCGACCGGGCCTCCGGACCTACACTGTTCAGACCTACAGCGTCCGGGCCTACGGTGTCTGGGCCGCCAGTGTCTGGGCCTATAGCACCCCCCGGGCTTAATACGGGACAAAGGAGGTCCCGTACGGGACAAACCAATTTAGCCCAAAATACGGGATATCCCGGCTAATATGGGACAGTTGGCAACCCTATTGTCCAAACATCTTCTAGATGTTGTTACAGCACTGCCTCAACTACCTCCTCTGGCAGCTTGTTCCAAACACCCATCATGGACACTGGAAAGACATCCCACGATGATTATCTTTTGTGCTTTAATCACATTATCAAGTCACCATCGTTAGACTTAATTCCAACAAGGCCAAATGTTAACCAGTCTTTACGTTTCCAGATCTGAACTTGCAACCGTGAGAGTGTGTAGGCAGGAACTGGTTTAAACCGAAGGTAGACACAAAATGCTGGAGTAACTCAGCGGGATAGGCAGCATCTCTGGAGAGAAGGAATGGGTGACGTTTCGGGTCGAGGCATTTCTTCAGACTGAGTCAGGGGAGAGGGAGATACAGAGAAAAGGAGGTATAAGGTGTGAAAATAAGACAAATGGGATGGAGATCAAGGACTATGTAGAATAGATCATTTTTAGCTAGGAAACAGTAACAACAAAGCAAACAGAGATAAAATGTAATTGAGAAAAGTCAGACTGGTGGAGACAATGTCAATGGCGGAGGCCCAGAACAGAAAGGTCAGTGTGGGAATCGGAGGGGGAGATAATGTGTTTAGCTACTGGCAGATCAGGTAGGTTTACCTTTCTGTCCTGGGTCTCCTCCACTGTCAGAGTGAGGCCCAGTGCAAATTGGAGGAACAGCACCTCATATTTCGCTTGGGCAGCTCACACCCCAGCAGTATGAATATTGACTTCTCTAACTTCAAGTAACCCTTGCTTTCCCTCTCTCTCCATCCCTCCCCCCTTCCCAGTTCTCCGACCAGTCTGGCTGTCCTCGATTACATTTTATCTCTGTTTGCTTTGTTGCATGCATCGCAGTCACTGTGCCCGACTCTAAGCTTACGCAGTTCAGAGACCCACAGGACAGGTGAGAAGAGTAATGGCCCATTCACACTTCCACCATATGAATACTGGAAACAAATCGCCGCAGTGTGCAGGGAGTGGACGAAAAAGTGAGATAACATAGAACGTGTGTGAACTGGTGATCCATGGCAGACTTTAGACTTTACATTAGTCTTTAGAGATACAGCGCGGAAACAGGCCCTTCAGCCCACCAACTCTGCACCCACCAGCGATCACCCCGTACACTAGCACCATCCTACACAATAGGGACAATTAACAATTTTACCAAAGCCAATTAACCGACAAACCTGTATGTCTCTGGAGTGTGCCAGACACCAGGGTTCAATCCTGACCACGGGCTCTACACGGTGTTTGTATGTTCTCCCCGTGACTGCGAGCGTGCTCTGGCTTCCTCCCACATTCCAAAGACGTACAGGTTTGTCGGTTAGTTTGGCTTCTGTAAATTGTAAATTGTCCCCAGTGCGTAGGATAGTGCTGGTGAATGGGATGACCGCTGGTCGGCGTGGGACTCAGTGGGCCGAAGGGCTGGTTTCCATGCTGTATCTCTGAACTAAACTACACTAAAAAAGTTTCTCACTGTACCTTGGGACACGTGACAATAAACTAAGCTAAATCTAAAATGGATATTTTTACTTTAAAAATCTATATGCTCTTGTCTCCAAATGAAAACTAACTCTAATTCTGGCAAGTTGTACCTGTATGACTGTTTGGGTGCCATGTCTCTTGGATGTTGTTTACATTGCGTGACCTAACAGTTTCATGTTTGGCATCTTATGTGGTTTATCTTTTCAGCCAAAGAAGCCTAAAGTCCCAGACAACCCTTTCCACGGCATTATCTCCAAATGCTTTGAGCCTCACCTCTACGTTTACATTGAGTCTCAGGATAGGTGAGTTTAATATGTTTACAATGAGTACTTACATAACTGAATCATTAATTTTATAAGCAGTACTGTTTGGTGAGAGTCCAACTGTATGACTTGGGGACATAGGACCCAATTTTAACTGCATTAGTAACATACTAAGTTACTTGAAGTTTGAGAAGTCAATGTCCATACCACTGGGGTGCAAGCTGGCCAAGTGAAATATGAGGTGCTGTTCCTCCAATTTACACTGGGCCTCACTCTGACAATGGAGGAGGCCCAGGACAGAAAGGTCAGTGTGGGAATGGAAGGGGGAGTTAAAGTGTTTAGCTACAGGAAGATCAGGTAGGTTTACCTTTCTGTCCTGAGTCTCCTCCATTGTCAGAGTACTAAGGTACTAGGTAACTCGTATATAAGGTGCAAGGTACTAGGTGCAGTCTCATTGTCTATAACTCGTTTTCACCTCGCCCACAGTCAACAATGGCCTGTTTTCTTTATCATCGTTACTTTTTTGCATATCGTTAATTTGTTCTATATCTCTCTATATGTTCTATATAGTTTTGTTCTATATCTCTCTATTATCACTGTCTATATCTCTCATTTCCCTTTCCCCTGACTTTCAGTCTGAGGAAGGGAAGTCTTTTAGGACCGAGATGAGAACGTTTTTTTTCACACAGAGTGGTGAATCTGTGGAATTCTCTGCCACAGAACGTAGTTGAGGCCAGTTCATTGGCTATATTTAAGAGGGAGTTAGATGTGGCCCTTGTGGCTAAAGGGGGTATGGAGAGAAGGCAGGTATGGGATACTGAGTTGGATGATCAGCCATGATCATATTGAATGGCGGTGCAGGCTCGAAGGGCCGAATGGCCTACTCCTGCACCTATTTTCTATGTTTCTATGTTTCTATGACTCGAAACGTCGCCTATTCCTTTTCTCTAGAGATGCTGCCTGACCCGCTGAGTTACTCCAGCTTTTTGTGTCTAACCTGCAAACAACCCTATTTTTTTCCGTTATCTTTCCTTCCTTCCCTATGCCACAAGTAGACATAGACCCATCTCTCCTCTTCCCCCCCGCCCCACCCCTTCAACCAACATCCTTCTTCTGGCTTCACAATTTGCACAACTTCAATCCTCCTCTCACACTCTTTGTCTCATCTCTGACCTTTGCCCAACCATCTGCATATCACCCCCCCCCCGCACCTGTATGGAACTGTCACACGACAGGCTTTGCCCTGCCCCCACCTCGCTTCTTCCAGTTTTCTCCTTCCACACCCCCACCACAATCAGTCTGAAGAAGGGTCCTGACCCAAAACGTCTTCTATCCATGGAATTCCAGACATGCTGAAGATAGACACAAAAAGCTGGAATAACTCAGCGGGTCAGGCAGCATCATCTCTGGAGAAAAGGAATAGGTGACGTTTCAGGTCGAGATCATCGTTGCATATCTTTCATTCATTTGTCCTATGTACCTTCTATATCTCACTTTACCCGTTTCCCAGACTCTCAGTCTGAATTTAGGGTCTCCACCCAAAACGTCACCTATTCCTTTTCTCCATTGATGCTGCCTGTCCCGCTGAGTTACTCCAGCTTTTTGTGTCTTATCTTCGGTGCAAACCAGCTTTTGCAGTTCCTTCCCACACATTCTCCAGAGATGCTGCATGACCCGCTGAGTTACTTCAGCACTTTGTGTTTTTTTAAATCAAGACCAGCATCTGCATTTGCGTGCATCTGTAAGGTGATCTGTTATAGGCGGAAGTAACAGATAAAGGCGAGGATGAACATGGGGAACCCTTCTAACATTTTTGATTGCTGCAGGAACTGGGCCAAGCATTTTCTGCAGATCCTCAATGTCTGACACATCCTGTCCGTGATTTATATGAATATGTCAATTCAATTCAGATATGCTTCAGGAACTGATTACCCCAAAATGGGATCAGTATGTGAAATGGCAGCCCGACTGCAACTTTTCTTCCTTTTAGATTCATATCGGAGGAAAACCAGTTTGTGCTTTGCCTAATGTGATCCTTCCCAGTAAAAATATCCTCCGCCATCAGTTAACGTAACATTGTTCCTCCACATTTTGGGCCTTGCTTCAATTTAAAATTGCTCGGCTTTGAAATTGAATTATACCAACACTTTTTTTTTCCAATACAAAGGAAGAACTTCTATTTGTAAGAAGGAACTGCAGATGCTGGTTTACATTCAGGAAAGACACAAAAATGCTGGAGTAACTCAGCGGGACAGGCAGCATCTCTGGAGAGAAGGAATGGGTCGAGACCCTTCTTCATGGAAGGAATGGCTGACGTTTTGTGTCGGGACTCTTCTTCAGTCTGAAGAAGGGTCTCGACCCGAAACGTCGCCCATTCCTTCTCTCCAGAGATGTTGCCTGTCCCGCTGAGTTACTCCAGCATTTTGTGTCTATCTTCTATTTGTAAATCGCCTTTTATGCCCACTATTCCCTGCTCATTATCCCAACCCCCCACTTCCTGTATCCCAAAGCAATCTACATCCAGTCAAGTGCGTTTTTGAAGTTTAGTCTTTGTAATGTAGGAAACACGATAGCAAATTTGTGCGTTGATTGCTACAGATGTTTGTGTTCTTTCATGTACTCTGGTATATATATGGCTCTTGCTTGGTAATGGTAAAGTACCTTTGAAATTTAAAAAACACCACATAAAAACAAAATTGTTTTGCTTTTATATTGTTGTGAGTCAGGGAAAAGAGGAATTAATCGACAATGCAACATTGAAAAAAAAAATCACAGATGCTAGAAACCTGTTTTTAAAAGAAACCATAGAAAAATTTGGGGGGTTTTTCTGGGGTTTCATTTAAAAACAGGTTTCAAGCATCTGTGATTTTTTTTTTCAATGTTGCATTTGTCAACCAATTCCTCTTTTCCCTGACTCACAACAACATAAAAATTACTCCACATAATGTGTTGGAGTAACTCTGCGGGTCAGGCAACATCTCTGGACGACAAGATTTGGTGACGTTTCAGGTCGGGACTCTTCTTCACACTGTCTGAAGGTTCCCGACCAAAATGTCACCTGTCCATGTTCTCCAGACATGCTGCCTGACCCGCAGAGTTACTCCAACACTTTGTGTCTTTTTGCATCTGCAGATCTTTTGCGTTTCCATGAAAACACTGGAAACACTCAGCAGATCAGAGCAGCATCTGTGGAGCAAGAAACAAATACATTGTTTCATCAGCAGTTCTGAAAGATTGACTCTATTTCCCTCTCCACATATATTCGTGACCTACTGAGAATTTCTAGCATTTTCTGATTTTTATTTTGGTTCGTCGATAAGTTCCTAGTTCCAAATAGGTAAAATCTCCCAGATGGTCACTTTGGTGCAGGTTTGTTACTTTAGTTTGGTGTTAGTTTCGACATACAGCATGGAGACGGGCTCTTTAGCCCACTGAGTCCATGCCAACCATCGATCACCCCTTCACACTAATTCTGCTATCCCACTTTTGCAACCATTTCTCACACATTAGGGCTATTTACAGAGGCCAATTAATGTCCAAACCCGCACGTCTTTGGAAAGTGGGAGGAAACCGGAGCACCCAGAGGAAACCCACGCAGTCAGGGAGAACATGCAAACTCCGTAGAGACAACACCCGAGGTCAGGATGGAACCTGGGTCTATGACACTGTGAGGCAGTGGTTCTACCAGCTGCACCACTGTGCTACCATTTTACCCAACTATAATGTAGATATTTATTTATTGATAATAAGTCAATTATACAGCAAAAGAGTAGGTGGAAATTAGTCTTTTGAACAGAGTAACGATATTGAACTATTGAAAAAAATGCCCTTATTAATCCAACCTATTGAGTATCCCCTATAAAGGAGAGTCCAACCAGATACATCTATAACTTATTATTCTTTAGACTTTTGGTCTTTAGAGATAGAGTGGAAACAGGCCCTTCGACCCACCGAGTCCGTGCCGACCTGCAATCACCCCCAACACTAGTTCTTTTCTACACATTAGGGACAATTTACAGTGGCCAATTAACTTACAAACCTGCAGGTCTTTGGAGTGTGGGAGGAATCCGGAGCACCCGGAGAAACCCCCTTGGTCATAGGGAGAACATACAATCTCCATACACACATCACCCGTAGTCACTCCGCTGTAAGGCAGCAGCTCCGTTAATGCCGCCCTCATTATCAATTGTCTGAACAATGAATATTATTATTTATTGTCTTAATAAACTTATTATTCATTGTCTTTAAAATTATAACCATAGATTTTAAAGAGTGACCATATTAAATACCAAATCATTTAATTTACACATTGTGGGAATTGGTTTGCTGCGCTAAAATGGAGAATATTGTTAAATTGCTGTTGAAAAGAGATTACATTTTTATTCATTTTGGGACTACCCACATGAAATGTAATTAAACATTTGCAAAAGAACAAGTTATTGTTTAACTACTTTTGCCTGAGGGAGTGAACCTAGCAAATGCTCAATTATGTTAGAATTTATTTTCCCACAAATGCGCTCGAAAGATGACTTTGTAAGTGTGGGCCAGAGAAAACTTTGTAACCCTTCTTATAAAAAGGAAGGTTGGTCTAAATTAAATTGTGCCAATCCAACATAGTGTATTGCAGTTAGGCAGGTTTGAAAATATGCAGTTCCATTGCGAATGGTAAATGCTAACTTAAAGTAAATATAGTGAAACCAGATCTGGCAGAAATGCTTATTATGAACTTTCCTGGAACTCAGCATACCTAGAAAAACTAAGTCCACCTCAGGCTGGTTTTGATTAACTAACTGCTGAACAGTTCTTTGTTACCCTCAGTAAGTGGAGTAAACACCTATATTAGAAACAAATCATACTCTCCAAGTAATGAAAAACGTACTTGTCAAGCTGTGACATTTTTATTTTCCGTTCTTGTATTTCATGGCTTCGTTTTATTTTCATCTTTTTTGTGTTGATTGGTTGATTTCTTCAATCCGAGTCTTTGTTACCAATATGAGAGGTTTATGTTGACATTTTGATCAACTTTTCAACAAGTATTTTAATTGATGTGCAACTATGTGTACCACAGTTGTAGCCTCTAGACTTTAGACATTAGAGATACAGCGTGGAAACAGGCCCCTCGTCCCACCGAGTCCGCATCGACCAGCGATCACTTCACACACCAGCACTATCCTACACGCGAGGGACAATTTACAATTTACAGAAGTCAATGAACCTATAAACCTGCAGGTCTTTGGAGTGCGGGAGGAAACCGGAGCACCCGGAGAAAACGCACACAATCACAGGGAGAACGAACGTTCATGGTCATAGGGCGGACACGGTGGCGCAGCGGTAGAGTTGCTGCCTTACAGCGAATGCAGCGCCGGAGACCCGGGTTCCATCCCGACTACGGGTGCCGTCTATACGAAGTTTGTACGTTCTCCCCGTGACCTGCGTGGGTTTTCTCCGAGATCTTCGGTTTCCTCCCACACTCCAAAGACGTGCAAGTTTATAGGTTAATTGGCTTGGTAAATGTAAAAATTGTTCCTAGTGGGTGTAGGGCAGTGTTAATGTGCGGGGATCGCTGGTCGGCGCGGACCCAGTGGGCCGAAGTCCCTGTTTCCGCGCTGTATCTCTAAACTAAACTAAACGTACAGACTCCATACAGACAGCACCCATAGTCAGGATCGAAGCTGGGTCTCCAGCTCTGTAAGAATGCGCCATTGTGCCACGCTGTAGAAAACTAACCAAACCACAGCTGCTGATCTAGGCTCCACTCCACACTCCTGTGCTCACTCACTAGCATTAGCAGCCAGTCCAGTAGTGGCTTGATGTTATCCTTGGACTCCAATCAGTTCCATTTCTTGCTTCCCCACCCCATCTCCATTACCCATACAACCAACCCTGCAATGACCTGAGATCGACACGTTTCTCATTCTGATCTCTGAGGTGTCCCTTGATTTTGAAACTCCACTCTTGGTGGCCCTAAGCCCAAGAATTCCCTCCCTTCATCCCTGCCGTTCACTTTTCTCCTCAAGGCATTAAAGTTTTGTCAAAAAATCAACTTTTTAGACGTTTATCTAATGTGGAATTTTGAACAGTATTTCCATGAAGTCACAGTGGCATCCAGCACACAGTGGCATTCAGCCCACCTGCTGATCAAGATGCCCCACCTACGTTAGTCCCACCTGCCCTTGTTTGGCCCATATCCCTCTAACCTTTCCTATCCGTGTACCTGTACGAATGGTTTGTAAATGTTGTGATAGTCCCTGCCTCAACTACCTTCCCTGGCAGCTTGTTCTATATACCGACCACCCTCTCTGTGAAAAAAGTTGCCTCTCAGGTTCCTATTCATTCTTTCCCATCTCACCGTAAACCTATCTCCTCTCGTTCTTGATTCCCCTGCCCTAGGTAAAAGACTCTGTGCATTCCCCCTATCTATTTTCTGTAATGTTTTACTATTTTATAGTTTTGGCTGCTGGTATTAAGATGATAAGAATAAGTTTATTGGCCAAGTATGTGCACATACCAGGAATATGCCTTAGTGCTCTGCTTGCAAGTGTCTTGGTGCTCCGCTCGAAGCAACCCCTATAGCTTGCATTGAAATAGATTGACACAAAATGCTGGAGTAACTCAGCGGGTCAGGCAGCATCTCTGGAGAGAAGGAATAGGTGATGTTTTGGGTCGAGACCCTTCATCAGACTGACAGTCAGGGAGGGTGAAACTAGAGTGTGGCAGAAATGGAGACTGAGGTGCAAATATGGTGACTAATGTTGTTTTGGGCATGATCGTGGCAATTGGGGAGAGGTGTGGAAGGTACACAGTTTAATCCAAGGAGCGAGCACGTCAGAAAGATGTTTGTCAACAGGTTCTCCCAGCTAGTTATAGGTATAGAGTCACACAACGTGGAAACAGGCCCTGCGGCCCCACTTGCCCACATTGACCAACACGTCCCACACCGACCGACATGTCCCATCCACACTCGTCCCACCTGGCTGCGTTTGGCCCATATCCCTCTAAACCTGTCCTATCCATGTACCTGTCTAAATGTTTTTTAAACGTTGCGATAGTGTCTGCCTCAACTACCTCCTCTGGCAGCTTCTTCCATACACCCACCACCCTTTGTGTGAAAAAGTTACCTCAGGTTCTTATTAATTCTGTCCCCCGCTCATCTTAAACCTGTTTCCTCTGTTTCTCGATTCCCCAACTCTGGGGAGGAGACTCTCCATTTACCCGATCCATTCCTGTCATAATTTTATACATCGCTACATTATCATCCCTCATCCTCCTACACTCCAAGGAATAGATAGAGCTCTTAAGGATAGCGGAGTCGGGGGGTATGGGGAGAATGCAGGAACGGGGTACTGATTGAGAATGATCAGCCATGATCACATTGAATGGCGGTGCTGGCTCGAAGGGCCGAATGGCCTCCTCCTGCACCTAATGTCTATTGTCTATTGTCCATAAACTCAACCTCTCCCTATAGCTCAGGCCCTCGAGTCCTGGCAACATTCGCGTTGATCTCTGCGCCCTTAAGGCACGCTATCTTACTTTTCTTTGGCACTGGGATAATAGTGTCCGGATCAGAAACAGTTACCATGTTTTGAAGGCATTTGCCTAGTCGTGGCTATCCCTCGAGGTCGAGGTTGGTGGTCTACGTTCTGAAGAACGAAGACGCCTGTGCGTGTGTTTGTTTAACGTGTAGTTGATGTTGCACTCCAAGAAGCACACGGTCCCTCACAAATCAATCAACTCATTCCAATGGCAAGGGTACCCAGACGATTGGAGCTGATGGATCTGTTGCAGCCTTCATCCGCCTTCAAAGCCGTTGAGTTCAAGATAACTTTGCCGCCTGGTCCGCCGTTGAGGTCTTGTAGGTTTGATCGTTCTTAGTCTGGTCCCTCATCCACAACCTTACCGCCATGGGTGGCCCTACCAGAAGCTAGCGCTTCCCACGGCATCGCTCTCGGAATCATGGGGGCACGCAAGCCTCTTCACATTTGCCTAGTACAGAGATAGGAAAGCAGTAGAGAGATACGACCTTAATGCAGGAAAATGGGATCAGCACAGGTAGGCGTTTGCCCGATCTATTCGGTTCACTACGCCTGTTTTAATATAAACACAGACAAATTATGGTAGGTAACAAATTGTAAAGCTAATACATGATTATTAAAAAAAAGAACATGACAGGAATTTCACCGAGTGCTGTTATGAACAGGTATTTATTCACGCTGTTATGAACAGTTTCATAATGGCATCCTTTGAAAGCAAAGGTTTCTGTTATTGGGTCAGTCTGACTCCCATTTCAGGCTGAAATCTTGTTTAAAAAAAAAACCATTTGGCATGTGAGTGCAAGTTCTTGTGGTGAACGAGCCATTTGAAATATAGTGAATGATTGTAGCTAAACGTAATGCAATTCATCACGATCATTAGTAGGTGAGATGCTTAGAAACGTAGCCTGGTGCACTAGAAGGAGCTGCTTGTTCCTGCATTGAAACTTGACTTATCTGAACAAAGATGCAGACCGGAAACAGGAAATTATATACAATTATCTTGATAAGTTGGAAGCTCAAGTTACTAATTTAATATTTTATAAATTATGACCTGCGTTACCTGCTCACCTACACCATCCCCTGCCCACCTCCAAACAACCACAGCTAATTTTCCCCATTAATGCTTAACAAAAGATCTAATAACCAGTCTGCAATTAGCTGTTGTCCCGATTGCACACCAGCATTTTCATAAGATATTGACTGGCGAGAGTTATTTATACTGCATAATGTTTCCTTTGTTGGCGTAGGGCTGTACAGTGCACACCATACCAAATCTAATAGATTCTCAATTAGCAGCCAATTTCCACAAGGATGTGGGGGAGAGGATCTACTGAGACAGACAGTTTACTTTAGTATTGTCATGTGTTTGAGATGCAAATGTGTTGTACAGTGAAAAGCTTTTTTTCTTGCGTGCTATTCTGTCAGTGAAAAAACCATACATGATTACAATCAAGCTGTCCACGGTGTACAGATACCTACAGGGTAATGGGTATAACATTTAGTGCAATATAGTTGAGTTAAGTTTAGTTTATTGTCACGTGTACCAAGGCACAGTGTACAAGTCCAGTAAAGTCCGATAGATCGAAGGTCTCCAATGAGGTAGATGGGAGGTCAGGACAGCTCTCTCGTTGGTGATAGGATGGCAGCTGGGAAGAAACCATCCCTGAATCTGGAGGTGTGCATTTTCAAACTTCTGTACCTCTTGCCTGATGGGAGAGGGGAGAAGAGGGAGTGACCGGGGTGAGACTGGTCCTTGATTATGTTTCTGGCCTTGCCGAGGCAGCATGAAGTGTAGATGGAGTCAATGGAAGGGAGGTTGGTTTGTGTGATGGTCTGGGCTGCGTCCACAATTCGCTGCAATTTCTTGTGGTCTTGGACGGAGATATTCCCAACCCGTGCTGTGATACATCCCGCATCTGTAGAAGTTGGTGAGAGTTGTTGGGGACATGCCGAACTCCCTAAGCCTTCTAACGAAGTATAGGTGTAATATTAAATATTAAATATAGAAAATATTAAATTTATAATTCAAGCTTCAAACTTTGCAGAAAATCACTCTGGTTTCAATGCAGAAGAGCCCATCCATCAGCACTGTAAATGCTGATGTTACATAGGATTTACATGTGAATAAAAATATTTGTTTAGTTTTAGTTTAGTTCAGTTTAGAGATACAGCGTGGAAACAGGCCCTTCAGACCACCGTGCCAACCAGCGATCCCCGCACACTTATACTTTCCTAAACACACTATGGACTATATACAATTATACCAAGCCAATTAACCTACAAACCTTTGGATCTTTGGAGTGTGGGAGGAAACCGGAGTTCCCGGAGAAAAACCCACGCAGGTCACGGGGAGAACGTACAAACTCCATACAGACAGCGCCATAGTCGGGATCGAACCCGGATCTCTGGCGCTGTAAGGCAGCAACTCTACCGTAGCGCCACCGTACGGCCCCATCTGCCACTTTGTATATTTGATTTGAATTCGTTTTTCTTTACTTTGGTTTGGTAGGGAAAACGTGATGAAATAAGCTGTGGACACGTTTTGGAGTGAAAGAAATTTATAACAGGGTAGAAATTCATTGGGCCTCTTTAGTGCATTTTGGAGTCAAAGCTTTTCCTGGTCAAATCTGAAGACATTTTGCTAAATCAACAGATCAGTTTGGAAAGTAGTAAACAGTGCAGATTAAATAATAAACACAGTTCAGAATTTATTATTTTTTGTACATAATGTATAAATCTTGGAGCGCTTGTCATTTATGTTCAACAGTGCCTGTGGGGACTTTATGTTGACAACGCGTCTAAAACTGAAAAGGGTGAATGGGTTTCTGTGCAGAACAGGGTGTAAAGGTTTCATGCGTTGCAACAGGGCATTGTGCTGCCATTTCCAGTATTTCTGGATTTCAAAGGGGTTTCATCTGAATTTTAGAATTCATTTTATTCCGTAGGTAATTTAGTTTAGTTTAAAGATACAGGTCCACCACCGATTTCCCAGCAACTGATGGTCCACACCCCACCGCCCACCCCCGCTTTAATCCAGACCATGTTATGAGGGTGCACATGAAATCCCCCCTCCCCCCCGAAAACTTGGTGCCTCGGCCGGGCGAGGCAGGCGATCTCGACCTCATCGGGACTTCCGCGGCCGATCAGCGGGTCAGATTTCCCCTTCCTGCAGCCGGGGCTCCGGAACTCCGGCCCAGCCAGAGGCGGCAGATTTGTTCCCATAGCCGATCTCCATGGCCAACTTTGTGGGCCGGTGCCTCGGCCCTGACCTCTGTTGGTCCTGTGAAACAGATAATGCGGCTAGACGCTGGAACCAAGGGTGCCGGAAAATCGCTGGTGGTCTTGTGTAGCATTTAAACAAGCCCTTCTGCCCACCATGAATCACCTGTTTACACTGTGTTATCCCACTTTCTCATCCACTCCTTACACACTCGGAGCAACTTCACACAGGCTAATTAACATAAAAACCCGCACACCTTTAGGTTGTGGGAAGAAATCGGAGCACCCGGAGGAAACCCACGCAGCCAGAGAGAACGTGCAGACTCTGCACAGACAGCACCCGAGGCCGGGATGGAACCCTGGGTCTCTGGCGCTGTGAGGCAGCGGCTCTGCCACCCTACCTGGATGAATTTGAAAATTGTTATGTTTTGCTCTATTAGAAATCTTTAAATATGGTAGTTGCTTCATTTACTGTAGTGGTAGCCAACTGAAGGCATGTTCATCTTTAGTTTAGTGTAGAGATATAGTGCGGAAACAGGCCCTTCGGCCCACCGGGTCCGCGCCGACCACCGATCCCCACACATTAACACTACCCTACACCCACTAGGGACAATTTTTACATTTACCAAGCCAATTACCCTACAAACCTGCACGTCTTTGGAGTGTGGGAGGAAACCAAAGATCTCGGAGAAAACCCACACAGGGCACGGGAGAACGTACAAACTCCGTACAGACAGCACCCGTAGTCGGGATCGAACCTGGATCTCTGACGCTGCATTCGCTGTGAGGCAGCAACTCTGCCGCTGCGCCACCGTGACCGTCATAACCCAGCAAATCTTTGAAGGTTTCAGAGCTACAGACGTTATGGGGAGAAGGCAGGAGAATGGCGTTAAAAGGGAGAGATAGATCAGCCATGATTGAATGGCGGAGTAGACTTGATGGGCCGAATGACCTAATTCTGCTCAGAGCTTATGAAGGTACGAATTTGCTGGATTGAGATTCTGCAGTTGGACTGCCTTTTTTCCCAAGAATGCTTCAGAGCAAACCAGTAGAGCAACCATGCATCATGTTATTGCCCTGCATCTCTTTCTCGTGCCTGGTTTTGGTGTGCATTTGGTTGGAGCATCTCTGCCATGTTCGAAACTTAAATGTCCAGTTAAAACTTAAACATGGACTCATCACCATCGATGAGCAGCAATAGATAGATTTGATGCACAGAGTCTTTTATCCAGAGCAGCGGAATCAAGAACCAAAGGATATGGGTTTAAGGTGAGGGGGAAAGATTTAACAGAAACCTGAGCGGCAACTTTTTCGCACAGAGGGTGGTGGGTGTACGGAATGAGCTGCCAGAGGAGGTAGCTGAGGCAGGTACTATAACAACAATTAAAACACATTTGGACAGGTACATGGACAGAAAAGATTTAGATAAAGGGATATATGCCAAAATTGGGCAGGTTGGACTAGTGTAGATGGGGCAGCTTGCTTGGAATGGGCAAGTTGGGCCGAAGGGCCTGTTACGAAGGGCTGCATGACATCACCTTTGGATTTCTGGGTCCGTGTCACAGAATCAAATAGTGATAAAGGACCAGTCACCAAGTCTGCGATGATCACCAAGTCTGCGATGATCTTTACACTAAACTCACCCTAATAGAATTTTCTCCCCACATTTGTTGGGTGGTACAGTGGCACAACGGCAGAGCTGCTGCCTTACAGGGCCCGAGGCCCGGGTTCGATCCTGAGTCCGGGTGCTGTCTGTACAGAACTTGTGCATTCTCCCTGTGACCACCTGGGATTTCTCTGGGTGCTCCGGTTTCCTCCCACACTCCAAAAACGTACAGGTTTGTAGGTTAATTGGCTTTGGTAAAAATTGTTAATTGTCCCTGGTGTGTAGGATGGTGGTAGTGTAAGGGGATCGCTGGTCGGCGTGGACACGGTGGGCCGAAGGGCCTGTTTCCGCGCTGTATCCCTAAAGTCTAAAGTAAATTTCCATCAGTGCTCCCCTGATCCACTCATTCACGGCAACCAACCTGCCACTAGTGGCAATGAACCTACCAACCTGCACATTTCTGAGGTGTGGGAGGAATCCAGAACACTAAGACGAAACCCATGCAGTCACGCGGAGAACATGCAAACTCCACACAGCCAGCACCCGAGCACAGGATTGAACTAAGGTCACTGGAGTTGTGAGGCAGCAACTCTAATAGGTGCTTAAAAAAAAAATGTGTCACCATAATGTTTAACACCCATAAAGTCATACAGCACAGAAGTAGGCCCTTTGGCCTCGACCGTGCCGACCAAGATGGCTGACCATGCTGTCCAAGATACACCATCAGAACAAGTCCCATTTGCATGCGTTTGGCCCATATCCTTCTAAACCTTATATGCTTCATCTTGCTCAATAAATCGTTAAACCTTTGAACGTACAGGTTTGTAGGTTAATTGGCTTGGTATAAATGTAATATTGTCCCTTGTATATGTAGGGTAGTGTTAATGTGCGGGGATCGCTGGTTGGTGTGGACTCAGTGGGCCGAAGGGCTTGTTTCCACACTGTATCTCTGAACTAAACTAAACTAAACTTTATAGTTGGCACCTTTGAACTTGATAGAATTGACGATAATCATAATTAAGATTAAAAAACATTGACAAAGGTGCCTTACCTCCCGACTTTATTTAAGTTGCAGATGGAGCTTTGGAAAAAATATGTCAAAGAATGTTATGTGTTTTATTTGGCAGTAACCTTTGAGTAAAATGGAAAAAGTTTTTTTTTTTCGTTCAAATATTCTGATTTAACTCCAAAATCTGCATGTAGTTTTCTGCAAAATTCTGTCAGGGATCAACTCCTGGATATGTATTTTCCCCCCTCTCATTCCTATTATTTTGGAAATTCTGCTTCAGATTTGGATCAAAATCAGCTTTGATATGTTCTTGTTTGCCTCGAACCTTGCTGCACAAACCGTGAAACCATTTCCTATCTGAGTGCTCTCAGTTCTCTCTCATTGCTTGGTATAGTTTACCACTGAATAATGTTTAATCTTCTACTTTAAGAAAAATTAGCAGCCCATCACTCAGAGTAATTCATTACATAAAGTGCTTTAGGAAAAAAAACTGCAGATGCTGGTTTAAATCGAAGGTAGACACAAAGTGTCTACATAAAGTGCTTTGATGGGCAATATATAGATAAAATATAGTTTCGTTTTAGAGGTACAGCATTGAAACAGACCATTCAGCCCACTGAGTCCGCACAGACCATCGATCACCCGTGTACTAGTCCTATCCTACACGCAAGGAACAATTTAAAGGAGCCAATTAATCTGCAAACCTATACGTCTTTGGAATGTGGGAGGAAACCGGAGCCCCCAGAGAAAACCCACGCAGTCACGGGGAGAATGTACAAACTCCGTACAGACAGCATCCGTGGTCAATATTGAACTTGGGTCTGTGGCACCGGAAGGCAACGACTCTACCGCTGCACCACTGGACAGTCCTGTTAAATTCCTCTCTTCTTTCCCCATCAGTTTGCACAGAATCAGCAAGATAAGGACTATTCCTTTGTGACTGAGGGCTTTCAGCTTTATGTAGATCTATCAACATCTTTATCCATTGTCTCACAGCACTGCATAGCTTTACCTTTCCAGTTTTTTTTGAAAATAATCCTTGTTGCAAGATTAAACCCAAATGTAACTGATGGGCCCCTGGGGCATGATCTGAATATGACCAATTTAGCACTAATTGCTAACGTGCATTTAAGAACATTTCCCTTAAATAGCCGGTGCTTCGATTCAGAACGTTTCTGTGGTGGGACACCATGTGCACATGATTAACCTCGCTGTTGGCAAGATTCCAACATTTCTAACCTCGATTTTAAATGTGCTGCAGCTATTTGCACCAATTTAGCCCCAAACCTGGCTCTGCATAATCCAAAAGGCCCTGTGACAAAGTGGTGAACATCTTCAATACTTTCCCCTGTAACCGCAGGAGATGCAACACCTGTCCCGATACTTCCTCCCTCGACTCCATCCAGGGACCCCGATAGTCCTTTCAGGTGAGGCAGAGGTTCGCTTGCACCTCCTCCAACCTCATCTACTGGGTGGTGCAGCGGTAGAGTTACTGCTTTACAGCAAATGCAGCGCCGGAGACCCAGGTTCGATCCTGACTATGGGTGCTGTCTCTATGAAGTTTGTATGTTCTCCCCGTGACCTGCGTGGGTTTTCTCCAAGATCATCTGGTTTCCTCCCACATTCCAAGGACGTACAGGTTTGTAGGCTAACTGGCTTGCGGGGATCGCTGGTCGGCGCGGACCCGGTGGGCCGAAGGGCCTGTTTCCGCGCTGTATCTCTAAATTATACTAAACTACTGAATCCGTTGTTTCCGGTGTGGACTCCTATATATCGGCAAGATCAAGCGCAGGCTCGGCGATCGTTTCGCTGATGAGGTACTCTCATCTGCCTTGCCCTAAGTGATGTCCCGGTTACCAGGCACTTTAACTCCCCTTCCCTTTCCCACACTGACCTTTCTGTCCTGGGCCTCCTCCACTGTCAGAGTGAGGCCACACGCAAATTAGAGGAACCGCACCTCATATTTCGCTTGGGTGCTTTCCAACCCTGCTCAAAATTTCAAGTTCCCTGCCCTCTCCCACCCTAGGTGCTACTAGTTCCACTGTTTGCTTCCTTGTATCCCTTCATTATCACCTCTTCCCCAGCCAACAATGGGTCATTGTGGGCTCCACCCTTCCTTGGTCATCTGTTGCCGGCCCTCCTTTGTTCTGGCCTTTACATACCTCCACTTCCCTCCCCTCCACTTGCAGTCTGAAGAAACATTGCCCATCCCTTTTCCCCAGACCTCAGCCTGGCTTGCTGAGGTCTCCAGCACTTTGTGTCTACCTCTTTCTCTTGATTCTTCTGGGTAGAAAATATCAATATTTGCATGTACTGTAAGCCTTCAGCGGTGCTGGCTCAAAGGGCCAAATGGCCTCCTCCTGCACCTATTTTCTATGTTTCTCATTAGCTTCCAACTTTGGACTGAATCAGGCGTTTGGTATTTGCAGAGTGGGTGGTTCAAAGTCAATCTGATAAATGGAAGGCAGGGTAAAGAATTTTGTAGATTTTTCCCATAGATAATTATTGAAGAATGAACATAATTTTACTTTATGCAACGTTCTCCTCCGTCCTTCTTGAAAGTGTTGTGTACAGTTCTCCTGCACACCAGGATATCTCATGTATCTTGCTGACATAAAGGGCACTAGATTAACTTCCCAGTGTTACGGGAAAGATATTGTCAAGCTTGAAAGGGTTCAGAGGAGATTTACAGGGATGTTGCCAGGACTAGAGAGAGTGAGTTACAGGGAGAGGTTGAGTAGGCTGGTAATATATTCCTTGGAGCGCAAGAGGATGAGGGGCGATGTTATTATAGAGGTGTATAAAATCATGAGAGGAATAGATCGGGTAGATGGACAGAATCTCTTGCCCAGAGTAGGGGAACCGAGGACCAGAGGACATAGGTTCAAGGTGAAGGGGAAAAGATTTAATAGGAATCTTTCTCACACAAAGGGCAGTGGGTATATGGAACGAGCTGCCAGAGGAGGTAGTTGAGGCTGGGACTATCCCAACGTTTAAGAAACAGTTGGACAGGTACATGGATAGGACAGGTTTGGAGGATTATGGACCAAACGCAGGCAGGTGGAATAACTTCCCAGTGTAACAGGAAAGATGTTGGCATGCTTGAAAGGGTTCAGAGAAGATTTACGAGGATGTTGCCAGGACTCGAGGGACTGAGCAATAGGGAGAGGTTGAGCAGGCTAGGGTTTTGTTCCTTGGAGCGCAGGAGGATGAGGAGGTAGTTGACGCAGGTACTATCACTACGTTTAAGAAACATTTAGACGGGTACATGGATCGGGTAGGTTTAAGTAGGCAGGTGGGACTAGTGTAGATGGAACATGTTGGTCAGTGTGGGAAAGTTGGGCTGAAGGGCCTGTTTCCATGCTGTATCACTCCATAACTCTATCTTCGCTGACTGAATAGCTTGCAACAAAAAGCTTTTTCCTGTACCTCGGTAATAATAAATAATAATGATTATTATAAACTCTTAATAAGAACATGGCTTGTAGCTAGGGTTGCCAACTGTCCCGTATTAGCCGGGACATCCCATATTTTGGGCTACATTCGTTTGTCCCGTACGGGACTGCCCTTGTTCCCTAATAGGCCTGGGAGACGCTGTAGGCCCCAACACTGTCGGCCCGGACACTGTAGGCCCTGACGCTGTAGGTCCCGACATTTTCAGTCCCGACACTCTAGGTTTCTGACATTTTAGCTCTGGACAGTCTAGGTCTGGAGGCCCGGGTGCCGCCTAACGGAGGTTGCCTAGCAACCCTCCTCCCAGCCTGGGCGGCCGCCATTGTTGGAGCGGGAGCATGTGGCGGCTAGCTGGGTGAGATCATGTGGGGCGCGGGGCGGTGACGTCACCTTGTCCCATATTTGGGAGTGAGATCGTTGGCACCCCTACTTGTAGCTTGAGATACAATGAAAAGCTGAGAATTTGATTTTATTTGAGTGGGGATCATTTGACTCCAGATCTTGGAAATATTTTTGTTACCCTAGCTGTGAGTCTTGCATTGTGTTGAATTGTATTTTTGACATCAGATCGACTGTTAAAGAGACATAACAAACCTGGTACTTCCTCGTATTTCTTTGAACTCTTTCACAAGATTGTATGGGCAGTCATGAAACTAAACTCTTGTCGAAGAGAGGAGGAGAACTTCTTCAAGGAGGAGAAATCACAGTGGAGCAACAGGTAGTGTAAGAAAATAACTGCAGATGCTGGTACAAATCGAAGGTACTTATTTCACAAAATGCTGGAGTAACTCAGCAGGTCAGGCAGCATCTCAGGAGAGAAGGAATGGGTCACAAAATGCTGGAGTAACCCAGCAGGTCAGGCAGCATCTCAGGAGAGAAGGAATGCGCAGTCATGAACACCGTTACCTCTTCATCGCACTTTCAGTGTATATTTAAAATGATTTCTTCTTTTCTCCTCTTTCTCTCCGTGCTAGGAATCTCGGCGAGCTGATCGACAAATTTATGGGCGATTTCAGAGCTCAGGGCCCGCCGAAGCCGAGCCCTGGTGATGGTGGAGTGGTGCTCCCCAGCTGTGCCGACCTGTTTGTCTACTACAAGAAGTGCATGGTGCAGTGCTCCCAACTCAGCACCGGCGAACCCATGATTGCTCTGACCACCATCTTCCAGAAATACCTGCGCGAATACGCATGGAAGATCCTCTCCGGAAACCTGCCCAAGTGAGCGTGAGATGAGTTTGAACTAGTCATTACTCCAAAATGCTGGAGTAACTCAACGGGTCAGGCAGCAGCATCTCCGGAGGGAAGAAATTGGTGACGTTTCGGGTCCAGACTGAAGAAGGGTCTCGACCCAGAGTCACCCATTCCCGAATGGTCTCGACCTGAAACGTCACCCATTCCTTCTCTCCAGAGATGTTGCCTGACCCACTGAGTTACTCCAGCATTTTGTGTCTACCTTGGATTTAAACCATTATCTGCAGTTTATTTTCCTACACATTACTTCAAGTAACCCTTGCTATTCCTCTCTCTCCATCCCTTCCGTTCCCAGTTCTCCGATCTAGTCATACTGTCTCCGACTACATTTTATCTCTGTTTGCTTTGTTGTTTATCTTCTCCCAGCTAACAATGATCTATTCTACATTTTCCTTAATCCACATTCCCTTTGCCCTGTTTTCACACCTTTACACTTTCTTATCCATGTATCTCCCTCCCTCCTGACGTCAGTCTGAAGAAGGGTCTTGACACGAAATGTCACCCATTCCTTCTCTCCAGAGATGCTGCCTGACCCGCAGTTACTGCAGCATTTTGTGTCTATGCAGAGAAATTCCTTTGCAATCAACTACTGCAAATGATTACTCAGTTTTCCCAATCTTCAAACGAGAGGAATAGATCAGGTAGGAAAAAAAACTGCAGACACAAAACTGCTGAAGTAACTCAGCGGGTCAGGCAGCATCTCTGGAGTGAAGGAATGGGTGATGTTTCAGGGCAGGACCCGCCCCCTCCCCTGACATCAGTCTGAAGAAGGGTCTCAACCCGAAACGTCACCCGTGCTGCCCGAGGGCTATTTGGAGGAAATCTGCAGTTTTCAGCTTTTGATGTACTGGAGTCCAAATGTTATTCATGCTAATGATGTCAGGGATGGAAAGGATACGGTTTACCACAAAAAATATTTATTATTTATTAGGGTCAACAAAAGACTCAAATAAAACTCTGCTGTTTCCAGATTTGGTATGTTTAGTACATCAAATACAGGCAGAAAGAGCAACTGGTCTTAATTGGAATGGACTGCAGTCATTTACACCATATATGGTACTGCACAGATTTAGGTCGTCATGTTGCGTGCAGACTTTTGGTGAGCTTTTTATTCAACGTTGTTCGTGGTATCCAGAACGTTTATTGAACCTGAAAGACTTAATAATGGTCAATGAACACATTTTCTTCAAAGTCATCCACTGCGTGAAAAATGAAATGGGAAATCATCCCATCTGCCTTGTGCTCAATATAATCACTCTTTCAGATGTAAGGGGCTTAATGAATATGTGCACTGTGCAAAGAGATATCAATCATTAAACTTAATACATCCCACATGGTTAATTTTGAGTTTGAACTAGGTTACTTTTATGGGAGGAAGTGCTTCAACTGAAAATACTTTAACGATTTGGAAAAAGCAAATATTGAAGACCAGGGAAATATAAGTTCCTGTGGAAACATGGAACTGCAGATGCTGGTTAACCCAAAAAGATACAAAGTGCTGGACTGACTCGGTAGGTCAGGCAGCATCTCTGGAGAACATGATGGGTCTTCGACTCAAAATGTCACCCATCCATGTTCTCCAGGGATACTGAAGATAGACACAAAATGCTGGAGTAACTCAGCGTTTCAGGGAGCATCTCTGGAGAGAAGGAATGCCACCTGTCCTGCTGCAGTACTCCAGCATTTTGTGTGTATCGGTGTAAACCAGCATCTGCAATCCCTTCCTACACATTTCTCCAGAGATGCTGCCTGTCCCGCTGAGTTACTCCAGCATTTTGTGTCTTGTGGTGTAAACCAGCCTCTGCAGTTGGTTCCTACACATTTCCCCAGAGATGCTCCCGAACCCTCTGAGTTACTCCAGCACTTTATGTCCTTTAACAAAAAAAGGACTTCTGTAGTGGCGAGCTGAGAGGCAGCTTAGTTTCGAGATACAGCATGGAAACAGGCCCTTTGGCCCACCGAGTCCGCGCCAACCAATGATTACCCGTACCCAAGTTCTATGGTATCCCAGTTTTACATCCTACACACCGGGTACAATTTACAGAAGCTAACCTTCTTCTTTCGTGTCCATCATCTGTGTTTCATATGTTCCATCACTGTCATCGTCCGTCCTGAAAAGGGCGCAAGCTTCCGTCGACAATCAGTGGGAACCATCACTTGTACCGTAGACGGTGGTGGCAGCACAATTAGCTCAGGGCACTTCCAGTTTCCAGCCCCGCGATGTGGACGACAGAAGCCAATTAACCTACAAACCTGCACGTCATTGGAAAGTGTGAGGAAACCGGAGCACCCGGAGGAAACCCACGCAGCCACAGGGAGAACGTGCAAACTCCACACAGGCAGCACCCGAGGGCAGGATGGAATCCGTGTTTTTATTTTTTTATATTATATATTTATAATATTGTCTTATATATTTTTTAATTTATGTTTAATTTAGTTTAGAGATACAGCACGGTAACAGGCCCTTCGGCCCACCGAGTCTGCGCCGACCAGCAATCCCTGCACATTAACACTATCACACACACACACTAGGCACAATTTATAATCTTAACGAAGCCAATGAATCGACAAACCTGTACGTCTTTTCTTTCTCCTCAGAACCACAAGTAGCAGCGGTGGCCTGACCATTTCCAGTCTGCTGAAGGAGAAGGAGGGTTCAGAGGTGGCAAAGTTCACACTGGAGGAGCTCTGCCTCATCTGTAGTATCCTCAGCACTGCTGAGTATTGCCTGGCCACAACACAACAGGTGAGTGTCCTTTGCAATGTTAGCACACATTTCGAGAGGACCAGAATATAAGGCACTGGTCAGGCCACATTTGGAGTATTGTGAGCAGGTTTGGGCCCCATATCTGAGGAAGGATGTGCTGGTGTTGGAGAGGGTCCAGAGGAGGTTTACGGGAATGATCCTAGGAATTATTGGCACTGGGCCTGTACTCGCTGGAGTTTAGAAGGATGTGCGAGGGGGAACCTCATTGAAACGTGCCGAATAGTGAAAGGCCTGGATAGAGTGGATGTGGAGAGGATGTTTCCACTAGTGGGAGAGTCGAGGTCCAGAGGGCAAGGCCTCAGAATTAAAGGATGTACCTTTATGAAGATGAGAAGAGATTTCTTCAGCGAGAGGGTGGTGAATCTGTGGAGCTCATTGCCCCAGAAGGCTGGAGAGGCCAAGTCATTGGGTATTGTTAGGACGGAGATTGACAGATTCTTGAGTAGTTGGGCGTCAAGGGCTTTGGGGCGAAGGCAGGAGAATGGGGTTGAGAGGAGAAGATAATTCAGCCATGATTGAATGGCGGAGTAGACTTGATGGGCCGAATGGCCTAATAGTGCGGCACGGTGGCGCAGCGGTAGAGTTGCTGCCTTATAGCGAATGCAGCGCCGGAGACTCAGGTTCGATCCTGACTACGGGCGCCGTCTGTACGGAGTTTGTACGTTCCCCCCATGACCTGCGTGGGTTTTCTCCAAGATCTTCGGTTTCCTCCCACACTCCAAAGACGTTCAGGTTTGTAGGTTAATTAGCTTGGTATAAATGTAAATTGTACCTATTGTGTGTAGGTGGTTTGAAGGGCCTGTTTCTGCACTGTATCTCTAAACTAAACTAGACAGCGTGAAGCATGCTGGCCTTGTGATACGCAGTTCTATTTATGTTGAGTGTGGTTATCCTAAGATTTATCCTTGGGGATTTTCCGTCGATTGATTCTGTAAAGACAGGCCTGAAACAGTAATTCTTTTCCAGTACAGGTATGTAGGTTAATTGGCTGTGTAAATGTAAAAAAATTGTCCCTAGTGGGTGTAGGATAGTGTTAATGTACGGGGATCGCTGGGCGGCACGGACTTGGTGGGCCGAAAAGGCCTGTTTCCGGCTGTATATATATGATATATGATATGATACAGGTAGCCCTGAATAAATAGTTTTGCTATGCTTGTTTTAATAAGGCTCATTAATCATTTCAGTGAGCGATAGACACAAAATGCTGGATTAACTCAGCAGCACAGGCAGCATTTCTGAAGAGAAGGAGTGGGTGATATTTTGGGTCGAGCCCCATTTTCAGACTGAGTCTGCAAAAGGGTAGAGACCCGAAACGTCACCCATTCCTTCTCTCCAGAGATGCTGCCTGCCCCGCTGAGTTACTCCAACATTTTGTGTCTATCTTCGGTTTAAACCAGCATTTGCAGTTCCTTCCTACACATTTCAACGAGTGACTTGAATCACATTGCTTGTTGCATTAATGGGTCTGTTTTGCACAGAGGTAGACTGTACCCCTTAGCTGAACTGGTATGATTTGATAAGACACAAAGTGCTGGAGTATCTCAGCATGTCAGACAGCATCTCTAGAGAACATGGATAGGTGACGTTTCAGATCAGGAGCCTTTTTTGAAAAGGATCCTGACTCAAAATGTCACCTATTCATGTTTAGTTTAGAGACAGTGTAGAAACAGGCCCTTAGGGGCAGTCACAGTGGTGCAGCGGTAGAGCTGCTGCCTTACAGAGCCTGCAGCACTGGAGACCCGGGTTCCTTCCCGACTACGGGTGCTGTCTGTACGGAGTTTGTACCTTCTCCCCGTGACCTGCGTGGGTTTTCTCCGAGATCTTCGGTTTCCCCCCACACTCCAAAGACGTACAGGTATAAAGGTAAATTGACTTGGTATAAGTGTAAATTGTCCCTAGTGTGTGTAGGATAGTGTAATTTGCAGGGATGGCTGGTCGGTGCGGACGGTGGGCTGAATGGCCTATTTCCGCACTATCTCTAAACTAAACTAAACTGAACTAAACTAAACCAAACCATTCCATTAACCACCCATTCACACTAGTTCTATGTCATCCCACGTTTGCACCCTGTACACTAGGAGCAATTTGCAGAAGCCGGCCAACTTACAAACCTGCACGTCTTTGGAATGTGGGAGGAATCCGTTTTTTGCTTTAGTTAATGCAGCCGGCTGAGCTGAGTTTGTTCAAATATGGGCATGTGCGTACCTTCCTGATCTGTGCGGCTCAATAATTCATTAGGAAAAGTCATTCAGTCATCGCCAGACTGCTTTCCACTGTGGGTATATCCCCACAAGCTGGATGGAGACTGGCCAAGTGCTTCCAGCTTGAGTCTGTCATCTAGCTTTGTAAATGCTTCTGCAGTCTTATAGTTACGTTACAGTTCAGGAACTCCACGAGTTCATGTTATCAGCAGACATAATAACTTGAAAAATATGATCAAGCTCTCACATTAGTTTTGTTAAGTTTAGTTTATTTACATGTGTACAGTGAAAAGCTTTTTTTGTTGCGTGCCAACCAGTCAGCGGAAAGATGATTACAATAAAGCCAAAAATACATTCAGCCAAGACTATACATGATTACAATCGAGTGGTCCACAGTAGAACAAAGGGGAAGATATCGAGAGCATAATATATAATAATTAAACAATAATATAGCAATTGTCTTCTCGTTTCCTTAGTTTAGTTCATTGTCACGTGTACCGAGGTACAGTGAAAAGCTTTTGTTGTGTGCTATCCAGTCAGCGGAAAGATGATTACAATCAAGCCATCCACAGTGTGCAGATACAGGAGAAAGGGAATAACATTTAGCGCAAGATAAAGTCCAGTAAAGCCTGATTAAAGATAGACGAAGATCTCCAATGAGGTAGATGGTAGCTCAGGGCCCTTCAGTTGCCTGATAACAGCTGGGAAGAAACTGTCCCTGAATCTGGAGGTGTGCGTTTTCACACTTCTGTACCTCTTGCCTGATGGGAGAGGGGAGAAGAGGGAGGGGGTGAGACTGGTCCTTGATCTTGCTGCTTGCCGTGGCAGCGTGAAGTGTAGATGGAGTCTAACTGCATTAATGAATGACTCGGCCAATCAATAACGGAACCTACTTATCACGTTGATCTTTTCATCTTACCTTTTAAATTGCTGTAAGTTGGGGAAAAGAGAAATGAGTTGACATTGCAACACTAAAAAAACACAGATGCCAGAAACGTAGTTTTAAAAAACCCAAGAAAACATTGGAAATAAAGACACAAAGTGCTGGAGTAGAAGTGGACCAGAGGACATAGGTTCAAGGTGAAGGGGAAAAGATTTAATAGGAATCTGAGGGGTAACTTATTCACGCAAAGGGTGGTGGGTGTATGGAACGAGCTGCCGGAGGAGGTAGTTGAGGCTGGGACTATCCCAACGTTTAAGAAACAGTTAGAGAGACAGGTACATGGATAGGACAGGTTTGGAGGTATATGGTCTAAGCGCAGTCAGGTGGGACTAGTGTAGCTGGGACATGTTGGCCGTTGTGGGCAAGTTGGCCGAAGGGCCTGTTTCCACACTGTATCACTCTATGAGTAACTCAACGGATCTGGAGAATACGGATAGGTGATGTTTTGGGTCGGGACCCCTCTTCAGACTGTCTAAAGAAGGGTCCCTACCCGAAACATCTCCCATCCATAGTCTTTTGTTGTAAACCAGCATCCGCAGTTCATTGTTTCTTCATCTTATTTCTCGGCTATTAAATCATGTCTTTTTTACCTGATGGGCAATCTATTTCCTTTCAATGAACTTGATACCTATGGAAAAATACCCATCTAGCATGAAGAGTAGGTTGTCAAGTTGGAGATTACTTCACAGGTTAATTCACAGTCTTTTTAAGTCAACCATTGATTATCTTTTTTTTACAAAGGATCGGTTTGAATAATAAAATGTATATTATTGTATGAATATTGATTTCTCTTGTATCAAGTAACCCTTGCATTCCCTCTCTCTCTGTACCTCCATCACCCTAGTCCTGCTGTTCCTATCCCTACGTTATCACCTCTTCCACAGCCAACAATGGACCATTGTGGGCTCCACCTTTCCTTGGTCATCGGTGCCGGCTCTGATTTGTTCCGAACCTTTTCATACCTCTAGTTCCCCTCTCCCCCGACTCTCAGTCTGAAGAAGGGTCTCGGCACGAAACGTCACCTGTTCCTTTAATCCAGAGGTGTAGCCTGACCCGCTGAGTTGCTCCAGCATTCTGTGTCTTATCTTTTGAGTAATCAGGAATCGGTTCCATTTCGTTTTTCTGGTGGCAATCTTTCCTGAGCCGACTGCAGCCGGTCGGTCGGTCAGTCGGTCAGTCGGCCGGTACTCTGCTTGTGTGGAGCTGCAGCTCTGACTTCAAGCGGATTATCAAGTTGTCACTCAGAACTGTTCGTTGAGAGGAGAGAAAACAAGCACGGCTGCAGTTGTGAATGCTTCCCTTAGCTCCTCGATTCCTGGCAAAGGACGGAGTGCGGGCATGTGTACAAACGCACGCACAAACCGAGGGCTGCAGTCTCAGAGTAAATCCTTTTCACACCATGAACATGACTCTCACACCGTTGGGAAATTGCAAGCAATTATAAAAGGCCGTGTGATCTCCTCGCTGGTATCCGGTGTTTGTTTTAATTTAACATGTTCATTAGACTGTAGCAAGACATTGGCTGTGCACTAGGCAGCTCTCAATTCCTACTGGGTAATGAGGTTCAGATCTGCCTCTCAAACAAGTGGGCTCGAAATCCTCATCAGGCCGAGATTTAAAGCCAAACCGTCAAAAATAATTATCATCAACATTAACTGTTTGGGCAAAGATTCAACTCTTTTTTTTAAGTAATAAAATTGACATATTAACCCGGGTTTGCAACAAAAGGCAGAGATTGACAGCTTCTTGATTTGTCCAGGTGTCGGGGGTGGTAGGGAGAAGACAGGAGAATGGGATTGAGAGGGAAAGATAGATCAGCCATGATTGAATGGCGAGTAGACTTGATGGGCCAAATTGGCCTAAATTCTGCTCCTAGAACTTATGAACTTATAGCAAGCACATAGCACGATGTCATGTAAACCAAAGATAGACACAAACTGCTGAAGTCTATCATCGGGTCAGACAGCATCTCTGGAGAAAAGGAACAGGTGACATTTTGGGTTGGAACCCTTCTTCACACTGAAAGTTGAAGGGGGCGGGGGATGAGACACTGGAGAGAGGAAAAGGCGAGAACAGATCAGGGCCGGCAACAGATGACCAAGGAACGGTGGAACCCACAATGGCCCATTGTTGGCTGGGGAAGAGGTGATAACGAGGGGATACAGGGATGTGAACAGTGGAACCAGTGGAACGACTGGGGTGGGGAAGGAGGTAGGGGTAGAGAGAGGGAATTCACGGATTACTTGAAATTCGGGAAATCTACGTACATGTGGCCGGGCTGTTAGTTGCCCATGTGAAATATGAGGTGTAAATTACCTGGGTTTCCTCCGGGTGCTCCGGTTTCCTCCCACATTCCAAAGACGTGTCGCTTTGTAGGTTAACGGCCTTCCGTAAATTGTCCTTAGTGTGTAGGATAGAACTAGTGTGTGGGTGATCATTGGTAGGTGTGGAATCAGTGGGCTAAAAGGGCCTGTTTCCACGTTGTATCTCTAAAAAAACTGATTTGAAGACCCGTTCTGAAGATGTGAACAGGCCGGAAAGTTGTTGCAGTGCCAAGCAACTCAGTTTCATCCTTTGGAACAGATCTGATGTTAAATCAAAACTCGTGTAGGAAGGAACTGCAGATGCTGGTTTAAATTGAGAATAGACACAAAATGCTGGAGTAACTCAGCGGAACAGGCAGCATCTCTGGAGAGAAGAATGGGCGCCGTTTCGGGCCGAGACTGTCTGAAGATGGATCTCAACCAGAAACGTCACCCATTCCTTCTCTCCAGAGATGCTGCCTGTCCGCTGAGTTACTCCAGCATTGTGTGTTTATCTTAAATCAAAGCTCTGGCTGTAAAAAAAACATCTTCCGGCATTATTCAGAGAATAGGCACCACAAGGCCACTGCTTCTCCCTTGGCCAAGCCCAATGAACACAGGATTTCTGGTCAATTATTCCACTGTTGTTTGTCGAGCATGCCTGTGCATGCAGTTGGTTCCCATCCGAACCTACCTAACGATGATTACATCTCAAGGGCATCATGTGAAGATTTATTTACAAAAGATGATTATTTCATTCTTTTGAATGATTCATTTTATCTGATGCAAAAATAAATACTTTCCTTGGAATCTGATCTATTAAACAAAAGGGCATTGATGAAGAGTGAAATAAAGTGCGGCACAGTGGTGCAGCTGGTAGAGCTGCTGCCTCACAACGCCAGAGGCCCAGATTTGATCCTAACCTCCGGTGCTATCTGTGTGGAGTTTTCATGTTCTCCTTGTGACCGCGTGGGTTTCCTCAGGGTGCTCCGGTTTCCTCTCACGTCCCAAAGATGTGCCGGTTTGTAGGTCAATTGGCCTCTGTAAATTGGCCTCCTAGCGTGTGGGGAACATAGAACCAGTGTGAACAGGTGATCGATGTTCCTTGTGGACTCGGTGGGCAAAAGGGCCTGTTTCCATGCACTATGAAAGCAAAATTAAAAACTATAGGCTGATGATCTTTCATTGGAAACATTAACTCTGTATCTCCGCTGAATATGCTTGAACGACTGAGTATTTGTGTGTATCTACACAGCGGCTTTGTATTATGTACAATACACTGGAGGAAATCACCCCACACAAGGCACAATCATGGTGGGACAGAGAGGGAGGAATGCATCGGATACTTTCAAATAGAAAAATCAATATTCATACTTAATAATATACATATTATTTCTCAAACCCATCCTTTGCAATGTCAAATTAAAAATTCTGAATTATCCTGTTCTTATGAAAATCTCCAACTTGGCAACCTACATTTCACAAAAGGTGGGCATTTTTGCACAGGTTTTATGATCATTGAATGGAAATAGATTGCCCATCAGGTAAAAATTCAAATGATAACAGCCGAGAAATTAGATGAAGAAACATTGCATACAAAATCATGAGAGGAATAGATCGGGTAGATGCACAGTCTTTACCCAGAGTAGAGGAATCGAGGACCAGAGGACATAGCTTCAAGGTGAAGGGGAAAAGATTTAATTGGAATCCGAGGGGTAACTTTTTCACACAGAGGGTGGTGGGTGCATGCAACAAGCTGCCAGAGGAGGTAGTTGAGGCCGGGACTATCCCAACGTTTAAGAAACAGTTGGACTAGTACATGGATAGGACAGGTTTGGAGGGATATGGACCAAGTGCAGGCAAGTGGGACTAGGGTAGCTGGGAAATGTTGGCCAGTGTGGGCGAGTTGGGCCGAAGGGCCAGTTTCCACACTGTATGTTTCCTCTGACTAAATAAGGAACAGCATAATGGAGTTTTACAAAATAAAACAATGTGCTGGAGTAACTCAGCGGCTCAGACAGCATCTCTGGAGGAATGAATAGGAGACATTTCGGGTCGGGACCCTTCTTCAGAAGTAATCAAGCATAATCATGATTAGCTTGTATAATCAGATGCAGCAGTTATTCTGGTCATGGCAAGATCCCGCACACAGTGCCAATTAACTTTTACCAATTACAACAATTGGCAGTGAAAAGCTTTGTTTTGCATGTTATCCAAACAGATCAGATATAACATGCATAACAATACAATCAAGTCAATCTCAAGTAGAATTGGTAGAACAAAGGGTAAGAAACAGAGTGCAGAATATAGTTCTCAGCATTGTAGCGTTTCAGTTCCATAGACAGAGTCCAATGTCCGCAATGGGGTAGATGTGAATCGGACAGTACCCTAGCTTATAGTTCAGAAGCCTGATAACAGAGGGGAAGAAGTTGTTCCTGTCTGGTGGTGCGCGCTTTCAAGCTTCTGTATTTTCTGCTGGACGGGAGCAGGAAGAAGAAAGAATGAAGCCTTTAAGATTATGTTGGCTGCTTTTCCGGGGCAGCGTGAAGTGTAGATGAAGTACTTAGAGGTAGGAAAGAGATTTAAAAGAGTAGAGTTCTTTATTCACAAAATGCTGGAGTAACTCAGCAGGTCAGGCAGCATCTCAGGAGAGAAGGAATGGGTGATGTTTCGGATCGAGACCCTTCTTCAGACTGATATCAGGGGGGCGGGACAAAGGAAGGATATAGGTGGAGACAGGAAGATAGAGGGAGAACTGGGAAGGGGAAGAGAGGGACAGAGGAACTATCTAAAGTTGGAGAAGTCCATGTTCATACCACCGGGCTGCAAGCTGCCCAGGCGAAATATGAGGTTCTGAAGAAGGGTCTCGACCCAAAACGTCACCCATTCCTTCTCTCCCGAGATGCTGCCTGATCCGCTGAGTTACTCCAGCATTTTGTGAATAAATCGATTTGTACCAGCATCTGCAGTTATTTTCTTATACTATATGAAATATGAGGTGCTGTTCCTCCAATTTCCGGTGGGCCTCACTATGGCACTGGAGGAGGCCCATGACAGGAAGGTCAGACTGGGAGTGGGAGGGGGAGTTGAAGTGCTCAGCCACCGGGAGATCAGGTTGGTTAAGGCGGACTGAGCGCAGGTGTTGAGCGAAACGATCACCGAGCCTGCGTTTGGTTTCACCGATGTAAAGAAGTTGACATCTAGAGTAGAGTGATTATATTGGATGATAGTAAGTTCTTTGGGAAGAGCACGCAGGTTCCGGCGTGGATCTACTGAAGGATCAGGCGGGCTGATATGTGAATGTGTAGCTGAGTTTAGTTTTGAGATACAGTGCGGAAACAGGCCTTTCGGCCCACCGAGTCCGCGCTGACCAGAGATCCCCGCACACTAACGCTTTCCTAGGGACAATTTACATATACACCAAGCCAATTAACCTACAAACCTGTACGTCTTTGGAATGTGGGAGGAAACCAAAGATCTCGGAGAAAACCCACGCAGGTCACGGGGAGAACGTACAAACTCCGTACAGACAGCGCCCATAGTCGGGATGGAACCCGGGTCTCCGGCGCTGCAAGCGCTGTAAGGCAGCAACTCTACCGCTGTGCCACCATGCCGCCCAATACGCACTTTCTTCTTTATGTTATCACTGGCAAGAATGCAGCCCTCTCCCGGGTGTTTACTGTAGCTCCAGACAGGGTGGTATAAACATAAACTAACTTTTCAATTTTACCGAATTTGTTCCCACAAAATTAGTAGGTGCTAGCTTTATCAGTGATTTTTAATTTTAAGATTGACAATTTTTAATAATGAAGAGCTTGAAAGCCGAAGGTATTGGATAGAGTTAAGAGGGAGTTTGTACGTTCTCCCTGTGACCACGTGCTCTGGTTTCTTCCCACACTCCAAAGACATGCAGGTATGTAGGTTCATTGGCGTCTGTAAATTGTAAATTGTCCTGAGTGTGCAGGATAGTACTAGTGTACAGGTGATCGCTGGTCAGCATGGACTCGGTGGGCCAAAGGGCTTGTCCGCGCCGTATCTGTCCTCAAGTACTGTCCGTGTGGAGTTTGCACTTTCTCCCTATGATCGTGTGGGTTTCCTCCGGGTGTTCCGGTTTCCTCCCACTCTCCAGAGACGTGCGGGTTTGTAGGTTAATTGGCCCTCTGTAAATTGTAAATTTTTCCCTAGCGTGTAGGATAGTGTTAGTGATCGCCCGTCAGCACGGACACAGTGGGCCGAAGGGCCTGCTTCCACGCTGTATCTCCAAAGTAAAGTAAAGGTACAGATTTGGCTAGACCAAATTGAACAGCAGTAGGTTAGAGGGGCAGAATGGCTTCGTCCTGCTCCAGTATTCACACTAAGAAAGGGTTTAAAGTATTGCTACAACTTTTTTAAAAAGTTCTGTGACAATCATTTACTGAAAATAAAGATTTCAAACCATGATTTACTGATTGGGTTAACCCACTATATAGATTTTTCCAGCATTTCAGGAAATAACCCATCTATTGTTAAAAGATGTTATCTTGATAATTTAGTCAATATGTCCCGTCCGTCGAGATGCCTGTATTTTGTTACAGCGTTACAAACTACATCTTAATTCAGCCATAAATTGCGAAGTGAAGGTAGAAATGATGATGTGTGTGTGGGAGAGCAATTGTTTAATGTTCCACGCCTGGGGAATAACTGAGAGCACATTTCAATTGTCCAGCATGGTACGAATCTTCTTGCATTCCGGTAACTACAGTAGTTTCATTGTACCAAAGAGAAAAAGCTTCAATGCATGCAATGTTCATTGATTTGTATTCTTCAATGCTTTGAAAATATGGAACTAGTGGTGAAGCAAACAAGCTGAGGGGTTTGTATTAGGGTGCATAAGAATGAATACGTTTATTGGCCAAGTATGTGCAGATACAAGGAATGTGTCTTGGTGCTTCGCTCACAAATGACAACACAAACATACAGTTAACAATTAAGAATAAAGCATAACCACATCAAAACCAAAACAATAAGGATACAATAAGATGGCTGCTCTGAGCTCCTTTGTCTCACTCAGATTTTTAAAAATGTAGTCGCTGTTATTTTCCCCTGTTGGGTAGCCCATCAGAAACCCAATTACCAGAAAGATGTGGAGGCTTTGGAAAAGATGTAGAGAAGGTTTACCAGAATGTTGCCTGGATTAAGGAGTATTCGCTGCATGGAGACGTTGGACAAACTTGGATTGTTTCCCCTGGAACGCCGGAGGTTCATGTTCATAACATAGGAGCAGAAGTAGGCCATTCAGCCCATCAAGTCTAATCCGCCATTCAATCATGGCCGATCTATCTTTCCCTCTCAACCCCATTCTCCTGCCTTCTCCCCATAATCCGTGACATGCTTACTAATCATGTATCTGTCAATCTCCGCTTTATAAATACCCATTGACTTGGCCTCTACAACCATCTGTGGCAATGAATTCCACAGATTCACCACCCTCTGACCTGAATAAATTCCCCCTCACTTCATTTCTCTATTTCTATCAGGTTACGGGGAGACTTGATAGAAGTATATAAAATTGTGAGAGGCATAGATCCGGTAGACTGTCGGAACCGTTTACCCAGCGTGGAAATATCAAATACTAGAGGGAATAACATTTGACATCGTCGAACAATTAGGTGAGTGGGGCAAATTCTAGAGATGTGCTAGGTCTAGTGTTTTTTACACCGAGGGCAGAGTTTCTTGAATCCTGTGCCTGGGGTGGTGGGAGAAAGATGCAATAATGGCATTTAAGTGACTTTTGGATGGGCACGTGGATATGGAGGGATGTGGATTATGTTCAGGCAGATAAGAGTTGGTCTCGGCATCATATTGGCACAGACATTGTGGGCCGAAGGGCATGATCCTGTGCTGTACTGTTCTATAGATAGACACAAAATGCTGGTAGACGCAAATTGCTGGAGTAACTCAGCGGATCAGGCAGCATCTCAGGAGAGAAGGAATGGGTGACGTTTCGGGCCTGAAGAAGGGTCTCGACCCGAAACTTCACCAATCCCTTCTCTCCTGAGATGCTGCCTGATCCGCTGAGTTACTCCAGCATTTTATGTCAATCTTCGGTTTAAACCAGCATCTGCACTTCCTTCCTACACTGTACTGTTCCATGTTCTGTACACTAAGCTATAGATAAGTCAAAGTTTGTGGTGAAATGTTGGCAGGACAATGATAAAATGAGGGACTTGGAGCGTAACCTCATTAACAATCAACTGCACTGAAGCAGGTAAAGCTGTAGGTACAAATAATTTCTGTGTACTTTCTTATCCATCTGCTAGTTAATATGTTTGGCAAATGAAACAGTGTGTACTGCCTTCCAAAATTAGATCCATTGATGATTGCATGATTCAATGAACATTTGTGATTCAATAATACTTTATTGTCATGTGTACCTAGGTACAGTGGAATTCTTTGTACAGTGAAATTCAATGCACATAGTAGGCAAAGAGTTGACACGTATCTGGCTCCAAGAAAGATACAGAGTGCTCATTCTAGTCCGGATGATCCCTCTTTGTTCCCGCTGGCTGGAAAAGGTCATTGAGAGTCTTGAAGCACGGAGACAGGCCCGGTGGCCCCACTCGCCCGACCATGCCAACCAAGATGCCCAGGGTATGCCAACTGTCCCGTATCAACCGGGACATCCCGTATTTCGGGCTAAATTAGTTTGTCCCGTACGGGACCGCCCTTGTCCCGTATTAGTGGGGTTGCCAACTTCCTCACTCCCTAATACAGGACAAAAGGTAATGTCACCGCCCCCGCGCCCCACGTGACCTCACCCAGCCAGCGGCCACGTGCTCCCGCTCCACCAATGGCGGCCGCCATTGGTGGAGCGGGAGCACGTGGCCGCTGGCTGGGTGAGGTCACGTGGGGCACGGGGGCGGTGACGTCACCCTTTGTCCCGTATTTGGGAGTGAGGAAGTTGGCAACCCTAAAGATGCCCCATCTATGCTAGTCCCATTTGCCCATATTCCTCTGAACATTTCCTTGTCCATGTCTCTGTCCAAGTGTCTTTTAAATGCTTTTATAGTACCAGCCTCAACTACCTTCATTGACAGCTCGTTCAATACACCCACCACCCTCCTTGTGAAAGAGTTGCCGCTCAGGTTCCTATGAAATCTTTCCCCTTTCAACTCGAACCTATGTCCTCTGGTTCTTGATTCAAAAAACTGTACATTCAGATCATGCTCATATTTCTCTCATGATTTTATACATCTCTATAAGATCACCCAATAGCCTCCTGCGCTCCAAGGACTAAAGTCCCAGCCTGCCCAACCTCTCCCTACAGCTTAGGCCTTCAAGTCCCATCAACATCCCTAGAAACGATGGAGAATGCGGGCATTTGAGGGAATGTGATGTAAACTGTGCTGAAACATTTGGTTCGTCATATCATATCATATATATACAGCCGGAAACAGGCCTTTTCGGCCCTCCAAGTCCGTGCCGCCCAGCGATCCCCGTACATTAACACTATCCTACACCCACTAGGGAGAATTTTTACATTTACCCAGCCAATTAACTACATACCTGTACGTCTTAGTTGTTGCAGCTAAAACATACTTAAGAGTCAAAGGAACAGTGATGTCAATTGTGCCAGTGATCTTAGATGTTTAGTTGAGGTTAGAGATGCAGCAGGGAAACAGGCCACTCGGCCCACCGAGTCCGCGCGCCGACCAGCCATCCCCACCCACTAGGGACATTTTTCTACATTTATACCAAGCCAATTAATCTACAAACCCGTACGTCATTGGAGTGTGGGAGGAAACTGAAGATCTCGGAGAAAACCCACGCGGGTCACGGAGAGAACGTACAAACTCCGTACAGACAGCACCCGTGGTCAGGATCGAACCCGGGTCTCTGGCGCTGTAGGGCAGTCGCTCTACCACTGCGCCACCATGCCACCGTTGAGAAAAGAGAAAAAAAATCTAATGTAAATGCAATCTAATTGAAATGATGTTGCATCTCATAACTTGGAACTTTCCTTTAGCCACTTCTCTATTCCAGTTTGATTTGTTACTTTGGTGTAATCTGCATTTCTAATTTCTCTAAAAGCTTGAAGAGAAACTCAAAGAGAAGGTGGATGTGAGTCTAGCAGAACGGATTAACCTGATATCAGAAATGGACACCTTTAGCGCGTGAGTACAAACGACTCTTTATATGACCCGCTCCATTTAAAAATTAAATAGTTCAAAGCAGCTGAAGTCCAAATCTTAATGTTAAAAAAAATGAACGGCACGGTGGCGCAGCTGTAGAGTTGCTGCCTCACAGCGCCAGAGACCCGGGTCTGATCCTGACTATGGGTGCTGTCAAGTACGGAGTTTGTACGTTCTCCCCGTGACCACGTGGGTTTTCTTCGGGTGCTCCAGTTTCCACCCGCACTCCAAAGACGTGCAGGTATGTAGGTTAATTGGCTTTTGGTAGGTAAAATTCTAAATTGTCCCTCGTGTGTAGGATAGTGTTAGTGTACGGGGTGATTGTTGGTCAGCACAGAGTCGGAGGGCCGAAGGACCCCTTCCCACACTGTGCCATGAGATGGCAGGACTTTCATATGAAGAAAGACTGGATAAACTCGGCTTGTACTCGCTGGAATTTAGAAGAATGAGGGGGGATCTTATAGAAAGGGGTTGGACAGGCTAGATGCAGGAAGATTGTTCCCGATGTGGGGAACTCCAGAACAAGGGGTTACAGTTTAAGGATAAGGGGGAAGTCTTTTAGGACCGAGATGAGAACGTTTTTTTTCACACAGAGAGTGGTGAATCTGTGGAATTCTCTGCCACAGAAGGTAGTTGAGGCCAGTTCATTGGCTATATTTAAGAGGGAGTTAGATGTGGCCCTTGTGGCTAAAGGGATCAGGGGGTATGGAGAGAAGGCAGGTACAGGATACTGAGTTGGATGATCAGCCATGATCATATTGAATGGCGGTGCAGGCTCGAAGGGCTACTCCTGCACCTATCTTCTATGTTTCAATGTTTCTATCTGTACTAAATCTAAAGATTTATGAGGATGTAAAGTCTAAAGCAGCAAAAGTATCCTGAATGTACATTAGCAACTAGTGTTTAAGAACACACGAGGCTCTGATGCCTCTTTCCTCTTCTGGAGGAATGGCTAGTGGAGTTTGAGACAGATAAGTTCAAGATGTTGCATTTTAGGAAGTCGAACCAGGGCAGGACCTTCAGAGTAAATGCCAGGACTCTGGGGAATGGGGTAGAGCAGAGGGATCTAGGAGTTCAGGTAATGTGTAGGAGTGACAAGTGGGGTACTGCAAGGATCAGTGCTGGGACCCCCATTTATTAACAATATATAATAACTATTTAGACGAGGGAAATAAATGTAACATCTCCAAGTTTGCGGATGACTCAAAACTGGGTGGCAAAGTGAGCTGCGAGAAGGATGCTATGAGGGAGACTTGGATAGGTTGGGTGAGTGGGTAGAGGCAGTATAATGTGGATACATGTGGGGTTATCCAATTTGGTGGCATGAACAGGAAGGCAGATTATTATCTGAATGGTGTCAGATTAGGAAAAGGGGAGGTGCAACAAGACCTGGGTGTGCTTGTACATCATTCACTGAAAGTAAGCATGCAGGTACAGCAGGCAGTGAAGAAAGCTAATGGCATGTCAGCCTTTATAGTGAGAGGATCTGAGTTTAGGAGCAAGGAGGTCCTACTGCAGTTGTACAGGGCCCTGGTGAGACCGCACCTGGAGTACCCTGTGCAGTTTTGGTCTCCTAATTTTAGAAAGGACATTCTTGCTATTGAGGGAGTGCAGCGTAGGTTCACTAGGTTAATTCCTGGGATGGCGGGACTGTCATATGATGAAAGAATGGGTCGACTGGGCTTGTATTCTCTGGAATTTAGAAGGATGAGAGGGGATCTTATAGAAACATATAAAATTCTTAAGGGATTGGACAGGGTAGATGCAGGAAAAATGTTCCCCATGTTGGGGGAGTCCAGAACCATGGGTCACAGTTTAAGAATAAGGGGTAGGCCATTCAGGACTGAGATGAGGAAAAACCTTTTCACCCAGAGAGTAGTGAATTTGTGGAATTCCCTGCCACAGAAGGCAGTGGAGGCCAATTCACTGGATGTTTTAGCTCTTAGGGCTAACGGAATCAAGAGATATGGGGAAAAATCAGGAACAGGGTACTGATTTCGGATGATCAGACATGATCATATTGAATGGCGGTGCTGGCTCGAAGGGCCGAATGGGCTACTCCCACACCTATTTTCTATGTTTCTATGGAAGGAACTGCAGATGCTGGTTTAAACTAAAGGTAGACACAAAATGCTGGAGTAACTCAGTGGGACAGGCAGTCTCGACCTGAAACGTCACCCATTCCTTCTCTCCAGAGATGCTGCCTGTCCCGCTGAGTTACTCCAGCATTTTGTGTCTATCTTAGGAGTGCAGGTACATAGTTCCTTGAAAAGTGGTGTCACATGTAGATAGTATGGTAAAGAAGGCTTTCGGTACATTGACCTCCATCATTCAGGGTATTGAGTATTCTTGATTAGCAAAGGTGTCAACGGTAATGGGGACAAGACAGGAGAATGGTGTTGAGAGGGAAGGATAGATCAGCCATGATTGAACGGCGGAGTGGACTCGATGACCCGCAAAGCCTAATTCTGCTCCTGTGACTTATAAGCTTGAGGATAGAAGCTGGGATGTTGTTACAGTTGTACATTCCGTTGGTGAGGCAACATTTGGAGTATTGTGTTCAGTTTTAGTCACTCTGCTATTGGAAGGATGTCGATAAGCTGAAAAGAATGCAGAGGAGATTTGCAAGGATGTCACTGGCCTGAGCTGTAGGGAGAGGTGGGGCAGGAGAACACTTCATTCCTTGAAGTGTTGGATGCTGACGGATCAAATTGGAGCTTTATAAAATCATGAGGGGAATATATCTTTCTTTTCCACTCCTTTTATTCTTTTACCCAGGGTGAATGCACAAACGATTACCCAAAGTAGGGGTATCAAGAACTAGAGGACATAGGTTTAAGGTGAGAGGGGAAAGATTTAATAGGAACCTGAGGGGCAACTTTTTCACTCAGAGGGTGGTGGGTCTATGAACGAGCTGCCAGAGGAGGTAATTGAGGCAGGTACCATCACGTCATTAAAAGTCATTTGAACGCTACATGGATAGTAAATGTTTAGAGGGATATGAACCAAACGTGGGCAAGTGGGACTTGCATAGAGAAAAGAATAGCCCCTCTTGCCGATAATAGCCCCTCTTGCCGATAATAGCCCCTCTTGCCGATAATGTGAGAACTACCAGTTCTAGAGAATGAGATAGAAAGTTGGTAAACCTGGGAGGTGATGAGTTGTGGAGGTCAAGCAAGAGTTTTACACATCCAAGGGAGTCAAAGGAAATATTAAGAGAGTTAAAGAGTTTCAATTAGAATATGAGGAAATACAATGGATGGACATGTTTAGTTTGGAGGTACAGCACTGAAAGAGTCCTTTCAGCCCACCGAGTCCACACCAACCATCAATCACCTGTTCACACTAGTTCCAAGTTATCCCACTTTCTCATCACACTGTCACCTAGGGTTGCCAACTTTATCACTCCCAAATAAGGGACAAAAGATGACGTCACCGCCCCGCGCCCCACGTGACCTCACCCAGCGGCCACGTGCTCCCGCTTCACCAATGGCGGCCGCCGGGAGGCGATTTGCTATGCAACCTCCTTTAGGTGGGTTGCTATGCAACCTCCTTTAGGCGCCCTCCGGGCCTACACTGTCGGGGCCTACAGTGTTCGGGCCTACAGCAGCCCCCGGGCCTACAGTGGCCAGGCCTACAGCGCCCGGGCCTACAGGGCCCTCCAGGCCTAATATGGGACAAGGGCGGTCCCGTACGGGACAAACCCATTTAGCCCAATATACGGTATGTCCCGGCTAATACGGGACAGTTGGCAACCCTACTGTTGTCTCACCAACGGGTTGTACAACACACTGGAGAGCAATTTTACAGACTCCAATTAACTAACAACCCCGCACATCTGTGGGATGTGGGAGGAAGCCGGAGCATCCGGAGAAATCCCACACGGTCACAGGGAGAACGTGCAAACTGCACATACAGAAGCACCCGAGGTTATGATCAAACCCAGGTCTCTGCTGCTGTGAGGCAACAGCTCTACCAGCTGTGACTGGCAAAAGCAAAATAAACTGGAGCGCAGGAGGATGAGAGGTGATCTTATAGAGGTGTACAAAATTAGGAATAGATCAGGTAAATAGATCAGTCTTTTGCCCAGATTAGGGGAATCGAGAACCAGGGCACAGAGGTTTAAGCTGAGAGGGGAAAGATTTAATAGGAACCTGAGGGATAACTTATTTATACAAAGGGTGGTGGGTGTACGGAACGAGCTGCCAGAGGAGGTCGTTGAGGCTGGTACAATCATAACATTCAAAAGACAATTGGACAGGTACATAGATAGGACAGGTTTAGAGGGATGTGAGCAGATGGGACTCGTGTAGATGGGGCATGTTGATCGGTTGTGGGCCGTGGGACCTGTTTCCGTTTTGTATGAATCTATGAAATTGCTTGGATGGTTACTTTCTGCTCATGATAAGCTTATTTTTACAGCAACTGGAATCTAATCATAGTCTGCTCGTTGTTATTTATAACTGAAAAGCACTGTACTGAAATTGTTTTGGAGCCAGATCAGCAGCTAAAATTTGCTGATGACAGCTTATTGGTATTCGCGATTGAAGGCATTGTTTTGCTGAGCATGCCATTTATCTTGATAGGACGACACTCTTCATTCTAAGGCAGTGGGGCTTTTGCTTGTTTTCAGTGCACCATGTAGTGATCCGGTCAATAAATATTGAGATTCCCATTACTCACTGTTGTTGTCTCAAAACATTGATTTTGAGACATGTTGTTTTCAAAACATTGATAACCGCCACCGATTTTCCGGCAAATGGTGGTCCGTTTAATCGGGACAAAATCACGAGACCGCACTTATAAAATCTCCCCAGAGTCCTCCCGAAACCTAGGCCGGGTGAGGCGGCCGATCTCGACCTCATCGGGACTTCCGCGGCCGATTGCCGGGTTGAATCTGCCCCCTGTGTTCGGGGCTCTGGAACTCCGGCCTGGCCGGAGCTGGCAGATCCGTTCCCACAGCCGACTTCCACAGCCGACTTTTGCAGGCCGGTATTTCCGCCCCCAACCCAATTACCGGAAAGATGTGTAGGAAGGAACTGCAGATGCTGGTTTAAACCGAGGATAGACACGAAATGCCAGAGTAACTCAGCGGGAAAGGCAGCATCTCTGGAGAGAAGGAATGGGTGACGATTTGGGTCGAGACCCTTCTTCAGACTGATCCACAAAGGCTCTGGAACCAAGGGTGCGGGAAAATTGGTGGTGGACCTGCACTTAATTATGTCGGCTCTGTCTTTCTGCCCAGTAATAAGACAGAATACTCCTCTAACAAAATCATACCATTTTGGAATAAGCGTTCCATTGTGGTTGTCCTTCAAGAGAAGTCTCATTCTTGATGCTCAAGCCATAACCTATTTCAGTCCAGGATGGAAAGTCCATGGATTACTGTAAGATGGTGCAAAGCCACAGCTATTTCCTGCCCAGTTCCATCAGTTGATCTGCCGTGAAAGACCCAGTGCCAAAATATTTCAACCGTTTGGAGTTTATGAGGTATAGTTAATTTTGCTCACTGCTGCTCTTTAGGGAGTAAATGGAATGGCACCAAACTAACGAGAGGTCTCGTCTCTGCCAAATAGTTTTGGCCACTAATGTCTCCCTTCAACAGAAGGGTGGTATGCAGTTGTTGCATTTAAAGACAGAAAAATACAATGCTCGATTTAATTAGCCAAGAACGGGTGATACTTAAATTACACCCAGGCAAAATATAGTAACAGACGTGAACTTCTTCAATGCATGTGTCTAGTAAGCTTTTCCAAGCCCAAATATCGATTATCAGCTCATTACTTATGAAGTTCCTGCAGTTTAATTTAGTTTGGTTTAGAGATACAGGGCAGAAACGGGCCCTTCGGCCCACTGAGTCCTCGCCGACCATCGATCCCCGCACACTTACACTATCCTACACACAAAATTTGCAATTTTACCAAAGCCAATTAACCTATAAACGTGTACGCCTTTGGTACGTAGGAACAATCCAGAGCACCCGGCAAAACCCGTGAAGGTCACAGGGAGAACGTGCAAACTCCGTTCAGACAGCACCTGTAGTCAGGATCGAACGTGGGTCTCTGGTGTTGCGAGGAAGCACCTCTACCACTGCACCATGGTGCCCTCCCCCCCCCCCATGTAATAATATATGCTGTAAACCTAAGCCCCACTGAAGGTAGACACAAAATGCTGGAGTAACTCAGCGGGACAGGCAGCATCTCTGGAGAGAAGGAATGGGTGACGTTTCAGGTTGAGTCCCTTCTTCAGACTGAGAGTCAGGGGAGAGGGAGACGTAGAGATATGGAAGGGTAAGTTGTGAAAACGAGAGATCACAGGGGAGGCAGATGAAGGAAGATGTGGAATGGATTATTGTTGGCTGAGGGGTCGGTGACAACGAGACACACAGTCAGTAAGAGTTTATCAAGACGGCAGTGAAACTAGTCGGAGAGCTAGGATGTGGAGGGATAGAGAGAGAGGGAAGTTGGAGAAGTCAATATTCATTCTGCTAGGCTGTGACCTACTGTAGATATGGAGTGGTCGTTGTTCCGGCCTGTTTTAGATCGTGCGAGCTCAAGCCTTTACATTTCACTTTATGCCGCTGACTGTGATGCACTGGATATGATTCTACAAAAGGAGGCTATTCAGCTCATTGTATCAGCGTTGGCAGCACTGCATCGCAACCCCAAACAATGCTTCAAGCCAAACTGTGGCCTTAGGAAACACAATACAATGCAATACAATATATCTTTATTGCCATTGTACAGGGGTACAACGAGATTGGGAATGCGCCTCCCATACGATGCAATAATTTAATTAGCTAGTCAGTATTAATTTAAACAACCCAATGAAACAAATTAGAACAGTTTTAAAACAGAATAAAGTGCAAGTAGGTCTGTGCCGGTTCGCTGTGCGATGTGACCATCCGGCTCAGGAGGACCGGTTCATGGCAGCTATGGCCCTGGGGATGAAGCTGTTCCTGAGTCTGGAGCTGCGGGCATAGAAGGCCTTGTATCGTCTGCCCGATGGTAGAAGTTCCAACAGACTGTTGCAGGGGTGTGAAGAGTCTTTGTGGATGCTGGTGGCTTTTCTGAGGCATCGTGTTTAACCCAGTTAGCCTAGCCCAGTTTAAATATACTTCCATTATTTTTACTTTATCTCTCCTTGTCACTTTCTGTATTTTTATTCTGCTTATTTAATCAAGGCATGTGGACATTCAAGTGACTAATGTATGAAAGGTTTAGAGGGATATGGGCCAAAAGCGGGTGGGTGGGACTATTGTAGATGAGGCATCTTGGTCGGCATGGGCAAGTTGGGCCGAAGGGCCCGTTTCCGTGCTGTTTGACTCTATGGCTCTCCATGGCTCTATTAGAGTCAGAGAATCATAGAGTCAATCAGCATGGAATCAGGCCCTTCGGCCCAACTTGCCCATGCTGACCAAGATGTCCCATCTACACTTGACTATTAGAGTCATGGATCATGCAGCACAGAAACAGGCCCTTTGGCCCAATTGGTCGATGCCAAGGAGGTTTTATAACTGAGGTAGCCCCATTTGCCTGCATTGGGCCCATATCCCTCTAAACATTTCCTATCCATGTACCTGTCTAAATGTCTTTTAAACATCACCATTGTACCCGAGAGTGGTCGGTATATGGAACGAGCTGCCAGAGGAGATGGTTGGTGTTGAGGCAGGTACTATAACAGCATTTAAAAGACATTTGGACAGGTACATGGATGGGAAAGGTTTAGAGGGATATAGGCCAAATGCAGGCAGATGGAGACTAGTGGAGATGGAACATCTTGATCGGCTTAAGGCCTGTTTCCATGTTGTATGACTATGATCTGCCCCTTCACCTTCCTACGTCAGCCCGTTCCATATATATGCACTACCCTCCGTGTGAAGAAATTTCCCCTCAGGTCTCTTTTAAATCTTTCCCCTCACATCTTAAGCCTATGCCCTCTACTTCTGTATGTTGTTGTGTTCAACTATGTCTGCTCTATTACTCTCACCCCACCCAACTCTGAATCCTCCTCCTCATCCATCCAGCCACCAAATGGAGAGTCGTATGTGGTAATGTTATTTGCATGGTCTCTCTCTCTAATGGAAAGAGCAGCTTCTTGAAATCATGGAGTTCATCTTAAAAATAGAAATTGTTGTAAAACATAACATTAACCAGCTGTTAACTAGCATATAACTAGATGTTCCTCTGAAGAGTTAGATAGAGCTCTAGGGGCTAGTGGAATCAAGGGATATGGGGAGAAGGCAGGCACGGGTTATTGATTGGGGACGATCAGCTATGATCCCAATGAATGGTGGTGCTGGCTCAAAGGGCCGAATGGCCTCCTCCTGCACCTATTTTCTATGTTTCTATGTTTCTAAATGAAAATTAGCATTCATAAATACTATAGTCCTAAAGATGAAATTTTTAGTTTAGTTTAGTTTAGTTTATTGTCACGTACAGTGAAATACGTATTTGTTGTGTGCTACTCAGTCAGCGGAAAGACAATGCATGATTACAATCAAGCCGTGTACAGATACAGATACAGGATAAAGGGAATAACGTTTAACACAAGGTAAATTCTGATTAAAGACAGACAAGGGTCTCCAACGAGGTAGATGGTAGATCTGGATGGTAGATTCTAGTTAGTGATGGGATGGTTCAGTTGCCTAATAACAATGGGAAAGAACCTGTCCCTGAATCTGGAGGTGTGCGTTTTCACACTTCTGTACCTCTTGCCTGATGGGAGAGGGGAGAAGAGGGAGTGACCGACCAGGGTGAGACTAGCCTTTGATTTTGCTGGTGGCTTTGCCGAGGTAGCGTGAGGTGTAGTGGAATCTATGGAAAGGAGGTTGGTTTGTGTGATGGTCTCGGCTGCATCCACAATTTCTTGCGGTCTTGGATGGAGCTGTTCCCAAACCAGGCTGTGATGCATCCCGATAAAATGCTTTCCACGGCGCATCTGTGGGAGTTGGTGAGAGTTGTTGGGGACATCCCGGATTTCCTAAGCCTTCGAAGGAAGTAGAGGTGTTGTGTTCCCTAAAGAGTTGTCTGAAGAAGGGTCTCGACCCGATATGTCACCTATTCCTTCTCTCCAGAGATGCTGCCTGACCCGCTGAGTTACTCCAGCGTTTTGTATCTATCTTTGATGTAAACCAGCATCTGCACTTCCTTCTTACGCATATATTAAATTGTTAGTTTGGAAGAACAAAAAAAAGTGACTTGCAGTAAATGGAGCATTATTGTATTTTATGTATTGCTGTTAAATGGTTTATCTTCCTTGCTTTGCAGAGTGATTTCCAATAGTATCCAGCTCTTGGTTCAGGACTTGGACGCGGCCTGTGACCCGGCATTGACTGCTATGAGTAAAGTAGGTGCAAACTCCTGATTAACCGGCTCCCAGAATTGATTTTGCTGGCCGCTGTTTAATAGCTGACGATGATAGTTCTATAAAATAAGGCACAAAGTGCTGGAGTGGGCAGCGGGTCAGGCAGCATCTCCGGAGGAGCAGTCTGAGGAAGGGTCCCCACCCGAAACGTCGCCCATCCATTTTCTCCAGAGATGATGTCTGACCCAGGTGGCGCAGAGGTAGAGTTGCCTCCTTGCAGCGCCAGAGACCCGGGATCAATCCTAACTACGGGCGCTGTCTGTATGTAGTTTGTATGTTCTCCCGGGACCTGCATGGGTTTTCTCTGGGTGCTCCAGGTTCTTCCCTCACTCTAAAGGCCTACAGGTATGTAGGCTGTTCCACACAGACTCGGTGGGCTGAAGGGCCTGTTTCCACGCTGTATCTCTAAACTAAACTTAACTAAATCCGCTGAATGACTCCAGCACTTTGTATCTATCTCTGAAGGACACGGATAGGTGACCTTTCAGGTCAAGACCCTTCTTCAGAACCAACCCGAAATGTTGCCGATCCATGTCCTCCAGAGATGCTGCCTGACTCACTGAGTTACTCCAGCACTTTGTGTCTGGTTTTGAACAACATCTGCTTGTAGCTCCTTGATAATTCTATTCCCCTGTGTGGATATCCGCTAATACCATGCGTCAGAAGGAACTGCAGATGCTGGTTTACACCGAGGATAGACACAAAATGCTGTGGTAATTTAGCTGGACAGGCAGCATCTATGGAGAAAAGGAATACAGTAGGTGACGTTTCAGGTCGAGACCCTTCTTCAGACTGAGAGTCAGGGGAGAGGGAAACTAGAGGTAAGAGGAAAAGGGTCAAAGAACAAATGGATAAAAAGTATGAAAAGAACAAATCCAAGCCAGCCAGATGATCAAGAAAAGGTGGAGCTCACAATGGTCCATTGTTGGCTGTGGAGAAGGTGATAACAAGGGAGAAACTAAGCAGACCGACAGTGAAACCAGTATGATGACCAGGGTGCTAGAGGGATGGAGAGGGACAGGAGATGCAAGTGTTACTTGAAATTAAAGAAACCAATATTCATACCACTGGGTGGTAAACTGCCCCTCCCCCACCCTTGTTGTCCCGCTAGCTCCACTGTTTGCATCCATCTCTCCCTGCGTCATCACCTCTTCCACAGCAAACAATGGACCATTGTGGGCTCCACCTTTCCTTGGTCATTGGTGCTGGATCTGATTTGCTGCCGAGAACTAAGAGGGTCCCGGCTGGTAAAGCTACTGCCACACAGCACCAGACATCTGGGTTGGATCCTGACAATGGATGCTGTCTGAGTGGAGTTTGCACGTTCTCCCTGTTACTGCGTGGGTTTCCTCAGGATGCTCTGATTCCCTCCCACATTCCAAGGACCGTGGCTTTGTAGGTTAATTGACCTCTGTAAAAATTGCCCCAGAGAATGGATGAGAAAGTGGGGTAGCATAGAACTAGTGCGAACATAGAAACATAGAAAATAGGTGCAGGAGTGGGCCATTCGGCCCTTCGATATGATTACTATCTAAAGTTGGAGTAGGAACTATTTAAAGTTGGAGAAGTCAATGTTCAACGGTATGAACATGGACTTCTCCAACTTTAGATAGTTCCTCTGTCCCTCTCTTCCCCTCCCCTTCCCCTGTTCTCCCTTTCTTTGTCCCGCCCCCCTGACATCAGTCTGAAGAAGGGTCTCGACCCGAAACGTCACCCATTCCTTCTCTCCTGAGATGCTGCCTGACCTGCTGAGTTACTCCAGCATTTTATGATACGGCATAGATCCCAACTAATCTGACCATCATAACTATCTCAAAACTTACTGTTCACTTTAGTAAAAGAAATTATTCTATTAAGCAATTTGAAATGTTTTGATGATTAATCGTGTACATAAATGCAAATATTATTCTGAGTAATTGCTTACAAATCCAATAGTGACACTCATTAAGCTGCCGTTGAAGTGATTTCTAGTTCAGTTTTATGTCACGTGTACCGAGGTACAGTGAAAAGTTTTTGTTGCGTGTTAACCAGTCAGTGGGAAGTCTATACATGATTACAATCGAGATGTTCACAGTGTACAGATACAGGATAAACGGAATAACATTTAGTGCAAGATAAAGTCTTGTAAAGTCCAATTAAAGATAGTCCGAGGGTCTCCAATGAGGTAGATGGGAGTTTAGGACTGCTCTCTAGTTGTTGCTAGGATGGTTTAGTTGGGAAGAAACTCTCCCTGAATCTGGAGGTGTGCATTTTCACACTTCTGTACCTCTTGCCTGATGGGAGAGGGGAGAAGAGGGAGTGAGATTCATCCTTATTTCCGCACGTGGCAGGTATATGTGAATGTCTTTGGTTAATAGTTCCGTTTAATGATTTTGAAATGTATCTGTTGTATTCCTGCAGATGCCCTGGCAAAATGTGGAGCATGTGGGTGACCAGAGTGCCTATGTCACCTCTATAATCCTCCATATCAAGCAGAATGTGCCCATTATCCGAGATAACCTGGCTTCCACACGCAAATACTTTACACAGTTCTGCATCAAATTTGTCAAGTAAGTGTTATGTCTCCTTCCTGTCAAAATTCACAGCTTCACTGCAAAATGTCTCTTTCCGAAGTAGTCTTGCATTAACGTTAAGCCATGCAAATGCGTTTGGGGTTAACTAGAGTACAGATTTTTTCATGATCGTGTGGAGGTCTTTCTATAAATCGTTCGCAACCTTGCATTCTGTGATTCTATCTAATGTTTTAATGGGCATCAAAGCCTTTAATGTTAAATGTCTCCTGTGCATGAACTGATCAAATCCTTATCCAGCTAACTTTAAAAAGGGTGGCACAGCGGTAGAGTTGCTGCCTCACAGCGCCAGAGACCCAGGTTCGTTCTTGACTACGGGTGCTGTCTGAACGGAGTTTGTACATTCTCCCTGTGACCTCGATGGGTTTTCTCCAGCTGCTTCGGTTTCCTCCCATATTCCCAAAATGTGTGGGTTTGTACGTTAATTGGCCTCTGTAAATTGTCCCTAGTGTGTATAGGATAGACCTAGTGTATGTGTGATTGCTGGTCAGTACGTACTCAGTGGGCTGAAGGAACGATTTCTATCCTGTATCTAAAACTAAAGCTAAGAGAGTGAAAGGAGTGGGAAAGGACGACTATTCTTACAGATAGAAAATGAGAATAGCAACAGATTCACTTCACATTTTCTTTGCCATAATCTCTGTTTAATCTAAAGCAATGTACTTTTAACTTTTAAAGTTAACTGTAATAAAAAAACTAGTTTCTTAAAAACTGCAGTACTTAAAATTAGTTTTTAGTTTAGAGATACAGTGCGGAAAGAGGCCCTTCGGCCCACCGAGTCCGCACCGACCAGCGATCCTTATTCCAAGCCAATTAACCTACAATTGTAAGCCAATTAACCTACAAACCTGCACGTCTTTGGAGTGTGGGAGGAAACCGAAGATCTCGGAGAAAACCCACGCCGGTCACGGGGAGAACATGTAAACTCCACACAGGGCACTCAAGGTCAGACTCTGTACAGACAGCACCAGTAGTCGGGATTGAACCTGAATGCTTTTATTTTCCGGTGGTTGTAGCCGGGATTTTCGAAAACAATAGTTGTGATTGCCATTTATTTCGTTTTAGTTTAGAGATACAGCGTGGAAACAGGCCCTTCGGCCCACCGAGTCCACACTGACCAGCGATTCCCGCACATTAACATTATCCTACACACACTAGGGAGAATTTACACTTATACCAAGCCAATTAATCTGCACACATGGAGTGTGGGAGGAAACCGAAGATCTCGGAGAAAACCCACGCGGGTCACGGGGAGAACGTACAAACTCCGTACAGACGGCACCCATGGTCGGGGTCGACCACGGGTCTCCGGCGCTGCAAGTGCTGAAAGGCAGCAACTCTACTGCTGCTCCACCGTATTTCTAAACCCTAAAAGTCTAAAAGTGTTGTCTCTCTGTCCCTCTGCTTTCTGAGTCTGTGTTCCATCACCCTGTTAAAACAGAATATTCCATGGGATTGAAACATAGAAGATAGGTGCAGGGCCCTTCGAGCCAGCACCACCATTCAATTCGATCCTGGTTGATCATCCAAAATCAATACCCCGTTCTTGCTTTTTCCCCATATCCCTTGATTCCTTTAGCCCTAAGAGCTATATCTAACTCTCTCTTGGAAACATCCATTGAATTGGTCTCCACTGCCTTCTGTGGCAAAGAATTCCACAGATTCACAACTATCTGGGTGAAGAAGATTTTCCTCATCTCAGTCCTAAATGGCCTACTCCTTATTCTTAAACTGTGACCCCTGGTTCTGGACTCCCCCGAACATGGGGAACATTTCTCCTGCATCTAGCCTGTCCAATCCTTTAAGAATTGTATATGTTTCTATAAGGTCCCCTCTCATCCTTCTAAATTCCAGCAAATACAAGCCCAGTCGACCCATTCTTTCATCATATGCTGAAACACCGGGAAATGTTGGTGAAAAGACACATGATAGTTCACCAACAGCAGAAAGCAAAGAATTTGGAGTGAAACATGAAGGAAGACTAGGAGCCCATCCTCAGTTCAGTTTTGTCGTCTGAAAGAATGTGGTTGCTTAGGAGCTGACGCAGCGTCGATTCATTCGATTGATTCATGGAATAGGTGTTTTATGAGGGAGTGGGCTCCTCTGCATTCATGTGGAGAAAGATGAGGTGACCTGGAGCAGACGTAGAGGGTGGCGATAGAGTGGATGCAGAGAGGCTGTTTTCTCCAGACTGGAGAATTTAATCCAAAAGTCCCAACCGAAAACATCACCTATCCATGTTCTCCAGAGGTGCTGCCTGACCCGCTGAGTTACTCCAGCAATTTGTGTCGTATAGACTCTACTACAGATTTAGGGAGTTGAGTTTATTATTGTCACGTGTACCGAGGTACAGTGAAAAGCTTTTTTTGGTTGCATGCTATCCAGTCAACGAAAAGCCGGTACATGATTAGAATCAAAGCTTCCACAGTGTGCGGACACAGGATAAAGGGAATAGCATTTAGTGCAAAATAACATTCAATTAAAGATAGTTTGAAGATCTGCTGTTGAAATGAAGATTTAAAAGTGGGTTAGACACAAAATGCTGGAGTAACTCAGCGGGACAGGCTGCATCTCTGGAGAGAAGGAATGGGTGACGTTTCTGAAGAAGGGTCTCGACCTGAAATGTCACCCATTCCTCCATTCCTTCTCTCCAGAGATGCTGCCTGTCCCTCTGAGTTACTCCAGCATTTTGAGTCTAGCTTCGGTTTAAACCAGCATCTGCAGTTCCTTCCTACACATTTAAAAGTGTGGAGCGATTGTCATGAATGATAACAGATCCACTTCTTGGACCAGCACACAAAGGTTCACCTGGCCTGGGATAAGGGGAAATATCTTGATTTCAGAGGAGTGCAAATCTATTTTTACCTAAGGCATGAGGGTGATTAGTGTTTGAATATCAGCAAGGTTGAAGTTATTGGACTCACAGATAATCAAGGGAATGGGGAGATTCATGGGCTTGCTGAGTTACTCCAGCATTTTGTGATACCTTCGATTTGTACCAGCATCTGCAGTTATTTTCCTGCACAACTCTTAGCAATATCATTGTTCTCCGCGAGGTCGTCAGCTTTGCATTCGTGCTCCAATAGAGGACATCTCAATGGCTGCTCCATAGTTTGTGGTTCAGTGCCAGGTTAGCCTCCTGCACTTCAGGGAATAAAGTCCCAGCTTGCATAATCTCCCCCTATAGCTCAGCCCCTCGAGTCCTGCCAGCATCCTGGTAAATCTTCTCTGCACTCTTTCCAGCTTAATGAGATCCTTCCTCTAGTTCCTTTAATATCTGAAAACCTATCAATCTCCGCCTTCAATAGATTAGGTTGGACAGGCTAGATGCAGGAAGATTGTTCCCGATGTTGGGGAAGTCCAGAACAAGGGGTCACAGTTTAAGGATAAGGAGGAAGTCTTTTAGGACCGAGATGAGAACGTTTTTTTTCACACAGAGAGTGGTGAATCTGTGGAATTCTCTGCCACAGAAGGTAGTTGAGGCCAGTTCATTGGCTATATTCAATAGGGAGTTAGATGTGGCCCTTGTGGCTAAAGGGATCAGGGGGTATGGAGAGAAGGCAGGTACGGGATACTGAGTTGGATGATCAGCCATGATCATATTGAATGGCGGTGCAGGCTCGAAGGGCCGAATGGCCTACTCCTGCACCTATTTTCTATGTTTCTATGAATAACTGAATATCTTGGGATTTCCAAAGATTCACAACCACGGTTTTCTCTTCTTTCTTTCGTACGTCAACTACAACAATTAAAAGTGGCAATTGGTGCTTCAGAGTACCGTAGTTGACGCTTTGCTGGAAATGTTGCCAGTTCCGTAGAACTCCCCAGGGTGGACGACAAGGACGTGAAGCAGCTCCCACTCCGACCACTCTCTCGGCCCAAAATGGCCGACTGCTTGTTTTGAGACGATGACCTCTGCATTTAGACATCTGGTCCATGAAATATCAACATTACATCTGCTCTGTCAGGCACATGTGGCCTCCCCTGTTTTATGTATTTAACTAAGATCAACAAGACAGTGTATTTGCTGGTCATTCATCTCTGTGCTACTTACCACATGCAAAGTCTACAGAGTACATTTCTACATAACAATGATGACTCATTGCATGCAAAGTTTACCTAAATTTAGTTTAGAGATTTAGAGATGCAGTGCGGAAACAGGCCCTTCGGCCCACCGAGTCCGCGCCGACCAGCAGTCCCTGTACTAGCACTATCCTACACACTAAGGACAATTTACAATCTTTACCGATGCCAATTAACCTACAAACCTGTATTATTTGGAATGTGGGAGGAAACTGGAGCACTTGGGGAAAACCCACGAACTCCGTACAGACAGGCCACCAGGGGGCGCCGCACGATGGCTGCCTCGCCAACAGTCTGTCTCCTTTTCAAACTCTTTTTGTTATTTTTGGTAAGTTTTAAAAGTTTGTGTAAATGTTCTCTGGTTTGTTTTATGTGGGGGGTGTGAGAGGGGGTCGGGGGAAACCATTTTTCAATCTCTTACCTTGCCAGAGATGCGATTGTTTTCCGGATCGTATCTCTGGTCGCTCTGCGGCCTAACATCACGGAGCTGGAGGTCTTGCCTGGGACTGACCTTGAGTCCCCGCGGGGGCGTGGACATCATCTGAACCTGCAATCCCTTGCCTGGTATCGACGCTCCAACGCAGCCTGTGGACTTTAACACCAGAGCTCACAGTCTCGGGTTGAGACCGACCAGTCAGGAGCTCCAAAAGCTGCACGAGGTTCGACTGGTCCTGACCCGGAGTAGATCGCCGGCACGGGAGAGCTGAGATCCCCCCCCCCCGATGAAGGAGCTTGATCCCCCGATGAGGAAGGCCCACCGCCGGCTACGGGAGTCAAGATCATCCCGTCAACGGAAGGTTAGGGCCCCCGACCCTTGGAGGACAAAGAAGGGAAAGATTTAATTGTTTTTCACCTTCTATCACAGTAAGGAATGGAGGAGTCACTGTGGTGGATGTTTATGTTAGAATGTATTTTGTGTATCCTGTTGCTTTTTACTGTTATGACTGTATGGCAAATGAAGTTCCTTGTATGTTGCAAAACATACTTGGCTTATAAAGTTTTATTGTGATTGTGATTGTGTGACCTGTAGTCAGGATCGAACCCAAGTCTCTGGCGCTGTAAGGCAAAAATTCTACCGCTGCACCGCCTTGATGTTTAGAGATGCAGCAAGGAAGCAGGCCCATTGAGTGTACACTGCCCATCGATCACCCATTCACATTGGTTCTATGTTATCCCACCTTCTCATCCACTCCTTAAACTCCTGTCCCACTGAGGCGATTTTCTAGACGACTACAGGCGACTAAGCTTCGCCATGCGGTGGCCGTGGTGTCGCCTGTACGGTCGTGAGTCGTCTCCAAAGAGTCGTAGCGCCTTTCTGGTCGCCGCTGGATTTTCAGAATGCTGAAAAATTGTGGCGACAGTGGGTTTGACTCCAATGAGCGTAGCTTGACGTCTCCTGACGTGGGCGCTGTCGTAGGTTGTCACCAGGTGACGTAGGTTGTCGCCGGTGCTGACTTCGGTGAATTCCATTGGCGACTACCTACGTCAACCGGCGACAGGTAACGGCGTCAAAACCGGAGGCCAAAATGAAGTGAATTGTCTTCAGTTGTCGCCGACACGGTTGTAGCTTGTCGTAGCTTGACGCGGGTGGACGTAGGTTGACTTCGGTTGTCGTAGGTTGTCATCTGTGTGGTCGTAGATTAGAAACATAGAAACATAGAAAGTAGGTGCAGGTGGAGGCCATTCGGCCCTTCGAGCCAGCACCGCCATTCGTTGTGTTCATGGCTGATCGTCCACAATCAATAACCCGTGCCTGCCTTCTCCCCATATCCCTTGATTCCATTAGTCCCTAGAGCTCTATCTAACTCTCGCTTAAATCCATCCAGTGATTTGTCTGCAGCCGCCATTGGTGGAGCGGGAGCACATGGCCGCTGGCTGGGTGAGGTCACGTGGGGCACGGGGCAGTGTCCCGTATTTGGGTGTGAGGAAGTTGGCAACCGTACATATGCCTCAATTTGGACTGACTATACTTAACCAAATCTTTTACGTAAATTAACGTAAAGTATTATACCTGAAAAAAATCCAATTGACCTCAGGCAAAACAAAAAGCACTGTTGGTTCGAGAATTATTTTGGATTCAGAAAGAAATCTGCATTTTGAAGCTGTCAGCAATTGATCAGCCTCAGCCAGCAACTAGATTCCCCAGGGAACTCTTAAGAATAAGAAAGAACTGTTTTAGCACAGTGTCCAGTAGCTACTGTTTGAGTCATTCTGTGGCTGCCTACCAGTCCAGTTTCAAATGCTTGCTCTACGCTGAGCATCTCCTGCATGTACACGGTGCACACTGTTCAGAGTGAGATTGACTTTATACCAGATGTGGGGTTAGAAATGCGAGCATACTTCGCATATTTCCATACTTAGGAAATCATTGTTATCCAGCTGGATCAATTCCTGCTTTTCTTTTTCTTTTTCCAGCATCATACAAATATAATATTACGTTTATAGTTCTACAAATATAATATTGCCAGCTCACTAAATGTGATCGCACAGGTCCATCACCGATGTTCTGGCCTTGGTTCCAGCGGCCTCTGGGGTCCGCAAAGTCAGCCGCGGAAGTCGGCTGTGGGAACGGATCTGCCGGCTCCGGCCTGGCCGAGTTCCAGAGCCCCGGCCGCAGGGGGGCAAATTGGACCCACCGATCGGCCGCAGAAGTCCCAATGAGGTCGGGATCGGCCGTCTCACCCGGCCCTGGCACCACATTTGCAGGGGAACTTCCAGGGGGATTTCAAGTGCGTTCTCGTAGTTTTGTCTGGATTAAAAGAGGTGCTGAACCACCAGTTGTCGGAAAATCGGTGGTGGATCTATAGGTTTAGTGTAGACCTATATGAACCTAGTGGTCATTCTCCCTTTCTGCAAAGCTGTCTTATCTCACATCTCACTCACCGGTGCATTTCTAGATATGTCAACAAACATCAGCTTTGCATATTACACACCCATTGTTGCTTTCACTTGCAATCTCTCTGGTAATTTAGTTTAGTTTAGTGATACAGCACGGAACAGGTCCTTTGGCCCACCGAGTCCACGCCGCCCAGCGATCTCTGCACACAAGTGCTGTCAGGCAGCATCTTTGGAGGACATGGATAGGCAATGTTTTGGGTTGGGACCCTGCTTCAGAATGGTGTGTCATGCAGATAAGATGCTGAATAGCTCAGTCAGAATGTGATTGTTAAATGATTAGTGTAAATAGAGATAGGAATCAGCTTTCACCACTGGCTTCAGTGTCCCTGTATCACCGTCCAGCAGCCGATACGGGACATGAACAAGTGTGAGTGAGGTACAAGTTTGAATTTGAGCCCCGCACCTCCCCGTGACTACATTTTAATTTAGTTTAAAGATACCCCGCGGAAACAGGCCCTTCGTCCCACTGAGTCCACGCCGACAAGCGATCACCTGTACACTGACACTATCCTACACACGAGAGACAATTTACAATTTTAACCAAAGCCAATTGGGATGGGAGGAAATCGGAGCACCCGGAGAGAACTCACACGGTCACAGGGAAAACGTACAAACTTCATACAGACAGCTCCGTACAAACATAGAAGCTTCCTTGCGTTTATCATTGAAAGATAGCACCACTTGCGAAGCCCCAGATTGCCGATCAGTTTCATTTCTGCAAAGCCTTGAAATCGTATGGCTGTGTGACATACGCATGTACCCATCTATTGATAATCTTTCCTCTATCATATCATATCATATATATACAGCCGGAAACAGGCCTTTTCGGCCCTCCAAGTCCGTGCCGCCCAGTGATCCCCGTACATTAACACTATCCTACACCCACTAGGGACAATTTTTACATTTACCCAGCCAATTAACCTACATACCTGTACGTCTCTGGCTTCACATTTAGCACTACTTCTCTCCTTATCTCACTACCTTTTTCTTTTCATCTCTGCCCTTTGTTCCACTATCTACCAATCCAAATCCCCTCTCACCTGTATCCACCTATCACTCGCCAAACTTTCTGCTACCCCCGCCTCCCTTCCAGCGTTCTTACCCCCACCCCCCTATAACCGGTTTGAAGAAGGGGCCCAAAATATGCAAAGGTCTTCTGCAGAATTACATACAATTCTGAATATAAGATGGATCTTCAATTGATATCAGACTCGGTGAACCTGTCAGCTCTTTGTATGGTACACCATACCATTTCTAAATCTGCAGCTATTTCTCTCTGCCTGGGACCTTTATGTTGTTATCATGGCATTTGTTATAGAGTGTCATATTGCTTAACTATTGAGAGAATTGTTGTCTGAATCTGAATTCAGTGGAATCTGCTGATGAAATTGTAGTATCGGTTCAAATAGAGTTGAGGAACACAAGTGCTGGAATCACTTCCAGAACCACACAAATCCGACAGTTCAGGGTTGGAGGACCGTTTTAATTCCTTTTGGGTTTGTGCAAAACTCTCGACGGAAGAAACTTGTAGGATCAAATAACATTTTAGTTTAGTTTAGAGATACAGCGTGGAAACAGGCCCTTCGGCCCCACCGAGTCCACGCCGACCATCGATCACCCTTACACTAGTTCTGTCCTACACACCGGGAACAATTTACAGAAACCAATTAACCTACAAACCTGTACGTCTTTGGGATGTGGGAGGAAACTGGAGTGCCCACGTGGTCACAGGGAGAACGTACAAACTCCGTACAGACAGCTCCCTAGGTAAGGAAGGAACCTGGGTCTCTGGCGCTGTGAGGCAGCAACTCTACCGCTGCGCCACCGTGACGCACTAATTTCTTATCCGAAGACATCTTGTACATTCTTCAAAAGATGGAATTCTGTTCTAGTGAAATGAGACCTATTTTTAATGTCCTAAAGCTTTAATAAGCTTACTTAAGAAAAACATGGAATAGATAGGGTGAATACCCAGAGTAGGGGAGTCAAGAACCAGAGAACAAATGTTTAAGGTGAGCGATTTAAGGGGAAAGATTTAATAGGAACCTAAGGTGTAACCTTTTCATACAGAGGGTGGTGGGTATATGGAACGAGCTGCCAGAGGAGGTAATAGAGGCAGGTATTATAACAATAAAAGATATTTGGACCGAAACATGACAGGAAAGGGTCAAAGAGATATGGGCCAAATGAGGGTAGGTGGGACTGGCGTAGATGGGGCATCCTGGTTGGCATGGACAAGCTGGGCCCAAGGGCTTGTTTATGTGTTGTGTGACTCTATGACTAGGAATCAAACCTCTCAGGATAGGGAAACCTGATTCCTTATTGAACAGAAAGTCATATGTTTCTATTTTCACATGAGAAGAATTTTTAATGTAAACACTGCTCAAGATACGCCACATTTTTTCCCCAATTTTGTGCTTGCTCACCAGAGCCGATTGTGCAGTCAATTACTGTAAACGTTTAGCTATAATTTTCAGTTCAGATCTGTTAAAAATTAGTTTGCACCAGCCTGATATGAGACGGCATCAGGCAGTGTACATGCGGCATAGATTTCCAGCAAGGCTAGCTATTGTTGCCAATTTACCCTGGAGACTTTATCAGGTAATAACCTGGATTATGTTTACAGCATTGTTTCACGTTTCTGAAATATGGCAATGCATACATGTTCCACGGGCAGCCTGTTTAGACTTGTCCGAAGAACCTTTCATGTCCTGTTTAGTTTAGTTTAGAGATACAGTGCGGAAACAGGCCCTTCGGCCCACCGAGTCCGCTCCGACCAGTGATCCTCGTACACTAGCACTATCCTACACACTAGGGACAATTTACAATTTTTACAGAAGCCAATTAACCTACAACCCTGAACGCCTTTGGAGTGTGGGAGAAAAACCCGAGCCCCCTGGGAGAAGGGGGATCGTACAAACTCCGTACAGACAGCACCCGTAGTCAGGATTGAACCCGGGTCTCTGGTGCTGTGAGGTAGTAACTCTACCGCTGCACCACCGCCTGCTCAGGCATGTGTACGGTTATTACACATTTCAGTCTCAAAGCTGGCATAAGCAAACATTGCCATGGTTTCCAGGAGCCCAACATAAGCAGCAGTATAGTGCCAAACTAATAGTGTCATATCGCCACTCCTTACACACCAGGGACAATTTACACAGGCTAATCAACCGACAAACCTACATGTCTTCGGGATATAGACTTTAGAGGTACAGTGAGAATACAGGCCCTTCAGGCAACTGAGTCTGCGCTGACCAGCGATCATCCCGTATACCATTATCCTACGTAATGTTCCTTGAAGTTTCAAGTGCACTTGTAGAGCCTGAGACCCAGGTTCGATCCCAACTACAGGTGCTGTCTGTATGGAGTTTGTATGTTCTCCCCGTGACCTGGGTTTTCTCAGAGATCTTTGGCTTCCTCCCAAACTCCAAAGACGTGCAGGTTTGTGGGTAAATTGGCTTAGGTTTGTATACTTGGCGTACAGTGCATTCAAAAAGTATTACTTTGCAAAAACTTCTAAACACCTGTTTTCGCTTTTTTATTCTGGGGTATTGTGTGTAGATTGATGATTAAAAAAATTGAATTTAATCCATTTTAAAATAAGGCTGTAACGTAACAAAATGTGGAAAAAGTGAAGGGGTCTGAATACTTCCTGAATGCACTGTAAGTGTAAATTGTCCCTGAGTGCATGTCGGACAGTGTTAATGTGTGGGGATCGCTAGTCGGCGCAGACTCGGTGGGCTGAAGGGCCTGTTTCCGCGCAGCATCTCTAAACTAAACTGAAACTAAACTAAATTCACTCCCAGTCAGCCTGCTGCTGAAACCAAAGTAGAGTTTTCAACGATTTATTTCAGAAAAAAACCCTACATAAAATCACTCACTTGATTTCAGGTGCAAAGCAGAACTCCCACCAAACCACAGAAATATAGAGAGTCATGGAGACATACAGTGCGGAAACAGGCCCTTCGACCCACCTTACCCACGCTGACCAATATGTCCCATCTACGCTAGTCTCACATGCCTGCATTTGGACCATATCCCTCTAAATCCATCCTATGCATGTACCTGTACAAATATCTTTTAAACATTGTGATAGTGTCTGCCTCAACTACCTCCTCTGGCAGCTTGATCCATATACTTTGTGTAAAAGCCGTTGCCCTTCGGGTTCCTATTAAAGAGAGGAAGATAGATGACTCATTTGACTTTTTGCCCGTAGAAATATAACATGTTAACAGCAAAATCATCAAAATCAGATGCTGTCCACCTTGTGGTGAGATATAGAGAAAATGGCAGTATAGAAGTTATTGCCATGGGTCGTACAGCAATAAAAAGTCATACTTGAGAAAAGCACATTGAAAATGCAGTTGGAAAAAATTGTCTTTCTTTCCCAAGGTGCTGGACTAGTTTAAACCTGAACTGAAGTCAATAGACTATGTATTTACTTATCTCACATCCAAGTGTTATAAAAGTTCAGTCAGAATTTTTCAAAGACCCAAGAAGGCAGATCTGTAACTTTGAGCACCTTTTCACAAAGCTATGTTATCTGGACTCGACCTCTGTGGACAAATCACAGAATATTCTGGTCAGTTGAGACATTCATCATTATTTAGTCTGTACCTTTCAAAGAGAAACAACCCTCCTGTGAAATAACTTTGGACGATCAAACACGTTTGATTCTGAAGAGCCCTTTCTTATCCTAGTTTAGTTTAGAGACACAGCGCGGAAACAGGCCCTTCGGCCCACTGAGTCGGCACCGAGCAGTGATCCCAGCATACTAACACTATCCTACACACACCAGGGACTATTTACATTTATACCAAGCCAATTAACCCGCTGACCTGTACATCTTTAGAGTGTGGGGGGAAATCGGAGATCTCAGAGAAAACCTACGCAGGTCACAGGAGAACGTACAAATTCCGTACAGACAGCAGCCGTAGTCGGAATGGAACCCAGGTCTCTGGCGCTGTGAGGCAGCAACTCTACCGCTACGCCACCGTGCCGCTCTTGTATGATTGTATTTCTCTGGGACTCGCTCAAATGTCCAAATGTCAGCACAAATTTGATCTTCTCACATGATTTATGCCTGATTTCAGGATCTAACCTGTGTCTCTGGTGTGTGAGGCAGCAGAACTACCAGCTGCACCACTGTGCCACCCATTGATCTCTGTTTTCAATGAACTCAGTGACCGGGGTGGGGGGGGGTGGGGAATAGATATCTTCAAAGATTTATCATCTGCTGAGTGAATAAATGTCTCTTCATTTCAGTCCTAAATGCTCCTACTGCCCAATATAGCTTCCTCATCTGTGTAGTCTTTCGGGCCCTGTAAGATTTTTAGTGTTTCACTTTATTACTTACAAATTGTAGAGAATAGAAGACTAGCCTACTTTACCTCCCCCATATGATTGATGTACAGTCCCAGGAGCAGGTCTCACCAGGGCCCTGTATAGTTATTAATATTTGCTGCAAAGCCCACTGTGCCTCTGATCAGGTTTTGCAGTTGGTTTCTATTAAAGAGCAAAATCGAAACAAAAAGAAAAGAACACAGAGGGGAGTACAAATTATATTCTTTGCATTCAGTCTGAAGAAGGGTCTCGACCCGAAACGTCACCCATTGCTTCTCTCCCGAGATGCTGCCCGACCTGCTGAGTTACTCTAGCATTTTGTGAATAAATCGATTTGTACCAGCATCTGCAGTTATTTTCTTATACTATATATTCTTTGCATATCAGCACATTGAAGGCAGAATATCATTCACCCAAAGAAAATACAGCAGAGATACAGCAGAGAAGTATGACTTTTAAATCATTGCTCTCTGCAGTTGTTGTGGCAGCATCAACATTAGATACAAATCCTAGTTTCGAGACACAGCATGGAAGCAGGCCCTTTGGCCCGCTGGCACCGACCGACGGTCACCCCGTACATTAGTTCTGTACCACCGCTCTAGGGGCCAATTATGGAAGCCAATTAACCTACAAACCCGCATGTCTTTGGAGGGTGGGAGGAAACCCACGCAGGTCACAGGGAGAACGTGCAAACTCCATAGAGAGAGCACCCGTATTCCGGATCGAGCCCGGGTCCCTGGCCGTAAGGCAACTCTAACGCTGCGCCACTGTGCTGCCCATTCATTTGAAAATAAATGTGATTTTTTTTCAGTCAGTTCAAATGTGGGGACCGTGAAGGAAAAGGAATATTGTTCTTGCATTTGCGTTTCGTAGCTTTAATGGAAATACTGTGTACAGTGCAATCTTATGGTCCAAGTCCAGAACCCCCTGAAAGCTGCAACACAAGTAGATAGAATGGTAAAGAAGGCATGTGGTATGCTTACTTCCATCGGTCAAGGCGTTGAGTATGAGAGTCAGGAAGTCAGGATGCAGCTTTATAGGACTTTGGTTAAGCCACATTTGGAGTATGGCGTGCAGTTCGGGTCATCCCATGACAGGAAGGATATGGAGGCTTTGGAAAGAGTGCAGAGGAGGTTTACCAGGATGATACCTAGACTGGGGGGTATTAGCTACAGGGAGAAGTTGCACAGACTTGGATGGTTTTCTCCGGTACGCTGGAGGTTGCGGGGAGACCTGATAGAAGTAGGGTGGCACTGTGGTGCAGCGCTAGAGCTTACAGCGCCAGAGACCCAGGTTCGATCCTGACTACGGTGCTGTCTGTACGGAGAACATAGTGACCGTGTGGGTTTACTACGAGATCTTTGGTTTCCTTCCATATTCCAAAGGCATACAGGTTTGTAGGTTAATTGGCTTGGTAAAATTGTAAAAGGTTGTGTCGAATGTGTGTAGAATAGTGTTAGTGTGCGGGGATCGCTGGATGCGTGGACACAGTGGGCGATGGGCCTGTTTCCACGCTGCATCTCTAAACTAAACTAAAGTATATACAATTATGAGAGGCATAGATAGGTCAGACAGGCAGAACCTTTATCCCAGGATCGAAAAAGCAAATATTAGAGGGCATAGCTTTACAGTGAGAGGGGCAACGTTTAAAGGAGTTGTGTGGGGCAGGTTTTTACACAGAGGGTGGTGGGTGCCTGGAACGTGTTGCCGGGGGAGGTGGTGGAGGCAGATACGATAGTGGTGTTTAAGACACTTTTGGATAGGCACATGGATATGCAGGGAATGGAGGGATATGGATGATGTGCAGGCAGATAAGAGTTGGACTTGGCATCATGTTGAGCACAGGCATTGTGGGCCGAAGGGCCTGTTCCTGTGCTGTACTGCTCTGTGTTCCACATGGAATATTGATACTGGTTTACATTATTTGTGAAGCAGGTTCACACTTCATTTTATCAGGAATATTTTCCAGTTCATTGCATGACGTTGCATCTCTTCACATCAGCAAATACTAACCAGACTAATTTGATTGGATTTACTTAATCAAATGAGATTTATTTGCAAATATAAATTGCTTCTGCAGCTCAGAAGTTGCAAGATATTTTTAACATATGTTTTACCATCCAAAATCATCACCATACCAAATATGTAGGTTGGAACTGCAGATGCTGGTTTACACCAAAGATAGGCACAAAATGCTGGAGTAATTCAGCAGTCAGGCAGCATCTCTGGAGAAAAGGAATAGGTGACGCTTCGGGTCTGAGAAGGGTCTCGACCGGAAACATTTCCTATTCCTTTCCTCCAGAGATGCTGCCTGACCCGCTGAGTTACCCCAGCATTTTGTATCTATCATCACCATACCATCTTTAATGTGCATTTCAATGTTCTTTTTGGGCACGAATTGTCCTTTTAAAATTAAAATAATATACCGGTCGGTGCACAGTTAGGGTCAGCTCAGTGACCCAGTGCAGAGGGCTGCAGCCTCACAGTGCCAACCTCGTGCTGTCTGTGCGGGGTTTGCACGTTCTCCCTTTGACCGCGTGGGTTTTCCTCCAGGTGCCCCGGTTTCCTCCAACATCCCAAAGACGTGCGGGTTTTTATTCTTTGAAGCGTAGAAGGTTGAGGGGGGACTTGATAGAGGTTTTTTAAATTTTAAGAGGGATGGACAGAGTTGACGTGGGTAGGCTTTTCCCTTTAAGAGTGGGGAAGATTCCAACAAGGGGACATAGCTTCAGAATTGAGGGACAAAAGTTTAGGGGTAACATGAGGGGTAACTTCTTTACTCAGAGGGTGGTGGCTGTATGGAATGGGCTTCCGGTGGAAGTGGTGGAGGCAGGCTCGATTTTATTATTTAAGAGTAAATTGGATAGGTATATGGATAAGAGGGGATTAGAGGGTTATGGTCTGAGAGCAGGTAGATGAGACTAGGTCAGAGAGAGTGGTCGGCGTGGACTGGTAGGGCCGAACGGGCCTGTTTCCGTGCTGTAATTGTTATATGGTTATATGGTTTGTAGGTTTATTGACCCGCTGTAAATTGCCAGCAGGGAGTGGATGAGAAAATGGGACTAGTGTGCGTGGGTGATCGATGGTCGGCGTGGACCTGGTGTGCCAAAGGGCCCGTTTCCACGCCCTATCTTTCAATCAACGAGTCCAAACCCATTTCCCCGTATTGGTTCAAGAAAATAGCTTCCCACTAGCTTAAATCAATGAATTGAAACAGTTAAATAGTTCTCTGTGTTCAAGCAGGAAAGATAGCTGCCCTTTGAATGTCTGTCCTAAAATGACCTTGGGTGGTACTGGCCTAAAGTCAGTTCTTTTTCCTTTCTTCGATTCTTATTTTTCCATTCGATTCTTTGATTCGTATTTTTATAAAGTGTGGGCAGCGGTTGACAATAGCCCTTTGTTCAAAAAAAAGTCATTGCAGCAAAGTGAATGCCATTTTATGTTAATGGGAATGTTTTGTCTGAAATAAACTTTTATATTTGGACTTATTGCCAATGGTTCTCTACAATTACATATTTACTTCGTGTTCAGGCCAAAACAATATCCCATTGCTTATGTGGGAGCTCTGCAGTATGTGTCTGCCCCTGGTCCCATCATTAGAGACCCAAACCAGCAGGGAAAAGCACAGCATGGCTTGGATTAGGAAGAAATACATTTTAAAACTTCTTTCCCCCTTGCCAACCACTAGTCACAAGGAATGGGTGACCCTTTGTGTGCAGGTCCAAGAAGTGGATCTGTTATCATTCATGACAATCGCTCCACACTTTTAAGTGTGTAGGAAGGAACTGCAGACGCTGGTTTAAACCGAAGCTAGACTCAAAATGTTGGAGTAACTCAGCGGGACAGGCAGCATCTCTGGAGAGATTGAATGGGTGACATTTCAGGTCGAGACCCTTCATCAGAAACGTCACCCATTCCTTCTCTCCAGAGATACTGCCTGAGTTACTCCAGCATTTTGTGTCTACCTTCGATTTAAACCAGCATCTGCTGTTTTCTTTCCTACACATGTTAAAAAAAGCACCCTGATATGAATAAAATCGCGGAACTATTTTTGGCTATGTCTAAAACTAGAAGATTTAAGAAATGTAAAAGGCTAAAGTTTCAGAAAAGAAAAATACAGGTCCAGACATCAAAATATTTTCTCTTCGTCTCTGCAGAGTTCACTTCCAGCAATGCAATCTATTGAGCAGATGACAGACTGCGTGTTACACCTCGGTTTTGAAATCGGAATGGTTTATCGTTCGAGCACCAAGTGGGGCTGCGAGCTTCAGGATAGGGTTCAGGTCCTGCACCCACACTTTGGCCTGTGTGCCGAACCCCTACTTACACAGCAGTCTGCATATTACTCTTCCAGTCTTGAACACTGAGAGACTTGATGTATTCCGTGGGGGCAGCGGTGGAGTTGCTGTCTTACAGCAACAGAGACCTGTGTTCAATCCTGACCGTGGGTGCTGTCTGTGTGGAGTTTGTGGGATCACATAGAAAGTGGGATAACATAGAACCGGTGATCGATGGTCAGTGTACACTCGGTGCGCTTATTTCCTTGCTGTATCTCTAAACATCAAGGGTGGCATGGTGGTGCAGCGGTAGAGTTGCTGCCTAACAACGCCAGAGGTTTGATCCTGACTATGGGTGCTGTCTTTATGGAGTTTGTACGTTTTCCCTGTGACCACGTGGGTTTTCCCCGGGTGCTCTGGTTTCCTTCCACACTCCAAAGATGTACAGGTCTGTAGGTTAATTGGGTTTGTTGGTTAATTGGCTTCAGTAAAAATTGTAATTTGTCGTTAGTTTGTAAGATAGTGTTAGTGAACGGGGATCGCTGGTCGGCACAGACTCAGTGAACCGAAGTGCCTGTTCCTGCGCTGTATCTCTAAACTAAACCAAATCGAAAAACTAAGCTCTTTGAGTCATTGAGCCATACAGCGTGGAAACGGGCCCTTCGGCCCAACTTTCCCATGCTGACCAACATGCCCCAACTATATTAGTCTCACCTGCCTGTGTTTGGCCCATATCCCACTAAACCTATCGTATCCATGTACGTATCCAAATATTTTTTAAGCATTGGGATAGTACCTGCCTCATCTCCCTCCTTCGGTAGCTCATTGCATGGGGCATGTTGGTCAGCCTGGGCAAGGTCACCAATCGCATGTTTCCGCACTGTGTGACTCTACGACCCTGTAGGATTGGCTTTGTTGCAGGGCGCCCCGATTATCTCCTTCATCAATTAAAACTCGTTCTTTGGTTTTTAAAAAGATTGGCGATGATCCACATTGAAAAGACTGTTAATCTATTTTAGTTCATAACTTCTAGAAGCATAATTAGGCCATTCGGCCCATCATGTCTACTCCGCCATTCAATCATGGCTGACCTACCTTTTCCTCTCAACCCCATGCTCCTGCCTTCTCTCCATAACCCCAGATTCCCTATGCAGTTTTGTTTTTGGCTGCAGAACACTAGACTTTCACTTCAAATATTTTTTTGGAGATCATTTTGGAGAGATGCAAGTTCTTTCCCTATTTTTTAACGTTTCACTGAAGGAAACCATTTTGTGCATTGTTCCTGAGATAGATATTTGAGGTGTAAATTCCAAAACACCGTAAACCCTTGTTTTTTTCCAACCTCTTTGTTGGGGATTTCAGTTGTCGGGGACAGACCTACAGACGGCTGCCCGCGCCACTCCCCGCTGGTACCGTCTCCCCCCTTGCCCCCCACGCCGCATCCTCGGCCACGCACGCCACCGCCACCGATCCCCACCCGCACACCGGCCGCCGATCGACTCTGCCGATTCTCGCCTCTCCCCCGGCAGGCCGGAGCCGTCAACTCACCCGGATTCCAGGCCCAGTTCCGGACCGACAGCCTGAAGTCAGATCCCGTCCCAAAACGTCACCTATCCATGTTCTCCACAGATGCTGCCTGACCCGCTGAGTTACTCCAGCACTCTGTGAAACGTCACCTATCCACGTTCTCCACAAATGCTGCCTGACCCGCTGAGTTACTCCAGCACTCTGTGAAACGTCACCTATCCACGTTCTCCACAGATGCTGCCTGACCCGCTGAGCTAGTCCAGGACTTTGTGTCCTTTTCCGTATTAACCAGCAACTGCTGTTGTTTGTTTCTACTACTTATAGAATGATAGACAATAGACAATAGGTGCAGGAGGAGGCCCTACGAGCCAGCACCGCCATTCAATGTGATCATGGCTGATCATTCTCAATCAGTACCCCGTTCCTGCCTTCTCTCCATACCCCCTGACTCCGCTATCCTTAAGAGCTCTAGCTCTCTCTTGAATGCATTCAGAGAATTGGCCTCCACTGCCTTCTGAGGCAGAGAATTCCACAGATTCACAACTCTCTGACTGAAAAGGTTTTCCCTCATCCCCGTTCTAAATGGCCTACCCCTTATTCTTAAACTGTGGCCCCTGGTTCTGGACTCCCCCAACATTGGGAACATGTTTCCTGCCTCTAACGTGTCCAACCCCTTAATAATCTTATACGTTTCGATAAGATCCCCTCTCATCCTTCTAAATTCCAGATCATCCCTAAACTGGCTTATAGCAGACAATCGACAATAACAGACACTATTCCCCCCCAGCCTCACCATGGCTCGTTATAACGAGGGGTTACTGTATGTTCATGACAGCTAAACCAAAGGCAATTGCATAGTAACATTTCAGAAGCTGGAGGCCTGGATGTTTTCTCCATCTTTCAACTATGTGAGTGCGTGCTGCTTCCAGCGTTTATTGACACTCTCAATGTCCTATTGCCCCACAGTCAAACATTTATCTATTCAGATGCTGAGGCGATGCAACATTGCACGCCCTCTATAAAACAATGTGTCATCTCAGTTGGCTTTGACTGTCTTGACGGAAGTGGATCTTAATTTTCAACAATTGACTCACAGTCATTGAATAGGGTGTGACTGAGTTTAGTTTGCTTTAGTTTAGTTTAGAGATATAGTGTGGAAATAGGCCCTTCGGCCCACCGAGTCCACACCGACCAGCGATCCCCGCACACTAACAATACAATACAATGGGAATGCACCTCCCATACGATGCAATAAATTAATTAGCTAGTCCGTTTTAATTTATACAACCCAATGAAACAAATTAGAACAGTTTTAAACAGAATAAAGTGCAGTGGATCTGTGCCGGTTCACTGTGCGATGTGAACACTATCCCACACACACTAGGGACAATTTATTCTTATGCCAAGTATACAAACCCAAGCCAATTAACCCACAAACCTGTGCGTCTTTGGAGTGCGGGAGGAAACCGAAGATTTCGGAGAAAATCCACGCGGTCACAGGGGGAACATACAAACTCCGTACAGACAGCACCCGCAGTCAGGATGGAACCCGGGTCTCTGGCGCTGTGAGGCAGCAACTCTACCGCTGCGCCACCGTGCCGCCCACACCATGCCGCTGTGGTGCTGGCTGCCTGTTTGAAGCAGTGACTCCTGTCCTCCATCACTGCTCTGACATATACAACTTGGAGGGATATGAGGTGGCACGGTGGCGCAGCGGTATAGTTACTGCCTCACAGCACCGGAGATCCGGATTCGATCCCGACTACGGGTGCTGTCTGTACGGAGTTTATACGTTCTTCGTGACCACCTGCTCACAGTGCTCCAGTTTCCTCCCACACTCCAGAGAGGTACAGGTTCCTAGGTTAATTTTCTTTGGTAACGTTGTAAATTCCGGTTTTCAGACTCCTATACCTTCTTTCTGATGGCAGGAGTGATTGAGAGCGTGGCCAGGGTGGTGTGGGTCCTTGATGGTGCCGGCTGCCTTTTTGAGGCAGCGACTCCTGTAGATCCCTTCGATGGTTGGGAGGTTAAGAGCCATAATGGACCGGTGATGGAACTGTGTCTGTCCACACAGTCATGGATATTGAGTGAGTAGAGGAGGGGACTGCACACACTGCCCTGAGGTGCTCTGGAAGGGGTTAACAATGAGCAGCTGGAAACACCTAGAAAGAGAAAATTCTGGAAATAATCAGCAGGTCAGGTTCATTCACAAGAAGTATACATTGCTACAATCCAGTGGTTTCATGGTTAACGTTTTTCTGAGATTAATTTCTTTTCTAAAATCCAGATTTATTTGTGAGGTCACATTTGGAGCACTGTGTGTAAGTTTGGTTACCCAGCTCTGGGAAGGATGTCGTTAAGCTGGAAAGGGTGCAGGATGTCACCAGGATACTTGAGGGACCTAAACTGTAGGGATTGAAAAGGCAGGGACTTTATTCCTTGGAGGGCAGGAGGTTGAGGTGTGATCTTAGGGGTGGGTAAGATCATGAGGGGAATAGATAGGATGAATGCACAGTCTTTTAGCCAGAGTAGATGAATCGAGAATCAGAGGACATAGGTTTCAGGTGAGAGGGGAAAGATTTAATAGGAACCTGAGTGGCAGCTTTTACTCTCAGAGGGTGTGGGGTATATTGAACGAGCCACCAGAGGAAGTAGAAACAAGGAACTGCAGATACTGGTTTACATAAAAGGACACAAAGTGCTGGAGGATCTCAACAGGTCAGGTAGCATATCGGGAGAAATTGGATAGGTGAAGTTTCGGGTCGTTGATGGGGCATCTTGGTCGACATATGCAAGTTGGGCTAAAGTACCTGATTCCACGCTGTATGTTTAGTTTAGTTCAGAGATACAGTGTGGATACAGGCCAACTGAGCCCACACCGACCAGTGATCCCCGCACATTAACACTATCTTGCACACACTAGGGACAATTTACACTTATACCAAGCCAAGTAACCTACTAACCTGTATGTCTTTGGAGCGTGGGAGGAAACCCACGCGGTCTCAGGGAGAACGTACAAACTCCGTACAGACAGCACCCGTAGTTGGGATCGAACCCGTGTCTCTGGCTCAAATCGCTGCAAAGCAGCAACTCTACCGCTGCGCCAACCTGCCGCCACCTCAGTCAAATTTAAATTGTCCATCTGCCGTGAACTCACTTCCCGGTATCAGTCAACCAAAGTCTGGCTACCAGTCCTGTAACTTAACCATGCACTGATGTCCCTTGCAGAGAGCTAAACAAGGTTAACAAGATTCAATGTCCTTGAAGGACCGGATACTTGAATCATTCACTTTTTCTTTCTGTTCATATCTTGCCTCTGGTGAATACCAGCACTTTTGCTCATTAATCCACCCTTACCTCGTCCCCAGTACTTCCTTGTAAAGCTGCAGCTGTGCTGGTGTATCATTCACTGCAGGGTAAGGAAGGAAGGTGGGAATGATAGATTATTATTTGGCATTTGGCAGTGACTTAACTTTTGATAGACACAAAATGCTGGAGTAACTCAGCGGGTCAGACAGCATCTCTGGAGAAAAGGAATAGGTGATGTTTCGGACAGAGACCCTTCATCAGATTGAAGAAAGGTCTCGACCTGAAACGTCACCTATTCCTTCTCAGCAGAGATGCTGTCTGACCTGCTGAGTTACTCCAGCATTTTGTGTCTATCTCCAGTTTAAACCAGCATCTGCAGTTCCTTCCTACACAACTTAATAGTCTTGTTGAGTCAGCATGATGTCTCCGATGTTGGGGGAGTCTAGAACCATGGGCCACAGTTTAAGAATAAGGGGTAGGCCATTTAGAACGGAGATGAGGAAAAACTTCTTCACACAGAGTTGTGAATTTGTGGAATTCTCTGCCACAGAAGGCAGTGGAGGCCGACTCACTGGATGCATTCAAAAGAGAGTTAGATAGCGCTCTTAGGCCTAGCGGAATCAAGGGATATGGGGAGAAGTAAAGTCAAGGCAAGTCAAATTTATTTATAAAAGGACATTTAAAAATAACCCACGTTGACCAAAGTGCAGTACATCAGAGCAGGTACTAAAAACACAATAAGAAACAGACATCACAGCACACAGGCACAAAGAAACCAGTTCAAATGGAGCAGCACAAAACAAAAATCAGCCCCATCAGAAAGCAACTACGAAGTACTGCTTGTGGAGATCAGCCATGATCACATTGAATGGCTCAAAGGGCCGAATGGCCTACTGCACCTATTGTCTATGTATCTAGCACATGGGAAATACTTGACTTTTGGCATCCAAGAGATTGTGCAGTGAATTTAGACATAAAACAGCAAATTTCTGCTATATTGTGTAATATGGGTGAACGTCAGAAGGTTCACAAGTCATAGGAGAAGAATCAGGCCATTTGGTCATCAAGTCTACTCCGCCATTCAATCATGGCTGATCTATCTTTCCCTCTCAACCACATTCTCCTACCTTCTCCCCATAACCCCTGACACCCGTACTAATCAAGAACCTGTCGATCTCTGTCTTAAAAATCCTCATTAAAATGAAAATACCTTTAAAAATACCCGTAAATATAAAGTTATAGGTAAAGCATGGCTATTTCTTGACAGATATGGGACAGATGAGATGTTCCTGACATGGGCAAGCATAAAGCGGACCTGAAATCGTGCTGTTGCTTGGCTCGATGCTTTAAATCAAATTTATTATGCTTTCTAATTCACATTAGGGCATTGTGTGAAGTATAAAATCATTTATAGAAATTTAAACATAAATCCGTTATAGAAGTTGTCAATTCAATGTCAATTGTTATGCTCTACGGTGGCGCAGCGGTAGAATTGCTGCCTTGCAGCGCTTTGAGCCAGAGACGGTCTGTACGGAGTTTGTACGTTCTCCCCGTGACCTGCGTGGGTTTTCTCCGAGATCATCGGTTTCCTCCCACACTCCAAAGACGTACAGGTTTGTAGGTTAATTGGCTCGGTGTAATTGTAAAATTGCCCCTAATGTGTGTAGAGTAGTGTTAATGGGCGGGGATCGTTGGTCGGTGCGGACTCAGTGGTCCACCCTTCCTTGGTCATCTGTTGCCCGCCCAGCCTTGTTCTGGCCTTTTCCTACCTCCAGTTCCCCTCTACTTTAGGCCTGAAGAAGGGTCCCAAACTAAAGCATCATCTCTTCCTTTCCTCCAGAGATGCTGCCTGACCCGCTGAGTTATTCCTGCACTTTGTGTCTATCTGATATTTTCCCAGCTGTTTCCGCGTTGTATCACAAAACTAAAACTAACAGTCATTGAGAGTCTTCTCAGAACACTATGAAGTAAAAGTCAAAGCTGGTGCCACTGGGGGGTTGTGGCTTGGACCCATCACTGTCTCTCTTCACCGTAATAAAAGCAGAAACAAGGAAGCATTCCCATACTAATCTTTCTGTCCTGGGCCTCCTCCACTGTCAGAGTGAGGCCACTCGCAAATTGGAGGAACAGCACCTCATATTTCACTTGGGCAGCTTACACCCCAACAGTAAGATTTTGATTTCTCCAACTTCAAGTAACCCTTACATCCCTCTCTCGCCATTCCTCGCCCACCCTAGTCGTCGTACTAGTTTCACTGCCGTCCTGTTGATTTCCACTGTTTGTATAACTCGTGATCACCTTCCCCACAGCCAGCAACGGACCCTGGTGGGCTCCACCTTTCCTTGATCATCGTTACTTTTTGCATATCTTTAATTCATTTATCCTATGCACCTTCTATATCTCTTGTTCCACTTTCCCCTGACGCTCAGTCCGAACAAGGGTCTCAAACTGAAACGTCGCCTGTTCCTTTTCTCCAGAGATGCTGTCTGACCCGCTGAGTTACTCCAGCCTTTCGTGCCTGTGTCCGGTTTAAACCATCATCTGCAGCTCCTTCCTAGACAAGTAGTCATGCTTTCTGAGACGTCGCAATACTTTTAAAGTGCCATGGGTAAAGTAACAAATATTTCTGGTAGGCTTCCCCGATACCACACATCTTAAGGGGTGCTTGTTTTACGCTCCTCCAGCATTGTAGGCACGGCAAAGAGGTCCTCTTGGGGGCCAGCTCTCTGCCTCCCTGCTGACACCGTGTCAGGCCGAGTTTCCATCTGGTAATCCAGCTGCCGCTCGGCCTCAATGGGCTCTCCCAGCAAACATTAGGAAGTCTATAAATTGAAAGTCTGTAATGTGGGAGAAGGTGTTTGACTTGAACCAGGCCTGGAAAATTCCACTGCCTAAGCAGCCAGGGGGTGAGCCGACTTGTGGTACTGGTGAACTGAAGTAACAAAGAGGTTTGGCAGCTTGGGTAGCTCAGTAGCCAATGGTCAACAGTGCTTCATATGTCAAGTTTGCAACTGCGCAGTGAAATTCATTTTGCATACATTACACATGCGGGCCCCGCCATCTTTTGGCGCCATTATTCAAAGTCCAAAGACTGGTCGGCCCGCGCACGCTCGACGTACTGGAACAGTTCCCGCGGACTGAACGCCCCTCTCCTCTCCTCGCCTCGCCCGGCCATCTTTGTGTCCCGGGGGCGCCTCCTGCAGCCGAACTGAAGGCGCCGGATGCATTACCCCGGTTCACCCTCCTACCGGCCCCTTGCTCCTCGCGTCCAACCTCTCCGGCTCCCTCCCGGTTACGCCGTCTGCCAAGCCTTCGGGAGGGTTCCCAATCCCGTCGACCACCGAGCCTTCGGGCAGGTTCCCGGACCTGGGCCTACCGGGCGGCTCCTCTGTCATCGGTCCACGAAGGGCAAGTCTGGCCTGCTCGCACGTGCTCGTCCACGTCCTCAGGAAATACTTCCTTGGCCATCTGTCACTGCCTCCCCCCCCCCTCCTCTCTCCCAACCTAGTTGTTCCACCAATTCCACTGTTCGCATCTAGATCGGGCTCTTAAGGATAGCGGAGTCAGGGGGTATGGGGAGAAGGCAGGAACGGGATACTAATTGAGAATGATCAGCCATGATCACATTGAATGGTGGTGCTGGCTCGAAGGGCCGAATGGCCTCCTCCTGCACCTATTGTCTATTGTCTATCCCTGTATCCCTGTCATTATCACCTCTTTCCCCGGCCAACAATGGGCCATTGTGGGCTCCACCCTTCCTTGGTCATCTGTTGCCCGCCCTGCCTTGTTCTGGCCTTTCCTACCTTTCAGTCTGAAGAAGGGTCCCAACCTAAAGCATCACCTCTTTCTTTCCTCCAGAGATGCTGCCTGACCCGCTGAGTTATTCCTGCACTTTGTGTCTATCTGATATTTTCCCAGTTGATTGGGAACACAGAAGAATACTGGTCTTTCAGCACTTTGTGCCTTTTTTTAAATGGTTTGAGCATCGAATTTACCAATTTTCGGTGACTGACATACAATACTGACTGACACATTGCCTTCCCCTCCCTCCCTCCCTCCCTTTTAGAACATAGAACCGTACAGTCCAAGAACATGCTCCTCGGCCACAATGTCTCTGCCGAACATGACACCAAGATCGACTCTTATCTGCCTGCACATGATCCATATCCCTCCATTCCCTGCGTATGCATGTGCCGATCCAAAAGTCCCTTAAGTGCCACATCTGTGCCAACCATCACTGGACATGTTTCTGCTTATATTCACTGGAATTTAGGAGGATGAGAGGGGATCTTATAGAAACATATAAAATTCTTAAGGGATTGGACAGGGTAGATGCAGGAAAAATGTTCTCGATGTTGGGGGAGTCCAGAACCAGGGGTCACAGATAAAGAATAAGGGGTAGGCCATTTAGGACTGAATTGAGGAAAAACCTTTTTACCAAGAGAGTTGTGAATCTGTGGAATTCTCTGCCACAGAAGGCAGTGGAGGCCAATTCACTGGATGTATTCAAGAGAGAGTTAGATATAGCTCGTAAGGTTAACGGAATCAAGGGATGTGGGGAGAAAGCAGGAACGGGGTACTGATTCAGGATGATCAGCCATGATCATATTGCATGGCAGTGCTGGCTCGAAGGGTTGAATGGCCTACTCCAGCACCTATTTTCTATGTTTCCATTTAACTGCCATGGGATTCTCTCAAGTCACTCACCCCTCACAGACTTGCTTCGTCTCACAACCTACAAGCACTTCAATATGTTTCTCTTGCTGAATTTCATATCTCTCCAAAGATAAACTCAAAAAACTGGAGTAGCTCGGTGGGTCAGGCAGCTTGAGAAAAGGAATAGGCGACGTTTTGGGTCGAAACCTTTCTATCTCTCCAACTGACTTGTCTCCAACCTAAATCAGTCACTTCTAAGTTGTACCTTTGGGTCGAGACGTCACCCATTCCTTCTCTCCCTAGATACTGCCTGTCCCGCTGAGTTACTCCAGCATTTTGTGTCTACCTTCAATTTAAACCAGCATCTGCAGTTTTTTTCCTAGGTATTTTCCCCATGCCTGTTCTCATCTTCCTACACTTTCGTGACTCTTATCTGCCTGTGATACACTTTAGTTTAGTTTATTATTGTCATGTGTACCACGGTACAGTGAAAAGCTTTTTTGTTGCGTGCTATCCAGTCTATGCAAAAACTATACATGAATACTCTACAGCACTGTGGTGCAGTGGTAGAGTTGCTGTCTTACCGTGCCAGAGACCCGGATTCGATCCAGACCACGGGTGTTGTCTGTATGATGTTTGTAAGTTTTCCCCGTGATCTGTGTGGACTTTCTCCAGGTGCCCCGGTTTCCTTCGACACTCCAAACACGTAACTGTTTATAGGTTAATTGGCTTTGGTAAATTGTCCCTGGTGTGTAGGATATGTAGTGTGCGGGGATCACTGGTCGGCACGGACTTGATGGGCTGAAGGGTCTGTTTCCACACTGTATCTCTAAACCAAACGAAAAAATTACAATCAAGCCATCCACAGTGTACATTTAATTTTATTAATTTAATATCGTTAAAAACATTAGCGACGCAGTGGTGCTGGTTTGCGACGGGCACGGTGATGGACGCCCCACACATCTCTGTCCTCCACACAGCTGGCCAGCTCCTCTCTTGTCTCTACGTCTGCGTCTTCCATTAACGTCTTCAGCATGGTCTTGTTTGGTGGTCCCGGGTTCCGTCTCCCATGGGTGGGTTCCCACAGCACAACCTTGTTTGCTGGTGTTTCTGGGTGGCGGTGGCAATGACCAGCGAGCCTCATCCTTCTCCACCTGATCTTCTCGGACTGATTAAAGGGGATGGTATTTAGTGTGAGGTAAAGCCCACTGGAGTCCGATAGTCTGAGGCTCTCCAATAAGGTAGATGGTAGTTCTGGACCGATCTCTGGTTGTGGTAGGATGATTCAGTTGCCTGATAACGGCTGGGAAGGAACTGTTCCTGAATCTGGAGGTGTGCGTTTCACACTCCTGTACCTCTTGCCCGATGAAAAAAGGGGAGAAGAGAGAGTGACCCCCCGGGGTGAGACCAGTCCATGATTATGCTGGCGGCTGCCGAGGCAGTGTGGAGTGTAGATTGGGTGAAAGAAAACATTGCCAGTTTTCTATTGCGTTTAATGTTGTTCCGAGCGTCCGAAAGACAGGCTGACTGGAACATGTAACCGGGTTCAAAGATGCGAAGCCAGACTTCTGCTTAGCCTCTGCTCATTCTGACAAGGTCCTGGGATTCATTTGACACCCTTGCTGCTGGTTGCAAGCGGCTTGTGATCATGGTAGCCAGGCTGCGAGTTATAATTAGCCCAGGACAGGAAGCATACTGCAGTTCAGGTGCACCTCTTTTACGCACCATTGGACTGGGCCTGGGACATCAGCCTCAGAATATCTGATGACAGTGTGTCACACCAAAGCCTGACCTCGTCTCCTGACATTGATGTTAAACAGCTTCTGGCAGGTGACTTTGGTTAACGAGCAGCAGTGGGAATTCTGTCTGGAATATTTTGCAACGTTCTCCAGGCCAATTATAATAGTGCAGTTGTTTTGACAAAGGAATGGGGCAGCACGGTGGCGCAGCGATAGAGTTGCTGCCTCACCGCGCCAGAGACCCGGGTTCCATCCTGACGACGGGCGCTGTCTGTACAGAGTTTGTGCGTTCTCCCTGTGACCGCGTGGGTTTTTCCCGGGTGCTCCGGTTTCCTCCCACACTCCAAAAACATACAGGTTTGTAGGTTAAATAGCTTTGGTAAAATTGTAAATTGACCCGCGTGTGTAGGATTGTGCTAGTGTACGGGATGATTACTGGCCGGCGTGGACTCTGTGGGCCGAAGGGCCTGATTCAGCACTGTATAAAGTCTAGAGTCTAAAATAATCTGGTTTTCCCAAGGTTTGCTTCACACCTAATGCTTACTATTTTCAAACCTCTTTAACAGAAATGATTTAACCACCCAAAGTTATTGACTTCAAAATCAACAGTCAAGTCAAGAGTATTTAATTGTCAATAAACACAAACTGCTGGAGTATCTCATGCGGGACAGGCAACATCTCTGGAGAGAAGGAATGGGTGGCGTTTTGGGTCGAGACTAGGGTTGCCAACTGTCCTGTATTAGCCGGGACATCCCGTATTTTGGGCTAAATTGGTTCGCCCCGTCCGGGACCGCCCTTGTCCCATATAAGGCCCGGGCACTGTAGGCCGGGCGCCGCCTAACTGAGGTTGCATAGCAACCCGCCTCCCGGCCAGGGCAGCCTCCATTGGTGGAGCGGGAGCACGTGGCCGCTGGCTAGGTGAGGTTACGTGGGACGCGGTGCGGTGGCGTCACCTTGTCCCTTATTTGTGAGTGAGGAAGTTGGCAACCCTAATCGAGACCCTTCTTCAGACTTGACCCGAAATATCGCCCATTCCTTCTCTCCAGAGATGCTGCCTGTCCCGCAGAGTTACTCCAGCTTTTTGTACCTATCTTCGGTTTAAACCAGCATCTGCAGTTGCTTCTTACAAATTTAATTGTCATATGTAAAGATTACAGAACAATGAATTTTTTACTTGTAGCACAAACGGTCTATAAACACAATACTAGATGACATTGAAAAAAATAATTAAAAAATCAATAACCCCAACACTAGTGCAAAAAAGCCCAAAATCCGTAGTGCAGATAAGAAAATCCACAGTTCATTGTTTAGTTAGTGTTTGTAGGGTGATACATGGTGGCAACAAGCTTTCCTGAATCTGGAGGTCACTGTTTCCAGACTCCTATACCTTCTTCCTGATGGGAGGAGTGATAGGAGCAGAATCAGGCCATTCAGTCCATCAAGTCTACTCCGCCATTCAATAATGGCTAAGCTGTCTTCCTCTCTCAACCCCATTCTCCTGCCTTCTCCCCATAACCCCTGATAACCATACTAATCAAGACTCATAAGTGATAGGAGAGCAATTAGGCCATTCGGCCCATCAAGTCCATTCCAACATTCAATCATGGCTGATCTATCTCTCTCTCCTAACCTCATTCTCCTGCCATCTCCCCATAACCCCTGACACCTGTATTAATCAAGAATCCAAGAATCAAGAAGCCAGAAAAATACCCATTGACTTGACCTCCACAACCTTCTGGGGCAAAGAATTCAACAGATTCACCACCTTCTGACTGAAGAAATTCCTCCTCATCTCCTTCCTAAAGGAACGTCCTTTAATTCTGGGGCTATGACCTCTGGAGCTAGACTCTCCCACTAGTAGAAACACACTCTCCACATCCACTCTATCCAAGCCTTTCACTTACACAGTGGGCCGAAGGGCCTGTTTCCGCGCTGTAAGTTTAAACTAAACACCTTTCCCATAGCATGGTGGCCAGAAACAAATACGTAATAGAGATGTACAAAGGTGACTGGGGGAGGGAGGGAGGGAGTTGGGGTTGGGGTTGGGGTTGGGGTTGGGGTTGGGGTTGGGGTTGGAGTTGGGGTTGGGGTTGGGGTTGGGGTTGGAGTTGGGGTTGGGGTTGGGGTTGGGGTTGGGGTTGGAGTTGGGGTTGGGGTTGGGGTTGGGGTTGGAGTTGGGGTTGGGGTTGGGGTTGGGGTTGGGGTTGGGGTTGGGGTTGGGGTTGGGGTGCAACAGTACAGTGGCTTGTCACTTGGTTCAGTACCTGCCAGTGTCTGAGTATCACGGCTCCTGCAACCAGCAGTTGTTCTGCCACAGAACTAGTTAAAGTGTTTGCATTAACAGTGGGGCTCGCTCGGACCAGCGCGTAAATGTCTTGAATCTTTCAGCTCTGGTTTTCTACACCTCTTTGTTATGTGGACCGGCTGTGAAGGTAAAGCAATAACTTTTTGTGTGGGCTCTGGAACACGAATGAGCCCTGCCCCCCCCCCCCCCCCCCCCAGCCCCTCTCAACTGCTGCCTACTCGACTCTGGGACACGAATGAGCCCTGCCCCCCCCCAGCCCCTCTCAACTGCTGCCGACTCAAATTCCAAAGGGAAAACTTCTCTTTTCTCCCCCCTCTTTCAGTTTATACTCCTCCTGCTTTTGTGAATGCAACCATTCAGTGCGAGGAACAATTAAAGCCACAAGGACGCTAGAAAGTACAGGGAGGATCAAGCAAATTCTAAGCAGAAAGATCAGAGACCCCTGAACCAAACTAACTCAGTAATGAATGTCCCGAGCACACCCAAGCGAAAGCCTACTTTTCACGAATGCTCCACTTTGCCTTAATTATCCGTTTAAGCGCCCCGTCGTCTGATCCACAACAAGCATTGCCACGAGGTAGCCACTGGCCACGCTATAAGACTCATGAGGCTTATTATGTTTTAAATCACTTGCTTTGACATGTGATCTTGCACACATGCACTGCTAAAGTGATAATGGGGTTAAAGATGTGTTACCACTGAGTAATGCGTGGCAGAAATAGACTAGTCTCACGTCTGTAATCTCCTACTTAGAGTATTTACAAACCCGGTTGACCTTGAGGTCCTTTGCTTCGAGCATATTATGGCTACGCGATCCCTAATTGAAAAGAGCAATAAAGCTAAACCTCGGCCTTTGGAGACATTTGATGAAATGGCCACCTGTGCTGTTCAGCTAGTTTGCCTCGAGACTGCTGACTTTCTGGTCTAATGGTTGTTTTGAGAGGGTTGATGGAACATGGCGTCTTTGGCTCTTTGGCCCAACCCGTCCTTGCCGACCAAGATGCCCCATCAATGCAACCCTCCTGTGCCTGTGTTTGGCTCATATCCCTCTCAACTCTACCCATGAACCTGCCCGTGTCTTTTAAATGTCGTTATTACCTCTGCCACAGAACGCAGTGGAGGCCACTTCACTGGAAGTTTCCAAGAGAGAGTTAGATATAGTCTGAAGAAGGGTCTCGACCCGAAACGTCACCCATTCCTTCTCTCCATAGATGCTGCCTGTTCCGCTGAGTTACTCCCGCATTTTGTGTCTACGTTAGATATAGCTGTTAGTGCTAATGGAATCAAGGGATATGGGGAGAAAGCAGGAACGGGGTACTGATTTTGTATGATCAGCCATTATCATATTGAATGGCGGTGCTGGCTCAAAGGGCCGACTGGCCTATTCCAGCATCTATTTTTCATGTTTTTTCTATGTTTCTAAGTTACCTGCCTTAACTACCTCCTTTGGCAGCTCATTCTTTATACCAACCACCCTCTGAGTGAAACAGCTGTCCCTCAGGTTCCCAGTAAATCTTTCCCCTCTCATATTGTCCAGTTCTTGATTCCCCTAACCTGGGTCAAAGACTCTTTGCTCTTAGTTTAGTTTGGAGATACAGTACAGGAACAGGCCCTTTGGCCCACTGAGTCCATGCCGAGCAGCATTCACCCCGTATACAAGCACTATCCTACACACTAGGGAGAATTTACAATTTTACTGAAGCCAACTAACGTGCAAACTTGTATGTCTTTGGAGTGTGGGAGGAAACTGGAGCACCTGGAGAAAACCCACACGGTCACGATACGATAGAACTTCATTTATCCCAGGGGGGAAATTGGTCTGCCAATGGTCATAAAACACAAAATACATGAAACATGAAATTAAAGTGACGAGTGGAAAAGATTGGGGATGTGCAAAGGTTGGGGGGGGGGGAGGAAGGGGAGTCAGTCTCAGTCTACCCCACGACAGCAGGTGAGGGGTTGTACAGTTTGATAGCCACAGGGAAGAAGGATCTCCTGTGGCGTTCTGTGCTGCATCTTGGTGGGATCAGTCTGTTGCTGAAGGTGCTCCTCAGGTTGACCAGTGTGTCATGGAGGGGGTGAGCTGTATTGTCCAGGATGCTCCGCAGTTTGAGGAGCGTCCTCCCCTCCAAGACCACTTCCCCATGAATCAACTCCGCCCCCAGGACTGAGCCAGCCTTCCTGATGAGCTTGTTGATCACAGTGAGAACATACAAACTCTGTACAGACAGCACCTGGAGTTAAGATCGAACCCGGGTCTCTAGCGTTGTAAGGCAGCAACTCTACTGCTGTGCCACCCTGTTCCAGTCATCCTATCTATTCTTACACATTTTATGCCTCAATAAGATCAACCCTCATCCTCCTACGCTCCAAGGAATAAAGTCCAAGCCTGCCCAACCTCTGCCCTTGAGTCCTGGCAACATCCCTGTAAATTTTCTCTGCACTCTGTCCAGGTTCCATTATTACTGAAAATATTTTTTTGACATCCCTGCTTTGATAATTAGACCTCATTATCTTCTGAACTCTGTGGTTAATTAATTTCCTTTGAGTAAACCCTGCAAAGTTATTGATTTAATCATTGCCAGAGCAGTGCAAACATTTATTGATAATAATGATAATAATTAAATTAAATGATTTTTCTGGGCAAATATGATTTTGCTTTGCTGTTTGCACTTTAATTCATTTTAGTTTGCCCACCTTGATTCTTCACTTCAACATTTATTTGCATCTCTTTGCATCAAAGTGCTGTTTCTCAGTCTGGCTATGTTTTGTGTCGAGCTGTGACTGATGCCGGATTTCAGATGCTGCTTTCTATCTTTTCCTTCCTTCGTTTCTTCATTGTTTCTTCTCCCCACTTCTGTTGGGCAGAGGATACAGCAGCCAGCAAAGCACACACCACCAGACTCGGGAACAGCCTCTTCCCTTGTGCTATCGAGTTTCTGAACGTTCTTTCCATAAGCTTGGGTACTGTCCGATTCACGATTGTGTTCAGTTCTGGGCACCACGTTAGAGGAAGGATGTTGTCAAACTGGAAAGGGTACAGAGAAGAATTACGAGGATGTTGCCAGAACTAGAGGGTGTGAGCTACAGGGAGAGGTTGAGCAGGCTGGGACTCTACTCCTTGGAGCGCAGGAGGATAAGGAGTGACCTTAGAGAGGTGTATAAAACCATGAGAGGAATCTCTAAACTAAACTAAAAAAAGTCATGTGTTTTCAGAAATGGGACAGATGTTTTATCCGTGATGCACCTTTATTGTTCCACAATATAACATTTAATTTTCTTGTTTGCACAGCTCCTTCATTCCAAAATTCATCAACCACCTTTTCAAGTGCAAGCCAATCAGTATGGTGGGAGCAGAGCAGGTAAGAGTTCATGGAAAACAATTTGCAAATGTTGGAAATCTGAAATAAAGGAGAGGAAAAGGGTGCTCAACTCAGAACTGGAAGATTGTATGCCCCAGCGCCCTGGTATCTTGAGAGTTCTTGCCTTAATACGATGAGTGTCAACTATTTTAGGTTGAACACAAAGTGCTGGAGTAACTGGGGTGGCACGGTGGCGCAGCAGTAGAGTTGCTGCCTTACAGTGCCAGCGCCTGTTGTCTGTACGGAGTTTGTACGTTCTCCCTGTGACCACATGGATTTTCTCCGGGTGCTCCCACACCCCAAAGATGTACGGGTTTGTAGGTTAATTGGCTTTGGTAAAGATTGTAAATTGTCCCCAGTGTGTAGGATAGTGCTAATGTACAGGGATCGCCGGTCGACGCGGACACGGTCGGCCGAAGGACATATTCCCGCACTGTTTTCCTGAACTATACTAAAGTAAACTCAGCAGGTCAGGCAGCATCTTCGGTCTGAAGAAGGGTCCCGACCAGAAACGTCACCCATCCTTTTTCTCCAGAGATGCTGCCTGAACCACTGAGTTATTCCAGCACTTTGTTTCTATCCTTGGTGTAAACCAGGATCTGTAGTTCTTTGTTTCTACACATTGGGGTGGTTATTTGAACTCAGAAACTTGCTTTGTCATTGCAAATGTTGGAAACTGGGACAAACCTGGGCCACACTTTATTTCAGATGATCTTTTGTAACGAGATAGGAGAGAAGACTTTAATTCCATGTCTTAGTCAGAGTCATGGAGTCATGCAGCACAGAAACAAGCCCTTCAGCCCAACTTGTCCATGCAAACCAAGATAAAATCTTGTTCTGGATCCAATTCTGGTTAATATAGAAACATAGAAAATAGATGCAGGAGGAGGCCATTTGGCCCTTCGAGGCAGCACCGCCATTCATTGTGATCACGGCTGATCATCCACAATCAATAACCCGTGCCTGCCTTCTCCCCATATCCCTCGATTCCACTAACCCCGAGAGCTCTATCTAACTCTCTTTTAAATTCATCCAGTGAATTGGACTCCACTGCCTTCTGTGGCAGAGAATTCCACAAATTCACAACTCTCTGGGTGAAAACGTTTTTTCTCACCTCAGTTTTAAATGGCCTCCCCTTTATTTTTAGACTGTGGCCCCTGGTTCTGGACTCCCCCAACATCGGGAACATTTTTCCTGCATCTAGCTTGTCCAGTCCATTTAGATGCAGGAAAAATGTTCCCAAGAGCACATTGGGTGAAGTACTTCTTCTTGTACCCATTCACAAAAGGAATGATATGGGCACAATGACACTGTTTCACTCATTGGCCAATGTTAATGAGGATAGGTTTTTAATAGACTAAAGTAGCCAAGAATACAGAGTGAGACCAAATGCAAATTGGAAGAATAACACCTCATATTTCGCTTGGGCAGCTTACAACCCAACGGCATGAATATTGATTTCTCTATCATCAATTAACCTTTGCTTCCCTCTCTCTCCGTCCCTCCCCCACCCTAGTTCTCCGACTCGTTTCACCTGATTAATTTTGCTGATTTTATGCCTCGTTGTCACCTTCCTCTCTGCCACCAATGAACCATTCTACGTTTCGTAGATCAGCGTCTGCTTTGATCTGTCGTTTTCACACCTTACCCTTCCATATCTCTGTGTCTCCCTTGCCCCTGAATCTCAGTCTGAAGAAGGGTCTCCACCCGAAACCTTCTCTCCAGAGATGCTGCCTGTCCCGCCAAGTTACTCCAGCAATTTGTGTCTACATATTATGTATTCTTGGCATGGGAATGCTTCATACTGGTACAACATTTCAGAGGATGACTAGCTGGATCATTCTTCATTCTTGTAGCAGGGAAGGTGTACAATGTATAAGAATAAATGGATGATTGTACAGAAAACCAGAATTAACAATGCTTTGTAAAAAATCAGCCTGTAATTATTCCTTCTGATGGATTTGAGATTGAGACAGAGAACAATTACACTATTGTTTCCTTTGCTCTGAGAAATACACCGATCAGCCAAAACATTATGACCACCTGCCTAATATGCTGTTGGTCCTCCGTGTGCAGCCCCATACGCAGCAGGGTGCGATGCACTGTGTATTGTGACACATTCCTCCCGTGACCACCATTGAAATTTTCTGTGACTTGTGCCATAGTAGACCTTCTGTCGGTTCGGACCAGACGGGATAGCCTTCTTGCCCTCGCGCATCGATGAGCCTGGGCGCCCAACACCCTGTCTGTCGCCGGTTTGTGGTTTGTCCCTCCTCGGACCACTGTCGGTAGGTACTCACCACTGCTGACCGGGAGCACCCCACAAGCCTTGCCATTTCAGAGATGCTCTGAACCAGTCGTCTGGCCATAACAATTTGGCCCTTGTCAAAGTCGCTCAGGTCTTTACTGCCCATTTCTCCTGCATCCAACACATCAACTTCAAGAACTGACTGTTCACTTGCTGCCTAATATATCGCACCCCTTGACAGGTGCCATTGTAACAAGATGATCAATGTTATTCGCTTCACCTGTCAGTGGTCATAATGTTTTGGCTGATCGGTGTATATAGGTCACGTAACTGGCTTTTTCTCTTGCAGCTGCACTTTGTAACTTGTACTAAGCGAAGATGCTGGAGTAACTCAGCGGGACGGGCAACATCTCTGGGTAGAAGGAATGGGTGATGTTTCAGGTCGAGACCCTTCTTCAGACCCTTTCCTCAGGCCCGAAACGTCACCCATTCCTTCTATCCAGAGATGCTGCCTGTCATAAGATCATATGATCATAAATGATAGCAGAATTAGGCCATTCGGCCCATAATGTTAATACCATTTCATGCACGGTAGCGCAACGGTACAGTTGCTGCTTTACAGCGAATGCAGCGCCGGAGACTCAGGTTCGATCCTGACTACGGGTGCTGCACGGTAAGGAGTTTGTACGTTCTCCCCGTGACCTGCGTGGGTTTTCTCCCACACTCCAAAGACGTACAGGTATGTAGGTTAATTGACTGGGTAAATGTTTGTTTTTTTAAAAGTGTCCCTAGTGTGTGTAGGATAGTGTTAATGTGCGGGGATCGCTGGGCGGCGCGGACTTGGTGGGCCGAAAAAGGCCTGTTTCCGCGCTGTATATGAAATATGAAAATATGAAATAATAATATAACATCTGATCAAAGATAGTCCGAGGGTCTCCAATGCGGTAGATAGTAGCTCAGGACCGCTCTTGAGTTGTGGTGGGATGGTTCGGTTGCCTGAAGACAGCTGGGAAGAAACTGTCTCTGAATCTGGAGGTGTGCGTTTTCACACTTCTGTACCTTTTGCCTGATGGGAGAGGGGAGAAGAGGGAGTGGCCAGGGTGCAACTCATCCTCGATGATGCTGCTGGCCCTGCCGAGGCAGCGTGAGGTATAAATGGAGTCACTGGAAGGGAGGTTGGTTTGTGTGATGGTCTGGGCTGCGTCCACAATTCTCTGCTATGACTTGCGGTCTTGGATGGGGAGAAGTGTAAACCATCTCAGTGAAGACTGTTGACAGCTAATTAATCATTTACGTGTGAGCTCCACAATGCCTTACGCAGCTCCACCATTTTCTAAATAGTGAATAGCTGCATAAGTCTCTGCGGATGTTTAGTTTAGTTTAGTTTAGTTGACAGGTGCAGCGTGGAAACAGGCCCTTCGGCCCACCGAGTCTGCACCGACCAGCGATCACCCGTATGCCTGAAGGTCTGAAGAAGGGTCTCCACCCGAAACGTCACCCATTGCTTCTCTACCGAGAAGCTGCCTGACCTGCTGAGTTACTCCAGCATTTTGTGTCTACCTTCAATTTAAACCAGCATCTACAGTTTTTTTCCTGCACCTGTACACCAGCCCAATCCTACATACTAGGGCCAATGTACCGAAGCCAATGAAGCTACAGACCAGAAATGACCCACGCAGTCACAGGGAGAATGTACAAGCTCTGTACAGACAGCACCCATAGTCAGGATCGAACAACGGGTCTCTGGCGCTGTAAGGCGGCAACTCTACTGCTGTGCCAACGTGCCGCCCTTGTGACTTGTTCAGAAACCCACGTGTGCTCATTTCCAATCTGCTTATAGCCAAGCTCTGTCTGACGGCTTGCATTATATTTTTACTTTTTCAGTCATAGTACATAGAACAGCACAGCACAGGAATAGGCCTTTTGGCCCACGTGTCAATGCTGGACTTGTTTGCTCCTGAACAACAGCCAAAACGGTACACGTTAGCGCGACAATTTTAGGCCCACCTTATTCACCGTCGTCCCTTTGGTGCTAATGGAAGAAGTTTCATTGAAATCGGTGTTATTTCTTTTAAGTTATTCACATTTTAAAGTTTAAATCTATCTCCTAGGGAGGGAGGGGAGGGAGGGGGGTGGAGGGAGGGAGGATGAGGGATTGAGGGGATGGAGTGGGGGGAGAGGGGAAGGGTGGGGAGTGGAATGGGGAGGGGAGGGAGGGAGGATAAGGGGGGGTTGAGGGGGGTGGAGTGGGGGGAGAGGGGAACGGTGGGGAGAGGGAGGGAGTAGGGAGGGAGGGGAGGGGGCAGGGGAGAGGGGGGAACGAGAGGGTGCTGCACCAATGCAGGGGAGGTTTGGGCCCAACGGGTCCACTTGGTCGAGTAATTTTATATAATTACACGAAAGACGAAGAAGAAGAAGAAGGTCCCTCCTCAACCTCCAGCGTGCTTGAGAAAACAATCCAAGGCTGTCTATTCTCTCCCTGTATCTATACCCCCTAATCCAAGCATCATTCATGTACACCATCTCTGATATGCACCCTTTCTAAAGCCTCCACATCTTTCCTGTAAATGGCTCGAGCAGAACTGCATGCAATACTCAAATGCAACCGAACCAAAGTCCTACAAAGGTGCGCCGTGATTTACCTGACTCTTACACTCGATGCCCTGACCAATGAAGACAAGCAAACCATATGCTTCCCATCCAGACTTTTGATTTATTAGTGCACTCCTCAAATAATCAATTTTACCTGATCAACATAAATGCATCAAGTGTATGAAGGAACTTAAACTGAAGATAGACACATAAAGCTGGAGTAACTCAGTGGGTCAGGCATAGGGTTGCCAACTATCTCACTCCCAAATACGGGACAAGGTGACGTCACCGCCCCATGTGACCTCACCCAGCCAGTGACCACGTGCAACCGCTACACAACCTCCGTTAGGCGAACACACTCGGCCCCCCTCCCCGAACACACTCCGTTAGCCTACACCGTCCCGCGGGCTGAAAACGGGATAAGGGCGGTCCCGTATGGGACAATCCAGTTTAGCCTAAAACATGGGATGCCCTGGCCAATACGGGACAGTTGGCAACCCTAGTCAGGCAGCATCTCTGGAGAAACGGAATAGGTGACGTTTCGGGTCGAGACCCTCCTTCAGACAATACATTTATGCATTTAGAAATATGTTGAAGCAAAATGCCTAAATATTTTTGGATTATTGGGTTGTATCACCGAATAGGCGTTTGTATAGAATCTGGATACAGCTGTTTAGTCCATTCTAGGTGGTATTGCATACTCTTTGGTGTCTCCATTTGCTTGTAACAGCAACATTCTTTGTATGGAGAGCATGGTTGAGGCGGAGGCTTTCAGAGGCTCAGCTGTTATCTCCAGCTTCAGCTGTTTAAGGATGGTTACTTGTGTTATTATGGTGGAGTATTCTTAGGACAGAGTTACAATCCTGTTGATTTAATTTCAAGAGCCACTGATACACATGCCTTCAATTATAAATTTGCACAATCATAGAAAACGGGTTACTGACTTGCTCAATAGATCAAAATGAGATGTTTTGTTTGGTTGGGTTTAGAGATACAGCGTTGAAAGTCTGTCACGAGCAGCGATCACACATACATCAGCTCTAGCATATACTCTAAGAACAATTTACAGAAGCCAATTAACCTACAAACCCGCACGTCTTTGGAGTGTGGGAGGAGACCGGGGCACCCGGAGAAAACCCACGCGGTCACGGGGGGAACGTACAAACTCCGTACAGACAGCACCCGTAGTCAGGATCAAACCCGGGTCTCGAATGCTGTAAGGCAGCAACTCTACCGCTGCACAACTGAGCTGCCCTAATGAGAGTTTAAAGTGAAAGTTTTATGTTTTTTTGTCCAAGATGTTAGTGAGGCCACACTTGGAGTACTGTGCTCAGTTTTGGTCACCTTTCTGTGGGAAGGATGTCAATAAGCTGGAAAAGGTACAGATAAGATTTACAAGGATGTTGCCAGGACTTGAGGGACTAAGTGTAGGGTGAGGTGGGACAGGCTAGGACCTTACTGATTGGAGCAGAGAAAGCTGAGGGGTGATCTTTTCGAGAAGTATAAGAATAGAATAATGATTGCACAGAGTCTTTTATCAGATCGTAAAGACGCACAGAGTCTCTTGCCCAGACCAGGGGAATTGAGAACCAGGGGACATAGCAATATGGTAAGGGGGGAAAGATTTATTGGTTTAGAGATACAGTGTGGAAACAGGCCCTTCGGCCCACCGGGTCTGCGCCGACCAGCGATCCCCGCACATTAACACTATCGTATACCCACTAGGGACAATTTTTATATTTATCAAGCCAATTAACCTACAAACCTGTACTTCCTTGGAGTGTGGGAGGAAACCGAAGATCTCGGAGAAAACCCACGCAGGTCACGGGGAGAACATGCAAACTCCGTGCAGACAGCACCCGTAGTCGGGATCGAACCCGAGTCTCCGGCGCTGCATTCGCTGTAAGGCAGCAACTCTACCACTGCGCCACCGTGACCGCCTGGTGTACTACCTTACCGATTTAATACAAACATGAAGTGCACCATTTCACACAAAGGGCGGTGAGTGTATAGAACGAGCTGCCGGGGGAGGTAGTTGAGACAGGGACTATTGCAACACTTATGAAACATTTAGACAGGTACATGGATAGGATAGGTTTAGAGCAGGTGGGGCTAGTGTAGATGGGACATATTGGTCGGCGTGGACAAGATGGGCCGAAGGGCCTGTTTCCACGCATTATGAGTCTGTGTGAAAAGCTTGTACCTGATGTTGAACGCTCCCAGGATTTCAAATGCTAACCTTTCACAAAGGCTGCAATATGAAAAAACTGGAAGAACGGCTGATTTGGCAAAAAGCTGCCCAAATAAATATCTCTGTCTAGATAATCAACCCTTCCCACCACCCCCAAAGACTAAAAACATCAAAGAGAATCTCTAACAAATTAAATAAAACTATCAATCATGGTAGGGTTAAAAGATATAAGGAGCGTTTCCCACAACCTGCTCCGAGCCAACCTTCAGCTTTGATCTCAAACCTGTTTCCTTGAGGTAATTTTTAGCAGACTGGTGCAGAACCAAAAGGTGAATACCTTGGCTGTAAGGCAAGCAAACAAAGTGACATGTTAACATTTGCCAGGTTCAATAAATGATTATGCTGCCGAGATTTTATCAGGATGAATTTATGAAGTACTAACTTGTATAGTGGTATACTTAAAAAATATAAATATCAAATCATAGGAACCACATAACCAAAGGGACTTAAATAATAATTCTGTAAGAAGGAACTGCAGATGCTGGTTTAAACCGAAGACAGACACAACAAGTTGGAGTAACTCAGTGGGACAGGCAGGAGAGAAAGAATGGGTGACGTTTTGGGTCAAGACTCTTCTTCAGACTAGTCTCGAAGGAATGGGTGACGTTTCGGGTGGAGACCCTTTTCAGACTCGACCCGAAATGTCACCCATCCCTTCTCTCCAGAGATGCTGCCTGTCCCGCTGAGATACTCCAGCATTTTGTGTCTAAGTAATAATTCTGTTGTGAGTTCTTCAACCTAACCTGCTTACCACAGCCCTATCTTATTTTGACTTCCCTGTAATCTTTGTACTTTCCCTACATGTTTGCTTTTCCTTTTTAATTGATTTTACGTCGTATGTTTGAAGTAAAATAATTTGCACAGCTTTGAGGAAATAGGTGGATTGCACCCAGGTAGTTTAGTTTAGTTTAGTTTAGTTTAGAGCATGAAAAATCATCCCTTATTTTCCTGTGCTCCAAGGGATAAAGTCCTCGCCTGCCCAACGTTTCCCTGTAGCCCAGGCTCTCGATTCCTGGCAACATCCTCGTAGATCTTCTCTCCACCCTTTTCAGCTTAACAACATCTTTCCTATAACAGGGTGACCACAACTGAACACAATACCCCAAATGTCCCCTCACCAATGTCTTGTACAACTGTAACATAACATCTCAACTTCTATACATATCGTATGACACTCCTCATTCCAATTACCACTCACTATATTAAAAAGATAACTCCTCTGCACTATTTCCTTCAAAGCCTCCACATCCTTCCTGTAATGGGGCGAACCAGAACTGCAGGCAATGCTTCAAATGTGGCCTCATCAAAGTCCTATAGAGCTGCATCATGACTTCTTGACTCCTACTCAATGTTCTGGGCAGAGGAGGTTTACCAGAATGATGCCCGGATTACAGGGTATTAGCCACAGGGAGAGGATGGACAATTTTGTATTGTTTTCTCTGGAATGCCAGAGGTCCTGGAGGGACCTGATAGAAGTGTATAAAATGATGAGAGACATAGATAGGGTGAATAAGGGGTGGACAGTCAGAATCTTTTTTCCCACAATGGAAAAATCAAACTCTAAAGGGCTTAGTTTTATGGTTTCAGCGGCAAAGCTTAAAGGAGATGTCAGGGCATGTTTTTTACATAGAGGGTGGTGGGTGCCTGGAACGAGCTGATAGTGGGGGGGGTGGAGGAGGCAGATATGGTAGTGGCGTTTAAAAAAAAAATTGGACAGGCACATAGATATGCAAAGAATGGAGAGATATGGATTAGATAAGAGATGGTCTTGATGTTATGTTCAGCACGGACATTGTGGGCCGAAGTGCCTGTACTTGTGCTGTGCTGCAGTATGTTCTATGTTCCACTTTGACTTCAAAGTTCTCACCTCAACTATCCTTATCCCACACATCTTGTCTTTTCACCGCTGGCCTTTGTCCAACCATCTGCCAGCCCCCCCCCCCCCCCCCCCCCCCTCCCCCCACTCACCTGGCTTCTTCCCCAATCACGGTGAGGATCTGAAGAAGGGTCCCACCCCAAAACCTCACCTATCTCCAGAGATGCTGCCTGACCCACTGAGTTATTCTAGCACATTGTGAACCCCTTCCCATATGGTATCAGTGTGAAACAGGCTTTGGCTGTTCATTATATACGTTTTGCTAATCTGTTACCACACAATTTTTGGCCTATTGAAAATGAAAATCTAACCTTCTTGAAGATAGACACAACGTGCTGGAGTAACTCAGCGGGTCAGGCAGCTTCTCTGGAGAAAAGGAATAGGTGACGTTTTGGGTCGAGACCTTTCTCCAGTCTGAAGAAGGATCTCGATCCAAAACGTCACCTATTCCTTTTCTCCAGAGATGCTGCTTGACCCGCAAGAGTTACTCCAGCTTTCTGTGTCTATCTTCGGTATAAACCACCATCTGCAGTTCCTTTCTACGCAACTAGCCTTCCCGACCTGGATGAAGTCACCTCACTCGATAGTGTTCCCTCCTTTAGTCGAAGGTTTATGCCTTTGAGCCCCAATCTGGAGTCTTAAACGTGGAGGTTAACCTTACTTTCTGATAGTACTGAGGCTAATTAACCTACAAACCTGCACATCTTTGGAACGCGGGAGGAAACCGCACCCGGAGAAAATCCACGCAGTCACAGGGAGAACGTACAAACTCCGTACAGACAGCGCCCGTAGTGAGGATCGAACCCGGGTCTTTGGCGCTGTAAGGCAGCAACTCTACCTCTGCGCCACTGTGTCACGGTGCTTGTTGCAGCCAAAGATAAAATAAATACACACCAGGTGAGGTCTAAAGCTAATGGAGCCTGTTAAGTGACAAGTGGCTAGTAATCTACACCAAGTCTATGTACACATGGTGCTGAGAGATCTGAGAGTAACCGTGTCTACACTTTGAGCTACTGCCTCAGAAACATTGTAGTTGATGTTGCCTCCTTTCATCGAACTTGAACATTGTGGTGCTCTTAAATAGGACTTATGCATTTAACCAAAATACTTTACCCTGATTTAATAGCGTAAGAATGAGGATTATGATAAGAATGTATATTTAGCTCGAATGCGGATTGCAATGCTATAAAATATTGGAATCTCAAATATGTCTCAGTAAATTGTTTACCAAAGATTACAGTCAATTAGCGCAGGGGTGGGATGCTGGGTAAAACCTATCCATTGATTTACATTTCTTAATGTCCTGAGCAGAAAAATCAAGGCTTTTTGTGTGTGTGGAGCCTGTAAAATATCAAGTGCACTTTATCAGCCCGAGGCAAACGGTGTCTGGCAGGCTGTGGTATCTATCGGTGTCACATTTATTTGGCATCTAGTTCTCGGCCAGCTAATACCAGTTGACCCGTACAGGAATGTACGAGCTCCACAATTTTATACCCTCATGACCAGACTCTGTAGACGGAGCAGTCTGCATGCTAGCATTCCTTTCGCTGTTGACACAAGTCTGCAAGTTTGACTTTTCTTCTCTTTTTTTTTCCCCTCCCGTGGCCCTGGCTCATTCTGTGACCCAGGAGGGACGTCAGGGTCTACACTCACGTTAAACTAAACCCTCGGCCGCCAACCCAGTCCGAAGAAATTACTTTCCTCTGGATGTCGGGTCCAGGTTGTTTACTACAGACCTGCACTATGTTGTTACAGTGAAGGTCACCTTAGGCTTAAGGGAGATTAACATCTAATGTTTTGTCTCCGATCAAGATACCTCTGCTTACAACTTATTAAAATCGCCATTCCCCCAGTGAAACTGATAGCAGGAGTGGTGTGACATTATCAAATAATACAATAAAGTCTTGTTGTGTTCCTGTTGTCAGTGGGCTTGCCATTTTGATACCCGAAATAGCTTAGCTTAAGTGATCTTTGCCCGTTTTAATGCAGCGTGCCGCCAAACAGTCAGATCCAAAAATCTAGATGCCCAATAGAATTATATATAAATATAAACCAGTTTGTTGCGTTGCCAGGTTAAGCTATTACAAGATGGATTACAATGTCTGGACAAATCAATGCTTGTTATGTGATGTGTGGACGCGTTAGCTCCCCTATTGTGGGACGATAAACACTCCAGGTCAATCTGGTCGAGGTTTCTGGACCCCTGTGTCAAGAATCTGGGACCCAAAGTGCTGGAGTAACTCAGCGGGTCAGGGGGCATCTCTGGAGAACATGGTTCGGCGGCACGGTGGCGCAGCGGTAGAGTTGCTGCCTTACAGCGCTTACAGTGCCAGAGACGCTGGCTATGGGTGCTGTCTGTACGGAGTTTGGTCCTGGCTACGGGTGCTGTCTGTACGGAGTTTGTACCTTCTCCCCGTGACCTGCGTGGCTTTTCTCCGAGAACTTCAGTTTCCTCCCACACTCCAAAGACATAGAAACATAGAAAATAGGATCAGGAGGAGACCTTTCGACCCTTCGAGCCAGCTCCGTCTTTCATTGTGATCACGGCTGATCACCCACAATCAGCAACCCGTGCCTGCCTTCTCCCCATGTCCCTTGATTCCGCTAGCCCCTAGAGCTCTATCTAACTCTCTTTTAAATTCATCCAGTGAATTGGCCTCCACTGCCTTTTGTGACAGAGAATTCCACAAATTCACAACTCTCTGGGTGAAAAAGTTTTTTCACATCTCAGGTTTGTAGGTTAATTGGTTTGGTATAAATGTAAAATTGGCCCCAGTGTGTGCAGTAGAGTAGTGTAAATGTGCGGGGATCGCTGGTCAGTGCAGACACGGTGGGCCGAAGGGCCTGTTTACGCACTGTATAACTAAACTAAACATGGATAGGTGACGTTTCAAGTCGGGACCCTTCTTCACACTGGGACCTGGAAGTTGTTTGTTCCCTGAACAACTAAAATGTGCATGGTAGCAGATTATTTTAACCTTGTGCAAGTCATTCGTAAATCAAGATTTAAACGACTGCCAAATTTTATCTCGTCTTATCTAAAGTAAATAACGTACTTGTGAAATGAATGTGCATTTAATCAGCATGTGCACTTCACAGAAGTCTGACAATCATTCTGGGATATTATCTTAAAAGTTATACTGAAAGATTAAATCTAAGAATCAGCTGTATCAAAGAAAAGAAAATTTAGAGGTGAAATATTCCAGATCTTTAAAATGTTGGGAAATTTGGATAAAGTAAAAGTTAGTTGGTTGTTTACCTTAGAAAGAATCTGCAGAAGTAGCTTGAAAAAGTAGCACGCTTCAAATCAGATTGGGATACAGTGTAATTATTTTCCAATTTGAATGATAATCATCAAAAACACTCACTGTCATTCTGATTAATTTAAACATTAATTGCCTGTACCAAGCTAGATTGGTTACTGCTTGGTTTGGTTAAATTTAGTTTAGAAATACATCATGGAAACAGGCTCTTAGGCCCACCAAGTCCACGTCAACCATCGATCACCTATTCACGCCCCACTATGTTGCCCCACTTTCGCAACCATTCCCTACACACTAGTGGGCAATTTAATTTACCAAAACCAGTAAACCAATAAACCTACAAACCCAGACATCTTTGGGATGCGGGAGGAAGCCGGAGACAGGGAGTCACGCGGTCACGTGAAAACTCCACACAGACAGCACTCATAGAGTCATAGAGTCACAGAGTAATATCGTGTGGAAACAGGCCCTTCAGCCCAACTTGCCCACACCGGCCAACAATGTCCCAGCTCCACTAGTCCCACTTGCCTGCGCTTGGTCCATATCCCTCCAAATCTGTCCTATCCATGTACCTAACTGTTTCTTAAAAGATAAGATAGTCCCAGCCTCAACTACCTCCTCTGGCAGCTTTTTCCATACACCCACCATCCTCTGTGTGAAAAAACTACCCCTCGGATTCCTATTAAATCTTTTTCCTTTCACCTTGAACCTATGTCCTCTGGTCCTCGATTCCCCTACTCTGGGTAAAAGACTGTGCATCTACCCGATCTATTCCTCTCATGATTTTGTACACCTCTTTAAGAGGTCAGGATTAAACCCTGGTCTCTGGCGTTGCAAGGGAACAACTCTACCAGCGGCACCACTGATTCGCCCTTACTGCTGGATCTATCTGTGGAACAAGCTGCTCGGGTTTGAAGCGATTCATTTTATAAAGTGGAATAATATTCTGACCTTAATAATTTTGAGTATTAAGGAAAAGCACGTTAGATATTTATTTTCTCAAACGTTTTTGGGCGGCACGGTGGCGTAGTGGTAGAGCCACTGCCTTACAGTGCCGAGACCGGGGTTTGATTCTGACTACGGGTGCTGTCTGTACGGAGTTTGTACCTTCTCTCCGCGCGCGACCTGCGTGGGTTTTCTCCAAAATCTTCGGTTTCCCCCCCATACTCCAAAGACGTGTGGGTTTGTAGGTTAATTGGCCGGTATACGTATAAATTGTCCCTCGTGTGAGGGTAGTGTTAGTGCGCGGGGATCGCTGGTCAGTGCAGACTCGATGGGCCGAAGGCCCTGTTTCCGCGCTGTATCTCTAAACTAAACTGCACTAAACTAATCTTTCCTAGTAGGTATGTATCTCCTTTTTGAGATTAATCCGTCATTCGGGGAACAGCAGGGTTGTGGGAAGTGTAGCTTCTATGGGTCAAATAACCTTTACCCATTCCATAGCGGCTACATGTGGAATAAAACTCGGTGCAGAAGTAGCTTTGACACTTATAAAAGGCAGCAAGGCTGTCACCTACTGTGACTGTAATTCAGTAAGGCATGTAGATTGGAACAGTAGCCAGCAAGTCCACTCAAGATACTTGACTTCAACGCACTTGTATTCTCCCTCTGCAGCGAAACTAAATTCTGTGGTCACGCTTCAATAATTGTCATCTGATACTGCCGCAAGTACATAAATAAAGAGAATGTTATCTCTACAGCTAGGCATTATTAAACCGTTCAGACGCGGTGCAGGAATCTGGATGTGAGAATTCAGTGCTGCTAATAGAAACTTCGTAGTTTAGTTTAGTTTAGAGATACAGCGCGGAAACAGGTCCTTCAACCCACCGGGTCCGCGCCGATCCCCGCACACTAACACTAGGGATAATTTTTACATTTACCAAGCCAAATTAACTTACATACCTGTACATGTTTGGAGTGTGGGAGGAAACCGAAGATCTCGGAGTAAACCCACGCAGGTCACGGGGAGAACGGGAAAGCTCCGTACAGACAGCACTCATAGTCGGGATCGAACCCGGGTCTCCGGCGCTGCATTCGCTGTAAGGTAGCAACTCTACCGCTGCACCACCCTGCTGTCCGAGTGTTTCTCTAATCCTTCCAGACTAAACAAGCTCTCCTCTTTAGAAACAGAAGCCGGAGTGTTGACCCAATAGAAGTTTTTATGTCTTTTCCAGTTTTGTGGAAATTAGTGTCACAAATGCCAGTTAGTCACTTGCAATCCAGAGAATGTGGAGAAACCGGGGAATGGTTAAGATGTGGAACTTGCTATTGCATACGTAAGAGAAAGCACACCAACGCCTCTACTTCCTTAGAAGTCTTAGCAAGTTTGGCATGTCCCCAACAAGATATCCAAAAATGGATTGAAATATCACATATATCAATCCATAAATTCATAATTCCTTGGAGTAAATCATGTATTGTCTTTCCGCTGCCCAGTTAGCACGCAATAAACGTTTTTCACTGTACTCCGGTACACGTGACAATAAACTAAACTGAACTGAACTAAGTATGTAGGAAAGAAACTGCAGATGCTGGTTAAAATTGAAGGTGGATACAAAATGCTGGAGTAACTCAGCGGGTCAGGCAGCATCTAGGAGAGAGGGAATGGGTGACGTTTCGAGTCGAGACCCTTCTTCAGACTGATGTCAGGGGGGTGGGACAAAGAACGGATATAGGTGGAGATAGGAAGACAATGGGGAACTGGGAAGGGGGAGGGGGGGAGGGGGGAAAAAAGAGAGAGACACAGGAACTATCTAAAGTCAATGTTCATACCGTTGGGCTGCAAGGTGCTGTTCCTCAAATTTCCGGTGGGCCTCACTATGGCACTGGAGGAGGCCCATGACAGAAAGGTCAGAGTGGGAGGGGGAGTTGAAGTGCTCAGCCACCGGGAGATCGGGTTGGTTTTGAAGTGCTCAGCCACCGGGAGATCAGGTTGGTTTTGAAGTGCTCAGCCACCGGGAGATCAGGTTGGTTTTGAAGTGCTCAGCCACCGGGAGACCAGGTTGGTTTGAAGTGCTCAGCCACCGGGAGATCAGGTTGGTTTGAAGTGCTCAGCCACCGGGAGATCAGGTTGGTTGAAGTGCTCAGCCACCGGGAGATCCATAGTGAGGCCCACCGGAAATTGGAGGAACAGCACCTCATATTTTGCTTGGGCAGCTTGCAGCCGAACGGTATGAACATTGACTTCTCCAACTTTAGATAGTTCCTCTGTCCCTCTCTTTTACCCCCTCCCCTCCCCTCCCCCTTCCTAGTTCTCCCACTGTCTTCCTGTTTCCACCTATATCCTTTCTTTGTCCCGCCCCCCTGACATCAGTCTGAAGAAGGGTCTCGACCCAAAACGTCACCCATTCCCTCTCTCCTAGATGCTGCCTGTCCTGCTGAGTTACTCCAGATTTTAGGATACCTTCAATTTGTACCAGCATCTGCAGTTATTTTCCTACACTAAAATAAAATGGATGTCTGTAAAGAAACAAAATATGTAGGAAGGAATTGCATATGCTAGTTTAAATCAAAGGTAGACTGACTTCAAGTAACCCTTGTATCTCCTCTCTCTCTCTGTCCCTCCCCCCACCCGTCATTATACTATTTGTAGTCATCTTGTTAAGTCTCATGGTTCTCACCCAGCCCACAGCTAACACTGGCCTGTTTCCTTTACCATCGTTACTTTTTTGCATAACCTTCATTTATTTGCTCTATATCTCTCTATATCACCATCTATATCTCTCGTTTCCCTTTCCCCTGACTCTGTCTAAAGAAGGGTCTCAACCCGAAACGTCATCCATTCCTTTTCTCCAGAGATGCTGCCTGTCCCACTGAGTTACTCCAGCTCTTTGTGTCTATCTTAGCTTTTCATTGTACTTCGACACACGTGACAATAAACTAAGTTGACTAACTCGAGGAAGTACAGTGGATATCTGTTAGGAGACTCCTTCCTTGACCAGAGGACTGGCAGGCTTGTATCTGCGCCAATCATTTCACGCATCTTAATGGAAAAAACAATCCATTGAGTTCTTTGGAGGACGTGCCTCCCTCTTCCCAAGGCTGTCCTGTAAGCATCTCCGTGATAAAGTACAGAACGCCCAGAACAGTAAAGATGAATATGTTCCCCTGGTGTAATCCGATAAAGAATTGTAAATTTACTGATTTTTTTATTTTGGCTTTGATTCTCCTGCAAAAAAGCTTAAATAATACCTTTCATGTCAACAGACCAAAAAGGACGACATTAGCAATTGATGCTGTTGGCTTTGGTCCAATCTAGTAGATCCGACTTCACAACAGAAGCTGGGTCTGTTGGCCAATATTCTCTCTTGGGAACCCTAGGTTAGTGTTATAATGAATGAATGCTAGCCTTGTGCAGAAGACTGAGGGCGCTATTGATTATTGAGCAGCGAGGTTACAATTTCAATACATTACTTGGGGTTAGAGCTCTTTAATATGTGCAGTCTATCATAGAATATTTGCAGAAATATTTTTCTGTCATAGTTTAATGCAAAGTATTTGAATGAGTATGATGTAGAGCAACACTGGACACTATTCACACCTGTACTCCCTTAATAACCGTAACCTTCCCTCCACAACTCCAAAAAGCACTTTTACATTTTTTTTCTTTAATTAGGTTCAGTTTTTAAACCCCTGATTAAAGATGCTGAAACAATTGCCTCAACAACTCAACTCTCAAGATAGACACAAAATATACAAAAAGGAATTTCACTGTACCTCGGTACATGTGGCGAATAGTTGAGGCAGGGATCACCACAATATTTAAAAAAACATTTGGAATCTGTATTGGATACAGGATACATGGATAGGATAGGTTTAGAGGGATATGATCCAGGCAGGTGGGACGCGTGTAGATAGGGCTGCACGAGGGTGTAGATAAGCTGCTGGGAGAGGTAGTGGAGGCAGAATACAATAACAACACTTGGATGGGTCCATGGATAGGAAAGGTTTATAGAGGGGAAACAGGCCCTTCAGCCCAACTGACCCAGACTGACCAGCGTGGAAACAGGCCCTTCAGACCAACTGACCCAGACTGACCAGCGTGGAAACAGGCCCTTCAGCCCAACTGACCCAGACTGACCAGCGTGGAAACAGGCCCTTCAGACCAACTGACCCAGACTGACCAGCGTGGAAACAGGCCCTTCAGCCCAACTGACCCAGACTGACCAGCGTGGAAACAGGCCCTTCAGACCAACATGTCCCATTTACACTAGTCCCACTTGTCTGCGTTTGACCCATCTCCCTCTAAACCTATCCTATCCACATACCTGTCCAAATGCTTATTAAACATTATGGTAGTACCTGCCTCAACCATCCCCTTCTGCAGCTCCTTCCATATACCTATTACCCTTTGTGTAAAAAAGTTGCCCCTCGGGTTCCTATTTAATCTTTCCCCCCTCACCTTAAACCTATATGCTCTGGTTCTTGGTTTCCTTACTCTGGTTAAAAGACTCCGTGCATTTACCCTATCCCTCTCATGATCTTATACTATTGGCCGTGACTGGAAGCGAGTATGACTGTCCCCTCCATAGAGGACGCCTGTGCGTGACTTTGTTTAACGTGGGGAGACTGGTGCACAGACAGCCACCATTTAGAACTGAGATGAGGAAAAACTTTTTCAGTCAGAGGGTTGTGAATCTGTGGAATTCTCTGCCTCAGAAGGCAGTGGAGGCCAATTCTCTGAATGCATTCAAGAGAGAGCTAGATAGAGCTCTTAAGGATAGCGGAGTCAGGGGTTATGGGGAGAAAGCAGGAATGGGGTTCTGATTGAGAATGATCAGCCATGATCACATTGAATGGCGGTGCTGGCTCGAAGGGCCGAATGGCCTACTCCTGCACCTATTGTCTATTGTCTATTGTCACACGGTCCTTGACAGGATCCAGTGGCGTGGAGTCCAAGACGACCGGGGACCCTTTTCTGCTGCAACCTTCATCCATCCGCCTTCCCAGCCGTTGTGACGCTCCGCCAAAGTCAGCCATCATCCCCCGCCTGTTCCACCGTTGAGGTCTTGGTTGGATTGCTCTTTGTCAGGGACCTCCCCCTCGACCGTACCGCCATGGGTGACCCTACCAGGAGCGTAGCTCCAGACGGCATCGCTCTCAGGATCTCAGGACCACACAAGCTTCTCCACCACTACAAGGTGACAATCCACGGAGAAGCTTGGTATTGTACACCTCTACAAGATCACCCTTCATCCTTCTGCGCTCCAAGGAATGAAGTCCTAGTTTAGAGGGATATGGGCCCAATGTTGGTGAATGGGACTAGCTTAGATGGGGCTTCTTGATCAGCATGGATGAGTTGGGCGGAAGAGCCTTTTCCGTGCTCTGTGAATGACTCTGTGACTCAATGTAACAAAATAAATAGCAAATATATCATCAGTGATATTAATATTTATTTTTCAGCTACTACTGGACACTCATTCCCTCAAAACCATTCTGCTGGATCTTCCTTCCATTGGTTCGCAAGTGGTACGCAAGGCTCCGGCGAGCTACACAAAGATCGTTGTCAAAGGCATGACTCGTGCAGAGATGATTCTGAAGGTAAGAACTTCACATATGATGAGCGTTTGTCGGCACTGGGCCTGTACTCGCTGGAGTTTAGAAGAATGAGGAGGGACCTCATTGAAATGTACAGAATAATGAAAGGCTTGGATAGAGTGGATGTGGAGAGGATGTTTCCACTAGTGGGAGAGTCTTGGACTAGAGGTCACAGCTTCAGAATTAAAGGATGTTTTAGGAAGGAGATGAGGAGGAATTTCTTTAGTCAGAGGGTGGAGAATCTGTGGAATTCATTACCACAGACGGCTGTGGAGGCCAAGTCAGTGGATGTTTTTAAGGCAGAGATTGACAAATTCTTGATTAGTCAGGGGTTATGGGGGAAAGGCAGGAAAATGGGATCGGGAGGGAAAGATAGATCACCCAAGGGTGAATGGTGGAGTAGACTTGATGGGCCAAATGGCCTGATTCTGCTCCTATCACATGAACTTTCAGCCAAGGGCAACCAAGCGTGCGTGATGGAATGTGGCTGACCTGTCATGAGTTGGGACGGTAAATGGTGGATTTACCGGCATTACCCAATGTACCTCATAGCCTGAGACACTGGGTCTCTGAGGGGACTGTTGTAACCTCATCGCAAACTTTGGGTAACATTCCCAGCTGCAAATGGAATTCTGAATTGTCACCTGAACACTGGTGAGATTTGCTGAAAAATCACATCTGCCTACCTGCCGAAGACAGGGTCCAACCTCTGTTTTAGTTTAGTTTAGAGATACAGCATGGAAACAGGCCCTTCGGCCCACCGAGTCCACACCGACCAGCGATTTGTGTCTATCTTCGGTTTAAACCAGCATCTGCAGTTGCTTCTTACAGATTTAATTGTCATATGTAAAGACTACAGAACAATGACATTTTTACTTGTAGCACAACAGGCCTATCAACACAATACTCAGAGATGACATTGAAAAAAAACAAAAATAAATCAATAACCCCAACACTAGTGCAAAAAAGCCTAAAATCTGTAGTGCAGCTAAGAAAATCCACGGTTCGTTGTTTAGTTAGTGTTGTGTAGAGTTCAAGAACCTGATACATGGTGGCAACAAGCAATCTTGAACATGGCGGTCACTGTTTTGCAGACTCCTATACCTTCTTCCTGATGGGAGGAGTGATAGGAGCAGAATCAGGCCATTCAGTCCATCAAGTCTACTCCGCCATTCAATAATGGCTAAGCTGTCTTCCCCCTCTCAACCCCATTCTCCTGCCTTCTCCCCATAACCCCTGATATCCATACTAATCAAGACTCATAAGTGATAGGAGCAGAATTAGGCCATTCGGCCCATCAAGTCTACTCCACCATTCAATCATGGCCGATCTATCTCTCCCTCCGAACCCCATTCTCCTGCCATCTCCCCATAACCTCTGACACCCGTACTAATCAAGAATCTATCTATCTCTGCCTTAAATATGTCCACTAACTTGGCCTTCACTGTGGCAAAGAATTCTACAGATTCACCAGCCTCTGACTAAAAAAATTCCTCCTCATCTCCTTCCTAAAAGAACATCCTTTAATTCTGAGGCTATGACCTCTAGTCCTAGACTCTCCCACTAGTGGAAACATCCTCTCCACATCCACTCTATCCAGGCCTTTCACTATTCTGTACGTTTCAATGAGGTCCCCCCTCATTCTTCTAAACTCCAGCGAGTACAGGCCCAGTGCCGACAGATGCTCATCATATGTTAACCTACTCATTCCTGGGATCTTTCTTGCAAACCTCCTCTGGTCCCTCTCCAGAGCCAGCACATCCTTCGTCAGATATGGTGCCCACAATTGCTCACAATATTCCAATTGTGGCCTCACCAGCGCCTTACAGAGCCTCAGCATTACATCCCTGTTTTTGTATACAAGCCCTCTCGAAATAAATGCTAGCATTGCGTTTGCTTTCTTCACTACTGATTCGACTTGCAAATTAACGTTTTGGGAATCCTGCACCAGCACTCCCAAGTCCCTTTGCACCTCCAATTTCTGGATTCTCTCCCCATTTAGAAAATAATCTACGCCATTATTCCTACTACCAAAATGCATGACTCCACACTTTGCTGCATTTCCTTACTTACTTATTACACTTATCTGCCACTTCTCTGCCCACTCTCCCAACCTGTCCAAGTCCTTCTGCAGAGTCCCTGCTTTCTCTACACTGCCTGCCCCTCCACCTATTTTCGTATCATCCGCCAAACCTGGCTGCAAAGCCTTCAAGCCCCTCGTCCAAATCATTAATATACAATTATCTACTCCTATTAATTCTAATTAATAATAATGTAAACTACAAACAAATCCTCCCCTTCGGCCCCCCACATTTTTTTTCATCCCCTCTCTTCCCTGTTCCCCACCTTGATTTACACCCATTTCTCCCCCCCTCCTCCCCCCCCCCCCCAATCCCCTTCCACCTACATTCCTTCCTCTGGCTTCACAATTCGCACCTCTTCTATCCTTACCTCACGCTATTTGTATTTTCACCTCTGGCCTTTGCCCAACCATCTTCCTTACCTCTTATCCACCAATCACTTGCCCGGCTGTGTCCTGCCCCCACCTCTCTTGCAGTTTTCTCCACCCACCCCCACCCCTGGGTTACTCTAAAGAAGAAACATCACCTATCCATGTTCTCCAGAGATGGACACAAAATGCTGGAGTAACTCAGTGGGTCAGGCATGTTCGGAGATGCTGTCTGACCCGCTGAGCTACTCGAGCATTTTGTGTCTTGTTTTGGTAAATCAGCATCTGCAGTCCCTTGTGTCTCAATAATAATCCCTCTCTGTTTTATACGTAACACAGTGGCCTGTTTCCACCCGGTATGTCTAAACTAAGTGGCACAGCGGTAGAGCTACTGCCTAGTTCCATCCTGACTACGGGACGGGTGCTTGTCTGTACGGAGCTTGTACATTCACCCTGATTTGCATGGGATTTTCCAAGATCTTCTGGTTTCCTCCCACACTCCAAAGACGGTGCGGACTCAATGGGCCAAAGGGCCTGTTTCTGCACTGTATCTCTAAACTAAACTAATGACTCAATGCACTCCACCAATGGATCAATAATGCCAATGTAATGTTCCTGAATTTTCCGTAATAATTCACAATGGGCTTTATGGTTTAACTTTGTTTAGATTTTATAGCTTGCCAAAGGTATGTACTCTGTCAGCTCTGAATGTTGGCACACCACACGCCCTGGCAAAGATCAACACGTTAGGCATTCTACTGCGTTAACAAGGAGCACGTTATTCTATTGTGCTGCTTTCCAAACACACTACTCTCTGGGGAAAGTGACAGGAAGAACTACCGTAGGCTAGAAATGAATAACCGGACGAAACTTCCAAAACAATGATTGAATGTTCAGCAAACATTAAACTTTCTCTACCTGCTGAATCAGCAACATCATGTATTTCCACATCATAACATCGGCCATCTTAGTTTAGTTTAGAGATACAGCGCGGAAACAGGTCCTTTGGGCCACTGAGTCCCCACCCACCAGCGATCCCCGCACACTTACACTATCCGACACACACTACGGTCAATTTACAATTATACCAAGCCAAATAGCCTACAAACCTGTACGTCTTTGGAGTGGGGAGGAAACCGGAGCTCCCTGAGAAAACCCATGCAGGTCACGGGGAGAGTGTACAAACTTTGTACAGACAAGCACCCATAGTCAAGATCGAACCGGGGTCACTGGCGCTGTGAGGCAGCAACTCTACCGCTGTGCCACCGTGGTGTGCGTCTATATCTAATCTGATTAACTGTGGGAACCTTTGCCCATGCCTCACTCAGTGTCTATAATATATTGGTCCTACATATTGCGGAGTCCAAGAGCAGACTGGGCGAGCATTTCACTTAACACTTACTTGCCTTGGACTTCGCAATCCAAACATTTCAACTCCCCTTCCTATTTCCACACAGACATGTCTGTCCTGGGTCTCCTTCACTGTCAGAGTTTGGCCACACACAATTATAGAACCTAATTTTTCGCTTGGGCAGCTTACAACCCAGCGGTAATGAACACTGATTCCTCTAATTTCAGGTAACACCTGCATTCCCTCTCTCCCCTCCCTCACCCACCCGAGTCGTCCAACTAGTTCCGCTGTTCGTATCCTTGAATCCCTTTCATTATCACCTCTTTCCCAGCCAACAATGGACCATTGTGGGCTCCACCCTTCCTTGGTCATCTGTTGCCGGCCCTGCTCTGTTCTGGCCTTTTCTTACCTCTAGTTCCCTCCCCTCTACTTTCAGTCTGAAGAAGGGTCCCGACCCGAAATGTCACCCATCCTTTTTCTCCAGAGATGCTGCCTGACCCGCTGAGTTACTCCAGCACTTTATGTCTAACCTCTTTCTCTTAACTCGTCTGTGAAACTTGAGCCCATCTAAAATTCTGCTAAGTGAACACTAGTCCACACCTAATAACCTCAGAGGAATGTAGACACAAGGAACTCCAGATGCTGGTTTACTAAAAAAAAAGACACAAAGTGCTGGAGTATCTACATGTCTTTTTGAGTCATTGCCTCCTGTAAAACCCTTTGATGGTGGTGAGGTCAGTACCTGTGGTGGACCCACCGGGCGGTGTCCACCGCATTTTGCCATCGCCTTCGTTCCTGTGCATTTGAGTTGCCAAACCAGGCCGCGATGCAACCAGTCAACACACTCTCTTCCACACAGCTGTAGAGGTTCAGGAGAGCATTTGTCCACAGACCGAATCTCCTCAATCTTCTAATAGACATTGATGGGCTTTCTTTATGTTTGCATCAATGCGCTGGGTCCAGGGCTGATCCTCAGAGATATGCACGGCTAGGAACTTTAAGTTGTTGATTCTCTCCACCACCAACCCATCCATGAAGACAGTTGGCCTTCCTCTTCTCAAGTCAGCAACCATTTCCTTGGTTTTACTGACTTTGAGAGCAAACGTGTTGTTCTGGCATCATTTCAGTCGGACGATCGATCTCCCTCCTGTAATCTGACTCATCACTACCCGTAACTCGTCCAACAATAGTGATTTCAAAAGTATGTCAGTCAAAGTATATTTGGGTCAATTGCTCACCTCCTGAATAACCACAGATAAAACTTTAAACATAATTGATCCAGCAATATAACCTCCATTTAAAGCCAGGTGTACATTTTGTTACCAAAAGAAAATTCTTCGTGGTGTTTTGTAGAATGTTTAAACTACATGCACATGCGTGTATGTGGACAGCACGGTGGTGCAGCGGTAGAGTTGCTGCCTTACAGCGCCAGAGACCAGGGTTGAATCCAGACTATAGGTGCTGTCTGTACAGAGTTTGTATTTTCTCCCCGTGGCCATGTGAGTTTTCTCTGAGTGCTCCGGTTTCCTCCCACAGTCCAAAGACTTTATAGGTTAATCAGCTTTTATAAATTGTTCCTGGTGTTCAGGATAGTGTACGGGGTGATTGCAGGTTGGCATGGATTCGGTAGGCCGAATGGCCCCTTTCCACGATGCATCTCTAAGTCTAAAGTATGCAGATGTCTTTATAATCTTCAATAAGTTGTATCTTTCCATATAAAGAGGATGATCAACAGGATGTTAATTGTAATAAGACCGTGTTCCATAATGGTACTGTACTGGGACAGATAAAATACGTTTTTTCCAGCAATTTTTGATAGCTCAATTTGAGGTATGGTACCATCCTATATTCATATTATACGTGCCTGTCAGCAGTTTAAAAGCTAAAATAGTTTGTTTCCAGTAATGAATAGGAAAAAAAACCTGCCGATGCTGGTTTAAATCGAAGGTAGACACAAAATGCTGGAGTAACTCAGCGGGTCAGGCAGCATCTCGGGAGAGAAGGAATGGGTGACGTTTCGGGTCGAGACCCTTCTGCCTGACCCGCTTAGTCACTCCAGCATTTTCTGTCTACCTTCGTTTTAAACCAGCATCGGCAGTTTTTTTCCCTACTTGTTTACAATAATGTTCAATTCTGAAATTCCGACCACTAATTACAGCCCCAAATAGGCACTGGGGAGCCAATTTGCCCCTTTCAATCCAAGTTGGTCTCTATGGAAAAAGTCAAGCAGTCCCATTCCCTTCCATAGAATGTAGGTTCACTGTCTCTCATTCCCTCTGGGCTTTTACCAATACGTTGCAATATCTTTAGATTGTCCAAACTTGCACATAATGCTTTTGCTATTGGTTTTAGTTTAGTATATACAGCGTGTAAACAAGCCCTTTGGCCCACCGATTCCGCACCGACCAGCGGTCCCCGCACACAACCACTATCCTACACACACGAGGGACAATTTACAATTATACCAAGCCAACTAACCTACGTCTTTGGAGTGTGGGAGGAAACCGGAGCTCCCGGAGAAAACCCATGCAGGTCACGGGGGGAACGTACAAACTCTGTACAGACAGCACCCGGAGTCAGGATCGAACCCGGGTCTCTGGCGCTGTAAGGCAGCAACTCAACTGCTGCGCCACCGTGCTCTATAGATTTAGACGGCCTTTCATAAGTTAGGAGTAGAATTAGGCCATTCGGCCCATCAAGTCTACTCTGCAATTCAATTACGGCTGATCTATCTTTCCCTCAACCCCATTCTCCTGCCTTATCCCCATAACCCTTGACACCCGTACTAATCAAGAATCTGACAATCTCCGCCTTAAAAATATCCATTGACTTGGCCTCCACAGCTAGTTGTCTGTGGCAATGAATTCCACAGATTCACTATCCTTTCACGAAGGTTTCACAAATCTTCCTCTGGGTGCATCTTGGAGCAAGAATAACCAGGCTAAAAATAATGCTGACAATGTTCTATTGGTTGAAGGCTTACGTTCGCACTTTAGTCGATGCGTGTCTGTTAATAGATAACTCGCATTTTGTTGGCTTAATGAGCCATCGCGCCCCTCTGCGTTAAACGGCATCTGCTGATGGTTAGGCAGAACAAAGCTGAAGCTGGCAACGTGAAAAGCAATGTTGGGAATCAGATCAAGCAGCATCTGCAGAGAGTAGGGTTGCCAACTTCCTCGCTCCCAAATAAGGGACAAAGGGCGACAAAGGGCGCAACGGTGGCGCAGTGGTAGAGTTGCTGCTTTACAGCGAATGCAGCGCCGGAGACTCAGGTTCGATCCTGACTACGGGTGCTGTACTGTAAGGAGTTTGTACGTTCTCCCCGTGACCTGCGTGGGTTTTCTCCGAGATCTTCGGTTTCCTCCCACACTCCAAAGACGTACAGGTATGTAGGTTAATTGACTGGGTAAAATGTAAAAATTGTCCCTAGTGTGTGTAGGATAGTGTTAGTGTGCGGGGATCACTGTGCGGTGCGGACTTGGTGGGCCGAAAAGGCCTGTTTCCGCGCTGTATCTGAAATATGAAATAAATAAATATGAAATATCACCGCCACGCGCCCCACGAGACCTCACCCAGCCAGCGGCCACGTGCTCCCGCTCCACCAATGGCGGCCGCCATTGGTGGAGCGGGAGCACGTGGCCGCTGGCCGGGTGAGGTCACGTGGGGCGTGTGGCGGTGACTTCGCCCTTTGTCCCTTATTTGGGGAGTGAGGAAGTTGGCAACCCTACTAATACGGGGACAAGGGCGGTCCCGTACGGGACAAACTAATTTAACCCAAAATACGGGATGTCCCGGCTAATACGGGACAGTTGGCAACCCTAGCAGAGAGTGAAACAAAGTGGCTTATCACCCGAACCGATGACAGGACGAAAGCCAATACATTAACTATTTTAGACTTTTAGGCTTTAGAGATCCAGCACGGAAACCGGCTCTCCGCCCGCCCCCCCCCGAGTCCACACCGACCAGCCATCAGCCCTATGGTATACACTCGGGACAATTTACAATTTTTAACAAAGCCAATTAACCTATAAACCTGTTAGTCTTTGGAGTGTGGGAGGAAACCTGAGCTGCCGGGAGAAAGCCCACTCGGTCACAGGGAGAACGTACAAACTCCCTACAGAACCCGTGGCCAGGATTGAACCCAGTCTCTGGCGCTGTAAAGCAGCAACTCTACCGCTGTGCCACCGTGCCACCTTATTTCTCTCCCCACAGATGTTACCTGCCCTGATGAGCCCAGTTTAAACTCCTTCCTTTCTCGGCTACATTCATTCAGATGCTGCAGATCCCAATGGTTCAATGGTGCTTCATTTGTTACATTAGCAAAGGTTGACACAGGATGCTGGATTAACTCAGCGGGACAGGCAGCATCTCTGGAGAGAAGGAATGGGTGATGTCTCGGGTCGAGACCCTTCTTCAGACTTGTCACATAAGCAACTGCACAGTGAAATTCTTTTTTGCGTATTTACACATGTTTTGGCGCCATTTCCAAAGTCCAGTCCTCCCAAGTGCTCGATCCACTGGAGCGGATCCTGATCCAGGCGAGCCCCAGGCTCCTGCAGGGCCTCCCTCCAGCACCTTCGACTGGATCGGACCCCAAACTGATGTCCCTCTCCTCTCCTCTCCTCGCCCCGCCATCTTTGTGTCCCGGGGGCACAAGCTGACCTTGAAGGCGCCGGAGGCATCACCCCGGCTCACCCTCCCATTACCACGCTCCTCGTGCCCGACCTCTCCAGCGACTGCCTCCCGTACCGATCCACCGAGCCTTCGGGTCTTCCGGACGGGCGCCGTGACCTCCACACCTCGGGAAGCCCCCCTACCTCTGCCCAAACATCGAAATACTGCCGAATTACTGAATGTTTCAAACATCCAGAAGTAGAAGAATTAAAACCAATAAGATATGAACATAACGTGGGCAAATGGGATTAGTGTGGATGGTCAAAATGGTCGGCGTGGATGTGATGGGCCAAAGGGACTATTTCCGTGCTGTACGACTGCAAACAGAAGACATTCAGATCCTTGTTGCTGCTCTGCCAGTCATTAACATCATATCTGATCTTATACTTCAGTACCAGGTCTTGAACTAGCTTTCCGTTTCTCCCTTGATTTGCAAGAATCTAACATGCTCTCTCTTGAATGTACTTGAATATACTGAGTAATTGGGGTTGGGCGGAAAACAACAGCGATTCAGAAAAGAAAATGTCTTCTCGCCTCTATGCTGAATGGACAAACTATTTTGAGACATAAGGAACTACAGATGCTGGTTTACCAAAAGAAAGACACAAAGTGCTGGAGTAACTCAGTAGGTCAGGTAGCATCTCTGGAGAACATGGATAGCAGTTTGGGTTCAAACGTTTGGAGTCAGAACTCTATTTCAGACTGAGAACGGAGTCTAAAGAAGGGTCCCGACCCGAAACCTCACCTATCCATGTTCTCCAGAAATGATGCCTGATCTGCTGAGTTACTTTGTTTCTAGCTTTATATTGATACTTAGGCATCTCAGCCAGTGGAATCGTCATCCCTGCAAATACCCAAGCAACTCCATAACAACTTTGTACATTCCTGGGAAATCATCTCTCACACTCTCAAAGTTAAGAGCGCAGACTCATTATGCTTAATCTCTCCTCATGCAATAAACCTGGCAACCCTTTGCTTGTGAACCTTTGCTGCCTTCGCTGTGTGATAAGTAAATCCTTCCTTAGGTAAGGGCAGCACACCTGTACACGATACTCCAGGTGCAGTCTCACCAGGGCCCCATATAGTTGGAGCAAGCCGTTCTTAACCTTGGACTCAAATCCCCTTGCAGTAAAGACTAACACATGGCTTGCCTTCTTGCTACGCTGTGCGTGCATATTAACCTCCAGTGGTTCAGGCCGCGAACACTAAAACTCTTGCGAAGAGCTGACACTTCATGGCAAAATTCAACACATTGATTCAAGTTACATATTTGTTTCATTATAAAGCGTTCTAGTGCATACCGCCAGGTTATTTATATCACCTATGATCAATAAACCAGCATCTGCAGTTCCTTCCTACGCACACGCACACACACACACACACACACAACAGTTCCACCGCACAGAGTCTTTTCCTTAGGCTAGGGGAATCAAAAACCAAATTAACATGTTTACGGTGAGAGGGGAAAGATTTAGTAGGAATTAGTAGATTTGGAAGATTTGGGAAGGCTCAGCAGTGGTAGAGTTGCTGCCTTACAGCGCCAGAGACCCAGGTTCAATCCTGACTGCGGATGCTGCCTGCACGGAGTTTGTATGTTATTAATCTGCCACGCCCCCAGATTAGAAATAGATCTTTGGAAATAGAAAGAAACTCTCCCCTAATTCCCCATTTACTGGTGCTCTCTCTCTCTCTCTCTCTCTATCTCACTTTCTTTCACCCTCTTTCTTTCTCTCTCTTTCTCACTGAAATACTCCATCTCACTCTCACACAATCCATCTCACTCACAGACACACCGCCTCTCTCTCTCTCTTTCTCTCTCTCTCTCTCTCTCTCTCTCTCTCTCTCTCTCTCTCTCTTTCTCTCTCTCTTCCCTGCCTTCTCTCTCGCTTGTACACTCCATCTCCAACTTTGCGCATTCCTGTGAATTCACCTCTCATTCTCATAAAGTTAAGAGCGCAGATCCATCCTGCTTAATCTCTCCTCATGCAATAAACCTGCCAACCCAAGAATCAACCTGGTGAACCTTTGCTGCCTTCTCCCTGTAAATCCTTCCTTAGCTAAGGGCAGCACACCTGTACGCGATATTCCAGGTGCTGTCTCACCAGGGCCCCATATAGTTGGAGCAAGCGTCTATAACCTTGGAATCAAACCCTCTTGCAGTAAAGACTAACACATGGCTTGCCCTCCTAGTTGTTTGGTGTGTGTGTGCATGTGAACTCAATAGTTCATGTCCATGAACCCTTGCATCTTTGTGAATACCAAACTTCTCAATCTCTCATCAGCTACTTACTGGGTTTTACAAGCAAGAATTAATTAAAGATTTTTACTACCAAGAGCTATTCAAACCATTATTCTTTAAGTATGTTAAACAATTAAAGTACCACACTTACAAAACAAATAAATAAACTCAAAGAATTTGTTTAAAAATCCAAAAACGCATCGTGCCTTGTAGCTGTTCTCTGCTGAAGTCTTTGGAGTGAAACTCCCAGAGAAGATTTATGAGGTTGGTACCCAGTCTTTTACCCAGGGCAGGGGAATCAAGATCCAAAGTACATTGGTTTAAGGTGAGTGGTCAGCATAGGTGAGTTGGGCCGAAGGGCCTGTTTCTGTGCTGTGCTAGACTCTATGACTCTAGTTCACCATTTTAGGTGCCAGCTTGATTCAATTAGCAGCAATTTCACCCTCTTGGGTCTAAAAGTTGGTGTTTCGAGGCAGTTTTCATGGGAGATTTAACAAAGGTGTTTATAGTAATGTGGGAACAAGGTGTGGTAAACAACTAGTGCCTGTCCCTCTGAGATTAGGGGAACATCTAATTGGCAAAAGTATTTGTGAAGAGTTGAGAAAATGGCCTGGGGCTTTTGACATGTGCTGGAAGATGGGATTAGGAGATATATCTATAATACCCCCTCCCTCCCCCCCCCCCCCCCCAAATACATTAGAAATTGATAAATAGAAATAGAAAGATGCTCTCACCTAATTCCCCCATTTACTGGTGCCCTCCCCTAATTCCCCATTTTCTGGTGCCCTCCCCTAATTCCCCATTTACTGGTGCCCTCCCCTAATTCCCCATTTACTGGTGCCCTCCCCTAATTCATAGTACGTTTTTGACAACATTTTTGATCGCATGGGATCCAATGAGAGATAGCTGAATGGATAGAAAATTGGCTTCATGGAAGGAAGTTGCCCACCAGTAAATGGGTAAATGGGATTTAGGTAAGAGTATGTGCATGGAAGGAAGCAGAGGGTGATGGTGGAAGGTTGTTTCTCGGACTGGAGGCCTATGATGAGTGATGTGCATCAGGGTTCGGTGCTCGTTGCAGTTCCTTTCTACTTTTGGCACATTGGCCTTCATCAGTCAGAGTATTGAGGTCGGGAGGTCATGTTGCAGTTATAGAGGATATTGGTGAGGCAGCATCCGCAGGAGGATGAGGTAAATCTTTTCTTCTTAGGCCCCCTTGGTCATGGCTGCCCATGGGTGATGCATCCTAGTTGGCTGCTTGCTCCACACCTCGGCTAGAGCAGCGTCGCTTGTGGCTGAAGAGACCGATGTGGGAGTGACAGTCTCTGTGGCAAAGGTCACATTTGTGTGTGGACTGGTCTGTTGAAGTTGCTGCGTTGCTTTCTGCGTGCCCGCTTGTCTGCCGCTGCGTTCATCAGTTTCTCTTCCCCCGTTTAGAGGTGTTGGTTCTGGGTACCTCTTCACCTCGTGCGGTCAGCTGCAAGGCTCTCCCAGGACTCCACATCGATGTCGAGCGCCTTCACATCTCTCTTGCAGACATCCTTGTAACGTAGCTGGGGGCGGCTGATGGTTCTCCTCCCAGATGTTAGCTCTCCATAGAGGATGTCTTTTGGGATTCGGCCATCCTCCATGCGGTGGGCATGGCCCAGCCACCGCAGCCTGCGATGCCTGAGTAGAGTGTACATACTCGGAAGGCCAGCGCCAGACAGAATCTCGGCGTTGGACACTGTCTTGCCAGGATATACCCAGGATACAGCGGATGCTTCTAAGGTGGAAGGTGTTGAGTCATCTCTCCAGTCTGGCATATGTAGTCCATGTCTCACTGCCGTACAGCAGCATGCTGTTGACATAGGCGTGCTATCTTTGTCTTCACTGTCAGCTTTGGATTGAAGAGCCTGCCGTCTGATCTAGTACGCAGGTAGATCCCCTCTGTTGCAGTGCCGATTTACCTGTTGAGTAAATCTTATAGAGGTGTATAAAATCATGAGACAAATAAATCAGATAAATGTCCAGTCCCTTGCAGGGCCATCTTTACAGCATTATGGGCCCCCGGGCAAAGCAGTGTACTGGGGCCCCTACGACAACTACTCACAGGAATAAAAATGTAAATGGTCGATAAAATGGTCGATAGCACCCTCAACCCACCTTATCCCCCCCCCCTCCCCCTACTAACCCACTCCATCCCCCCCTAGCCACCCCCACTTACCCCTCCCCTGCCCCCACCCGGGACGCGGGAGGATTGGAGTGGCTGAGTGTTAGACCAATGCAGTAGAGGTTTGGGGGAGTTTCAAAGGGGGTTCAGGGAGGATGAATTGGGTGAATGGAGGGTGGAAGAGAGGGGGGGGGATAAGGGGGCTGGGGGATGGAGTGGGTGAGAAGAGGATAAGGGGGGATGAGGTGGGTTGTGGGGGGTGGGATGATAAGTGGAGTTGAGGGGGTGTGGATGGAGTGGGTGAGTGGGGCTCTTAAAAAAAAAACCTGAAACCAATTTAAATTAATGCAGCACAGGTCTGGGGGAGTTTTAAGGGGGATTAAGGGGGGAATGGAGTGCATGAGTGGGGCTCTGAAGAAAAATCCTAAACACAATTTCACGACCCCTGTTGTCCCCCTCCCCAGTGCCCATTCTCAGACCCCCCCATTCTCTCTCCCCCAGACCAACTGTTACTCTCCGCCACCCCCCTTTCCCCAGCACCCCCATTTCCCCCACTCTCTCTTCCCCCCCACCACCAACCCCCACCCTTGCTGTCCCCCTCCCCAGTCCCACTCTGCCTCCTCCCACCCCCACTCTCTCCTCCTCCCACCCTCCCCGTCGCCCCCACCGTTACTCTCCCCCACCCCCCTTTCCCTACCAGCCCCCCCCTGTCGTGCCGGCGAAAAGCCCTTCCCGAAAAGCACTTAGCGATGGACTTAGGGTGCTACATTGTTGCGAAAAGCACTTACAGATCGCTGTGAGAAGCACTTAGGGATGGAAAATGTTGCGAAAAAACGCACTTATTGAACCTACATTTTTAAAGTAGTATTTATTTATTGCAAGTCACTTAACATACACAGATCAGCATGGGGCCCCATGCGTTAAGACGGCCCTGGTCCCTTGCCCAGAGGAGGGGAATCGAGAACCAGAGGACATAGGTTTAAGGTGAGCAGGGAAAAGATTTAATTGGAATCTGAGGGTACCTTTTTCACTCAGAGGGTGGTGGGAAAAAGCTGCAGGTAATTGAGGCAGGTACTATCGCAACGTTTAAGAAACAGTTAGACAGTACATGGATCGGACAGATTTAGAGGGATATGGGCCAAACGCAGGCAGGTGGGTCTAGTGTAGATGGGACATGTTGGTTGGTGTGGGCAAGTTGGGCTGAAGGATCTGTTTCCAAGCTGTATGACTTAATGACTTTAACACCAAAATTGAAGGTGTTGCAAGCTCTTGGAGTCCAAGTTCATAGCTCTAGTAGCAGAAGTAGATAGGGTGGTTAAGAAGGTGTCTGGTATGCTTGCCTTCATGTTCGAGTCATTGAGTCAGGAAGTCATGATGCAACTCTCTGGGACTTTGGTCAGGCTGCATGTGGAGTATTGCGTGCAGTTCTGGTCACCCCGATTACAGGAAGGATGTGGAGGCTTTGGAGACGGTGCAGAGGTTTACCGGAATGCTGCCTGGATTAGAGGGTTTCAGCTACAGGGAGAGGTCGGATTGTTTTCTCAGGAACGTTTGAAGAAGGGTCTCGACCCGAAACTTCACCTATTCCTTCTCTCCCGAGATGCTGCCTGACCCGCTGAGTTACGCCAGCATTTTGGGTCTACCTTTGACATAGGTCAATTGTGAGCAGGTGGGACTAGTGTAGATGGGCATCTTAGTTGGCATGGACTTGTTGGGCCGAAGGAACTGTTTCCATGCTGTATACTCTTGGCAATGGTGACAATTGAAAAGCTTTTGGATAGGCACATGGATAGCCATGGTCTTGACATCATGTCGGGCCTGTTCCAGTCCCACACTGCCCCATGTTGTTTATTCGAAAGAAGAATTGGTCACTGAACTCTTTAATCCTACTCTGTCATTCATCAAGTTAATTGCTGTCCTGCTGCCTGATCACCTTATCCCCGGATCCCCTTCGTCTCCACGAGCCTGACTCTTATTGTTATAGAGAAGAAGGGGAGAGAGGGATGGAAGGGCAAACTAATTGTCTGACTCTCAGTCTGAAGAGGGTCCTGAACTGAAACATCACCCATTCCTTCTCTCCAGAGATGCTGCCTGTCCCGCTGAGTTACTCCAGCATTTTGTGTCTATCTGCAGTGTAAACCAACATCTGCAGTTCCTTCCTACACCATATCTTCAGAGGTGATTTATTTTAAGTCAAATACTAAACTACATAGCTGGCTGTCTTGGGTTCTTCCTTTATCTGGAGCACCAGTGGCAGATTGTACATGAAGGTGCAGTTTGTGAGCTTTGTGTGCAGGTGGCTGCCAGCCTTGCCTGCATTGTCACGGTGAAAGAGCTCCAGATATTAGCTATTGGTGGTGGAATACTGAACATACAATACAATACAATACAATACAATACAATACAATACAATACAATATATCTTTATTGTCATTGTACCCAGGGGTACAACGAGATTGGGAATGCGCCTCCCATACGATGCAATAATGTAAGTAATTTAGACAACAGCAACCCAATGAAACGAAACAATTGTAACAGTTTTAGACAGGGTAAAGTGCAAGTTGATCTATGCGTTGTGGCCATCCGGCTCAGCAGGACCGGTTCATAGCAGCTATGGCCCTGGGGATGAAGCTGTTCCTGAGTCTGGAGGTGCGGGCGTAGAAGGCCTTGTATCGTCTGCCCAATGGAAGGCGTTCGAACAGACTGTTGCAGGGGTGTGAAGAGTCTTTGTGGATGCTGGTGGCTTTTCTGAGGCATCGTGTGTTGTAGATGCCCTCCAAGTCTGGTAGCTGTGTTCCGATGGCCCTCTGAGCTCTATGGACTACCCGCTGTAGAGCTTTCCTTTCTGCCTCCGTGCAGCTGAGGTACCACACAGGGATGCCATGCGTTAGGATGCTCTCTATGGTGCAGCGGTAGAAGGTCGTCAGCAGCTGTTGGGGTAGACCAGACTTTTTCAGTGTTCTTAAGTAGAACAGTCTTTGTTGTGCCTTCTTGACCAGCGCAGCAGTGTTATTGGACCATGTTAGGTCCTCCGAAATGTGAGTGCCCAGAAACTTGAAGCTGGACACTCTCTCCACACTGTCCCCGTTGATAGAGATCGGGGCATATTCCCCGTTATGTGACCTACGAAAGTTGATGATCAGCTCCTTGGTCTTGGTGGTATTTAGGGACAGGTCGTTATCCGAGCACCAGTCCGCCAGGTTCTGCACCTCCGCTCTATAGTTTGTTTCATCCCCGTTGGTGATAAGCCCGATCACCGTTGTGTCGTCTGCAAACTTGACAATGGTGTTGGTGTCGAATGCAGGAACACAGTCGTGTGTGAAGAGGGAGTAGAGCATGGGGCTCAGAACACAGCCCTGTGGTGTGCCGGTACTCAGGGTGATAGTGGAGGACAGGTGCGGGCCCATTCTCACTGCCTGCGGTCGTTCCAGCAGGAAGTCCAGGATCCAGTCACATAATGACGAGCTGAGGCCTAGCTGGTGGAGTTTGGTGATGAGCTTGGTGGGGATGACCGTGTTGAAGGCGGAGCTATAGTCTATGAATAGCATCCTCACGTACATGCCCTGTCTCTCTAGGTGAGTCAGGACAGTGTGAAGAGCCAGAGAGATGGCGTCCTCTGTGGATCTATTTGCCCTGTATGCAAATTGATGTGGGTCCAGTGAGTCAGGGATGCTGGATTTGATGTGTGAGAGGACCAGCCTCTCAAAGCACTTCATGACTATCGGCGTTAGGGCAACCGGGCGGTAGTCTTTCAGGTTGGAGATCTTGGCTTTTTTCGGCAAACAATCAACTTTAGATAGTTCCTCTGTCCCTCTCTTCCCCTCCTCCTTCCCAGACCTCCCTCTATCTTCCTGTCTCCACCTATATCCTTCCTTTGTCCCGGCCCCCTGACATCAGTCTGAAGAAGGGTCTTGACCCAAAACGTCACCCATTCCTTCTCTCCTGAGATGCTGCCTGACCTGCTGAGTTACTCCAGCATTTTCTGAATAAATACCTTCGATTTGTACCAGCATCTGCAGTTATTTTCTTATACAGACAATCAGTGTTGGAAGGCACTGCAGATGCTGGTTTAAACCGAAGATAGACACAAAAAGCTGGAGTAACTCAGCGGGGCAGGCAGCATCTCTGGAGAAAAGTAATCGGTGACGTTTCGGGTCGAGACCCTTCTTCGGACTGGAAACGTCACTTATTCCTTTTCTCCAGAGATGCTGCCTGACTGGCTGAGTTAGTCCAGCTTTTTTCCAGTCAGTATCAGTGCAGTCCCACTCCCAGTCCCAGTATCCTACACAATTCCATCTCATCACTTGAAAGCACAACGATAAATAGTATAAGCTTGGCGGAGATAAACATCTGCCTGCAGCTAAACTGTTGCAGTGCCAGTTTCTAAACATGTCGGTGTCTCTTTTGTGAGCTGGGTCTCAGCGCAGTTGGAATGCCATTAGTGTTCACTGAAAAGCACACTCTCGCTGATGTGCATGTGTACATCAAAGAAGTGGCTGAATAAATAAAATGCGAGCTGGAGACTAATTTTTCTTTTGGAGGCTAGCCAGCATCCTGTGCAGCTTCAGTTAAATGAGGTACTGATCAGAATTCTTCAACAGCCTGTGCGTTTTATCTGACTGCGCGGGTTCTTTATACAGTGCCATGGATTCAATGCTATAAATAAAATTCACATCCAGTGGCTGTGTTAGTATATAAAATCCATGTGTTCAACATACTCAAGTGGAAAGGCACAAAGCGCTTTTATATTGTGGCTTATCAAGTTATTTAAACACTTTTAATGAGAAATTATTCTTGGACTGGAATAACTTGTTGCTGCCTTTGCCTGGACTCTGATTTTCAGCGCACATGGATATTGTAGCCAGCTGCTGGAAGGGTGATCAGTGAACTAGTTTGGCTGTGAGACGGGTAAAGTGGAGAATATTTGCAGGGTGGCGCAGCGGTAGAGTTGGGCCAGGGTTCGATCCTGGCCTCGAGTGCAGTCTGTACTGTGCACATTCTCCCTGTGACCGTGTGGATTTTCTCTGAGTGCTCTAGTTTCCTCCCACACTTCTAAGAAGTACAGTTTTGCAGATTAATTGGCTTCTGTACAAAATTGTAACTTGTCCTCAGTGTGTTGGATAGTCAGGGTCATCATCTGTCCCGTATTAGCCGGGACATCCCGTATTTTGGGCTAAATTGGTTTGTCCCGTAGAGGACCACCCTTGTCCCGTATTAGTAGGGTTGCCAACTTCCTCACTCCCCAAATATGGGACTAAGGGTGATGTCACCACCCTGCGCCCCACGTGATCTCACCCAGCCAGCGGCCACGTATTCCCGCACGACTAATGGCGGCCTCCCGGCCCGGGCGGCCGCCATTGGTGGAGCGGGAGCACGTGGCCGCTGGCTGCGTGAGGTCACGTAGGGCGCGGGACGGTGACGTCACCCTTGGTCCCGTATTTGGGAGTGAGGAAGTTGGCAAGCCTAAGGATAGTGTTAGTGTACAGGGTGATCACTGGTCAGCATGGACTCGGTGGGCCGAAGGGCCTGTTTCCATGCTGTATCTCTAACCTAAACTAAAGTTTTGCGAAGATACACAAAGTGCTGGAGTAACTCAGCGGGTCAGGCAGCAAGGAGATGATGCCTGACATGCTGTGTCTCAGTTTAGTTTAGAGATACAGCACAGAAACAGGACCTTCAGCCCACCGAGTCCACGCCGACCAGCGATCCCCGCACACTGACACTATCCTACACACACTAGAGACAATGTACAATTTTACCAAATCCAATTAACCTACAAACCTGTACGTCTTTGGAGTGTGGGAGGAAACCGGGGCACCCAGAGAAAACTCCACAGGGAGAACATACAAAGTGCGTAGACAGCAACCGCAGTCAGGATCGAACCCGGGACTCTGGCGCTGTGAGGCAGCAACTCTACCGCTGCGCCACCACGCCGAGACACTCAGTACTTTGTGTATCTTCGGTAGGATTGCCAACTATCTCACTCCCAAATACGGGACACTGTGACCTCACCCAGCCAGCGGCCATGGGCTCCCGCTCCACCACGGGCTCCCGCTCCACCAATGGCGGCCGCCCGGGCCGGGAGGCGGGTTGCTATGCAACCTCCGTTAGGCGAACTTTTGGACTAAATTGGTTTGTCACGTATTAGGTCTGAGGGCTGCTGTCGGCCAGGACAGTGTGGGCTAACGGAGTGTGTTCGCCTAACAGAGGCTGCGTAGCAACCCTGCCCGCGGGCCAACAGCCCCCCGCGGGCCTTATACGGGACAAGAGCGGTCCCATGCGGGACAAACCTATTTAGCCCAAAATACGGGATGTCCTGGCTAATCCGGGACAGTTGGCAACCCTAGTCTTCGGTATAAACCAGCATCTGCATTCTACGCTAACGTTATGCGAGTGTGTTTTAGGTGGTGGGAGCTCATGAGCAAAGGACGTGGACCCACCACACGGGGAGAGGAAAGCCAACGGCGTCTCTCCCTGCGATTATCCTGGACACCGCCCAGCACCTGATTTGCAAATCTGCTCTGGGGGGGGAGGAAGGGAAATCTCGCACCCTCTGACCACAGAATGACGGCTTGTGAGAGCCCACGACAGGAGAGGCTCCAAATGTGCAGTACAGTCAGGAGGAGAAATAAATGCAAATGCTTAGAATTTCAAAAATGCTGAAGTTAAGCTCTGGGGAGTAGACGGCATTTAGCTGTTCAAGGTTTTCTTTCTGAAACTGCCTCCACCTTCAGCTTGAAATTCTAAAGGAACATGCAGCAACCTCCAGCTGCTGCTAATTCTTCTGCCAAGTGCTGTTTGATAAAAGTTTACCACAACTCCACAATCTGCAAGGGGTGCAAAATCCTAAACTGGTACATGCTGGAGAAATCACTTTCATATGGATCTTGCAGGACTGCTCGAGTCACTTTCCCCGCTTCACAAGCTAAGTGTTACTTTCTAAATTTAGCCGGCCGGGACTTTTCTAAAAGTGCACAGTAGCATTACCCAACAATAAAGATGTCACGTTTTAGTGCTCAGTGTGAACATAATCAGTCCCTCTTCTTCCCGGAGTGTCCATCCCCTCACTCTGGCAAATCAACTTGCCATCTGCAGGCCTAACCCTCTGTGGATTGTATATCAGTAAAGTGGACAAAAACGCTTGGGGATCTCGCAAGTTCAACTGACTGGAAACAATCTGTATGAAAAATGGGCGTCTCCATGTGTCATTGATAGAGCCGCTGCCTCCCAGCCCCAGAGACCGCGGTTCAATCCTCACCTCGGGTGCCTCACCTTGGGGGCATGCTTAGTTTAGTTTAGAGATCTAGCGCACAAACAGGCCCTTCAGCCCAGGCCGACCAGCGATCACCCCACAACGAGCCGACACACTGCAGACAATTTACAATTTTTACTAAAGCCAATTAACCTACAAACCTGCACATATTTGGAGTGTGGGAGGAAACCGGAGCACCCGGAGAAAACCCACGTGGTTAGGGGAGAATGTTTAAACTCTGTACAGACAGCACCCGTAGTCAGGATTGAACCCAGGTCTCTGGCGTTGTGAGGCAGCAACTAGCACTATCCTACACACACACACACACACACCAGGGACAATTTACAATTTGCTGCCTTATATCGCCAGAGACCCGAGTTCGATTCTGACTACGGGTGCTGTACGTTCGGAGTTTGTACGTTCTCGTCGTGACCTGCGTGGGTTTTCTCCAGGTGCTCCGGTTTCTTCCCACACTCCACAGACGTACAGGTTTGTACGTTAATTAGCTTCTGTAAAAATTGTACATAGTTCCTTGTGTGTGTAGGATAGTGCTAGTGTCGGGTGATCGCTGGTCGTTGCAGTCGGTGGGCCGAAGTGTTTCCATGCTGCATCTCTAAAACTAATCTAAGCAGACCTGCGTATGCCTTGTGTGGAGCTTTTATGTGTTGAGCTAACCATAAGGTTTAAATTATCTTTAGATTTTTTCATAAAATAAACCCTGTTCATTATGTGAAGCATAATGCTAACATTTTTAAAGCAGTGTTATCATCACATGGTCAGGTGAAATATTCCTCAGGAGATCGAGATATAATATCCTATCGATTGTCTATTCCCCCTTTTGGAATTGCTCACCCCCAGAAAGACTTCAATCTAACTTCAAGTAACCCTTGTTTTCCCTCTCCCTCCATCCCCTCCCCCTTCCCAGTTCTCCGACCAGTCTTACTGTCTCCGACTACATTTTATCTCTGTTTGCTTTGTTGTTACGTTCTCCCAACTAACGATGATCTATTCTACATTTTCCTTGATCGCCACTCCCTTTGTCCTGTCTTCACACCTTACACTTCCTTACCTGTGCACCTCCCTCTCCCCTGACATCAGTCTGAAGAAGGGTTTCGACCCGAAACGTCACCCATTCCTTCTCTCCAAAGGTGCTGCCTGACCCGCTGAGTTACTCCAGCATTTTGTGTCTGTCCCAATAAAGAAATCAGATACTAGAGAGTGGCACGTTTCCCATTTACCATCAGTCACAGCGGCCTGTTATTAAAACTTCTCTTTTCTTTATTTCGTGCTGGACACTTCAGATTTTATTGCTAATCGGAACAACCTTTAAGAGTGGGATAAAATGGATTCCAGATTCCTAAAAAGAGCAAGAGAGGGAATGGCAGAGGCACTTACAATCATTTGCGAACCGTCTCCAGCTTCAGGCATGGTGCAGGGTTCTGGAAGATTGTGGTGTACCTTGCTTTAGTAAGGTTCCAGCCTTCAACAGGTAACTACAAGCCGATCACCTGAGCATTAGGATCAGGTAAATTGCTGGGAAGATTTCTGAGAGTTAACATGAACTCGAATTTAAGGAGCTGAATCAAGAATAGATTTCATTAAATCATTAAGGGGTGGCACGGTGGCGCAGCGGTAGAGTTGCTGCCTCACAGCGCCAGAGACCCCGGTTCCATCCTGACTATGGGTGCTGTCTGTACGGAGTTTGTACGTTCTCCATGTGACCGCGTGGGTTTTCCCCGGGTTTCCTCCCACACTTCAAAGACGTGCAGGTTTGTAGGTTAATTGGCTTTGGTAAAAAATTGAAAATTGTCCCTAGTGTGTAGGATAGTGCTGGTGTGTAGAGGGACCGCTGGTTGGGCAGGCTCCGTGGGCCACACTGTAACTCTCAAACTCAAAAACATCAAAAGGCACTGCATTAAATCAGTCCCTTTGGTCCACCGACCATCAATCACCCCTTCACACTAGTTCTATGTTACCCCACTTTCTCTACACTCCAGTGCAAACTTTACACTTAGCCTACAAACCCGTCTAACCTGGCCCCTACGCACATCTTTGGGATGTGAGAGGAAAACAGGCACACAGAGAAAATCCACGGGGCCACAGGAAGATCGTGCACACTCCACACAGACAGCACCCGAGGTCAGGATGGAATGCAAGTGTCTGGCCCTGTGAAGCAGCAACTCTACCAGCTGCCACCCCAAACTTTGACAAGCCAAAGATCTGTTCGACTGGTTTAAATTAATTTGTTTTTGAGGTGGCAACAAGGAAGGAAAGGTTTTAAGGAGATGTACGGGGCAAGTTTTTTTTGCACGGGTTGGTCGGTGCCTGGAACGCAACCAGGGTTTGTGGTGGAGGCAGAAACAACATTGGCGTTTCAGAGGCTTCCAAGAAAGCCAATGGCGTGTTGGCCTTCATAGCAAGAGGATTTAGGAGCAAGGAGGTCCTACTGCAGATGTACAGGGCCTTGGTGAGACCGCACCTGGAGTGTTGTGTGCAGTTTTGGTCTCCTAATTTGAGGAAGGATATTCTTGCTATTGAGGGAATGCAGTGTAGGTTCACCGGGTTAATTCCCGGGATGGCGGGACTGTCATATGATGAAAGAATGGGTCGACTGGGCTTATGTTCACTGAAATTTAGAAGGATGAGAGGGGATCTTATAGAAACATATAAAATTCTTAAGGGATTGGACAGGCTAGATGCAGGAAAAATGTTCCCGATGTTGGTGGAGTCCGGAACCAGGGGTCACAGTTTAAGAATAATGGGTAGGCCATTTAGGACTGAGGTGAGAAAAAACTTTTTTTCACCCAGAGAGTTGTGAATCTGTGGAATTCTCTGCCTGCCACAGAAGGCAGTGGAGGCCAATTCACTGGATGTATTCAAGAGGGAGTTAGATATAGCTCTTAGGGCTAAAGGAATCAAGGGTTTATGGGGAAAAAGCAGGAATGGGGTACTGATTTTGGATTATCAGCCATGATCGTATTGAATGGCGGTGCTGGCTCAAAGGAGCGGATGGCCTACTCCTGCACCTATTTTCTATGTTTCTACAGATAGACCTTTAGATATGCAAGGAATGGAGAGATATGGATCATGTGCAGGCAGGTGAGATTAGGTTACCTTGCCATCTTGTCCAGCACAGGCATTGTGGGCCAAATGGCCTGTTTCTGTGCTGCATTCTTCTATGTGGCTGAAACATTCAATATAATAAACAAATTTTAGCAAGATCCATTGACAATGTCCTTTGTGATAAATTGATGGACGTAAAAGTCCATGGGATCCAGGGGAAAGAGGCAGATTGGATTAAACATTGGTTTATAGGAAACAGTTATAACCTGAGTGTCACACAATGCGGAAACAGGCCCTTTGGCCCACCGAGTCCGCGCCGATCAGAGATCACTCCGTACACCAACACTATCCTACACACTAGGGACAATTTACAATTTGCAGAAGCCAATAAACCTACAAACCTGCACATCTTTGAAATGTGGGAGGAAACGGGTGTACCCGGAGAAAACCCACGTGGTCACAGAGAGAACGTATAAACTCCATAAAGACAGCACCCGTAGTCGGGATCGAACATGGGTCCCTGGCACTGTGAGGCAGCAACTCTACCGCTGCACCACTGTGCCGCCCTTATTTGGAACGCTTACAGTGTCCAGGAGACTGGATGCAGTGGGCTCCCGCAGAACTTAGGAGAGGGGGCTTGCAGTCAGTGTCCTGACAAGATAAACACAAAATGCTGGAGTAACTCAGCGGGTCAGGCAGCATCTCGAGGAAGGAATGAAAGACTACCATGGCTGAGGCATAGAATAAGTGAGAGGATATTCACGATATGACTGTTTTAAAACTCTAAGCCACAATTAAGAGTACCCCTTCCCCTGAGCTGAGCTCATCTGTTACCAACTGTGATTTATCCTGTGTTTTTTCCCTTCCAGTTTTTTTATCCCACTCCCCCCTCCAATCAGTCTGAAGAAGGGTCCCTACCCGAATTGTCACCTATCTATTTTCTCCATGGATTCTGCCTGACCCGCTGAGTTACTCCAGCACTTTGTGTCGAACAGTTTTCGGGTTCTCCATTGGCCCTTTGCATAGAGTGGATTGAATTTTGTTGTTAAATGTAAAGAAAACAAAGTCAGCAATTAAACACGATATTCTTCTGGATTTGTTCGCTAATAAAATTAAGGATTGCATGGCACAATTGAATCAACCATTCTATTCATTCATTCATAATTTAATGGCATAACAGGTTTAAGTGGCTGTATTCATGTTTATAAGTTCATAAGTGATAGGAGTGGAATTAGGCCATTCGGCCCATCTACTCCGCCATTCAATCATGGCTGATCTATCTCTCCCTCCTAACCCCAGTCTCCTGCCTTCTCCCCATAACCCCTGACACCTGTACAAATCAAGAATCTATTCATCTCTGCCTTAAAAATATCCATTGACTTGGCCTCCATTGCCTTCTGTGGCAGTGTATTCCACAGATTCACCACCCTCTGACTAAAGAAATTCCTCCTTGTCTCCTTCCTAAGGGTACGTCCTGTTATTCTGAGGCTGTGGCCTCTGGTCCTAGACTCTCCCACTAGTGGAAACATCCTCCCCACAACAGGCCTTTCACTATTCGGTATATTCCACTCCTGTTCCCATGACTTGAGCTGTAATAGGCTCTCTAATTGACCCCAGGAGTTTATTAGCCCATTATAACAGCCTGCCTGCACTCTTTCCCCACTGCTCTGATAAACAGTGGTATTAAAGAGCACGGGCCCAATTAAACACAGCTTTGCCTAACAGGCAACCTATCTCAACCATATTCTCAATTTGTGTTCCTCATTTTTTTCTGAATCTTGCCCTTCAGTGAACGCCTATACTCGAGCTGGCTTTCAAAACGCAATAAATGCATTTCTTCTTGTTTTCTTTTAGCCGGGATCTGTTTTTTTTGTGATCTGCATTGACGCCTTCAAACGAAGCGTTTCACTTTGAAGAGATCAAGGGATTCTTGCAGTGAGAAGCTGGGAAATAAGTGCTATTGTTGGCCACCCTACATTGGCTGGCACTGCACTCCATTAAATTTCTAATTTCGGCCAGATTTCTGTGTGAAGGAACCAAGCACACACTGATTGCCTCTTTGCCTTGTTAATGCAAGTCGCATGCGAGGAAATCTTTCCCAGTATCGGCTGTTTTAAGTGTCACCATTTGCCTTACTGTTGCCCTGGATGGCGGAACCATTTAGAGATATTAGCATGGAAACAGGCCCTTCCGCCCACCGGGTCCGCGCCGACCAGCGATCCCCGCACATTTCCACCATCAACACCCACTAGGGACGATTTTTACATTTTACCAAGCCAATTAACCTACAAATCTGCATGTCTTTGGAGTGTGGGAGGAAACCGATGATCTCGGAGAAAACCCACGCAGGTCACTGGGAGAATGTACAAACTCCGTACGGACAGCACCCGTAGTTGGGATGGAACCCAGGTCTCCGGTGATGCACTCGCTGTAAGGCAGCAACTCTACCGTTGCACCACCGTGACCATTAAAAGGGTCTCGACCCAAAACGTCACCCATTCCTTCTCTCCAGAGATGCTGCCTGTCCCGCTGAGTTACTCCGGCATTTTGTGTATCTATGGTGGATCCACTTAGCACTTCATGTAATATTGCTGCCAACCTGGTCATAGAGTCAACAGGCCCTTCGGCCCAACTCGCTCTTGCCAACCAAGATGCCCCATCTACGCTCATCCCGCTTGCCCTCGTCTGGCCCACATCAAAACCTTTCCTATCCACATACCTGTCCAGGTATCTTTTAATTGTTGTTACAGTACCTGCCTCAACTACCTCCTCTGGCAGCTCGTTCCATACACCCACCACCCTCTGAATGAAAAAGTTGTCCCTCACATTCTTATTAAATCATTTCCCACTCACCTTAAGCCTATGCCCTCTGGTTCTTGATTCCCTTACTCTGGGTAAAAGACTCTGTGCATTCCCCCTATGTGTTTCCATCATGATTTTATACACCTCTATCAGATCACCCCTCAGCCAATGGCACTCCAAGGAATAAAGTCCTAGACTGCCCAACCTCTCCTATAGCTAGCTCAGGCCCTCCAGTCCTGGCAACATCCTCGTAAATCTTCTTTGCCTCTTTGCATCTTAATGACATATTGGTACATGGATATTGTTCTGTCATCAAACACATGGGTCAAGACATTGTCTGGGTCAGTCTGAAGAAGGGTGTCGACCCGAAACGTCACCCATTCCTTCTCTCCCGAGATGCTGCCTGACCCGTTGAGTTACACCAGCATTTTGTGTCTATCTTTGGGTCAAGACATTGTTCCTCAGGGTCTTGTCGGATGAGGCTCTGACGTTAAAATTTGCAAGGATTGCATTGGTTCCTTCTTTATGTTGCAATATGCCACGTTAAGGCAGTACAACAATCAGGTTCAGTGATGTCGAGTTGCCATCTATAGTAGACTTTCACGGCATATTGTCAAGCAATAGAAACATCCATCCCTGAAGAAGAGATAAAACTGATGAGGTCAAACATTGTTTTTACTTTTAGCTTCACGATACAACATGGAAACAGGCCCTTCGGCCCACCGAGTCCACGCTGACTATCGATCACCCGTTCACACTAGTTCCACGTTATCCCACTTTCTGATCCACTCGCTACACACCAGGCGCAATTTACAGAGGGCCGATAAACCTACAAATTCGCGCGTCTTTGGGTTGTGAGTTGAAACCGGAGCACCCGGAGAAACCCACGTGGTCACAGGGGAAACGTGGTCACATGGGCAAACGTTTCGGATTGGCCTCGGGCCTGTGCCACTGTGATGATACTGTCATTATAGAATAAATTTGCTGACATTAATGATGTGATTTTGAAATTGTATGAAACGTTTTTTGATATATAACAGTCTTTATTTATCTCCTATCTTTTGGTAATTTAACAGGTTAAAGTGCCCGACCAAATTCTACCGATTCACATTTTAATCATTTTAATCTTTCTTTATTTTTCAGGTGGTAATGGCCCCACATGAAGCATCCGTGGTGTTTGTAGATAATTACATCAAACTGCTGGCAGACTGCAGCACAGACACATTCCAGAAGGTTCTGGATATGAAGGTGAGGTCTACTGTCTTCACCTTGGTTTTCATTTCGGAACAGATATCTTCTGTGGCGCAGCGGGTAGAGCTGCTGCCTCACAGCGCCAGAGACCTGGGTTCGATCCTGACCTCAGGCGCTGTCTGTGTGGAGTTTGCACGATCTCCCTGTGATCACGTGGGTTTCCTCCGGGTGCTCCGGTTTCCTCCCACATGCCAAAGACATGCATTTTAGGTACCTCACCATACTGTACCATGAAATGGAGACTGATCTTGTAGCCAAGCTACAACCACAATTCAGGTATCAGTTTAGTTTAGTTTAGAGATACAGCATGGAAACAGGCCCTTTGGCCCAACGAGTCCACACTGACCAGCGATCACCCATCCACACTAGTTCTATGTTGCCCCACTTTCCCATCCATTCCGGACGCATTAGGGGCAATTTACAGAGGGCCAATTAACCTACTAACCCCACACATCTTTGGAATGTGGGAGGAAACCGGAGCACCCAGAGGAAACCCAGACAGTCACAGGGAGAACGTGCAAACTCCACACAGACAGCAACCGAGGTTAGAATCAAACCCGAGTGTCTGGTGCTGTGGATTCGAGGTGGGGGTGTGGGTTAGAGGGTGTGGGTGTGAGGTGGGAGTGTGGGTTAGAGGGTGTGGGTGTGAGGTGTGGGTTTGAGGTGTGGGTTTGGGGGTGTGGGTTTAAGGTGTGGGTTTGAGGTGTGGGTTTGGGGTGGGGGTGTGGGTTTGAGGTGTGGGTTTGAGGTGTGGGTTTGAGGTGGGTTTGAGGTGTGGGTTTGAGGTGTGGGTTTGGGATGGGGACGTGGGTTTGGGGTGAGGGTGTGGGTTTGAGGTGGGGGTGTGGGTTTGAGGTGTGGGTTTGAGGTGGGTTTGGGGTGAGGGTGTGGGTTTGAGGTGGGGGTGTGGGTTTGAGGTGTGGGTTTGGGGTGAGGGTGTGGGTTTGGGGTGAGGGTGTGGGTTTGGGGGTGTGGGTTTGGGGTGAGGGTGTGGGTTTGGGGGTGTGGGTTTGGGGAGAGGGTGTGGGTTTGAGGTGGGGGTGTGGGTTTGAGGTGTGGGTTTGGGGGTGTGGGTTTGGGGTGAGGGTGTGGGTTTGAGGTGGGGGTGTGGGTTTGAGGTGTGGGTTTGGGGTGGGGGTTTGGGGTGAGGGTGTGGGTTTGGGGGTGTGGGTTTGGGGTGTGGGTTTGGGGGTGTGGGTTTGGGGAGAGGGTGTGGGTTTGAGGAGACGGCGTGGGTTTGGGGTGTGGGTTTGGGGGGAGCGTTGCTGTAATGGCGGGGTGCGGTCACACTGATGGCGGCCTGTGCTTTCTGCGTTGCAGGGCCTGAAGCGCAGTGAGCAGAGCAGCATGCTGGAGCTCTTCCGTCAGAGGCTGCCGACCCCCCCATCGGGCGCTGAGAACACCCTGACATCCGCGCTGTCCGCTCCCTCCCCAGAACAGGAATCGTCCCGCATCCGCAAGCTGGAGAAACTAATTAAAAAGAGACTGTGAGCTCAGCTCAGCCCAGACCAGACCAGACCACCCCTGGCAGTGTCTGCACTCCTTCCCTCCGACCGTCCCCCCACCCCTCTCCTCACCCCCTCCCCCCCACCCACTCCTCTCCTCACCCCCTCCCCCCCACCCCTCTCCCCACCTCCTCCCCCCCACCCATCCTCTCTGCACCCCCTCCCACTCACCCCCTCCTCACCACCCACCCCGCTCCTCACCCTCTTCCTCCCACCCGCCCTCTCCTCACCCCCTCGCCCCCACCCACCCTCTCCTCACCCACTTTCTCCCACCCAACCAACCATCTCACCCCCTTCCTCCCACTCACCCCCTCCCCCTACCTACCCCTCTCCTTACCTCCTACCCCCCACCCACCCTCTCCTCACCCCCTCCCTCACCCCCTCTCACCCCCTCCCTCCCACCCACCCTTTCCGCACCTCCTCCCACCCACCCACCCTCTCCCCACCCCCTCCCAACCACGCACCCTCTCCTCACCCCTCCCTCCCCCCCACCCATTTTCCTGAAGCCATGAATTGACCCTTGGTACTGTGGTGAAGGTTTCCAGTAGTGAGCACCTCTGACAGTGACTAATTTATGTTGTGCTGGTCTGCTTCGGAGGCAGAGCAGCCACGAGCTCTTCTGAGCTCCGACTCAACAAAGAAGGCTCAGGATTTCACCGTAAATAAAGCTGCAGTTAGCGAATTTCACATAAGGTCTTATTCTGTTCCACCGGCGTTTTGCACCAAAATAAAAATGGTTGTGTGTTCCTTCAAAGTCAGACCCGCTCTCACCCTGTACAGGAGCTCAAGGCAGGAGGTACTGCAAACATCAATATAGAGGAATGCCTCTTCACAGTGGAGTAATCACCCAGCAGTTACCTGAAACAGTAACTACAGTGCTCACTACTCTTTACAACTTAACATAGACGCGTTCTGTTGCAATGGAAACTATGCTGTTGTGGTGATAGCAGTCACTAGATGGAAATTGTGAAGAAACACTTCATGTCAGACTTCAGACTTTAGAGATACAGTGTAGAAACAGGCCCTTCAGCCCACCGAGTCCACGCCGACCATCGATCTCCCCGTACACTAGCACTACCCAACACGCCAGGGACAATTTACTATTTTTACCGAAGCCAATTAACCTGCAAACCTGCACGTCTTTGGAGTGTGGGAGAAAACCGGAGCGCCCGGAGAAAATGCACGTGGTCACGGGGAGAACGTACAAACTCCGTACAGACAGCACCTGAGGTCAGGATGGAACCCGGGTCTCTGGCGCTGTGAGGCAGCAACTCTACCGCTACGCCACCGTGCCGCATCAACTAACACTGAACTAAACTGAAGCAGAGCTTGCTTTCACCTTGCATTCAAAATGAAAGACAGTGTTGTAGGAACAAGTGCCACCATAAATCATTGAGTTCATCGCCAAGGTGATGAAACCCAACTTGTTCCTCTGTACAGTCAATGACACAATTGACTTCCTTCAGTGAAAATGGTTTTGTATTTAACATGTTTGAACTCTATTTGAGCTGCTCCAGGATCCTTTAGGACCTTTCGATTTATTCACAAAATGCTGGAGTAACTCAGCAGGTCAGGCAGCATCTCGGGAGAGAAGGAATGGGTGACGTTTCGGGTCGAGACCCTTCTTCAACCTGACCTGCTGAGTTACTCCAGCATTTTGTGAATAAATCGATTTGTACCAGCATCTGCAGTTATTTTCTTATACTCCTTTAGGACCTTGTTACGACTTTGAGTGCATGAGCTGTTGGGGGTGAGGGGGCAAACCCATGTTTGTACTCACCGAGGCCATATCTTCAATCACTCGGGACATCCCACCCCCTCCCCTGACATCAGTCTGAGGAAGGGTCTCGACCCGAAACGTCACCTGTTCCTTCTCTCCAGAGATGCTGCCTGACCCGCTGAGTTACTCCAGCTTTTTGTGTCTACCTTCGATAACTTTTAACTTCTCTGTTCACATCAGGAAAGCGTTAAAGAATTCTCAATACCATTTAAATGTCCGAAAGTGAAGTCAGGCAAACGCTGAAAACTTATTGAATTGTGGGGCGGCTGAGATGCAGTGGTAGCGTTGCTGCCTCACAGTGCCAGAGGCCCGGGTTCCATCCTGACTACGGGTACTGTCTGTACGGAGTTTTACCTTCACCCTGTGAGTGGTGGGTTTTCTCCGGGTGCTCTGGTTTCCTGCCACACTCCAGAGACGTCTAGGTTTGTAGGTTAATTGGCTTTGATAAGTTGTCTAAGAATTGTCCCTAATATGTATAGGTTAGTGTACGGGGGGGAATCGCTGGTCGGCGCGAACTCAGTGGGCTGAACGCCTCATTTCCACACTGTATCTCTAGAGTAAAGTGTGATGTTTTACAGAGCCTGCTGTGTTGCTATGGTAAATGAACGATTAACAAGTAAGCAGTTAATGCTGATCATACTGATTATAGACACACATCTAATCATATTTGTCAGTGTTGCCTGTCTCAGTGTGACATTTACGATTGGTGTAATTAGCTGACCACAACCAATTTTTAACTCTTAAGTGATTAACAAATATAAAATGTAAATTGATGTAATTAAACAGCTGATTGTTGCAACCAATGTGACTGGAATCCTCTTGCATTCTGTGTTCAGAACCAATTGCTGATAACAGTCTCACTGCCACAGATTTTCTTAGATATAAAATCCATCATCCTCTCCTTGAAATTCTCTCATTGGTTATTGAGAGACCAGTGTTCCTCTTTCACTTTAATTGAGTGAATGTTTTTTTAAACATGCGTGTAAATGTTAGTTGTGCGAGATCGTTTAGTCTGTGTAGGCCACTCCAGCTTAAATGTGATCTCAGGACGGCACGGTGGCTCAGAGGTAGAGTTGCTGCATCACAGCGTCTGTGACCCGGATTCGATCCCGACTACGGGTGCTGTCTGTACGGAGTTTGTACGTTCTCCCAGTGACTGCGTGGTTTTTCCCCGGGTGCTCCGGTTTCCCCCCCACACTCCAAAAACGTGCAGGTTTGTTGGTTGACTGGCTTCTGTAAATTGCCCCTAATGTGTCGAATAGCGCTAGTGTACCTAAGTGGTCGCTGGTCGGCAAAGGACTCGGTGGGACGAAGGTCCTGATTCCATGCTGTGTCTCCAAGCTTGTTGACGTTTTGGGCTTTGAGGGAAGTATCAATCAATGTGACTAAGGCCACTTTGATTTATGAAGGTGCAGTTTAGATAATCACTTGAACATTCTTTTGCAGTCAATTTTAGCACAACTCTAATGGTCTTTTGTTAAAACAGACTGAAACAAAAGTGCTTACAGGTTGTTAGATTTAGAGATTTAGAGATACAGCGCGGAAACAGGCCCTTCGGCCCACCGGGTCCGCGCCGCCCAGCGATCCCCGCACATTAACACTATCCTACACACACTAGGGACAATTTTTTTTAAACATTTGCCCAGCCAATTAACCTACATACCTGCACGCCTTTGGAGTGTGGGAGGAAACCGAAGATCTCGGAGAAAACTCACGGGGAGAACGTACAAACTCCGTACAGACGGCGCCCGTAGTCAGGATCAAACCTGAGTCTCCGGCGCTGCATTGTCCCACATGCTGATGCTGTTGGCTCCACAAGTTACTCCTGATCAATGGAGGATTTGGGTTAAGACTTGAATGTGAAATAACTCGTTTTTCAGGACGGCACGGTGGCGCAGCGGTAGAATTGCTGCCTCACAGCGCCAGAGACCCGGGTTCCATCCTGACTACGGGCGCTGTCTGTACAGAGTTTGTACGTTCTCCCTGTGATTCAAATGGGTTTTCTCCGTGTGCTCCGGTTTCCTCCAACACTCTAAAGACGTTGAAGAAGGGTCTCGACCCGAAACGTCACCCATTCCCTCTCTCCGAGATGCTGCCTGACCCGCTGAGTTACTCTAGCATTTTGTGATACCTTCGATTTGTACCAGCATCTGCAGTTCTTTTCCTAATGCACACAGCTTTATATGCAAAGGGTCCAAGTCAGAACTGAGGAGAGAATTGTATTCATATTGAACGCAAAGTGCTGGAGTAACTTAGCGGGTCAGGCATCGTCTCCGGAGAACATGGATAGGTGACATTTCGAGTCAGGACCCATCTTCACATTCTGAGGGTCTGAAGGGTCCCGACCTGAAACGTCATCCATTTTTTCCAGGGTCCGCTGAGTTACTCCAGCATTTTGTGTCCTTCTTTGTAATTTACCATCGGCAATTCCTTGTTTCTGCAACGTAGACCCCATTCCTTCTCTCCAGAGATGCTGCCTGACCCGCTGAGTTACTCCTTGTTTCTGCAAATCCAAGCCAGGCACTTTCAGTTGTGATCGACACAAAATACTGGAGTAACTCAATGGCTCAGGCAGCATCTCCGGAGAACATGGACAGGCGATGTTCCTAGTCAGGACCCTTCTTCACAGTCTGAGGGTCTGAAGAAGGGTCCCGACCCGAAACATCGCCTATCCATGTCCACCAGAGATTCATAAGTTCAGAAGTGATCGGAGCAGAATTAGGCCATTCGGCCCATTAAGCCTACTCTGCCATTCAATCATGGCTGATCTATCTCTCCCTCCTAACCCCATTCTCCTGCCTTCTCCCCGTATCACCTGATGCCCCATACTAATCAAGAATCTATCTATCTCTGCCTTAAATATATCCACTGACTTGGCCGCCACTGCCTTCTGTGGCAAAGAATTCCACAGAAACGCCACCCTCCGACTAAATCAATTCCTCCTCATCTCCTTCCCAAAGAAACGTCCTTTAATTTTGAGGCTGTGGCCTCTGGTCCTAGACTCTCCCACTAGTGGAAACATCCTCTCCACATCCACTCTACCCAGATGCTGCCTGACCCGCTGAGTTATTCCAGCACTTTGTGTTCTACGCAAGATTCGAGCATCTGTGGTTCCTTGTGTCCACATTATACTTTTGTTCATTCACCGACCTGCACTAGAGAGACATATTCATGCTTTCAATGATCAAAACAATTCTGAGACTGAAGCTACTGTAATGGTGTCTTGTAGACGTGCTGTCTTGGGCAAGGGGATTAAACACATTTTCAACAAAAGAAAGGATGTGTCTCTCATTTTTGTGTTTGCTGCTGTATGATGTGCTTGCTTTCAATATCACATATTATTGTCTGTGTTCTGTGAAACGTTTTCACCGTTCGACTGTGGTGAAAAGCCAGACTATGACACAGACTGGTTTTGATTGATTTGGATGAATTTCCAGTCAAATAAAGATCGGGAACCCAAGGCACATTTCAACACTGGGTGGGTATCTAGTTTGCAGAAGGATAATTGGAGTGTTGAGAGATGGGCTAAGCATGGATATTCAACCACAAAGTGCTTGAGAAGGCTTGAAGGCACTTTCTCCGCCCTGCTGGGATGTTTTGGTGCTGCAGACAACACCACCCAAGTGACATGTGCAAGAGGAACTGCAGATGCTGGTTTAAACCGAAGACAGGCACAAAAAGCTGGAGTAACTCAGTGGGACAGGCAGCATCTCTGGAGAGAAGGAATGGATTATGTTTCGGGTCGAGACCCTTCTTCAGACACCCAAGTGAATATTGATTTCTCCAAATTCAGGTAGCCCCGGCATTCCCTCTCTCTCTACCCCTCCCCACCCAAGTCGCATCAGCTTCTCACTTTCACCTAACAAACAGCTAACAAAGGCCTGTTTCTTTTATCATTGTTTTTTTTGTGCATATCTTTCATTCATTATTCTTTATCTCTCTACACCATCATCTATATCTCTCGTTTCCCTTATCCTTAACCAGTCTGAAGAAGGGTCTCGACCCGAAACGTCACCCACTCCTCTCCAGAGATGCTGCCTGTCCCGCTGAGTTACTCCGGCTTTTCGTGTTTGAACATCTTAGTTTAGTTTAGAGGTAGAGCGCGGAAACAGGCCCTTCGGCCCACCGAGTCCACACCGACCAATGATCCCCGCACACGAACACTATCCTACACACACTAGGGACAATTTACATTTGTACCAAACCAATTAACCGACAAACCTGTACATTTTGGAGTGAGAGGAAACCGAACCGAAGATTCGAAACCAAAACCGAAGATCTCGGAGAAATCTGCACAGGTCGCAGTCAGGATGGAACCCGGGTCTCTGGTGCTGTGAGGCAGCAACTCTACCACTGTGCCACTGTGCCACATGGTGCAGCAGACAATTAGCATGTGCTCCACAGAAAAAATCACTGAGTGCTGGAGTAACTCAGCGGGTCAAGCAGCATCTCTGGAGGACAAGGTTCGGTGACATTTTCATTTCGGGCTGGGACATTTCTTCAGATTCCACAGATTCCTTTGTGTAAGTGGGGACTGTGTGTCTTGTTGCTTTTTACTTGGTACGGCTGTATGGTAACACTAATTTCACTGTACCTTAATTGGTAAACGTGACAATAAATGGAATCTTGAATCTTGAACCTCTTCTTTAGACGATGAAAAAGCAAATGCTGCAAATCTGAAATAAATGCAGAAAGCTGAAATATAGATGGGATGGAATAAAAAGGCATGGTGGTGTAGATGATGAGAGAATCATCATTCATAGTCACACAGCGTGGAAACAGGCCATTCAGCCCCACGTCCTACTACAACCAACATGCCCCATCTACACTAGTCCAACCTGCCTGCTTTTGGCCCATATCCCTCTTATCCATGGACCTGTCAAAATGTTTCTTAACTGTTGCAATAGTCCCTGCCTCAACTACCTCGTTCCACACACCCACCACCCTATGAGTGAAAAAGGTACCCCTCAGGTTCCTATTAAATCCTTCTCCCCCTCACCTTAAACCTATGCCCTCTGGTTCTCAATTCCCTTACTCTGGGCAAGGGACTCCCTGCGTTTACCCAAATCTAATCCTCATGATTTTCTAGATTCAATTCAATCGAATGTGAAAATAAATCCTAGCACAGTATTACCTGCCCGTGGGAAGTTAACCTATGACAGCCCAACCTCGTTTAAATACCTTTACAATTACGGGTGCTGTCTGCACGGAATTTGTATGTTTTCCCCGTGACCACATGGGTTTTCCCCAGGTGCACCACTTTCCTCCCACATCCCAAAGACATGCAGGTTTGATGGCTAATTGGCTTTCGTAAAGATTGTTAATTGTCCCTAGTGTTGAGGAGAGTGCCAGTGTACGGGGATCGCTGGTTGGTGCGAACTCGGTGGGTCGAAGGGCCTGTTCTCACGCTATATCTCTAAACTAAACTAAAGGTAAGGCTGAGTAGGAATGTGAACACAAGAATTAAAGGGCGGCACGATGGCGCAGCGGTAGAGTTGCTGCCTCACAGCGCCAGAGACCTGGACTCGATCCTGACCTCGGGTGCGATCTGTACAGAGTTTGTACGTTTTCCCTGTGACCGCGTGGGATTTCTCTGGGTGCTCGGTTTCCTCGCATACTCCAAAAACGTTCAGGTTTGTCGGTTAATTGGCTTCCCTAAATGGTAAATTGTCCCTAGTGTGTGGTATACACCGATGAGCCCAAACATTACGACCACCTGCCCAATATGCTGTTGGTCCTCCGTGTGCAGCCCCATACGCAGCAGGGTGCGATGCACTGTGTATTGTGACACATTCCTCCCGTCACCACCATTAACATTTTCTGTGACTTGTGCCACAGTAGACCTTCTGTCGGTTCGGACCAGACGGGATAGCCTTCGTTGCCCTCGCGCATCGATGAGCCTTGGGCGCCCAACACCCTGTCTGTCGCCGGTTTGTGGTTTGTCTCTCCTCGGACCACTGTCGGTAGGTACTCACCACTGCTGACCGGGAACACCCCACAAGCCTTGCCGTTTCAGAGATGCTCTGACCCAGTCGTCTGGCCATAACAATTTGGCCCTTGTCAAAGTCGCTCAGGTCTTTACTCCTGCCCATTTCTCCTGCATCCAACACATCAACTTCAAGAACTGACTGTTCACTTGCTGCCTAATATATCCCACCCCTTGACAGGTGCCATTGTAACAAGATAATCAATGATAATCACTTCACCTGTCAATGGTCATAATGTTTTGGCTGATCGGTGTAGTGCTAATGTACAGGGATCGCTAGTCAGTGTGAACTTGGCGGGCCAAAGGACCTGTTTCTGCGCTGTATCTCTAAGAGTCACACAGCGTGGAAACAGCCCAAGTCGCCCATACTGACCAACATGTCCCATCTACACTAGTCCCATCTGCCTGCATTTGGCCCATATCCCTCTAAACCTGCCCTATCTTAACTAATGTGTCGGAAGCAACTGCAGGCATTAACCCTCTGCAGGGGGAGCAAAAGCTTAACATCTCCTTTAAGTGATAGGAGTAGAATTAGGCCATTCGGCCCATCAAGTCTACTCCATCATTCAATCACGGCTGATCTATTTCTCCCTCCTAACCCCATTCTCCTGCCTTCTCCCCACAACCCCTGACACCCGTACTAATCAAGAATCTATCTCTGCCTTAAAAATATCCACTGACTTGGCCTCCACAGCCGTCTGTGGCAATGAATTCCACAGATTCACCACCCTCTGACTAAAGAAATTTCTCCTCATCTCCTTCCTAAAAGAACGTCCTTCAATTCTGAGTCTGTGACCGAGACCCTTCAGTCTGACCCGAAACGTCACTTCTTCCTTCTCTCCAGAGATGCTGCCTGTCCCGCTGAGTTACTCCGACATTTTGTGTCTATCCATAACTAACCTATCCAAACCAAGCAACCACTTGAAAATTCGAGGGAGAGAAATGATGAGTCTTCTGCATAAACGTCATAGCCCCACAAATGGCTAAAAAGTGAGAGAGGAACTCCCCCTGTAAGTCTGGCCACAGCAGGCAGCATTCACTCGAGCTATATTTACTCAACAGTTAACAGCAATATCTCGGTGGAGGCTCGACAATGAGATACAGTCTAAATTTAAAGCTGGAATAACATGGATGTAATAAGCGTATTAGAGGTTTTCGGAGTGCGAGGCAAAGAGGCCGGTCTTGTTTTCCCCCCCACTCTTGAATTCAGCTCAGTGAAGGGCACCAGGGACTCCTTGCCTTCACTGCCCTTGTTTAATCTGGAGGAGACTCTGCCACTGGGATCTCTGCAGGTCAGCTGGGATAAGCATTGATTCTCGCGGCATTGAAGTTGCCTGTGTTTGCAGTCAACCCACGAAACTCTTTCCACTAGCGGGAGAGTCTAGGACCAGAGGTCACAGCCTCAGAATTAAAGGACGTTCTTTTGGGAAGGAGATGAGGAGAAATTTATATCGTCAGAGGGTGGTGAATCTGTGGAATTCATTGCCACATAGGGCTGTGGAGGCCGTCAGTGGATATTTTTAAGGCAGAGATAGACAGAGTCTTGATTAGTGCGGGTGTCAGGGTTATGGGGAGAAGGCAGGAGAATGGGGTTAGGAGGGAGAGATAGATCAGCCATGATTGAATGGCGGAGAAGACTTGATGGGCCAAATGGCCTAATTCTACTCCTATCCCTTATGACCTTTTTGATTATAAGACATAGGAGCAGAATTAGACCATTCAACCCATCAAGTCAACTCCGCCATTCGAGCATGGCTGATCTATCTCTCCCTCCTAACCCCATTCTCCTGCTTTCTCCCCATATCCCCTGACGCCCAAGAATCTATCAATTAAAAGCACCCAATAACTTGGCCTCCACAGCCTTCTGCTTCAATAAATTCCACAGATTCACCACCCTCTGACTAAAGAAATTCCTCCTCATCTCCATTGTATAGCTACATCCTTTTATTCCGAGATTGGGCCCTCTGGTCCTAGACTTTCCCACAAGTGGAAACATAATTTTAGAGGCGTCACAATGACACAGAGGTGCTGTGAGGCCACATCGGAGACTCGGGTTCGATCCTGACTATAGGTGCTGTCTGTACGGAGTTTGTTCCCTCTCCCCGTGACCGCGTGGGTTTTCTCCGGGTGCTCTGGTTTCCTCCCACACTCCAAAGACGTGCCGTGATGTTGGTTACATGTGTAGGAAGGAACTGCAGGCGTTGGACTGAACATAGGTACACCATGCTGGAGTAACCTCTTCAGAGTCTGGTCGAGACGTCATTTATTTATTTTCTCCAGAAATGCTGCCCGACCCGCTGAGTTACTCCAGCATCTTGTGGTTATCTTCGGTGTAAACCAGCATCTGCAGTTCCTTCCTACACACTCAATGTTCATACTGTCGTCGGGTTGAAAGCCATCCAACACAGCACGGTGGCGCAGCGGTAGAGTTGCTGCTTTACAGCGAATGCAGCGCCGGAGACTCAGGTTCGCTCCGGACTACGGGCGCTGTCTGTACGGAGTTTGTACGTTCTCCCCGTGACCTGCGTGGGTTTTCTCCGAGATCTTCGGTTTCCTCCCACACTCCAAAGACGTACAGGTATGTAGGTTAATTGACTGGGTAAATGTAAAAATTGTCCCTAGTGTGTGTAGGATAGTGTTAATGTGCGGGGATCGCTGGGCGGCGCGGACTCGGTGGGCCGAAGGGCCTGTTTCCGCGCTGTATCTCTAAATCTAAAAAAAAATCTAAAGACATTTTGTGTCTAACTTCAGGCATGTAGGTTAATGGGCTTCTGTAAATTGTTCCTAGTGTGTAGGATAGGACTAGTGAATGGGTGATCGCCGGTCAGTGCAGAAGAGCCTGTTTCTGCTCTGAGTCTCTAAATTAAACTAACCACCCCCTCCACTTGCACTGAATCGATGCTGCCTTAAAGACCGCGTCTGATGAATGTATCTCAGACAGTAGCCGGGTTGAGGTGGGAAGGTGTTACCTGGGCAGTGCTGTCAGCATATGCAGTGGGGAGTAGGCAGGAGGGTTAGGTTACAGGGATACTCATTACCGTCAGAGAAACTCCAACAATGCCTCCGCTACTGTGTGCAGACTGTGCCATGATGAGATGTGTTACATTATTGAACAGCTGGGCTCCAATGTCAAGCAATCCTTCATCCCATTGTGTTACTCTGTGGAAGTAGTACTGCTGTTTCTTACCTCTAATAACCACACAAGGTGCTGGAGTAACTCAGTGGGTCAGGCAGCATCTCTGGAGAACACGGATAGGTGACGTAGAAACATAGAAAATAGGTGCAGGAGGAGGCCATTCGGCCCTTCCAGCCAGCACCGCCGTTCAATATGATCATGGCTGATCATCCAAAATCAGTACCCTGTTCCTGCTTTCTCCCCATATCCCTTGATTCCTCTCTCTTGAATACATCCAGTGAATTGGCCTCCGCTGCCTTCTGTGGCAGAGAATTCCACAGATTCACAACTCCCTGGGTGAAAAGGTTTTTCCTCATCTCAGTCCTAAATGGCCAACCCCTTATTCTTAAACTGCATCCCCTGGTTCTGGACTCCCCCAACATCGGGAACATGTTTCCTGCATCCAGCCTGTCCAATCCCTTAAGAATTTTATATGTTTCTATCAGATCCCCTCTCATCCCTATAAATTCCAGTGAATATAAGCTCTGTCGACCCATTCTTCAGACTGTGGAAGGGACCCTTCTTCAGACTGATTGTAGCAAGGGAAAGTAAGCTGGAAGAGAGGTGGGGGGCAAGACAAAGCCTGGCAAGTGATCGGTGGATACAGTTGAGGGCGGTTTTTGATTTTTTTAGACGGGTGGAAAAAGGCCCAAGATAAGAGGAAAGGGTGTGAGATAAGGAGACGAGATGCATGAATTGTGAAGCCAGAGGAAGGGATGTAGGTGGAAGGGGACAAGGGAAGAGGAAAGGGGGTCAAGATAGCGGGGAAATGGGTGTGCATCCAGGCTGTGCACGGAAGGAACGGTGTGATAAAGGGGGAGAGTGGTGTTGGTGATTGGAAAATTCAAAGCTTACAACCCAGCGGTATGAACATTGATGTCTCTAATTTCAACTAACCCTTGCTTTCCCTCTCTCTCTCTCTCTCTCTCTCCCCGTTCCTTCCCCACCCTAGCCATCCCACTAGTTTCACTGTCATCCTGCTTAGTTCCACTGTATCCACTCATTATCACCTTTTCCACAGCAAACAATCCGTGATTATCGTTGCTGGCTTTGATTTGTGCTTTTCATAACCTTCATTTATTTGTTCCATGTACCTTTTCATACCTCTCGTTTCCCTCTCGACCCGAAATGTCACCTATTCCTCTCCTCCAGAGATGCTGCCTGACCCGCCGAGTTACTCCAGCATCTTGTGTCTATCTTTGGTGTAAACCAGCATCGGCAGTTCCTTCCCACACAATCAATGTTCATACCGTTGGGTTGTAAGCTACCCGAGCGGAATATGTGGTGGTGTTTCTCCAGTTTCTCCAAGCGCCATTACAACATTGGCGCAGCGGTAGAGTTGCTGCCTTACAGCGAATGCAGCACCAGAGACCCGGGTTCGATCCTGACTACGGGCGCCGTCTGTACGGAGTTTGTACGTTCTCCCCTTGACCTGCGTGGGTTTTCTCCGAGATCTTCCGTTTCCTCCCACACTCCAAAGACGTGCAGGTTTGTAGGATAATTGGCTTGGTAAATGTAAAAATTGTCCCTAGTGTGTGTAGGATAGTGTTAATGTACGGGGATCGCTGGTCGGTGCTGGCCGAAGGGCCTGTTTCCATGCTGTATCTCTAAACTAAACTAAACATTTGCGTGTGGACTCGCTCTGGCAATGGAGGAGGCTCAGGACAGAAAGCCCAGTGTGGGAATGGGAAGGGGAGTTGGGACAGAAAGCCCAGTGTGGGAATGGGAAGGGGAGTTGGGACAGAAAGCCCAGTGTGGGAATGGGAAGGGGAGTTGGGACAGAAAGCCCAGTGTGGGAATGGGAAGGGGAGTTGGGACAGAAAGCCCAGTGTGGGAATGGGAAGGGGAGTTGGGACAGAAAGCCCAGTGTGGGAATGGGAAGGGGAGTTGAAATGGGTTAGGAACCGGGAGACCCTGTAAGCTTTGGCGGATGGAGCGCAAGTGTTGGGCTAAACAGTTGCCCAGTCTATGCTTGGTCTCGGCGATGTACAGGAGGCCAGGGAAGATGTTAAGCTGGAAAGGATGCAGATAGGATTGGCCAAGGGCCTGAGCTACAGGGAGAGGTTGGGCAGGCTAGGACTTTATTCCTTGGAGTGCAAGAGGATGAGGGTTGATCTTATAGAGGTGTACAACATCATGAGAGGAATAGATAGGGTGAATCTTTTACCCAGAGAAGGGGAATCGAGAACCAGAGGACACAGATTTAAGTTGAGAGGAGAAAGATTTAATACGAACCTGAGGGGCAACTTGTTTACACAAAGGGGTGTATGGAACGGGCTGCCGAAGATGTGGTGGGGACAGGTACTATCACAACGCTTAAGACAGGTACATGGATAGGACAGGTTTTGAGGAATAGTCAAACGCAGGCAGATGGGGCAGTGGTGCCAACTATCTCACTCCCAAATAAGGGACAAGGTGACGTTACCGCCCGCGCCGCATGTGACCTCACCCAGCCAGCGGCCACGTGCTCCCGCTCCACCAATGGTGTCTGGGCCTACAGTGTCCGGGCCCACAGTGTCCGGGCCCGCAGTGTCCGGGCCCACAGTGTCCGGGCCCACAGTGTCCGGGCCCACAGTGTCCGGGCCCACAGTGTCCGGGCCCACAGTGTCCGGGCCTACAGTGTCCGGGCCTACAGTGTCCGGGCCTACAGCGCCACCCGGGCCTAATACGGGGCAAGGGCGGTCCCGTACGGGGCAAACCAATTTAGCCCAATATACGGGATGTCCCGGCTAATATGGGACAGTTGGTAACCAGTTGGCTGAGCACTTCAACTCCCCCTCCCACTCCCAATCTGACCTTTCTGTCATGGGCCTCCTCCAGTGCCATAGTGAGGCCCACCGCAAATTGGAGGAACAGCACCTCATATTTCGCTTGGGCAGCTTGCAGCCCAACGGTATGAACATTGACTTCTCCAACTTTAGATAGTTCCTCTGTCCTTCCCTTCCCCTCCCCCTTCCCAGATCTCCCTCTATCTTCTTGTCTCCACCTATATCCTTCCTTTGTCCCGCCCCCCTGGCATCAGTCTGAAGAAGGGTCTCGACCCGAAACGTCACCCATTCCTTCTCTCCTGAGATGCTGCCTGACCTGCTGAGTTACTCCAGCATTTTGTGAATAAATACCTTCGATTTGTACCAGCATCTGCAGTTATTTTCTTACACAACCCTACAACCCTACATTAGAGAGGCATGAGGCGGGAGCTGGCCAAAATTGACTGGAAGGAGGCCCTAGCAGGGAAGACGGTAGAACAGCAATGGCAGGTATTCCTGGGAATAATGCAGAGGTTGCAGGATCAATTTATTCCAAAGAGGTGGAAAGACTCTAAGGGGAGTAAGAGACACCTGTGGCTGACAAAGGAAGTCAGGGACAGCATAAAAATTAAGGAGAGGAAGTATAACATAGCAAAGAAGAGTGGGAAGACAGAGGATTGGGACTCTTTTAAAGAGCAACAAAAGTTAACTAAAAAGGCAATACGGGGAGAAAAGATGAGGTACGAGGGTAAACTAGCCAATAATATAAAGGAGGATAGCAAAAGTTTTTTTAGGTACGTGAAGAGGAAAAAAACAGTCAAGGCAAATGTGGGTCCCTTGAAGACAGAAGCAGGGGAATTTATTATGGGGAACAAAGAAATGGCAGACGAGTTAAACCGTTACTTTGGATCTGTCTTCACTGAGGAAGATACACACAATCTCCCAAATGTTCTAGGGGCCGGAGAACCTAGGGTGATGGAGGAACTGAAGGAAATCCACATTAGGCAGGAAATGGTTTTGGGTAGACTGATGGGACTGAAGGCTGATAAATCCCCAGGGCCTGATGGTCTGCATCCCAGAGTACTTAAGGAGGTGGCTCTAGAAATAGTGGAAGCATTGGAGATCATTTTTCAATGTTCTATAGATTCAGGATCAGTTCCTGTGGATTGGAGGATAGCAAATGTTATCCCACTTTTTAAGAAAGGAGGGAGAGAGAAAACGGGTAATTATAGACCAGTTAGTCTGACATCAGTGGTGGGGAAGATGCTGGAGTCAATTATAAAAGACGAAATTGCTGAGCATTTGGATAGCAGTAACGGGATCATTCCGAGTCAGCATGGATTTACGAAGGGGAAATCATGCTTGACAAATCTACTGGAATTTTTTGAGGATGCAACTAGGAAAATTGACAAGGGAGAGTCAGTGGATGTGGTGTACCTCAACTTTCAGAAAGCCTTCGACAAGGTCCCACATAGGAGATTAGTGGGCAAAATTAGGGCACATGGTATTGGGGGTAGGGTACTGACATGGATAGAAAATTGGTTGACAGACAGAAAGCAAAGAGTGGGGATAAATGGGTCCCTTTCGGAATGGCAGGCAGTGACCAGTGGGGTACCGCAAGGTTCGGTGCTGGGACCCCAGCTATTTACGATATACATTAATGACTTAGACGAAGGGATTAAAAGTACCATTAGCAAATTTGCAGATGATACTAAGTTGGGGGGTAGTGTGAATTGTGAGGAAGATGCAATAAGGCTGCAGGGTGACTTGGACAGGTTGTGTGAGTCGGCGGATACATGGCAGATGCAGTTTAATGTAGATAAGTGTGAGGTTATTCACTTTGGAAGTAAGAATAGAAAGGCAGATTATTATCTGAATGGTGTCAAGTTAGGAGGAGGGGGAGTTCAACGAGATCTGGGTGTCCTAGTGCATCAGTCAATGAAAGGAAGCATGCAGGTACAGCAGGCAGTGAAGAAAGCCAATGGAATGTTGGCCTTCGTAACAAGAGGAGTTGAGTATAGGAGCAAAGAGGTCCTTCTACAGTTGTACCGGGCCCTGGTGAGACCGCACCTGGAGTACTGTGTGCAGTTTTGGTCTCCAAATTTGAGGAAGGATATTCTTGCTATGGAGGGCGTGCAGCGTAGGTTCACTAGGTTAATTCCCGGAATGGCGGGACTGTCGTATGTTGAAAGGCTGGAGCGATTGGGCTTGTATACACTGGAATTTAGAAGGATGAGGGGGGATCTTATTGAAACATATAAGATAATTAGGGGATTGGACACATTAGAGGCAGATAACATGTTCCCAATGTTGGGGGAGTCCAGAACAAGGGGCCACAGTTTGAGAATAAGGGGTAGGCCATTTAGAACGGAGATGAGGAAGAACTTTTTCAGTCAGAGGGCGGTGAAGGTGTGGAATTCTCTGCCTCAGAAGGCAGTGGAGGCCAGTTCGTTGGATGCTTTCAAGAGAGAGCTGGATAGAGCTCTTAAGGATAGCGGAGTGAGGGGGTATGGGGAGAAGGCAGGAACGGGGTACTGATTGAGAGTGATCAGCCATGATCGCATTGAATGGCGGTGCTGGCTCGAAGGGCTGAATGGCCTACTCCTGCACCTATTGTCTATTGTCTATTGTCTATTGTCTATGTTGGTCAGTGTGGGCAAGTTGGGCCACAGGGCCTGTTTCCACGCTGTATGACTCTGTGACTCCAAGTGCTTTTCCTGCCACATTTCCAAACAACAAGTTAAGTCATTATGGCCTGTTATAAACAAACTGTGCTGCCATCATTGGAGCTGCCCACTTACTCTCCGAGTGAACATGGCACCAATAGACACACCATCAAACATAAGCAAAGAGTCATGTTTCTTGGCGACCACTCACTGAGGTGTCGTGTTGCTGAGTGGAATGGAGAGGGTGAATGCACAGCATTGTTTACCCAGAGTAGGAGAAGCAACAACCAGAGGACACAGGTTTAGGTTGAGAGGGAAAAGATTTCACGGGAAGCCGAGGGGCAACTTCTCCACTCGGATGGAGGTGGGTATATGGAAGGAGCTGCCAGAGGAGGTCATTGAGGCATTTGAAAGACATTTGGGCAGGTAAACATAGAAACATAGAGGGGCCATTTGGCCCTTCGAGCCAGCACTGCCATTCATTGTGATCATGGCTGATCGTCCACAATCAGTAACCAGTCTGAAGAAGGGTCTCGACCCGAAACGTCACCCATTCCTTCTCTCCTGTGATGCTGCTTGACCTGCTGAGTTACTCCAGCATTTTGTGAATAAATACCTCCGATCTGCAGTTATTTTCTTATACTATCAGTAACCCGTGCCTGCCTTCTCCCCATATCCCTGGATTCCACTAGCCCCTAGAGCTCTCTCTAACTCACATTTAAATTCATCAGAGATACAGGACAGGAAAGGGCCCTTCGGCCCACCGAGTCGGCACCGACCAGCGATCCCTGCACACAAACACTATCCTACACTAGGGACACTAGGGACAATTTACACATGGATAGGAGAGGTTTAGAAGGATATGGGCCAAACGGGACTAGTGTGGATGGGGCATCGTGGTCGGCATGGACGTTGGGCCTGAGGGCCTGTTTGCACGTGTAGGACTCTACCACAACGTGTCTGACAGTGGAGTGCCCCAGATCCTCTGGAGCAGTGATGATGGTGAACAGGAAGCCTTGTTGTCAACTGAACGGGAAAAACAAACCTTATTTGCCTCTCGCCAGTTTAGGTTTGTTTAGTTTAGAGATACAACGCGGAAACAGGCCCTTCGGCCCAGCGGGTCCGCCCTGACCAGCGATCCCCGCACACTAACACTATCCTACACACACTGGGGACTACTTACAATTATACCAGGCCAAATAATCTACAAACCTGCACGTCTTTCGAGTGTGGGAGGGAACTGGAGAAAACCCACGCAGACACAGGGAAGAAGGTGCAGACAGTACCCGTGGTCGGGATGGAACCCGGGTCCCTGCCGCTGTGAGGCAGTAACTCCACCGCGACGCACCCAACTCCTCCCAACTCCCAATGAGTCGGTCAAGCGTTGTCGGGTCCTCTACATAATGCCCACGGAATCACTTCCCTGAACACCTTGGTGAATTGCACCCTGTCTAAACCCCGGCCACGACGACAGTCCGTGTCTACATTGAGAACGTTAAAATCCCCGACAATGACAACGTGATTACTCTGGCAACAGCTGCCCGCACTTCCAATTCCAATTCCCGCTCTGTTTGGGGCCTGTAGTACACGTTGCAGAAGAGATTTGCTACTCATTCAGGTTGCCGTATAAATAAGTATAAGAAAATAACTGCAGATGCTGGTACAAATCGATTTATTCACAAAACGCTGGAGTAACTCAGCGGGTCAGGCAGCATCTCGGGAGAGAAGGAATGGGTGACGTTTCGTGTCGAGACCCTTCCTCAGACAAATAATCTGGTGTGCAGGGTATGGAGCAGTGGAAGGGGAGACGGAAAGTTCTAGATGAGCTGGTGGACGAGACTCGCAAACAAACGCTGATCTATTTTCGTGCAGGATCATCGAAACGTATAAGATTATTAAGGGGTTGGACACGTTAGAGGCAGGAAACATGTTCCCAATGTTGGGGGAGTCCAGAACAAGGGGCTACAGTTTAAGAATAAGGGGTAGGCCATTTAGAACGGAGATGAGGAAGAACTTTTCAGTCAGAGAGTTGTGAATCTGTGGAATTCTCTGCCTCAGAGGGCAGTGGAGGCCAATACTCTGAATGCATTCAACAGAGAGCTAGATAGAGCTCTTAAGGATAGCGGAGTCAGGGGGTATGGGGAGAAGGTAGGACCGGGGTACTGATTGAGAATGATCAGCCATGATCACATTGAATGGCGGTGCTGGCTCGAAGGGCCGAATGGCCTCCTCCTGCACCTGTTGTCTATAATGTGACCCGTCAGTCCAGTGCTGCGTTCAACACACGCCTTCCCAGATGAAGCCAATTCGCTTCTTGTTGTGCTGGCTGGAGGAACAGCCTCCATGATGGTGCCCTGCTTTGGTGCCTTGTCATTTTAGCTGGAAGCTGGGAAAGTAAGCGGTAGAGTGGCCGCCTCACAGCGCCAGAGACCCGGGTTCGATCCTGACCACGGGCGCTGTCTGTACGGAGTTTGTACGCTCTCCCCGTGACCCGCGTGGGATTTTCTCCTGTTTCCTCCCACACTCCAAAGACGCAGCGGTTTGTAGGTTAATTGGCTTCGGTAAAAATTGTAAATTGTCCCTCGAGAGTGTAGGGTAGTGGTGCTCTCTCGGCTAGAGTGCGGGGGTCGCGGGGATAGTGGTGCTCTCTCTGCTAGAGTGCGGGGGTCGCGGGGATAGTGGTGCTCTCTCTGCTAGAGTGCGGGGGTCGCGGGGATCGCGGGGATAGTGGTGCTCTCTCTGCTAGAGTGCGGGGGTCGAGGGGCGGCACGGACCTGGTGGGCTGTATACCTCAACTAAACTAATTGGGTTGGGATTGCAGCAAACAGCTATCTGTTTAACTACTTGTTATTTAGAGATACAGCGCGGAAACAGGCCTTTCGGCCCACCGAGTCCGTGCTGACCGGTGATCCCCACATATTAACAATACCCTACGCACACTGGGGACAATTTAACATTTATACCTAGCCAATTAACCTACAAACCTGCACGTCTTTGGAGTGTGGGAGGAAACCGGAGCACCCGGAGAAAACCCCGCGGTCACAGGGAGAACGTACAAACTCCGTACAGACAGACCCGTAGTCGGGATCGAACCCGGGCCTCTGATGCTGTGAGGCAGCAACTCTACCGCTGCGCCACCGTGTTGCTTCCGAAACTACCGTAACTTTAAACTAAATGGGGGTTGGGGGTTGCAGCAAGCAGCTGTTTGTTTAATATGATTATCTGCAGAGCTACTTGTTAACAATTATAAATCAAAATAGGAAAATCCCTCAACAAATACCTCTTAAAACACTGGTACGGTCATTATAAAATGATTGGGGTTTGCTGCTTATCACGGTCTTTTGTGCACAAGTACTATCTCGGCTTAAGGTGAAACTCGAGAATGTTTGTTGCATTCCTGAGCTGAATTTTGAAGTCCCTTGCCGAGACTGCCTTTAATGTTTCTGGAGTTCTGCCTGATTAAACACCCATCTCAGTCCACTGTTGCAGCAAAAGCCAGGCACACCACTGTCCACATGAAGCACTGAACCCTGGGCTAACAGGGGCAGGGGAGTGCTGTGCTGGTAGACGGCTCACTTCAGGCCAAGGTCATGAACGTTCAACCTCCCACTCGCCTCTGATTTATATCCCTCTAGTCCCTTCCTATCCACGTGCCCGTCCGAATGTCTTTTAAATGTTGTTGTAGCACCTGCCTCAGTCTGAAGAAAAGTCCCGACCCGAAACCTCATGTTCTCCAGTGTTAGACATTGAATGCTGCAGTAACTCAGCAGGTCAGGCAGCATCTCTGGAGAGAAGGAATGGGTGGAGTTTCGGATAAGACACTTCTTCTGACTCCCTTCTCCGTTCTCAGTCTGAAGAAGGGCCCGAAACGTCGACCCAGTCTTTCTCCCCAGAGACGCTGCCTGGCCCGCTGAGTTACTCCAGCGCATTTTGTAAACTAGCATTTGCAGTTCCTTTGATAACCATTCTACACCAACGACCTGCCCTGGCAGCTTGTTCTATATACCAACCGCCCTCTGAATGAAAAAAATAACCCTCAGCTTCCCGTTAGATATTCCCCCGCTTACCTTAAACCCATGTCCTCCGGTTCTTGATATTGCCATATTGTGAGAAAGGTTCTGACTGTCTACCCTATTGATGTCTCTCATCATTTTATAAACTTCTCTCAGGTCTCTCTTCAACTTATAGCATTCCAGGGAAAACAATTCAAGTCCTAGAGTCAATAGACAATAGGTGCAGGAGGAGGCCATCCGGCCGTTCGAGCCAGCACCACCATTCAATGTGATCATGGCTGATCATACTCAATCAGTACCCCGTTCCTGCCTTCTCCCCATACCCCCTGACTCCGCTATCCTTAAGAGCTCTATCTGGCTCTCTCTTGAATGCATTCAGAGAATTGGCCTCCACTGCCTTCTGAGGCAGAGAATTCCACAGGTCATACAGCGTGGAAATAGGCCCTTCGGTCCAACCTGTCCATGCCGACCAACATGCCCCGTCTATGCTAGTCCCACCTGCCCGCGTTTGGCCCATATCCCCCCAAACTTTTTCTGTCCATGTACCTGTCCAAATCGCTTATAATTGTTGTTCTGGTACCTGTCCCAACCAGCTCGCCATCCTGGGGAACTGCTTCTGACTAGATGTCTACCCTTCTCCCCCTCAACATGCTGCCTGACCTGCAGAGTACGTTAATGGCTTTCTCTTTTTACTTGAGAACTCCAGCGGTATTTTGCATCTGCGGTATTTTGCTTTTCCATTATAGTCGTCAATAGGCCATGCACAATAGGCCATGCACAATAGGCCATGCACAATAGGCCATGCACAATAGGCCATGCACAATAGGCCATGCACAATAGGCCATGCACAATAGGCCATGCACAATAGGCCATGCACAATAGGCCATGCACAATAGGCCATGCACAATAGGCCATGCACAATAGGCCATGCACAATAGGCCATGCACAATAGGCCATGCACAATAGGCCATGCACAATAGGCCATGCACAATAGGCCATGCACAATAGGCCATGCACAATAGGCCATGCACAATAGGCCATGCACAATAGGCCATGCACAATAGACAATAGGTGCAGGAGGAGGCCATTCGGCCCTTCGAGCCAGCACCTTCAATGTGATCAAGGCTGCTCATTCACAATCAGTACCCTGTTCCTGCCTTCTCCCCGGACCCTTAAAGATTTAGTTACAATTTATTACAGAAAGCAAAAGATAGCGCACTTAACACATTAACACATACCTGATAGAAGTATATAAAATTATCAGAGGCATAGATAGGGTAGACAGTCAGAACCTTTTTCCCAGGATGGAGATATCACACACTAGAGGGCAAGGCTTTAAGGTAAGAGGGTCAAAGGAGATGTGCACAATACATTTTTTACACAGAGGGTGGCGAGAGCCTGGAACTAGGGTTGCCAACTGTCCCGTATTATCAGGGACATCCCGTACTTTGGGTTAAATTGGTTTGTCCCGTACTGGACCGCCCTTGTCCTGTATTCGGCCCTGGGGCCGCTGTGGGCCAACGGAGTGTGTTCGCCTCCCGGCCAGGGCAGTCGCCTTTGGTCAAGTCAAGTCAAGTCAAGTCAATTTATTTGTATAGCACAGTGGAGCGGGAGCAGGTGGCCGCTGGCTGGGTGAGGTCACCTTGTCCCGTATTTGGGAGTGAGGAGGTTGGCAACCCTTACCTGGAACGGGCCGCCGGGGGTGGCGGTGGTGGAGGTAGATACGCCAATGCCATTGAAGAGGCTTTTGGATAGGCAGGGAATTGAGGGATATGGATCATGTGCAGGCAGATGAGAGTTGGTCTTGACATCATGTTCGGCACGGACATTGTGGGCCGAAGGGCCGTTTCCTGTTCTATTAATTCCATGAAGTCCCCAATTTTGCTGAATAAGGTAAAGATCGGATCAACAGCGGGTCGAGCCGCCACATCACAACACCAGAGACCCGGGTCCGATCCTGACCGCAGGTGCTGTCTGTGTGGAGTTTGCCCGCTCTCTCTGTGACCGCGGGCGGGTACTCCGGTTTCCTCCGTCGCTCCAGAGACGGACGGACAGGTTTTGAGATTAATCGGCGTCTGTGGATTACTCCTAGTTGGTGAGAAAGTGATAACATAGAACCAGAGTGAGCGGGGATCGCTGGTGGGCGCGGACTCAGCGGGCCCGGACTCGGCGGGCCGAAGGGCCGTATCTCTAAACCAAACCAAACTGAGAACGCGCCCTTTGTTCTTCAAACTCAGCCAGCAATTGTCTGAGAATGAGCCACCTGATCACAGATGATGCACTCTCTCTCTCTCTCCCTCCCTTGTCCCATGCCTTCTGGGCACCGGCACTGATCAATAATCAGGCCATCCCCGCCTTAAACGTGTCCATTGGTCTGGCCAAGTGTAAAGGATGAAGTCTGCGTAAGGCACCATCACGCGTGTAGAGTCTGGACCTCTCGACCCTCTGTGTCTCTAAACTAAACCAGGCGAGTTTGAAGAGACGTTCTGAAGTCTTTGAATCATACACTGCAACATCTTAATCTTGTGTTTGCCGTCTCGGACCAACTGGGAATACAAAACCTCGCAGTGTAAAACCACCCACGATTATTTACCGAGTTCGCCGACAGGTCTGGGCTTGGAGACTGGCCAGGGGGGACATGTTGGAGAGGAGACTGTGGGAGGTCTCTTCAACCCAGCAGCTTCGGGGATAGAGTCGCCGCCTCACAGCGCCGGAGACCCGGGTTCCATCCCGACCACGGGCGCTGTCTGTACGGAGTTTGTACGTTCTCCCCGTGACCCGCGTGGGTTTCCTCCGGAGATCTTCGGTCTCCTCCCACACTCCAAAGACGTCCAGGTGTGCAGGTTAATTGGCTTGGTGTATGTGTAAGTTGTCTCCAGTGTGTGTAGGATAGTGTTAGTGTGCGGGGATCGCCGGTCGGTGCGGACTCGGTGGGCCGAAGGGCCTGTTTCCGCGCTGTATCTCCGAAAATAAACCTAATATAAACTATGTGGAGGTTTCACTGAATGTGTGTAAGGTCCTCCATGTAAATAGAGCGTTGTGCTGTGTTTGTTTAAATGGTTCGAAACTACTACTGATGGAAAGAGTGCCTCTTATTTCTTAGGGATCAAGGGATATGGGGAGAAAGCAGGAACGGGGCACAGATGCTGGATGATCAGCCATGACCACGGCACGATAGAGTTGCTGCCTTACAGCGAATGCAGCGTCGGAGACCCGGGTTCGATCCCGACTACGGGACCTGTCTGTACGGAGTTTGTACGTTCTCCCCGTGGGTTTTCCCCGAGATCTTCGGTTTCCTCCCACACTGCAGGTATGTAGGTTAATTGACTGGGCAAAATGTAAAAATTGTCCCTAGTGTGTGTAGGATAGTGTTAATGTACGGGGATCGCTGGGCGACGCGGACTAGGTGGGCCGAAGGGCCTGTTTCCGCGCTGTATCTAAAAATCTAAACCATATTGAATGGCGGTGCTGGCTCGAAGGGCCGAGCGGCCGACTCCTGCACCTATTTTCTATGAGTAGCCGACTGGTGACAGTATTGAGGGGGTAATGGGATTCCATGGGCACCATTGTTAACAACGTCTGTCCCCAGGTTCACTGATTGCCGCGCATCACTGATCAAGTCGGGCTCTTTACATTTTAGACTTTAGACTGACAGCGTGGAAACAGGCCCCTCGGCCCATCGAGTCCACGCCGACCAGCGATCCTACACTAGCACTACCCTACACACACCAGGGACATTTTACAATTTTTACCTAGAATTAACCAATTAATTGTAGCCAATTAACCTACAAACCTGCGCGTCTTTGGAAACCGTGAAAGGAAACCGGAGCGCCTGAGGAAAACCCACGCGGTCACGGGGAGAACGGACAAACTCCGTACAGACGGCGCCCGTAGTCAGGATGGAACCCGGGTCTCCGCCACAGTCAGGCAGCAGCTCTACTGATAAGAGTTGGTCTCGGCATCATGTTCAGCACACACACAGTGGGCCGAAGGACCTGTCCCTGTGCTGTTCTGTTCTATGAGTTGACTCCAAAGCGAGATACCATCTAGGTTCTATAAATAGAAGACGTTTACTTTTTGCTTTTCCAGTGTGGTAGTTTATTCTTTTTTGAAACGTGCAGTGCATCATGAATGAATGATGTGCCCAGATTCCAAGCCCATCCCGTCTGTCGGCTCAGCATTCACTTCTAATCTCCTCTCTCCAAACTGATGGGAATACAGATCTCTCTCTCTCTCTCCCTCCTTCTCCCTCTCTCTCTCACATACACATCTGCAACCCATCTCACGCCCCTCCTTGCCTTGGCAATAGCACAGATCCCACCCACACCTAGCCCAGTTGATAAATAATCTCCTGTCTCCACACACACACACACCCACGTTTCTGATTTTAAAAAAAAGTAGATTAAAACTTTGTTTTTTTACAGTCTAGGATCTTTCCGCTGTTGGACATTGGGGGGCAGAGACTGGTGGGGACACCCCTCAAATAAGGGGAAGGGATATCACCCCAGGAGGCCACAGGAGCGCCAAGGATGTTTGTTCACAGATTGGGGAACACCACCAATTAAACACTGTTGGATGTACAGAGAATGTGTGAAGGGCTTTTGCACAGTTTTAGTTTTCTGTGCATTTTTTATTCTGAATAAATTTTGGATTTTTTTAAAAGTTTAGTTAGAGATACAGCTTGGAAACAGGCCCTTCGGCCCACTGAGTCTGTGCCGACCACCCCGTACACTAGCACTATCCTGCACCCTAGGGACAATTTACAATTCTTACCGAAGCCAATTACCCTGCACGTGTTTGGAGTGTGGAAGAACTGGAGCACCCGGAGAAAACCCACGCGGTCGCAGGGAGAACGTACAAACTGCGTACAGACAGGGCCCGTGGTCAGGATTGAACCCGGGTCACCATAAAAGCTGTAAGGCAGCAACTCTACCACGGCGCCCAAGTTCATAAGTGATAGGAGCAGAATTAGGCCATTTGGCCCATCAAGTCTACCTGCCATTCAATTATGACTGAATGCATTCAAGAGAGAGCTCGATAGAGCTCTTAAGGATAGCAGAGTCAGGGGGTATGGGGAGAAGGCAGGAACGGGGTACTGATTGAGAATGATCAGCCATGATCACATTGAATGGTGGTGCTGGCTCGAAGGGCTGAATGGCCTCCTCCTGCACCTATTGTCTATCTATCTATCTCTCCCTCCCAACCCCATTCTCCTGCCTTCTCCCCATAACCCCTGACACCTGAACTAATGAAGAATCTATCTATCTATCTATCCCTGCCTTACAAATACCCACTGACTTGTGGTCTCCACAGTGGCCAAGAATCCCACAGATTCACCACCCTCTGACTAAAGAGATTCCTCCTCATCTCCTTCCTAAAGGAACGTCCTTTAAAGGGCCTCGACCCGAACCGTCGCCCATTCCTTCTCTCCTGAGATGCTGCCTGACCCGCTGAATCACTCCAGCATTTTGTGAAATAAATACCTTCGATTTGTACCAGGATCTGCAGTTATCTTCTTATACTGCTTTACTTCTGAGGCCAGTGTTCAAGGGGGTAGTGTTTGCAAGGCCCACGGCGGGTGGACTGAGCTGTGCTTTACTCTAACCAGCCTCCCCCTTCCCCTCCCTCCCTGCCCCTGCCCCCCTGGCCCGGCCAATAGCGCAGGCGGGCGGGACAAGCGGGCGGTCCCGGCCGCTGTTACTAAAAACCAAGCGCCTCTCTTGAACAATGAGCTCCTTGAGTGCGGGCTTGGCTGGAATGTGTCGCTCGCACTGAGAGCTCACAGTTTGACACACGGGCTGGTTGCAAAAGGGTCTACGTTTGGTTGCAGTCACTACTGGATTTATTTGTTATTTTCCTGTGTTGAGGCTCGGTGCATCTGTCTGTACGGGAGCTGTTCCTGGACACGCACTCCCTGTGTGTGTGAGAGAGAGAGAGAGAGAGAGAGAGAGAGAGAGAGGCGATGGTTGGCAGCTTAAACCTGCAGGAGGTGACCGGCCCGCTAGTGGAGGCCAAGCGGCTGGGAGAGCGGGTCTTAGACAGTCCCGACTCAGGGCTGCCTCCTAGCCCCAGCCCCACGCCCAGCCTCTGGCTACCCTCGCCGGGCAGCTCGGCAGACGGACGGCTCCCTGAACACGACGACCACGGCTTCCCCATCACAAGGCAGCAGCGAAACTCGGTGCGTGTGTGTACTCGCCCGCCCCAGCGACCCACCGCCCCACCCAGCGACCCACCGCCCGTCCCACCGACCGACCCACCGCGGTACCAGCGCGACTGGCCGCGCAACACACACACGAACGGGGCAGTTACAACACAGACAGAGAGAGAGAGAGAGAGAAGGGGAGAGGGAGAGGGAGAGAGAAAGGGGGGATAGAGAGAGAGAGAGAAAGGGAGGGAAAGGGGCAGAGAGAGAGAGAAAGGGGGGAGAGAAAATGGGGAGGGGGAGAGAGAGTGGGGAGAGAGAGTGGGGAGAGGGGGAGAGAGAGGGGGAGAGAGAAAGTGGGGAGAGAGAGGGAAGGAGAGAGAGTGGGGGGAGAGAGAAAGTGGGGAGAGGGAGAGTGGGGGAGAGGGAAAGTGGGGGGGAGAGAAAGTGGGGAGAGAGAGAGAAAGTGGGGAGGGAGAGAAACTGGGGGGAGAGAGAGGGAAGGAGAGACAGAAAGTGGGGAGAGGGAGAGAGAGAAAAAAGTGGGGAGAGAGGGGGAGAGAGAAGAGAGGGGGAGTGAGTGAGAGATGGGGAAGGGGGGGGGGGGAGAGTGTGAGAGAGTATAATATTGCAGCTAGACAAAATGCTGGCGTAAGTCAATACTGAGGCAGCCTCCAACTAAACCCTTTCTCCAAATGTTACTCCATCGGTGGATGGGATGGACTGTCGTAATTATTCTTGTTTCGTTTTTTTAAAAACGCGTTTGCATTTTAAGCAGCTGGGTTTCTGGAGGCCGGTGTGGGAAATGTTTTGTGTTTGAATTCCCTTCGTTCGGTGTGGCAGGAGTCAGTTAAAGGCAGGAACAAGGAACTGCAGATGCTGGTTTATACCGTTTACGAGAAGCAGAGATATTGTGTTGGAAGGGACCGCGAAGGTAGAAACAGAATGCTGGAGTAACTCTGTGGGACAGGCAACATCGAGACCCACATCGATCCCTGGTCCTTCTGTCCAGAGATGCTGAGACTGAGTTACTCCAGCACTTTGTGTCTTTCTTTGAAGTTTGTTTTGAGGATGTTGGACGCTCACGGTGGGGTCTTGTCCGCTTTTGTTTCCCACTGGACTTCTATCAGTTTGTGAATGCATGTGGTTGAAAGCTGTTTGCATTCTTCAATCCCCGGCGGTGTGTGTTGGCCGCGGAGTGAGTATTTATTGAATGGTCTCACAGTGTGGACTGGGTGACCGGGCGGGCAAGGGTGGAGACCAACAGGCGATGCTGGGGAGGACTTGCCAAACATAGAGAGACACAGCGTACTGGAGCAACTAACTCAGCGGGTCGGGCAGCATCTGTGGAGAGAGTATGGATAGGTGGCGTTTCACAGAGTGCTGGAGTAACTCAGCGGGTCGGGCAGCATCTGTGGAGAGAGCATGGATAGGTGGCGTTTCGGCTCGGGACCCTTCTTCAGACCTAGTGGTTTGGAGGAACCTTGAACGCGGTGGTGCGATCAATCACTGTGTGTGTTAATCGGCCACCAACAATGTTGACGCTGGAGAGATGGGGCATGTAGTGAATGCCCCGACGTTGGGTGGAACTTGCTTTCAGTTTCACCCCCCCCCCCCTTTATTGGTCACACCCTCCACCTCCTGTGTGTGTACATGTGTGTGTACATGTGTGTGTGTGTACATGTATGTGTGTGCACGTGTGTGTGTGTGCACGTGTGTGTGTGTGCACGTGTGTGTGTGTGCACGTGTGTGTGTGTGCACGTGTGTGCGTGCACGTGTGTGTGCGCGCACGTGTGTGTGCGCGCACGTGTGTGTATATATATATATATATGTTTAGTTTATTGTCATGTGTACTGAGGTACAGTGAAAAGCTTTTGTTGTGTGCAAACAAGTCATCAGAAAGACAGTACATGATTACAATCGAGCCATCCGTATCATATAGACACATGATATGGGAATAACGTTTAGTGCAAGGTAAAGCCAGCAAAGTCCAATCAAGGATAGTCCGAGGGTCACCGAAGAGGTGGATAGTAGTTCAGCACTGCTCTCTGGTTGTGGTGGGATAATTCAATTGCCTGATAACAGCCGGGAAGAAACTGTCCCTGATTCTGGTGGTGTGCGATTTTACACTTCTGTACCTTTTGCCTGATGGGAGAGGGGAGAAGAGGGAGTGACCGGGGTGAGACTGGTCCTTGATGATGCTGCTGGCCTTGCCGAGGCGGCGTGAGGTGTAGATGGAGTCAATGGAAGGGAGGTTGTTTCTTGTGATGGTCTGGGCTACATCCACAGTCCAGTTATCCATATACATATACATATATACATATATCTCTGGACTGTGGACGCAGCCTAGACCATCGCAAGAAACAACATCCCTTCTCTTCATTTCATCTATACGTACATACATATGTAGTGGGCCAAGTAGGCCAAAATAACGACAAGTAGGCAAGGTTAACGAAAGCGTGTTTACTGTATCTCTGGAACGTCATCACTGCGCGCCGCCCAAAGGGCGTCTGCACGCCTGCCGAGGGCCTGGAGATCATCAAAAGGCCCTTCACTGAGCTGCATGCGAATGTCGGACGGCAGTAAGTGGAGAAATACATAGTCGAAAAGGAGGCAAGGTTTGTGACCGTCCAGCAACGCGAGCATGTCACTAAGCAGCGCGGATGGGCGCCGGTCGCCCAGGGGAGGCATTTGGAGGATTCTTTTAGCCCGCTCCATTCTCGGGAGCCGGTAAGTTTCCAGCAATAGATCTTTAAGCGCCTTGTATTTACCTTGGGTCGGTAGGTCGGCGAGGAACTCGGTTACCCGCTGGACCGTGTCCTGGTCCAGGGCTCCAACCAGGTAGAAAAACCGTGTATCATCCGACCGGATGGATTTGAGCTGGAAATATACCTCAGCTTGCTGGAACCAGACGTGGGGTCGGTGGGTCCAAAAGGTAGGGAGGGCTACAGAAATTGCCTCGATAGCCGGTGTAGCGCCCTCGGACAGCGAGGCGAAGGCTGAGCCCCATGTCTTGTCCATTTTTCTATAATGGACCATTCGGGGTCACCAATGTAGTGGGCCAAGTAGGCCAAAATAACGACAAGTAGGCAAGGTTAACGAAAGCGTGTTTACTGTATCTCTGGAACTCCAAAAAGGGGATGAGAGTCATGCGGTCCTTGACCTTTATACTCCCGGCCGAAGTCCGCCTCCTTGGCTCGACCCATTCCCGTGCCGAGGGGTCGTGAGTGGTATGGCCCGACCCTCGGGAGCCGCCACACATATATACATACATACACACACTGAAATTTTTCTCGTTTAGTATATGGTTTGCGTGGTACTATGTTTACATACTCTGTTGTGCTGCTGCAAGCCCAACTGAAGAAGGGTCTCGACCTGAAACGTCAGCCATTCCTTCTCTCCAGAGATGATGCCTGACCCGCTGAGTTACTCCAGCATTGTGTGTCTGTCTGAGGTTTGCTTCCCAACCAGCCCCGTATTGAACGTTTGCCCCACTGGTTTGGCGTCTATTCGCTCAAATGAAAGGAAAGAGTGGGGGAGTCGAGGATCAGAGGGCACAGCCTCAAGAATAAAAGGATGTAATTTTTAGATTGGAGATGAGGAGGGATTTCTTAAAGCACAGCAGGGGTGAATCTGTGGAATTCATTCACAGATGGCAGTGGAGGCCAGGTAAATGGGCATTTTTTTAAAAGTGGAAGTTGATAAAGGTTCAACTCAATGATATTTTATTGTCACATATACCTAGGTGCAGTGAGATGACTAAGTTGCTATCAGTAGGTTCCTAATTAGTAAGGGTGTCAAATGTCACTGAGTGATGGCAGGAGGGTGGGGTTGAGAGGAAAAGATAGATTTACTTTCGTTTGGAGATATGGAGCGGAAACAGGCCCTTCGGCCCACCGGGTCCGCACCGCCCAGCGATCCCCGCACATTAACACTATCCTACACCCACTAGGGACAATTTCTACATTTACCAAGCCATTTAACCTACAAACCTGCACGTCTTTGGAGTGTGGGAGGAAACCGAAGATCTCGGGGAAAACCCACGCAGGTCACGGGTAGAATGTACAAACTCCGTACAGACAGCACCCGTAGTCGGGATCGAACCCGGGTCTCCGGCGCTGCATTCACTGTACCACTCTACCGCTGCACCACCGTGCCGCCCTGACACATCAGCCATCAGTTCAATGGGCTGCAAGGCCTAATTCTGCCCCTCTGTCTCGTGGTCCAATAAAAGGTTGAAATGTAAAGCACTGTGGGGCTTAACAGAGCCCAGGGAGGGTGGGAGATCGTGTGGATGCAGGGTCAGGTGTCACTGGCTCGGGATACAGGGAGGAAGTAAAGACAGAGGCACAAGGAGCTGCAGATGCTGGAATCTGAATCAAAGTGCAAAGTGCTGGAGGAACTCGGTGGGTCAGGCAGCATCTCCGATACGATACGATAGAACTGTACAGTATTTATCCCAGGAGGGATGCATGAAATTATAGTGACGAGTGGAAGGGATTGGGGGTATGCAAAGACTGGGGAGGGGGGAAGGGTAGTCAGTCTACCCCACGACAGAAGGGGGAGGAGTTGTACAGTGTGATAGCCACAGGGAAGAAGGATCTCCTGTGGCGTCCTGTGCTGCAGCTTGGAACCAGTTTGCAAGAAAGTCCTGAGTGCGACCAAGTCAGTCCATTCTTCATAGTTTAGTTAGCATTGTGTGATGTTCAAGTGCTTGATGGTTGTTGGGAAGAAGCTGTTCCTGAACCTGGAGATCACGGCTTTCAGGCTCCTGAACCTTCTTCCCGATGGCAGGAATGGAATGAGAGCGTGGCCAGGGTGGTGTGGGTCTCTGGCGATGCTGGCTGCCTGTTTGAGGCAGCGACTCCTGTAGATCCCTTCGATGGTGGGGAGGTCAGTACCTGCGATGGACTTGCATATCCGCCTGCACATAATCCATATCCTTCCATTCCCTGCATATTCAGGTGCCCATCATATCTGCCTCCACCACCATCCCCGCCAGTGCATTACAGGCACTAACTAACCCACTGAAGGGAGAGATAAAGTTTGTCTGGGACATCTCCTTTAGGTCATGAGTGTTGGGAGCAGAATTAGACCATTTGGCCCATCAGCTACTCTGCCATTCATGCATGGCTGATCTATCTCTCCCTCCTAACCCCATTCCCCTGCCTTCTCCCCACAACCCCAGACACCCGTACTAATCAAGAATCTAGCCCTGCCACGAAAATATCCACTGACTTGGCCTCCACAGCCTTTTGTGGCAAAGAATTCCACAGATTCACCATCCTCTGACTAAAGAAATTCCTCCCCATCTCCTTCCTAAATTCTGAGGCTGTGACCTCTAGTCCTAGACTCTCCCACTAGTGGAAACATCCTCCCCACATCCACTGTACCCAAGCCTTTCACTATTCAGTAAGTTAAGGTTGAACTTTGCCCCTCTCCACTTAAAGCTGTGCCCTCTTATATATGACATTTCGATCACAAAAAATAAATCGCCCATCACACTTTGCCCTACCTACCTTCAATTTGACCCAGCATCTGCAGTTGTTTTCCTAGGATAGTGTTGGTGTGCTGGGATCGCGGGTCATGCGGACTCGGTGAGCCAAGGGGCTAGTCTCCGCTCTGTATCTCTCGACTAAATCAAAACCTAGGCATCAATGAAGGACGTCAGGTGCAGTGAGATTGACCACTAGGGTTGCCAACTTCCTCACTCCCAAATACGGGACAAAGGGTGGCATCACCCGCCCCACGTGACCTACAGCCAGCGGTAGAGTTGCTGCCTCACAGCACCAGAGACCCGGGCTCGGGCCTGATCCTTTTCTCCAGAGACGCTGCCTGACCCGCTGAGTTACTCCAGCAAGTTGTGTCCACCTTAAGTTTAGACCATCATGGGTTGTGCTTTGTGAGTGGGGTTTGGAGCTCTCTTCTGATGAAAAATACCTGGCCCCTCTCGCTTCCACTTTAAGATGGCCCTGAAACCCTGATCCCTTTTGCTGTCTTGTGTCGCTTGACGTCACATCCTTCTGCTTCTTGGTGTTGGATTTTGTTTGACCCTTCTCTGAAAAGCCTCAATGTTTTTCTGCTCGGGACAGTTTGTTCCCTTAGCAGTCCTTGGCACACGCTCCCATCTCCTGGGCAAAATACAGAACGGGCGATGGGTCCTTTCTCGTGCCAGGAGCTGTGCCCATGGGTTCTGTGGTGTGTGGTCACTAGGGTTGCCAACTGTCCCGTATTAGCCGGGACATCCTGTATTCTGGGCTCAATTAGTTTGTGTCCCTTGTCAAGTATTGGTAGGGTTGCCAACTTCCTCACTCCCAAATAAGGGACAAAGTGTGATGTCACCGTCCCCGCGCCCCATTGGTGGAGCGGGAGCACGTGGCCGCTGGCTGGGTGATGTCACGTGGGGCGGGTGACATCACCCTTTGTCCCGTATTTGGGAGTGAGGAAGTTGGCAACCCTAGTGGTCATTCTCGCTGCACCTGACGTCCTCTCATTGATGCCTAGGTTTTGATTTAGTCGAGAGATACAGAGCGGAGACTAGCCCCTTGGCTCACCGAGTCCGCATGACCAGCGATCCCCGCACACCAACACTATCCTGGGAAAGTAACTGCAGATGCTGGTTCAAATTGAAGGTAGACACAAAATGCTGGAGTAACTCAGCGGGTCAGGCAGCATCTCGGGAGAGAAGGAATGGGTGACGTTTTGGGTCGAGGCTGAAGAAGGGTCTCGACCCGAAACATCACCCATTCCTTCTCTCCTGAGATGCAGCCTGACCCGCTGTGTTACCCCAGCATTTTGTGTCTATCTAACACTATCCTTCACACATTAGAGATAATTTACACTTGTACCAAGCCACTGGATGTGGAAAGGATGCTTCCACTGGTGGGAGAGTCTAGGACCAGAGGCTGTGTCTCTAAACGAAACTAAAACTTGGGCATCAATGAATGGCGATACATGTAGTGACCACGTGGGTTTTCTCCGGGAGCCCCAGTTTCCTCCCACACTCCAAAGAAGTATGGGTTTGTAGTTTAAATGGCTTTGGTAAAGATTGCAAATTGTTCAGTGTGTAGGATAGTGCTAGTGTATGGTATCGCTGGTCTGTGTGCACTTGGTGGGCCGAAGGGCCTGTTTCCACGCTGAATCTCTAAACTAAACTAAAAGGCGAATTTAGTACAACAAGTGGAGCAAAGGGGAAGATACAGAGTGCAGAATGTAGTTCATTGTAGTTCCAGAGACAGAGTCCAATGTGCATGGGGGGTATGGGGAGAAGGCAGGAACGGGGTACTGATTGTGGATGATCAGCCATGTTCACAGTGAATGGCGGTGCTGGCTCGAAGGGCCGAATGGCCTACTCCTGCACCTATTGTCTATTGTCTATGGGGTAGAGGTGAATGGGACAATGCCCTAGCTTATGGAAGGCCCGTTCTAGAAGCCTGATAACAAAGGGGAAGAAGCTGTCCCTGAGTCTGGTGGTGCGCGCTTTCAAGCTTCTGTACCTTCTGCCTGACGGGAGCGGGGAGAAGATGGAATCACCGGGGTGGGACGAGTCTTTGATTGTGTCGGCTGCTTCTCCACAGCAGTGTGAAGTGTAGATGGTCAGTGGTGGGGAGTCTGGTCTGTGCGATGGACTGGGCCACATCTACAACTCTCTGCAATTAGTGTGGTCTTGGGCAGAGCTATTCCCAGACCGAGCTGTGGTGCAACCCGACAGTATACATTCTACGGTGCAACTGTAGTTAAACTAGAAATGCAATAAAATCTATATGGACTGTTGGTTGAGTTGTGTAGAAAAGTGCAGTTAATGCCAAGGTTGTTTGGTTTAGTTTATTGTCACGTGTACTGAGAGGTACAATCGAAAGCTTTTACTGAGTGCTATTAAGTCAGTGGAAAGACTATACACGATTAGAATAGTCATCCACAGTGCACAGATACATGATAAAGGGAATAACATTTAATGCACGGTAAAGTCCGATTAAAGATAGCCCAAAGGTCTCCAATGAGGTTAAATGGAAGGTCTTGGACCGCTCTCTAGTTGGCGGTAGGATGGTTCAGTTGCCTGATAACAGCTGGGAAGAAACTGTCCCTGAATCTGAAGGTGTGCGTTTCCACACGTTGTGGCTGATGGGAGCGTGGGGACTGGTCCTTGCTGAGGCAGCGTGAAGTGTAAATGGAGTTGATGGAAGGGAGGTTGGTTTTGTGTGATGTTCTGGGCTGCATTCACAACGCTCTGCAATTTCTTGCGGTCTTGGATGAAGCTGTTCCCAAACCGTGCTGTGATTAATTAATTAATTAAAAAAATTAAAATTGTTAAAAACATTAGTGGCGCAGGTTTGCGACGGGCACGGTGATGGACGCCCCACACATCTCTGTCCTCCACACAGCTGGCCAGCTCCTCTCTTGCTTCTACGTATGCGTCTTCCATCAATGTCGTCAGCATGGTCTTGTTTGGTGGTCCCGGGTTCCATCTTCCATGGGTGGGTTCCCACAGCACAACCTTGTTTGCTGGTGTTTCTGGGTGGAGGTGGCAATGACCAGCGAGCCTCGTCCTTCTCCACCTGATCTTCTCGGTCAGAGGTGGGATCTCCCCGTAGAGCTGGGCACTGGTGGTGTGCTCCCTCCAACTGACATTTTGAACTTTTCTGAGCATTCGGGCGTAGACGCCATCGAGAGACTTGGACAGTGCTCGAGTGAGAGTCCATGCCTCGCCCCCGCACAGTTGCATGGAAGAATCTCACTTTGAGACCCTTAGACATCCGAGACGTCCAGATGTTCCTCATGTTATCGAGGGCTTTCCACGCGAGCACTTTCCGGACCTTGTTGTCATTCTCCCAGCCCTGCATCCTCGCTCCCAGATACTTGAAGTCCTCCACATTATTGAGAGATGCACCACCACTGGTCCTAAGAGGCTCATGGTCACCACCATTGAACGCCATGTACTCCATCTTCTTGGCATTGAGGAGGAGGCCCACTTTCTCGCACTGCGTCTTCACCCTGCCGAGCAGCTCCTGTGCCTCCCCGATTTGGTCTGACCGCAGGACGATGTCATCAGTGAAGTCGAGGTCGGACAAGTCGACTGATCGGATTCTTCTCGAACGCCTTGGGGTGACTGTGAAGCCGGGGTCCTCGTGTTCCCTAAGCCCCTGCCTCATTGCATAAACAAGGACAATGACAAAGAGAGGGGGTGCCAGGGTGTCTCCCAGCAGACCCCCGCATCCCGATAGTTTGCTTGCTTCGTCCATCTGTGGAGGTTGGAGAGAGTAGTTGTGGACGTGCAGAACTTCCCAAGCCTTCTGAGGAAGTCGAGGCGTTGATGTGCTTGCTTGGCCAATGCTTCGATATTCAATGGACCAATGATACTTTATTGTCACGCGTACCCTAGGGGTGCCAACCTCCTCACTCCCAAATACGGGACAAGGTGACGTCACTGCCCCGCGCCCCATGTGACCTCACCCAGCCAGCGGCCGCGTACTCCCGCTCCACCAATGGCGGCCGCCCGGGCCGGGAGGTGGGTCGCTACGCAACCTCCGTTAGGCGAACACACTCCGTTAGCCTACAGCGGCCCGTGGGCCTAATACGGGACAAGGGCGGTCCCGTACCAAAGATGTAGATAGTAGCTCAACTGTGGTAGGATGGTTCAGTTGCCTGATAACAGCTGGGAAGAAACTGTCCCTGAATCTGGAGGTGTGGGTTTTCACACTTCTGTACCTTTTGCCTGATGGGAGAGGGGAGAAGAGGGAGTGGCCGGGGTGCGGCTCATACTTAATGATGCTGCTGGCCTTGCCGAGGCAGCGCGAGGTGTAGATGGAGTCGATGGAAGGAAGGTTGGTCTGTGTGACGGTCTGGGCTACGTCCACAATTTTCTGCAACTTGCAGGCCTGGTCTCCTGTGTGGGAGAGGAGGGGTAGTCTTGTTGGAGCCACAATGTTCCCTCTCACCCAGACATGGAGTACATGTGCTGTGCTGATGGACTGCCGCAGGTCCAGAGCACGAATGATTTGGACGGGACGTTAACCCAAGCTCGTCCACGCTTGCTTAGGTGTGTTAGATCCCGCAAAGCTATTTGGAAGACCCGGGAGCTGCTTCCCAGTGGCCCTTCAACATTTCCAAGTTCATAAGTGACAGAAGCAGAATTGGGTCATCTGGCCCATTAAGTCTACTCCGCCAATCAATCATGGCGGTGCAGCGGTAGATTTGCTTCCTCACAGCGTCAGAGACCCGGGTTCCATCCTGATCCCAGGTGCTGTCTGCACGGAAAGGAACTGCAGATGCTGGTTTATACTGAAGATAGACACAAAATGCTGGAGGAACTCAGCGGGTCAGGCAGCATCTCTGGAGAGAAGGAGTGGGTGGCGTTTCGGGTCGAGACCCTTCTTCAGACTGATGTCAGGGGAGGGGGTGGGACCCCGTCCCGAAACGTCACCCATTCCTTCTCTCCAGAGATGCTGCCTGACCCGCTGAGTTACTCCAGCATTTTGTGTCTATCTGCTGTCTGTGCAGAGATGGTTCATTCTCCCCGGGACCACGTGGGTTTTCTTCAGGCGTTCCAGTTTCCTCCTCCACTCCAAAGATGTACTGGTTTGTAGGTTAACTGGCTCGGGTAACAATTGTAAATCTGTCCCTTATGTGCAGGATAGATTTTTTTTTTTTAGATTTAGAGATACAGTGCAAAAACAGGCCCTTCAGCCCATCGGGTCTGCACCGACCAGCGATCCCCGCGCACTAACACTATCCTACACACACTAGGGACAATTTTTTACATTTACCCAGCCAATTAACCTACAAACCTGTACGTCTTTGGAGTGTGGGAGGAAACTGAAGATCTCGGCGAAAACCCACGCAGGTCACGGGGAGAACGTACAAACTCCGTACAGACGGCGCCCGTAGTCAGGATCGAACCTGAGTCTCCGGCGCTGTATTCGCTGTAAGGCAGCAACTCTACCGCTGCGCTACCGTGCCGCCCAGTGCTAGTGCACGGGATGATCTCTTTGTCTTTGCTGTCTCCAGTCTCTTCTATCGGTGGGTCATAAGGAATGAGTTTAGTTTAGAGATACAGTGCGGAAACAGGCCCTTCGGCCCACCGTGTCCGCGCCGACCAGCGATCCCCGCGCATTAACACCATCCTACACCCACTAGGGACAATGTTTTACATTTACCAAGCCAATTAACCTACATACCTGCACGGCTTCAGAGTGTGGGAGGAAACCGATGATCTCGGAGAAAACCCACGCAGGTCACGGGGAGAACGTACAAACTCCGCACAGACAGCACCCGTAGTTGGGATGGGGATGGCTGTAGGGGGGGGTGGGGATGGCTGTAGGGGGGGTGGGGATGGCTGGGGGGGGGGTGGGGATGGCTAGGGGGGTGGGGATGGCTGGGGGGGGGGTTGAGTGGGGTGAGGATGGTGGTCGGTCGGTGGTTGATGTTCTGGTGCGGTGAGGCTTGTTGACGTTTGTAGTGTCCGTGACGGGGGGGGTTGGATGGGAGGGGGGTGGGGATGGCCGGTGGGGTGGGGATGACTGGAGAGGGTGGGGATGGCTGTTTGGGGGGGAGGGTTGGGGATGGCTGGGGGGATGGGGTTGGGGATGGCTGGGGGGGTGGGGTTGGGGATGGCTGGGGGGGGGGTTGGGGATGGCTGGGGTGGGGGTGGCTGGCGGTCGGTCGGTGGTTGATGTTCTGGTGCTGTGAGGCTAGTTGATGTTTGCAGTATCCGTGCCAGTTAGTCCTGACCTCCCTCGTGATCCCAGTGTTGTGTATCACTTGGAGAGCGTTGGCCATGTGCAGGATGCTGGGCTGAAGCCTAGTCTATTTTTACTTTTATTTATTTTTCCTTGTAGAGGGCAAAATCTTTACCGTTCCATCTCGCCCCCCCACCCCCCCCCCCCCCCCCGGCCCCTCCCTGACGCATGTTGGTGTTTACCCACCTCCATTGCTCACTGACTCAGCGGCACAGGGGAGTATCTTCCAGAACAGTGAGCGGCCTGGATAGAGCGGATGTGGTGAGGATGTTTCCACTAGTGGAAGAGTCTAGGACCAGAGGGCACAGCCTCAGAATTAAAGGACGTTCCTTTTGGAAGGAGACGAGGACGGATTTCTTTGGTCAGAGGCTGGTGAATCTGTGGGATTCTTTGCCACAGAAGGTTGTGGCGGCCAAGTCAGTGGATATTTTAAGGCAGAAATAGATAGATTCTTGATTAGTGTGGGTGTCAGAGGTTATGGGGAAAAGCAGGAGAATGGGGTTAGGCGGGAGAGATAGATCAGCCATGATTAAATGGTGGTGTAGATGATGGGCCAAATGGCCTAATTCTGCTCCTATTCCTGACCCACCTGCACATAATCCATATCCCTCCGTTCCCTGCAAATCCATGTGCCTATCTGAAAGCCTTTTATAGTTTTGGAGATACAGCGCGTAAAGAGGCCCTTCGGCCCACTGTGTCCGTGCCGACCAGCGATCCCCTAGCCACCATCCCACCCACACTAGGGACAATTTACAACTTTACCGAAGCCAACGACCCTTCAAACCTGTAAGTGATTGAATGGCGGAGTAGACTTGATGGGCCAAATGGCCTAATTTTACTCCTATTCTTTATGACCTTGAGATAACCTCTCCCGGGAGCTGATATCCCCTAATCCGGGCGACATTTTGGGATATGGATCAAATGGGACTAGCCCAATATGCTGGGACACGAGGGTCAATGGCGGATAGGAGGGTGAGCCGGGGTAATGCTCCCAGCGCCTTCAAGGTCGGCCGCCCCGGGGCACAAAGATGGCCGGGCCAGGAGAGGAGAGGGACGTTGGTTCGCGGGAACTGCTCCAGTACATCGAGCGCGTGGGCCGACCGGGCTATGAATAATGGCGCCAAAGATGGCCGTGCCTGCACGTGTAATATATGCAAAAAGAATTTCACTCTGCAGTTGCAAACGTGACAAATAGAGCATCGTTGAACTTGGTCAGCATGGACGATGTGGGCTGAAGGGCCTGTTTCCTTACCGTATAGTATAGAAGAAACCAGGACATGCAGGTGCTGGGATCTTGCCTAGAACACACTGATTAATTTGTTTGTTATTGTCGCATGTAAAATGGTGAAATTTGTTTTTGTTGCGTACTATCACATCAGCTGATAGACTAAAATGATTACAATCATGTTGTTCACAGTGTACAGATTACAGGATAAAGGGAATAACATTTAGTGCAAGATAGTCCAGTAAAGTCCGATTGAAAGATAGTTCGAAGGTCTCCAATGAGGTTGATGGGAGTTCAGGACCGCTCTCTGGATGTTGGTAGGATGGTTCAGAAGCCTGATAACAGCTGGGAAGAAACTGTCCCTGAATCTGGAGGTGTGCGTTTTCACACTTCTGTACCTCTTGCCTGATGGGAGAGGGGAGAAGAGGGAGTGGCCGGGGTGAAACTGGTCCTTGATGATGCTGCTGGCCTTGCCGAGGCAGCGTGAGGTGTAGATGGAATCGTTGGAAGGGAGGTTGGTTTGTGTGATGGTCTGGGCTGCGTCCACAATTCTCTACTATTTCTTGCGATCTTGGATGGAGCTGTTCCCAAACCGTGCTGTGATGCATCCCGATAAAATGCTGGAGTAACCCGGCAGGTTAGGCAGCATCCATGGAGTTCCGTGCTGAACGGTTCTGACCCTGACCCAATTGCCCTTCGCGGTGGTCGGGGTGTACTCTTGGTGAAGCTGCTCCCCCAGCACTGTTGTTGCCAGAAGTGAAGGGGCTTACAAAAAATGCTGGAGTAACTCAGCGGGTCAGGCAGCATCTCTGGAGAGAAGGAATGGGTGACGTTTCAGGTCGAGGATGTAACTAGGAAAATTGACATGGGAGAGCTGGTGGATGTGGTGTATCTCGACTTTCAGAAAGCCTTCATCAAGGTCACACATAGGAGATTAGTGGGCAAAATTAGAGCACATGGTATTGGAGGTAGGGTACTGACATGGATAGAAAATTGGTTGACTGACAGAAAGCAAAGAGTGGGGATAAATGGGTCCCTTTCAGAATGGCAGGCAGTAACTAGTGGGGTATCGCAAGGCTCGGTGCTGGGACCGCAGCTATTTACAATATACATTAATGACCTGGATGAAAGGATTAAAAGTACCATTAGCAAATTTGCAGATGATACAAAGCTGGGTGGTAGTGTGAACTGTGAAGAAGATGCTATGAGGTTGCAGGGTGACTTGGACAGGTTGTGTGAGTGGGCGGATGCATGGCAGATGCAGTTTAATGTGGATAAGTGTGAGGTGATCCACTTTGTTGGTAAGAATAGGAAGCCAGAGTATTATCTGAATGGTGTCAAGTTAGGAAAAGGGGACGTACAACGAGATCTGGGTGTCCTATTGCATCAGTCACTGAAAGGAAGCATGCAGGTACAGCAGGCAGTGAAGAAAGCCAATGGAATGTTGGCCTTCATAACAAGAGAAGTTGAGGTTAGGAGCAAAGAGGTCCTTCTGCAGTTGTACAGGGCCCTAGTGAGACCGCACCTGGAGTACTGTGTTCAGTTTTGGTCTCCAAATTTGAGGAAGGACATTCTTGCTATTGAGGGCGTACAGCGTAGGTTTACTAGGTTAATTCCCGGAATGGCGGGACTGTCATATGTTGAAAGACTGGAGCGACTATGTTTGTATACACTGAAATTTAGAAGGATGAGAGGGGATCTTATTGAGACATATAAGATTATAAAGGGGTTGGACATGTTAGAGGCAGGAAACATGTTCCCAATGTTGGGGGAGTCCAGAACCAGGGACCACAATTTAAGAATAAGAGGTAGGCTATTTAGAACGGAGATGAGGAAAAACTTTTTCAGTCAGAGAGTTGTAAATCTCTGGAATTCTCTGCCTCAGAAGGCAATGGAGGCCAATTCTCTGCATGCATTCAAGATAGAGCACTTAAGGATAGCAGAGTCAGGGAGTATGCGGAGAAGGCAGGAACGGGGTACTGATTGAGAATGATCAGCCATGATCACATTGAATGATGGTGCTGGCTCAGAGGGCCGAATGGCCGACTCCTGCACCTATTGTCTATTGACCCAAGGGTCTCGACCCAAAACGTCACCCATTCCTTCTCTCCAGAGATGCTGCCTGACCCGTTGAGTTACTCCAGCATTTTGTGTCTACCTTCGATTTAAATCAACATCTGCAGTTTTCTTTCCGACAGTGAAGGGCTTTCGTTTAGTTTGGAGACACAGCGCGAAAATGGGTCTTTCGTCCCACCGAGTCCGCACCAACCTGCGATCCCTGCAAACACTACCCTACACACACTAGGGACAATTTACATTCATCCTACAAACCTGTAAGTCTTTGGAGTGTGGGCGGAAACCAAAGATCTCGGAGAAAACCCATGCAGGTCACGGGGAGAACGTACAAACTCCGTACAGACAGCACCCGTGGTCAGGATGGAACCCGGGTCTCTGGTGCTGTGAGGCACTAACTCTACCGCTGCGCCACCGTGTTAAGGGTGTGATGCTACCACTGGCCTTGTCTTCACTGGCAGCTGTATTGCTACTCCTCCCTGTTCTGTTTTCACCACCACACGGTTCATGAGCCAATATTACTTTGTGCAATTTCAAATCTTGCTCATCTTGTTAAGTGAAGCAACACTCCCTGTTGCGAAAGATAACATTTGCTAATCTCATCCGGAAATGTGTTCGTAAGTCGTAGGGGCAGAATGAGGCCATTTGGCATATCGAGTCTACTCCACCCTTCAAACATGGCCGATCTATCTTTCCCTCTCACCCCCATTCTCCTGCCTTCTGCCTGTAGTATTTGACACCCTTACTAAGGGCGGCACGGTGGCACAGCAGTGGAGTCACTGCCTCACAGACCAGAGACCCGGGTTCGATCCTGACTACGGGTGCTGTCTGTACGGAGTTAGTACGTTTTTCCCGTGACCTGCGTGGGTTTTCTCCGGGTGCTCCGGTTTTCTCCCACACTCCAAAGACGTGCAGGTTTGTCGGCTAATTGGCTTTGTTAAAAAACTGTCCCTGGTGTGTGGGATGGGGATCGCTGGTAAGCGTGGACTCAGTGGGTTGAAGAGCCTGTTTCTGCGCTGTATCTCTAAACTAAACTAATCAAGAATATGTCCATCACCACTTTTAAAATGCCCCAAGACTTGGCCTCCACAGCCGTCTGTGGCAATCATTTCCACAGATTCACCACCCTCTGACTAAAGAAATTCCTCCTCGTCTCCTTCCTAAAGGTACGTCTTCATATTCTGAGGCTGTGCCCTCTGGTCCGAGACCCTCCCACCAGTGGAAACATCCTCTCCACAACCACATCCGCTCTATCCTGGCCTTCCACGGTCCAGTGAGTTTCAATGAGGTCCCCTCCCATCCTTCTAAAGGGCAGGGAAGATTTGGTCCTTCTGCCCTACCCTGCCAATTGGCACAACGTCATCCCATGTTCTCACAAGTTCACACAAGTTATAGGAGCAGAATTAGGCCATTCGGCCCATCAAGTCCACTCCGCCATTCAATCATGGCTGATCCCTGCCTCCTAATCCCATTTTCCTGCCTTCTCCCCATACCCGTTTTAATCGAGAATTTGTCCATCTCTGCCACTGACTTGACCCCCCCAGCCCTCTGTGGCAATGAGCTCTGCAGATTAACTACCCTCTGACTAAAGAAGTTCCTCCTCACCTCCTTTCTAAAAGAGCGCCCTTTAATTATGAGGCTATGACCTCTGGTCCTGGACTCTCCCACCAGTGGAAACATCCTCTCCGCATCCACTCTATCTATGCTATGCGGAAAGTCTTGGCAATGAAATTGGATCAGACATGAAACTCAGCAGTAATTATCTGTTGATCGGTGATGATGCAGACTTGTGTCGGTCGAACACGCCCTACAGAATGGAATGCACACACCCAGGTATTTATGGAGGCAGGGAGTTTTGAATCGCCAGCCTTGATTGAAAGTATTAACCCTTAGAAAGTCTAGAGTTTAGACTAAGCATCCCGCCCCCTTCCCTGACATCAGTCTGAAGAAGGGTCTCGACCCGAAATGTCACCCATTCCTTCTCTCCTGAGATGCTGCCTGACCCGCTGAGTTACTCCAGTATTTTGTGTCGACTAGTGTAGATGGGACATGTTGGTCGGCTTGGACAAGTTGGGCTAAAGGGCCTGTTGCCACACTGTATGACTCTGTGACTAATGCAATGACTCAAGGTACTGACTGGGCCCACTGCCACAGCGGGGCAGTCCCTGGAGTTTGGCTTTGATTATTGGAAGCAATCCCCAATCTTCCTGCTTGAAGGCTGCAAATGGGCCTCACAGATGCTCAGGATTCCTGAGGTGTTTTGAAATTCTCTGTAAAAGCTGGGAAGGACTCCTGGCATCCGAGTCTCACTAATTCATTAATACCTGTGGCAAGTCACGGTGAGATTCTTTGTTTTGCATAGCCAAGGTATGCAAAGAGTCACCACATAAAGGGCGCAACTTTATTTTATCTCTGTTGCTTTGCTTTATTGTTAACTTCTCCCAGCTAACAATGATCTCGTCTACATTTTCCTTGAGCTGCATTCCCTTTGTCCTGTTTTCACACCTTACCCTTCCTTATCTATGTATCTCCCTCTCCTCTGACATCAGTCTGAGGAAGGGTCTCGACCTGAAAAGTCACCCATTACTTCTCTCCAGAGATGCTGCCTGACCTGCTGAGTTACTCCAGCATTTTGTGAATAAATGCTTTTGATTTGTACCAGCATCTGCAGTTATTTTCTTACACTGCCCTCTCTGTTCTCGGCAGCCCCCCCCCCGGTAGTTTAGTTTAGTGCGGAAACAGGCCCTTTCGTCCCACCGGGTCCGCGCCGCCCAGCGATCCCCGCACATTAACACCATCCTATACCCACTAGGGACAATTTTTACATTTACCAAGCCAATTAACCTACAAACCTGTACGTCTTTGGAGTGTGGGAGGAAACCGAAGATCTCGAAGAAAACCCACGCAGGTCACGGGGAGAACGTACAAACTCCGTACAGACGACGCCCGTAGTTGTGATGGAACCCGGGTCTCCGGCGCTGCATTCGCTGTAAGGCAGCAACTCTACCGCTGCGCCACCGTGCCGCTCTGGATGTTCTTTTTTTCATCCGGCATTCAAACGAGAAGAGTCAGTGTGTTGAAATGCTCCAGAAGATTAGATTTCATCTAATTAATGTTGATCGTTGGTCAAAGGATAAAAGGAAGGAAATTGCCAGTGTTTGGTGATGACAAGAGGTTATCCTGCTTTGCCACCAATGTGCTGTGATCACTCTTTAGACTTTACTTTAAACTCTAGAGTTACAGCGTGGAAACGAGCCCTTCGGCCCATCTAGTCCGTGCCGACCAGTGACCACCCTGTACACTAGCACTATCCTGTACACCAGGGACAGAAGACAGTTAACCTACAAACCTGCATGTCTTTGGAGTGTGGGAGGAAACCAGAGCACCCGGAGAAAACCCACGCAGGTCATGGGGAGAACCTACAAACTCCATACAGACAGCACCCGTGGTCAGGATCGAACCCAGGTCTCTGGAGCTGTAAGGCAGTAACTCTACTGCTGCGCCACTGTGCCGGCCTGAAGTGTGGAAGTGTGAAGTAGAGATAGTCAAGTGGATGGGAGGGGTGGGGTGTAGGATTGCCTTCTGTCCCGTATTAGCCGGGACATACCGTATTTTGGGCTAAATTGGTTTGCCCCGTTCGGGACCGCCCTTGTCCCGTATTAGGCCCGGGGGGGCGCTGTAGGCCCGGGGGGGGGGCGCCGTAGGCCCGGACACTGTAGGTCCCGACACTCCAGGTTTCCGACATTTTAGCTCCGGACAGTTTAGGTCAGGAGCTCAGGGCGGAGGTTGCATAGCAACTCGCCTCCCGGCCCGGGCGGCCGCCATTGGTGGAGCGGGAGCACGTGGCCGCTGGCTGGGTGAGATCATGTGGGGCGTGTGGGGCAGTGACGTCGCCTTGTCCCGTATTTGGGAGTGAGGAAGTTGGCAACCCTATTGGAGTGGGGTGGGGGGAGAGAGGTTGATTTGTGTGATGGACTGGGCTACATCCACAACCCTCTCTCTGCCATCTCTTGCAATCTTGTGAGGATTTATTGTCAAACTGTGATGCATCCCGATAAAGATGCTTTCTATGGTGCATCTGTAGACGTTGGTAAGAGTCATTGGAGAGCTGCTGAACTAGATTACAATGGGCAAAACAGATGTAACTAGAGAGCAGAAAAATCGCCACGATATCTTTGGAAGAACACCATAAAATGTTGGAATAGCCTGGGCCAGGCAGCATCTATGGAAAGAGAAACAGTTCATGGCAACTTTCTCTTTCCATCGATGCTGCCTAGCCTGACTTTTTTTTCCAGCATTTTCTGACACTATTCCAGATTTCCAGTGTGTGAAGTTTGAGTATCTCCCTCTAATCCAAGACTTAGTCACTGTAAACCTTCAGACTGAGATGAGTATATTTTTGTGGTCAGTGCAGGAAAAGAAAATCAGCCATAGAGTTAGACAACGGGCCCTTCGGCCCAACTTGCCCACACCGACCTGCATGCCCCATCTACAGTAGTCCCACCTGCGTGCATTTGGCCAATATCCATCTATATCTATCTCATCCATGTACCTGTGCAAATGTTTCTTAAATATTGTGATAGTATCTGCCTCAACTACCTCCTCTGGCAGCTTGTTCCGTACACCAACCACCCTTGTGTAAAAATAAACGTTACCACTTGGGTTCCTATTAAATCCTTCCCCGCTTACAAACCTTTGGTTCTCGATTTCCCATATTCTGGGCAAGAAACTTTGTGCGTCTACCTGACCTATTCCTCTCATCCTCATGCGCACCAAGGAATAGAGTCCCAGCCTGCCCCAACCTCTCCCTCTAGCTCAGGTCTTCGAATCCTGGCAACATCCTCGTAAATCTCTGAACCCTTTTTCCATCTTGACAACATCTCTCCCATGACATGGTGACCAAAGCTGAACACACTACTCCAAACGCGGCCTCACCAACATCTTATACAACTGCAACATGACCGGCCAACTTCTATGCTCGATACTCTGACTGTTGAAGGCCCTTTTGACCACCCTATCTACCTGTGACGCCACTTTCATAAGAACTGTGTACCTGCACTCCTAGATCCCTCTGCTCTTCAACAGGGAATCCAGAAATCGGAGGTGCAAAGGGACTTGGGAGTGCTGGTGCAGGATTCACAAAAAGTTAATCCGCAAGTCGAATCAGTAGTAAAGAAAGCAAATGCAATGCTAGTATTTATTTCGCGAGGGCTTGTATATAAAAACAGGGATGTAATGCTGAGGCCCAACAAGGCACTGGTCAGGCCGCATTTGGAATACTGTGAGCAATTTTGGGCACCATATCTGAGGAAGGGTGTGCTGGCTCTGGAGAGGGTCATATCATATCATATATATACAGCCGGAAACAGGCCTTTTCGGCCCACCAAGTCCGTGCCGCCCAGCGATCCCCGTAACATTAACACTAACCTACACCCACTAGGGACAATTTAAAAAAAAACATTTACCCAACCAATTAACCTACATACCTGTACGTCTTTGGAGTGTGGGAGGAAACCGAAGATCTCGGAGAAAACCCACGCAGGTCACGGGGAGAACGTACAAACTCCTTACAGTGCAGCACCCGTAGTCAGGATCGAACCTGAGTCTCCGGCGCTGCATTCGCTGTAAAGCAGCAACTCTACCGCTGCGCTACCGTGCCGCCCAGAGGAGGTTTACAAGAATGATCCCAGGAGTGAGTAGGTTAACATATGATGAGCGTTTGTCGGCACTGGGCCTGTACTCGCTGGAGTTTAGAAGAATGAGGGGGGATCTCATTGAAACGTACAGAATAGTGAAAGGCTTGGATAGAGTGGATGTGGAGAGGATGTTTCCACTAGTGGGAGAGTCTAGGACTAGAGGTCATAGCCTCAGAATTAAAGGACGTTCCTTTAGGAAGGAGATGAGGAGGAATTTCATTAGTCAGAGGGTGGTGAATCTGTGGAATTCATTGCCACAGACGGCTGTGGAGGCCAAGTCAGTGGATATTTTTAAGGTAGAGATAGATAGATTCTTGATTAGTACGGGGTGTCAGAGGTTATGGGGAGAAGGCAGGAGAATGGGGTTAGGAGGGGGAGATAGATCAGCCATGATTGAATGGCAGAGTTGACTTGATGGGCCGGATAACCTAATTCTGCTCCGATCACTTATGATCACTCCCCAGAACCCTACCATTCACGGTGTAGGTCCTGCCCATGTTAGGCTCCTAAATGCAACACCTCACATTTCTCTGTGTTCAATTCCATCAACCGTTCCTTAGCTGAACTGCTCAGCCGATCAAGATCCTGCTGCAATTGTAGCTCTCAATCAAGCCATGCTCTTCATGAACAACAGAACTGGTTTGAAGGGCAGAAAGGCCTGTTCCTGCTTCTGTTTTCTCTAATCGTTTATGGAAATAATTGCCTGGCCTTGTGGAGTGTTTATCTTTCAAGTGTTGCTTAAACTTATCCTGGTGGCACAGCCTCCTGAGTCATCGATCTTGGGTGCAAACTCCACGCTTGTCTTTCAGCTCTGTGCGGGGAATTGTGGGACAAAGGCATGGAATTAGATTGTAGTGTAGGGGTTGCCAACTATCTCACTCCCAAATAAGGGACAAAAGGTGATGTCAACGCTCCGCGCCCCACGTGACCTCACCCAGCCAGCGGCCACGTGCTCCCGCTCCACCAATGGCGGCCGCCTGGGCCGGGAGGCGGGTTGCTATGCAACCTCTGTCTGACGGCGCCTGGGCCTCCGGGCCTACACCGTCCAGGCCTAATACGGGACAAGGGCTGTCCCGTATGGGACAAACCAATTTAGCCCAAAATACTGGATGTCCTGGCTAATACGGGACAGTTGGCAACCCTACTGTAGTGCTGCATAGGAACAGGCCCTTCAGCCCACAGTATCTGTACTGGTCATGAAGCCAATTTAAACTATATCTGCCTGCACATGGTCTATATCCTTTCATCTTCGGCCTATTCATGTGCTTATCTAAATGCCTCAAGTGTCATGAATGTACTGGCCACCATTTTCAGCACTCTGGCCTCCATTTTTGGCACTGGTCTTCATCAGTCAGAGTATTGACTCTAGAAGTTGGGAGGTCATGTTGCAGTTGTACATAGGGTTGCCAACTTTCTAACTTCCAAATAAGGGACACAAGGTGACGTCACCGCTCCGCGCCCCACGTGACCTCACCCAGCCAGCAGCCACGTGCTCCCGCTCCAGCAATGGCGGCTGCCCGGGCCGGGAGGTGGGTTGCTATGCAACCTCCGTTTGGCGAACACACTCGGCCCTGCTCCCCGAACACACTCCGTTAGCCTATAGTGTCCGGGCCTACAGTGGATCCCGGGCCTACAGTGTCCAGGTCTACAGCACCCCCCGGGCCTAATACGGGACAAGGGTGGTCCCATTCAGGACAAACAAATTTAGCCCAAAACACAGGATGTCCCAGCAAATACGGGACAGTTGGCAACCCTAGTTGTACAGGACATTGGTGAGGCCGCATTTAGAGTATTGTGTTCAATTTTAGTCGCCATGTTATAGGAAAGATGTTGTCAAGCTGGAAAGGGTGCAGAGAAGATTTACGAGGATGTTGCCAGGACTCGAGGGCCTGAACTACTGGGTTGGGCAGGCTACGACTCAATTCGTTGGTGAGCAGGAGGATGAGGGTTGGTTTTATAGAGGTGCATAAGATCACGAGAGGGTTAGGTTGGGTAAATGCAGTCTTTTACCCAGAGTAGGGAAATCTAGAACCAGAGGACATCGGTCTAAAGTGAGGGAGGGAAAGATTTAATAGGAAACGAGCCGCAACATTTTTTGCACAAAGGCTGGTAGATGTATGGAATGAGCTGCCAGAGGATGTAGTTGAGGCAGTTACTATCAGAATGTTTTTGGAAAACATTTGAACAGGTACATGGATAACATGGTTTGTAGGGATATGGGCCAAACGCAGGCAGGTGGGACGAGTGTAGATGGGGCATGTTGTTCGGGGAGGGGAGGTTGGGCCAAAGGACCTGTTTCCACACTGTATGACTCTATGACCTCTCCTTGCATGGCCTTCCAGGCACCAACCACTCTGGGATTGAGTAAACTTGCCTTGTAATCAGGTCAAACTCAAGTACAACAGGTAGGGCAAAGAGGAAGATACAGGGTGCAGAATATAGTTCTCAGCGTTGTAGCGCATCAGTTCCACAGACAAAGTCCAATGTCTGCAATGGGGGAGAGGTGAATGGGACAGTACCCTAGCTAATGGAAGGACCGTTCAGAAGCCTGATAACAGAGGGGCAGAAGCTGTTCCTGAGTCTGGTGGTGCGTGCTTTCAAGCTTTTAGATTTAGAGATACAGCGCAGAAACAGGCCCTTTGGCCCACCAGGTCCGCGCCGCCCAGCGATCCCCGCACACTAAAACTATCCTACACCCACTAGGGACAATTTTTACATTTGCCCAGCCAATTAACCTACATACCTGTACGTCTTTGGAGTGTGGGAGGAAACTGAAGATCTCGGAGAAAACCCACGCAGGTTACGGGGAGAACGTACAAACTCCGTACAGACGGCACCCGTAGTCAGGATCGAACCTGAGTCTCCGGCACTGCATTCGCTGTAAGGCAGTAACTCTACCGCTGCGCCACCGTGCCGCCCTTCTGCCTGACGGGAGCGGGGAGAAGAAGGAATGACCGGGGTGGGACGCGTCTTTGATTGTGTTGGCTGCTTTTCCGAGGCAGCGTGAAGTGTAGATGGAGTCAGTGGTGGGGAGTCTGGTCTGTGTGATGGACTGGGCCACATCTACAACTCTCTGCAATTTCTTGCGGTCTTGGGCAGAGCTGTTCCCAGAACGAGTTGTGGTGCAACCCGACAGTGTGCTTTCTGACAGAAATCTGAGGCAGGAAGGCCTTGGGAGGGAATTCCAAACTATGGAGTCTTGATAAATTAAGGCGCAGGTTTAAAATCCATGGGTGGTCAAGCTGCAAGTGGAGGCATGCAGAAATCAGAGGAACCTAGGATGGGGGAGATGTGAAAGGGGGGGGAGTACGTCCTTAAATAGTGGAGATGGTGTTTGAAAAATCTTCTGTGCAGAGTACTACTGCAACAAGGTAGCAATCTTGGGAGAGTCTAGGACTAGAGGTCATATTCTAAAGGAATTTGTTTAGTTTAGAGATACAGCTCGGAAACAGGCCCTTTGGCCCACCGGTCCGCGCCGACCAGCGGTCCCCGCAATTTTTACATTTACCAAGCCAATTAACCTACATACCTGTACGTCTTTGGAGTGTGGGAGGAAACCAGAGATCTCAGAGAAAACCCACGCAGGTCACAGGGAGAAAGTACAAACTCCGTACAGACGGACCCCATAGTCGGGATCGAACCCGGGTCTCCGGCGCTGCATTCGCTGTAAGGCGGGAACTCTACTGCTGCGCCACCGTGACCGCCCTGGACATCATCCGTGCGTGGAAGAGGAATAGATACTACATTAGTAACCCTCTCCTACATCCATCCATCCATCCATCCATCCATCCATCCACCCACCACCATCAGGTAATCTGGTCAGAGTCATAGAGTCGTACAGCATAGAAACAGGCCCTTCAACCCAACTTGCCCACGCGGACTAACGTGCCTCATCTACACTAGTCTCACCTGTCCGCATTTGGCCCATATCCCTTTGAACCTGTCCTGTGTAAAGGTTTCTTAAACATTGCGATAGTACCTGCCTCAACTACCTCCTCTGGCAGCTCGTTCCATACACGCACCACATATTGTGTTGTGTGTAAAAAAATTGCCCTTGGATTTCCTATTAAATCTTTTCCCCCTCATCTTAAACCCATGTCCTCTGGTTCTCCATTTTCCTACACTTGGCAAGCTAGTCTGTGCGTCTACCCGATCTATTCCTCTCATGATTTTGTACACCTCTACAAGATCACCGCTCATCCTCCTGCGCTCCAAGGAATAGAGTCCAAACCTGCCCAACCACCCCCTGCAGCTCAGGCCCTCGAGTCCTGGCAACATCTTCGTAAATCTTCCCTCAGCCCTTTCCAGCTCGACAACACCTTTGGGTGATCAAAACTGAACAGGCCCTCGGGTCGTTATTGGAGTAGGTTGCTACGGGTAATTCCAAATTGGAGATACAGTATTTGCTTTAGAAAATCTTTGCTGGACCTGTCAAGCGAGTTTTATTTTGGGGACAAGGGGAGGAAAAGTCTTGAGTTTTTGTCGAACTCTTGGTGCCTTTTGTTTTAACGTGCGTTTCATTCAAAGAAACATCAAAATAATCTTCATCCAGAGGCGAATAACTCTGTGCCTGCAGACTTTTGGGAAGGTTTGCAGGAGGCACCATGTGCGATGGGATTGAGGAAACGAGCGTTAAAGAGAAATGAGTGCATTTGCCGATGGGCGTGTGAGACTACTGCAGAAACCTCTCTGATTCAAAGCCGCACAGACAGAATGGAGCCACTACAGGTATTGTTTGTTACTGTGGTTGGGGAATACAGTTCCCAGCTCCCTATATTTAACTTTGGCGGCACAGTGGTGCAGAGTTGCTGCCTCATCCCGCCGGAGAAACTGGGTTCGATCGTGACTACGGGTGCAGTCTCTACTGAGTTTGTACATCCTCCCCATGACCTGCGTGGGTTTCTCCGGGGGCTCTGGATTTCTCCAACTCTCCAACGACGTGCAGGTTTGTTGGTTAATTGGCTTCTGTTAAAAATCATTGTAATTGTACCTCACGTAGGGGTGCCAACTATCTCACTCCCTAATCAGGGACAAGGTGACGTCACCGCCCTGCGCCCCACGTGACCTCACCCAGCCAGCGGCCACGTGCTCCCGCTCCACCAATGGAGGTCGCCTGGGCCGGGAGGCGGGTGGTTATGCAACCTCCGTTATGCGGCGCCCGGGCTTCTGGGTCTCCACTGTCCGGACCTACAGCATCCGGGCCTACCGCGTCCGGGCCTACAGTGCCCCCCCCCCCCCCCCCCCCCCGGGCCTAATATAGAACAAGGGCAGTCTTGTACGGGACAAACCAATTTTGCCCAAAATATGGGATGTCCCGGCTAATACGGGACAGTTTGCAACCCTATCCCTCACGTGTTGGATAGTGTTAATGTGCGGGAATCGCTGGTCGGCGCGGTCTCGCTGGGACCAAGGACCTGCTTCCACACTGTATCGCTAAACTAAAGTAATGGAGTTAATTTTAGATAATGTTGTCATGTTGCTTTGTCATGAGCTTTCTTTTTGCACTAATATTTTTTTAATTTATTGAACTTTTTTATTTATTATATTATCTCTGAGAACCGTGTTTGTAGGACTGTTATGCGGGCAGCACACTAACACATGATTAACGCACGCACGTACGCATGCACACACGTGCACACACACACACACACACACACACACACACACACACACACACACACACAAACACACACACACACACACACACACACACACACACACACACACACACACACACACACACACACACACACACACACCCCTGGGTCTCTGGCGCCGTGAGGCAGCAAATCGAGATTTGACCCAGGCTCGATCCTGACCTCTGGTGCTGTGTGTGTATGTGTGTGTGTGTGTGTGTTTGTGTTTCTCCCTGTAATCATGTGGGTTTCGTCCAGGTGCTCCGGTTTCCTCCCACTTTGCAAAGACGTACAGGTTTGCAGGCTAATCGCCCTCTGCAAATTGCCCCTGGTGTGTAGGATGGGATAACACAGAACTGGTGTGAACGGGTAATCAGTGGTTAGCATTGGCATGTTGGGTCGAAGAGCCTATTTCCATGCTGCATCTCTAAACTAAAACTAAATGTCTTGCTGTAAGTAACAATTTAATTGTTCTGTTTACAGTACATTTGATTATGAAACACTCTTGGCTCTTTGATGCTATTCTACGTCATCGTGGTTACTTGGCTTAAGTGTTGGCAGTGTCTTGTTATGAGCGGCACAGTAGTGTGGCTGATCGGGCTGCTGCCTCATGGCACTGGGGACACTGGTTGGATACTGACCTTGTGCTCCGTGTTGCATGTTCTCACTGTCACTATACACATCCCCCTCCCACATCCCAGCATGTGTGAATTGGTCAGTTAGTTAGTCACCACATTACCCCTGGAGTGCCGGTGCGTGGTAAACTTGGAAGGAAAGTTGATGAGGGTGTGGGGACACTGAAGAATAATAGTTTAGTTTAGATTAGAGACACAGCGCGGAAACAGGCCCTTCGACCCACCGGTTCCGTGCCGACCAGCGATCCCCGCACACTAACACTATCCTACACACACTAGGGACAATTATTACATATAACGGGCCAATTAACCTACAGACCTTCACGTCTTTGGAGTGTTGGAGGAAAACGAAGATCTCGGAGAAAACCCACGCGGGTCACGGGGGGAACGTACAAACTCCGTACAGGCAGCACCCGTAGTCGGGATCGAACCCGGATCTCCGGCGCTGCATTCGCTGTAAGGCAGCAACTCTACTGTTGCGCAACCGTGCTGGCCTAATAGGGTAACCTTTTCACAGAAAGAGTGGTAGGTGTATGGAAGGAGCTGCCAGAGGAGGTCGTTGCGGCAGGGACTATCGCAATGTTTAAGAAGCACTTAGATGGATACATGGATAGGAAAGGTTTTGAGGGATATATGGGCCAAATGCAGGCTGATGGGACTAGCCTTAAAGGGGACGTGTTGGTCGGTGTGGACAAGTTAACCCGAAGGACCTGTCTGCGTGGTGAACTCTGGATGGGACGTTGATGAGTGTGTGGGGTTAATGTAGTGTGGTGGAAGTGGGCAGTGGATGGTCAGGGTGTGCTGAAGGGCATATTTCTGTGCTGTATCATCCCTCCATGTCCACTGCTCCACATCTCCCCAGAGCGGAGGATAAATGTGCTGGTGGAAGCTGCAAGTTAGTGATGTGGGTTGTGGCAGAGGAGGTTTAGTTTAGTTTATTTGTTTAGTTTAGACAATAGACAATGGGTGCAGGAGTAGGCAATTTGGTCCTTCGAGCCAGCACTGCCATTCAATGTGATCATGGCTGATCATTGTCAATCAGTACCCCGTTCCTGCCTTCTCCCCATACCCCCTGACTCCGCTATCCTTAAGAGCTCTATCTAGCTCTCTCTCGAATGCATTCAGAGAATTGGCCTCCACTGCCTTCTGAGGCAAAGAATCCCACAGATTCACAACTCTCTGACTGAAAAAGTTTTTCCTCATCTCAGTTCTAAATGGCCTACCCCTTATTCTTAAACTGTGGCCCCTGGTTCTGGACTCCCCCAACATTGGGAACATGTTTCCTGCCTCTAAGGTGTCCAACCCCTTTAGAGAGACCACGCGAAAACAGGCCCTTCAGTCCACCGAGTCCGCGCCGACCAGCGATCCCCACACATTAACACTCTGCTACAAGGACTAGGGACAATTCACACATATACCAAGCCCATTAACCTACAAACCTGTGCACCGTTGGAGTGTGGGAGGAAACCGAAGCTCTTGGAGAAACCTGCCAGATCTCAAATAAAGTTGTACCATTTTTTTTAAACCTTTTACAATCTGACTAGGAAGAGATGATTTATTTTTGTGTTGTGCAAACATTGTACTCAATGCTTTCAATGTTGTGCTGGTCATGGTAAATGATGGTTGGAAAAACACTTTGCACAGGAGATTGTTTTTGGACGCAGCTGCAAGAGACGGATTGTTCACAGAGTAAATCCAACACAGTTGGCTTACTCAGCGTGTATACACACACCTGCGTTTTGAGGTGGCACGGTGGCACAGCGGGAGAGTCGCTGCCTTGCAGAGCTGACAGCACCAGAGGCCCTGGTTCCATCCTGACTACGGCTGCTGTCTGTGCGGAGTTTGAACGTGGGTTTTCACCGAGCAAAAAATTGTTAGCATTGTGTACAACGTTTGCACAAACACAGAAAAGAAATCTCTTTCCAGTCAGACTGTAAAAGGTTTTTTAATTTTAAAAAATGGTGCAACTTTATTTCAGCTCTAGCAGGCTTCTCCGAGATCTTCGGTTTCCTCCCACACTCCAAAGACGTGCAGTTTTGTAGGTTTGTTGGCTTTGCCGAAGTGTAAATTGTCCCGTGTGTGTGTAGGATGGTGTCAATGTGCGGGGATCGCTGGTCGGCGCGGACTCGGTGGGCTGCAGGGCCTGTTTCTGTGCTGTTTCTCTAAACTAAACCTCCAGATTCAGGGACAGTTTCTTCCCAGCTGTTATCTGTCGGGCAACTGAACCATCCTACCACACCTAGAGAGCAGTGCTGAACTACTATCTGAAAGTTGATTTGCTCAAGAGACAATTATCGTCTGGTTTTGTAAAATATGTTCAGCGTGTTCAAAACTACGCTCTGAGGTAAAACTAGATTTGTTTATTATCATCACGTGTACGAAGGTATATTCTCCCATCGGGCAAGAGGTACAGAAGTGTGAAAACGCACACCTCCAGATTCAGGGACAGTTTCTTCCCAGCTGTTATCAGGCAACTGAACCATCCCACCACCAACCAGAGAGCAGTGCTGAATTACTATCTACCTCATTGGAGACCCTCGGACTATCTCTAATTGGACTTTACTGCACTTTATCTTGCACTAAACGTTATTCCCTTTATCCTGTATCTGTACACAGTGGATGGCTTGATTGTAATCATGACTGACTAGTTAACATACGACAAAAGCTTTTTGCTGTACACGCGACACGAAACTAAACTCAAACTCACTGGGGTTTGTTTAACAAGTTGTTTAATTAGTGCTGTCAGATGTGATCAGTTTCTCCGCTGGTTATTTTCGCCCTGGCGACCATGGATTTGTATATTGGATATCTGTTTTTAAAGGGACCGCACTCCAAACTCATTATTAGCGGTAGGTTTACAAGGTGGAACCGAGAACAGTACAGGAGATGCAGGGAACTGCAGACGCTGGAGTCGTGAGTACAGTGCACACTGCAGGAGGAACTCTGCAGGTCAGGCAGCATCTGTGGGGGGATATGGATAGGTGACGTTTAGGGTCAGGATCCTTCTTTAGACTGATTGTAATAGGGGAAAGAGAGCTTTCTTCCCTTCTACCACAAACTGTCTGAAGATGTGTCCTGACCAAAGCTTAACCTATCCATTCCCTCCACAGATGTTGCCTGACCTGCTGAGTTCCTCCAGCACTTTGTATAGAACAGTACAGCAGAGGTGCAGGCCCTTCAGCCCACAATGTCCGTGCCTAATAGGATGCCAGGTTAAATCAATCTCTTCTGCCCGTTGGTGATCCATTCCCCTCCGTGTGTCTATCTGCATGGATGGCACGGTGGCACAGCGGGAGAGTCGCTGCCTTACAGCGCTTGCAGCGCCAGAGACCCCCCTGGTTCGATCCCAACTATGGGTGCTGTCCGTACGGAGTGTGTACATTCTCACCGTGACCTGCGTGGGTTTTCTCCGAGATCTTCGGTTTTCTCCCAGAATCAAAAGACGTACAGATTTGTAGGTTAATTGTCTTGGTGTTAGTGTAAATTGTCCCTGGTGTGTGTAGGATAGTGTTAATGTGTGGGGGTCGGCGGGGACTCGAAGGTCTACCTGAGGCCAGGTGAGTTGGTTTAATGAACCCACATGGTTTAAGGAACATGCAGCAGAACATTCACCTCTCATGTCCGGTTGTGGTAACAATCTGGAAACCACTGTTGCTTAGAGTTAAACCTTGATGGATAGGACAGGTTTAGAGGGATATGGGCCAAACGCAGGCGGATGGGACTAGTGTAGATGGGACATGTTGGCCGGTGCTGGCAAGTTGGGCCAAAGGGCCTGTTTCCACACTGTGACCATGGCGATCTGTGTGGAGCCAAGGAGAGTTTGGGCAGTTCATAGAGATGTTTTCAGGACAATCCATTTTACGGTCGAGGAGGTGCTGGATGTCCTAAGGTGTATGAAGGCAGATGATCAGATAGAGAAGAAACAGACAAAATGCTGGAGTAACTCAGCGGGTCAGGCAGCATCTCTGGAGAGAAGAAATGGGTGACGTTTCGGGTCGAGACCCTTCTTCAGACTGAGAGTCAGGGGAGAGGGAGACACAGAGATATGGAAGGGAAAGGTGTGAAAACGACAGATCAAAGCAGACAATGTTCTTGGAAATGTCGAATGGTTCATTGGTGGCTGAGAGGGGAAGGTGACAACGAGGCATAAAATCAGTAAAACTAATCAGGAGGGCAGTGAAACTAGTCAGAGAACTAGGGTGGGGGAGGGACAGAGAGGGAGGGAGAGCAGGGGTTACTTGAAGTTAGAGAAGTCCCTATTCGTATGGCTGGGTTGTAAGCTGGCAAAGCGAAATATGAGGTGCTGTTCCTCCAATTTGCGTTTGACAATGACAATGGAGGAGGCCCAGGACAGAAAGGTCAGTGTAGGAATGGGAGGGGGAGGTAAAGAGTTTAGCAACCGGGAGATCATGTAGGCCAAGGCGGGCTGAGCGAAGGTGTTCAGCGAAACGATTGCTGAGTCTTGCAGGAGCCTTTGCTGATATATATGTACTATTGTCAGAAGACTTGTACAACTTGAAAATTGGCACTTCAGCCCAACTCGTCCACACTAACCAAGATACCCCATCTAAGCTTGTTCCATTTACCTGCATTTGGACCTATATCCCTCTCAACCTTTCAATAGGCAATAGGTGCAGGAGTAGGCCATTCAGCCCTTCGAGCCTGCATTGCCATTCACTGTGATCATGGCTGATCATCCACAATCAGTGCCCCATTCCTGCCTTCTCCCCATATCCCTATCCATGTACCTGTCCATTAAATGCCATCATGGTACCTGCTTCAGCTACCTTCTCCGGCAGTTTGTTCCACATACCTACCACCCTCTGCATCCTGTTTAATAGCTGTTGCATTTTTGGAAGTCAAACCAGGGCTGAGCCTTCATCCTAGTTGAACAGCAAGGCCCTGCAAGTGTTAAAGAGCAGAGGGGTCTCGGAGTGCAAGTACCGAGTTTCCTAAATTTGGTGTCACAGGTAGATTGGGTGGTGAAGAAGGCTTTTAGTACACGAGCCTTCATCAGTCAGAGTACTGAGTATAGAGTCTGAAGAAGGGTCTTGACTCGAAACATCACCCATTCCTTATTTGTAAAAAAAAAGAGATGCTGCATTTTGTGTCTACCTTCGATTTAAACCAGCATCTGCAGTTCTTTCCTACACATACTGAGTATAGAGGTTGGGATGTTATTTTACAGTTGGACAAGATGTTGATGAGGCCGCATTTGAGGCATTGTGTTCATTTTTGGTCACCCTGCAGAGAAGATTAACGAGTAGTTGCCAAGACCTGAGGGCCTGCTTTTGATAGGGGACCTTATTCCTTGGAGCGTAGAAGGCCGAGGGGTGATCTCATAGAGAGAAGAGATGAGAGAAGAGAAGGATGTAGCACAGTCCTTTACCAACCACCTAATGTTGTGCTTCTACTTAACACTAGTGAGCCTAACATATTAGGCAAGTTACTGGAGAGGATTCTGAGGAATAAGATATATAAGCAGGGGGTGATTAGGGATTGTCATCGTAGTTTTGTATGTGAAAGATCACGTCTTTAAAAATTCTATTGTTGTTTTGAAGACAATTGATGAGGGCAAGTGCATAGACTATGGACTAGGGGTGCCAACTTTCTAACTCCTAAATACGGGACAGGGTGACATCACTGCCTCGCGCCAAATGTCACCTCACCTCACTGCTCCACCAATGACAGCTGCCCAGGCCGGGAGGCTACGCAACCTCCGTTAGGCAAACACACTCGGCCCCGCTCCCCGAACGCACTCCATCAACCTACACAGTCTGGGCCTACAGCGGCCCCCGGGCCTACAGTGTCTGGGCCTACAGCGGCCCCCGGGCCTACAGTGTCCGGGCCTACGGTGTCCGGGCCTACGGTGTCCGGGCCTACACTGTCTGGGCCTACAGCGGCCCCCGGGCCTACAGTGTCTAGGCCTACAGCGGCCCCCGGGCCTACAGTGTCTGGGCCTACAGTGTCTGGGCCTACAGTGTCCGGGCCTAATAGGGGACAAGGGCGGTCCCGTACGGGACAAACAAATTTAGCCCAAAAAACGGGATGTCCCGGCTAATAAGGGACAGTTGGCTACCCTACTACGGACTTTAGCAAGGCCATTGTAGTCATAGATTCGTACTTGTCTACACTATCCAAGATGCCTCGTCTAAGCTAATCCTATTCCCCTGCAAATGGCCCATATTCCTCTAAAACCTTCCTCTCCATGTACCTGTCCAAGTGTCTATTAAATGCTGTGATATTACCTGCCTCAACTACCTCCACCAGTAATACGGAGAGAAGGGATGGGTGGCGTTTTGGGGTCGAGACCCTTCCTCGGACCCAACCCGAAACGTCACCCATTCCTTTTTCTCTCCAGAAATGCTGCCTGTGCCACAGCATTTTGTGTCTGTCTTCGGTTTAAAGCAGCATCTGCAGTTCCTTCCTACACTTACTGTAACCTCTACTGGCAGCTCATTCCACAGGCCCACCACCCCTGGGATCTTGTTACAGGTGTTGGGGTTGTGGTGTTAGATAGCCTGATGGATGCAGGCCAGCCTGGGACTGGTGCAGTCCACACGGTCTCTGAATCGAGGCACTTAAGGGTGGATGATAAATGTTGGTGTCAGCGGCAACTCACTAACACCCTCCAAACAAACTAAGAGACAATATTAAAACTGGTAAAAGGTGGATCCTGACCTGACTTGAACCCGAATGGCTGTCCTAACGCGGCCCCCAATCTGGCCATGTAAGGGGGTGAGGAGATGACTGCGGGTTATTTTAAGTGGTAATATTGATCGAGGTCGTGATGCAGATCGCGTCTAGTTTCATTTAGAGATACAGCATGGAGACGAGCCTTTGTGCCCACCGAGTCTATGTTGACCATCGATCACCCACTCACACCAGTTCCATGTTATCCCACTCCCCCCTGCACACTAGGGGGCAATTTACAGAGGGGCAATTAACCCGCAAACTGGGATGTGGGAGGAGGCCGGAGCACCCGGAGGAAGCCCACACGGTCACGGGGAGAACGCGCAAACTCCACACGGGCAGCACCCGAGGTCAGGATCGAACCAGTGTCTCTGGCGCCGTGAGGCAGAACGGCAGCAACTTTACCAGCTGCGCCACTGTGTCGCCCAACGGTTTTTTCAGTTTGCGATTTTGTTTATATTTTAATAAACCTCCCGCTAATGTAATTCGAAATGTACTCCTCCTTGAGATGGGGCCTGCTTTTTTGGGCTGCTGCCAAGATTGTGGCCAATAATTCCCATCCCCCCCCCCCTCTCCTCCCCTCCCAAATTGGCCATATTACCAGGACCAGATTCGTAGATGATTTGACTGTTCCTTGCAGCATCTTGGCTGTGACTGAGTGCATGTGGAAGGCAACTGTGCATTGAGCAGTTATACCCACTTAGCATAGGTATGGCACTGTGAAAACAACTTTTATGACTTGTATGTGAGGTCACTTAAATACTTGGGAACTGCAAACTGCTTTCCAACTCCTGTACAATGCCTCCTAATGTTCTAGCGTACGTTTCAACTGCTGTTCTTGGAATGAGTGTCGGCAGGACGGCACGGTGGCGCAGCGGTAGAGTTGCTGCCTCACAGCACCAGAGACCTGGGTTCAATCCTGACTACGGGTCTCGTCTGTACTGAGTTTGTACGTTCTCCCAGTGACCGCGTGGGTTTTCTCTGGGTGCTCTGTTTTCCTCGGACATTCCAAAGACGTGCAGGTTTGTAGGTTAATAGGCTTTGGTTAAACTGTCCCTAGTGTGTATGATATTGCTAAGGGGATCACTGGTTGGTATGGACTCGGTGGGCCGAAGGGCCTTTTTTTGTGCTGTATCTTTAAAGTCGAAACTTATTCACCTCATAATCCTAAAACTATATATATACTAGACCAAGTGGACCCGTTGGGCCCAAACCTCTCCTGCATTGGTGCAACACCCTCTCCTTCCCCCCTCCTCTCTCTCCTTAACCCCCCCTCCCCTCTCCCCCACTCCCTCCTCCCCCCTCCCTCCCTCCTTCCCTCCCCCTCCACTCCCCTCTCCCCCACTCCCTCCTCCCCCCTTCCCCCCTCCCTCCCTCCTCCCCTCCCCCTCCCCTCCCCCTCCCTCCCCCCTTCCCCCCTCCACCTGTTTCCGCGCTTTATCTCTAAGCTAACGTAAACTAAGTGAAGTCTCACTAGTGTGGGGTCCTGACCCGAAACGTCGCCTATCCATGTTCTCCAGAGACGCTGCCTGACCCGCTGAGTTACTCCACCACTCTGTGAAACGTCACCTATCCATGTTCTCCACAGATGCTGCCTGACCCACTGAGTTACTCCACCACTCTGTGTGTCTTTTTTTTCCCGCAAACCTGCCGTCCCTTGTATCTCCTTAGTACCAAAACTATTTGTCTCCAGTTGCAGTGTTTAGTTGAAAATGTATTTTATTGTCATAAGTACTGAAACAGAACAATAAAATTCTTACTTGCAGCAGCACGACAGATATGTAAACATAGAGCAAAGACAATAGCATTGCCCCCAGGTCTATGGAGTTCAGAGCAGTATTTGGAGGTTGTGGTGTTTACCAGCCTGATGGCTGTAGGGCAGAAGCTGCTCCTGAACCTGGACGTTACAGTTTTCAGGCTCCTGTATCTTCTTCCCGATGGCAGGAGTGGAATGAGAGCGTGGCCAGGGTGGTGTGGGTCTCTGATGATGCTGGCTGCCTTTTTGAGGCAGCGCCTCCTGTAGATCCCTGCGATGGTGGGGAGGTCAGTCCCCGTGATGGACTGGGCAGTGCCCACAACTGTCCGTGTTCGTGTCTTCCAGCAACTAATTGGGTCTTTTTATTCCGTTTCTCTCCCCCCCCCCCCCCCCAAGATGGCATCTTGGCTGAGCAGGGATTTGGAAGTAATTTCAGGAATGTCATTTGGCCCGGATTTCAGTGTTGCTTGTGGGTCGGTGGGTATGGGAAGCATTGGGAATGCTTGGAATGTTGGGTGGGAAGGGAATTCTGCTCCGGCTGTTCCACGCTTTGGTGCGGTATCCGTTTCAAAATAGCCGTGGGTTGGCTGTGTCGCTGTGGATAAAGGCAAAATGAAGACAACATGGCAGGGGTCCTCGAGTGCATGTTGTTGGGCAGAAAAGGCCCTTCACTTTGCCGTCCTCTTCAGCCCAGGCTCTGAACGGGAGACAGACACAAAGTGTTGGAGTAACTCGCCGGGTCAGGCCGCATCTCTGGGGAACGTGGGGAGGCGACGGTTCAGGTCTCTTCTTCAGACACGTCGTCTATTTGATTTCTCCAGATACGCTGCCTGACCCCACTGAGATACTCCAGCATTTTGTGTCTATCCTTGGTAAGATGGCGCAGCGGTAGAGTTGCTGCCTCACTGAGTGAGAGACCCGGGTTCGATCCTGACTACGGGCGCTGTCTGAACGGATCCTGACTACGGGCGCTGTCTGTACGGATCCTGGCTAAGCTGTCTGTACGGATCCTGACTACGGACGCTGTCTGTACGGATCCTGGCTAAGCTGTCTGTACGGATCCTGACTACGGACACTGTCTGTACGGATCCTGACTACGGACGCTGTCTGTACGGATCCTGGCTAAGCTGTCTGTACAGATCCTGACTAAGCTGCCTGTACAGATCCTGACTACGTTGTCTGTACGGATCCTGACTCCAGGCGTTGTCTGTACGGATCCTGGCTACGCTGTCTGTACGGATTTGTACGTACTTCCCATGATCCACGTGGGTTTTCTCCGGGTGCTCCGCTTTCCTCCCACTTTCCAAAGACGTACAGGTCCGTAAATAAATTGGCTTTGGAAAAAATTGTAAACTGCCCCTCGTGTGTAGGATAGTGCCATTGGGTGGGGATCGCTGGGCGGCGCGGACTTGATGGGCCGAAGGGCCTGTTTCAGCGTTGTATCTCAAAACTAAACTATAAACCTGTGTTCCTTTTCATTGTACGCTAAGCATAGGTGCCTTTAAGTGCCTTCTGAAGCCCAGTATGCACAAAATGTCCGACTGAGCACTGGTGAAATAGTGAACACGTGAGGTTGTTGTACTTTCGATGGGCCGCGAGATTTATTCAAATCCTGAAGCTTGCTACGAGGAACATAAACGTGTTTAAAAGTCCAAAAAGTTGGTGGAACAAGAGATCGTGATCTTAAAACTGAGAACCACCCATTTGTGGCATATGAGATGCCCGAGTACTAGGAACACTGGCATCAAGTTACACAGCACAGAAACGGGCCCTTTGGCCCAACCTATCCATGCCGACCAAGATGCCTATCTAAGCTAATCCCTCTTGCCCGGGTTTGGCCCCATACCCCTCCAAACGTTTCCTATCCATGCACCTGTCCAAATGTCTCTCAAATGGTCTGGGCGGCACGGTGGCGCAACAGTTCCATAGCACTATCCTACACACACTAGGGACAAGTTACAATTTTATCGAAGCCAATTAGCCTACAAACCTGTACGTCTTTGGCGTGTGGGTTTAAACCAGACCGTCAGGAGAAAACCCACTCGGTCACAGGGAGAACATACAAACTCTGTACAGACATCACCCGTAGTCGGTATAAGAAAATAACTGCCGATGCTGGTACAAATCGAAGGTATTTATTCACAAAATGCTGGAGACCTGGGTTCCATCCAGACTACGGGTGCCGTCTGTACGGAGTTTGTACGTTCTCCTCGTGACCTGCGTGGGTTTTCTCTGAGATCCTCGGTTTCCTCCCACACTCCAAAGACGTACAGATATGTTGGCTAATTGGCTTGATAAATTTAATATCTTCCTTTATTCGTCCCACACCGGGGAAATGTAATAATTATCCCTAGTCTGTGTAGTATTGCGTTAATGTGTGGGGACCGCTGGTCGGCACGGACCCAGTGGGCCGAAGGGCCTGTTTCCACGCTATGTCTCTAACTAAACTGAATGCTGTTTATAGTCCCTGCCTCAACTACCTCCTTTCGGCAGCTCATTCCACATACGCACCCCCCTCTGAATAAGTTACCTCTTGAGCTTCTATTAAATCTCTCCCCTTGAACTTATAGAGTGATACAGCGTGGAAACAGGCCCTTTGGCCCAACTTGCCCACACCGGCCAACATGTCCCCGCTACACTAGTCCCACCTGCCTACGTTTGGTCCGTATCCTTCCAAACCTGTCCTATCCAAGAATGAATACGTTTATTGGCCAAGTATGTGCATATACAAGGAATGTGTCTTGGTGCTCCGCTCACAAATGACAACACAAACAGACAGTTAACACTTAAGAATAAAGCATAACCACATCAAAACAATAAGGATACAACATTACGGTCTAAACATGTGGGTGAAAATAAACCAGAGCAAAAAAGAAACTACAGACTTTTGTTATTGAGTAGAGCTACTACTGGAAAAAAGCTGTTTTTATGTCTGGCTGTGGCTGCTTTGACAGTCCGGAGTCGCCTTCCAGAGGGAAGTGCTTCGAAGAGTTTGTGGCCAGGGTGAGAGGGGTCAGAGATGATCTTGCCCGCTCGCTTCCTGGCCCTTGCAGTGTACAGTTCGTCAATGGGGGGGAAGGTTGCAGCCAACAACCTTCTCAGCTGTGCGAACGATCCGTTGCAGCCTCCGGATGTCGTGCTTGGTGGCTGAGCCAAACCAGACCATGATGGGGAAGGTGAGGACGGACTCAATGATAGCAGTATAGAATTGGACCATCGTTGCCTGGGGCAGATTGTGTTTCTTCAGTTGCCGCAGGAAGTACATCCTCTGTTGGGCCTTTTTGACTGTGGAGTCGATGGTGGCCCCCCATTTAAGGTCCCTGGAGATGATGGTTCCAAGGAACTTAAATGACTCCACAGATGTGACTGTGGTGTTGTTGATGGTGAGTGGGGGGAGGGGAGGGGAGGGGGATCTCTTCGAAAGTCTACAATTAGTTCATGTACCTGTCTAACTGTTTCGTAAAAGTTGGGATAGTCCCAGCCTCAACTACCTCGTCTGGCAGCTTGTTCTGTGCCCAGAGTTCTTGATTTCCTTACCCTGGGTAAAAGACTCTAAGGGCATTCCCCCGATCTATTCCAAACTGTAAATCCACGCCTTTAAGAAGGGCGTTGGAGGCAGGATATCTGAATGATTTCTTGATGAGCAAAGGTGGTGAATCATTGCTGGAGGTGGATGATGAGGTTGGCCAGGCTGATCACGGATTAGTCAGTGCATGACTGCACAGGCCAGGCCAGGCCGCAGGGACAGGGATCCCAGCTCAGTGTTGTGTGTTTGTATGCTCATCCTCTGTTGTTTTTTGTTTTGCAGGATCCTTTGATTAATTCCCCTTTCCAGCTCGCTGGCTTTGGGCCAAGGCTTCACCCGCTATCGTTTGGAGAAGGCGTCGAAGTTGACCCCCTGCCTCCCAAGGAGATCAGGTGATTACAGGGTTTTCCGCGCTGTCTTTAGTTTAGAGATTCAACAGCCCCTCCGACCCACCGAGTCCGCACAGACCAGCGATCCCCACACGAGTTCACACTTATACCAAGCCAATTAACCTACAAACCCGCACGTCTTTGGAGGGTGGGAGGAAGCCAAAGATCTCGGAGAGGACCCACAAACTCCGTACAGACAGCACACTTAGTTGGGATCGATCCCGCGTTTCTTGCGCTGTAAGGCAGCAACGATATGCTGCTCCACAGTGCCACCCTTCCCTCATCCCAAAGATGTGTAGGTTCATTGGCCCCTGTGTGTAGGATAGAGCGAGTGTACAAATGATCGCTGGTCAGCACAGACTCGGTGGGCCGAAGGGCCTGTTTCCACACTGTATCTCTAAACTAAACTAAGTTCATTACACACACAGCAGCAGCATAATAGGCGTGTAAACAGAGGAATAATTGATAACATGATAATGCTAGTGTACGGGGATCTCGGGTCGGCACGGACTCGGTGGGCCTAATGGCCTGTTTCTGTGCTGTATCTCTAAGCTAAACTAAACGAGAGCTAACTGCCCTGCTACCAAGGGAGTGGTGCACTGTTGGTGATGCAACCTTTAGCTCGGTCATTCTGTTTAGCTCTATTTCAGAGTGGGCATACGAGATCTAAACCCACCAGTTTAAAGATGAGTGTAGTGGAGTTTACCTTTTGGTGTTCTGACCAATCTTCCATTCCGAGACACAAGACATTTCATCTTTCAATTATATCCTATTTGTGGGAGCATGTGTCCCAGCCTCAACTACCTCCTCTGGCAGCTTGTTCCATACACCCACCACTCTTTGTGTGGAAAAGCCACTCCTCAGATTCCTATTAAACCTTTTCCCTTTCACCTTAAACCCAAGTCCTCCGATCCTTGATTCACCTACTCTGGGCAAGTGCATCTAAATTGTGAAGCTAGAGGAAGGAATGTGGATGGAGTGGGAGGGGAGAAACAGGTGCATGTTCAGGTGGGGCACGGGATGGTGGAGGGGAAGAAAGGGGTGTGTGGCGGAGAAGGAGGTGATGGGGGGGGGGGGGGGGGACTTATGAAAGGTTACAGGTAGTCTTTGTGTGTGAGTTTTGCATTATACAACATCTATTCCCTCGCTCCAGAGCTAATCTGTTTGTGGAAAAATGGGCCATTCTGTTTGTTCGAGGGCTCCCTCCGTCCCTCCCCACAATGGTTGAGGTGAGGGGGGAAAGATTTAATAGGAACCTGAGGGGTAACTTTTTTTGCAAAGGGTGGTAGGTGTGAGGCACGAGCTGCTGGAGGAGTGAATTGAGGCAGGTACTATCACACAACGTTTAAGGAGCAAATAGACAGGTACATGGATAGGACCGGTTTGGAGAGATTTGGGACTAGATGGAACATGTTGGCAGATTTGGGCAGGTTGAGCTGAAGGGCCCGTTTCCACCCAGTATGACTCTCGATATAATCCACCCAGCCTCATCTTGTAGCCCGTCAAGGGATTATCTGCTGAGGTGTCTTGTCTAGGAAGGAACTGCAGATGCTGGTTTACACTGAATATAGACACAAAATGCTGGAGTAACTCGGCGGGACAGGCAGCATCTCTGGAGAGAAGGAATGGGTGACGTTTCGGGTCGAGTCTGAACCCGAAATGTGTACAATTAGTAAAATGTAATCAGGAGGACAGTGAAGCTAGTCGGAGAGCTGGGATGGGGGAGGGATGGAGAGAGAGGGAAAGCAAGGGTCACATGAAGTTGGAGAAGTCAATATTCGTACTGCTGGGTTGTAAGCAGCTCACACGAAACTCCCCTTTGATCTCTCATTTTCACACCTTGCCCTTCCATATCTCTATGTCTCCCTCTCCCCTGACTCTCAGTCTGAAGAAGGGTCTCGGCCTGAAAGCATATCCAGAGATGCTGCCTGTCCCGCTGAGTTACTCCAGGATTTTGTGTCCATCGCCTTTTTTAGTTTAGTTTAGTTTGGAGATACAGCATGGAAACAGGCCCTTTGCCCGAGTCCACCCCCATCAGCAATCACTTGTTCACTAGGTCTAGCTAGCTACTCCAGCTTTTTGTCTATGTTTGAGGTGTCTTGTCCCCTCTCCGCTCTTCCCCCCCTCGTTCCCATTGAGCAATCTCTGGCTGCTCATCCCTCTGAGTGTTTTTACTGAACCAATGCCATTGGCAGCGTGCGTCGAGTGTAGTGTATCTGAGATGGTGGATTGGAAAGCTGCTTGTTTCTGTCGATGTTTAAGCTGGAAACTCTGCATCTCTAAAACTTTTCTGCTCGCCGAAATCTTCCACAGGCCCGTGCCCAAAAGTTGCGGACAATTTCAGCAGCTACATGAGTTGCACCTCATCTGTGCATATACTGAATATAAAATGGCACTCAGTGACCAGAAACTCAGTGACAGAAACCTACTTGACGTTCCATTATAATTAGGGTTGCCAACTGTCCCGTATTAGCCGGGACATCCCGTATATTGGGCTAAATTGGTTTGTCCCGTACGGGACCGCCCTTGTCCCGTATTAGGCCCAGGGGGCGCTGTAGGCCCGGACACTGTAGGCCCAGATACTTTAGCCCCGGACAATGTAGGCCCGGACACTGTAGGCCCGGACACTGTAGGCCCTGACACTGTAGGCCCTGACACTGTAGGCCCGGACACTGTAGGCCCGGACACTGTAGGCCCGGACGCTGTAGGCCCGGACGCTGTAGGCCCGGACGCTGTAGGCCCGGACGCTGTAGGCCCGGACGCTGTAGGCCCGGACGCTGTAGGCCCGGACGCTGTAGGCCCGGACGCTGTAGGCCCGGACGCTGTAGGCCCGGACGCTGTAGGCCCGGACGCTGTAGGCCCGGACGCTGTAGGCCCGGACGCTGTAGGCCCGGACGCTGTAGGCCCGGACGCTGTAGGCCCGGACGCTGTAGGCCCGGACGCTGTAGGCCCGGACGCTGTAGGCCCGGACGCTGTAGGCCCGGACGCTGTAGGCCCGGACGCTGTAGGCCCGGACGCTGTAGGCCCGGACGCTGTAGGCCCGGACGCTGTAGGCCCGGACGCTGTAGGCCCGGACGCTGTAGGCCCGGACGCTGTAGGCCCGGACGCTGTAGGCCCGGACGCTGTAGGCCCGGACGCTGTAGGCCCGGACGCTGTAGGCCCGGACGCTGTAGGCCCGGACGCTGTAGGCCCGGACGCTGTAGGCCCGGACGCTGTAGGCCCGGACGCTGTAGGCCCGGACGCTGTAGGCCCGGACGCTGTAGGCCCGGACGCTGTAGGCCCGGACGCTGTAGGCCCGGACGCTGTAGGCCCGGACGCTGTAGGCCCGGACGCTGTAGGCCCGGACGCTGTAGGCCCGGACGCTGTAGGCCCGGACGCTGTAGGCCCGGACGCTGTAGGCCCGGACGCTGTAGGCCCGGACGCTGTAGGCCCGGACACTGTAGGCCCGGACACTGTAGGCCCGGACACTGGCTTTTCACTGTACCTCGGTAACAATAAACTAAACTAACCAGCTGTCTGTGCGCTGTTTGTACGTTCTCCCCGTGACCCGCGTGGGTTTTCTCTCCGAGATCTTCGGTTTCCTCCCACTCTCCAAAGACGTACAGATTTGTAGGTTAATTGGCTTGGTAAATGTGAAAATTGTCCCTAGTGGGTATAGGATGGTGTTAGTGTGCGGGGATCGCTGGTCAGCGCGGACCCGGTGGGCTGAAAGGGCCTGTTTCTGCGTTGTATCTTTAAACTAAGTGTGGGGAGGTGCAATGGGTAGTTTGTGCCATTATAACCGACATCCACTCGACAGAAGTCTGATATCGCCAGGGTTAACTGTACATGGATATGAAAGGTCTAGAGAAATATGGGCCAAATGTGGACAAGTGGGGCTGGTGTAGATGGGGCAGCTTGGTCGACGTGGGCAAGCTGAGCTGAAGGGGCTGTTTCCACCCCGAAGGACTCTTTTCACTTAGGGCGATTTTAAAGTGGGCCAATTAACCTACAAAGCCGCACGTGGTTGGGATGTGGGAGGAAACCGGAGCACCCGGAGGAAACCGGAGCGGTCACAGGGAGAACGTGCAAACTCCACGCAGACAGTACCCAAGGTCGGGATCAAACCAGGGTCTCTGACGCTGTGAGGCAGTGGTTCTACCACTGTGCTATCCGAGCTGGCAACTCTGCAAGAGGAGCCTTGTTTAGCTGCTCCTTGACTGCAATGATAAGCCTGATGATTAAGTACGTGGGCTTTGGTTAATCTGCTGCCCTGTCTCCACCCAGCCCTGGGAGGGTTCCGAAACCTGTTTCTGAAGGCTTGTTGCTTACAGTGATAAGTTGAGACACTCTATTAACATTTTTTAAAATGATTGTATAGGAATCCATCATAAATATTGTTTCCTCTTGTGAGTTTGACTCCCATAACGACTGCTTATCTGGGTCAACGTGTCCTTTGCTGAAAGAACTGATAAAACAGCATTGGGGGGGAAAAAAAGACACAGTGCTGGAGTACCTCAGCAGGTCAAACAGCATGGAAGATAGATACAAAGTGCTGGGGTCTCGACCCAAAACGTCACCCATTCCTTCTCTCCCGAGATGCTGCCTGACCCGCTGAGTTACTCCAGCATTGTGTGTCTGCCTTTGATTTTAACCAGCATCTGCAGTTTAAGCACGTTACAACCAGGGAGGGGACCTGTGACTTGATGAATAGTTTAGTTTAGACATACAGCGTGGAAACAGGCCCTTCGGCCCACCCAGTCTGTGCCGACCAGCGATCCCCGTACCCTAGCACTATCCTACACACACTAGGGACAAGGTACAATTTTATCTAAGCCAATTAGCCGACAAACCTGTACGTCTTTGGAGTGTGGGTTGAAACCGGAGCGCCAGGAGAAAACCCACGCGGTCACAGGGAGAACGTATAAACTCCGTACTGACATCACCCGTAGTCGGTATAAGAAAATAACTGCAGATGCTGGTACAAATCGAAGGTATTTATTCACAAAATGCTGGAGTAACTCAGCGGGTCAGGCAGCATCTCGGGAGAGAAGGAATGGGCGACGTTTCGGGTCGAGACCCTTCTTCAGACTGATGTCAGGGGGGCGGGACAAAGGAAAGATATAGGTGGAGACAGGAAGATAGAGGGAGATCTGGGATGGGGGAGGGGAAGAGAGGGACAGAGGAACTATCTAAAGTTGGAGAAGTCGATGTTCATACCGCTGGGCTGTAAGCTGCCCAGGCGAAATATGAGGTGTTGTTCCTCCAATTTCCGGTGGGCCTCACTATGGCACTGGAGGAGGCCCATGACAGAAAGGTCAGACTGGGAGTGGGAGGGGGAGTTGAAGTGCTCAGCCACCGGGAGATCAGGTTGGTTAACACAGACCGAGCGAAGGTGTTGAGCGAAGCGATCGCCGAGCCTGCGTTTGGTTTCACCGATGTAAATAAGCTGACATCTGGAGCAGTGGATACAATAGATGAGGTTGGAGGAGGTGCAGGTGAACCTCTGTCTCACCTGGAAAGACTGTTTGGGTCCTTGGATGGAGTTGAGGGGGGAGGTAAAGGGACAGGTGTTGCATCTCGTGCGGTTGCAGGGGAAAGTGCCCGGGGATGGGGTGGTTTGGGTAGGAAGGGACGAGTGGACCAGGGAGTTACGGGATCGGACCCGGGTGTGTGGCGCTGCGAGGCAGTGGCTTTACCGCCGTGCCGCCCGTATTGATTTTGTTTTGTGTGGGTGTGTGTTGCAGGTACACCTCCTCGGTGAAGTATGACTCTGACCGTCACTACGTGGACAACGTGTTCCTCCAGCACTCCCTGGGCATCGGCTCCTGCCGCCAGACCGTGGTGTGCGTCCCCGACTGCACGTGGCGCAACTACAAGACGGAGCTGAAGTTGGAGATGCAGCGCAAGCCGCTGCGCTTCCTCAGCGCTGTCATCGTGTACCCCAAGTGCGCCCAGACTGTCTACACCACCACTCTGGATTACAACTGCAGGAAGGCCGTGCGCCGCTACCTGGCCAGCGTCGAGCTGGAAGTGACGGACTGCAGCGGCAGCTAAGCCACGCGCCCCCCCCCCCCCCGCCCGACACCGCGGTTCCCGTCAACCCAGCTCGTCTCTGGACCCTCGTCTTGCGTCTGAACTCTGGTGGCTTGTGAACGGCTTCAAAACTGCGTTTCCTCCCCCCCCACCCCCCTTGCATCTTAGAATCCCGAGTATTTTCTTAATCGTAAATAATAAAAGAAATTAGGAATTTATTTTAGAGATTTTGATGTATAAGGTAGGACTAGATTGTGCGAGAATCAATTTGATCTTTCTCCATCTTAATATGTTGGGACTAAAGATTGTGGGGATGGGGGGGGGGGGGGTGTTGGGGAGAGAGAGGGATGGATGGAGGGTGGGGTGGGGTTGGTTGGGTTGGAAGTCTGTAATCTGCCCAGGTTTCGGTCTGTGTGGGTCAGTGCCTTTGGTGTGTAACGCGAGGTCTTGTGGGGGTGGGGTGGGGGGGGGGTTAAGATGGGGAGGGGTGCGTTGGCAGATTTGGCCGCAGTACCCAGCCAGAGGCAGAAACTGGGAACGCTGGAGTTTGGCGGCCAGGTACGGGAGTCAAAGATCCAACTCCAATAAAATTCCCACTGGCACGTTTGACTTTTTTGTTCTGAACGTGAAAATAATTTGGCACGGTGAACAAATGCAGGAGGAATTGTGCGTATTGATGAACACGGTCTAATCACCATCTTGGTGGTGACGTTGGGCTTGGCAACGTTGGAAGCTGGTAATTCTAGGTCTTTACCTGGTGCCAATTGGGTTTTAATGTGAGTTCTTCTGCGCTGTCTTCACGTGATTCCTAGAGACAGATAGAGAGAGAGAGAGAGAGAGAGAGTTTATGATGAAATACATAAGTACTTGGTTACTGAGGGCAGGGGCTCCAGTCTGACCAGAGAATTCCATTGTAACCTTGAAAGTGGCGGGGGCGATTTCAAATGTCACGGTGCCTGTTATCAACATTTCCCAGTGGAAAGATATTTAATTTAGTGCCTTTTTTAGGATGTTGCTATCTATTCATTCCTTTGGGGAGGGGGAGAGAAAACAGAGATTATCAGGATTTGTTGATGACACAGGGCTTCATCTCTGCTGTTTCCAATCAAAAGGAGTTCTCAACATTATGTATGTGTGTGTGTGCGTGCGTGCGTAAAAATGACTAGAGGATTTGCTGTCCCGAAGTGAATGCTACAAAATGTATCGGGATAGGACATTAGACCAAGTCTGTTCCTACCCTGTCCCAATGTTATCTGGCTGTTTCTCGGAAGAAGGAACCTTGCCCAGGTTAATGTGCGCATCCAGCCCATTTGTGGGTAGATGCTATGTGGCTTAATCTGTCACCAATTTCAACCTTCTGCACTTCTGTTGTGTCTTATTGCCTTCTGAGCGTTTTGATTCATTTAAGTGTAAATATTCAAGAGTGAACCAAGACCTATAAGACTATGCAATCCTGGTCGTTTTAAGAACGTCTGTTTGGTTTTTGTGCTTTCGGTTGCTGAAAACCCCTGTGTTTGAGGATGTAATCCAGCGGATGTGGACTTGTGTTCAATTTGGGGTCTGGCCAGCTTAATTGCATTCACGGCCCATCCAGTGTTGGGGAAAATGTGTGGTTGGCGTAAAGTAGTGTGCGTGGAAGGGAAGAGTGGGGGATGAACAGTGTGGGGCTGACGATGGGCGGAAGAGAAAGAGGGAAAATGCATGTTAGAAATCGTGAAACCATTACTGCTGGAAATACTCGGCAGATCAGGCAGCACCTGTGGGGGAGAAAAACACAGGACATCTAGGGTTGACCTTTCCAGAATGTTATGGTGGAAGTGCTGTTTGAAATGCAGAATAATTTGGTTATCGTACAGCGGGTTTGAAGTAAGTCCAAGGTTTAGGAAAAACAAGGCACAAAGTGCTGGCGTAACTCAGCAGGTCAGGCAGCACCTCTGGAGAACGTAGATAAGTGACATTTTGGGTCGGGACCCTTCTTCGGACTAGATCATTTTCGTGGGATTAAGAAGACCAAAAGGGGGAGACTTCTCTTCCCAATTGTGTCATTATTAAAGTTATTGTGTTAAAGAGGGCATGAGATTATTGATGGAGGCAAAGTATTGGAGTAACTCTGGGTCAGGCAGCATCTCTGGGGGGGGGGGAAAAGGAGGATGGGTGACGTTTCGGGTCGGGGCTGTGTTTTAAAAGTTTCTTGGTCTGGGTTAGACAGCTGTGGTGATGTCTTGATCTTGCAGCTAGCTACTTTTCAAGAAGACGTTAATATTGGCATGAAGTGAAAAGGGAATTTATGGCCAGGCTTAGTTTGAACATGTAGTGCGTACTCCACGTTTCACAGCAAGCTGCCCTGCTTGGGTTAGGTAAAGGGCCCAGACGACTTAGGTTGCATTAAAGTACTTCTAATCAACAGAAGAGCACTGGTGAAACTGCGTCCCATTCTTCGGATATTTGTCACGGGAGTAAGAAAACCAAAGGAGGAAAAGTTCTCTGACTAAGCACTTGTTTAGAATGTGGTTCAGCAAATGTTTGCACAAAAATCCCAATTTAGCCCAAGCAGTTTTCAAAAAAAAAACTATATAGGTCTTGTGTACATATGTGTATAGCTGGCTCAATAAATGTGGATTATTTTAACGTTTGTAATGGTGTCATTATTAAAGTTCATATGTTAAACAGGGCATGCAGTTATTGATTTGGTCTCTACGTTCTGGAAAGGTTACCCTTTAAAGCACAGAGTTTAGAGATATACAGCGCGGAAACAGGCCCTTCGGCCCACCGAGTCCAGGCCGACCTCGGAGGAAGTAGAACAAAAACCAAGTGTTGAACTCCATGGTAGACGCAAAGTGCTGGAGTTACTTGGCAGGTCAGGCAGCATCTCTGGAGTAAATGGACAGTTTAGTTTAGAGATGCAGTGCGGAAACAGGCCCTTCGGCCCACAGAGTCCGTGCCAACCAGCGATCACCAGGCACACTAACATTATCCAACACACTGGGGACAGTTTACAATTTTTTTACCAAAGCCAATTAACCTACAAACCTGTACGTCTTTGCAGTGTGGGGGGAAACCGGAGCACCCGGAGAAAACACTACAGTCACGGGGAGAACGTACAAACTCCGTACAGACAGCGGCCGTAGTCGGGATTGAACCCGGGTCTCTGGCGCTGTGAGGCAGCAACTCTACCGCTATGCCAAGGCGCCGCCGTGGTGCAGAGTTTACGATGTTTTCTCAAGCTGGCACTGAGAAGGGGGGGGGGGTTTAACCTGGTTGAAGAGCGCGATCACAGATGCACACTGAGTGTAACCAACTGCACAAGTGTTTCAAGTTTGCACGCACAGTTGACTTGACAAATGTGGTGTTGCATACTGGATACTAGACTCGGCTTTGCAGCAGTGATTTTAAGTGGGCGGTCGGGTGGAGTAGACACAATCCTGGCCGTTAGTGAAATGTGACACTCAACCCTGAAATAGTTTGGATAATCCGTGAAGTAGACTGGCTCTGCTGAGGCATGTTTGGTGACTAAAAATGATTTAAAATCATTTGTCTTAAAAGGGTATGCCCGTTTGAATTCAGATCCGGTAGTCTCTTCCCCATTTTAAAAACTGGCAGTGTTCAATAAAACAACTAGTGGCACAGCGGCAGAGGTACTGCCTAACAGCGCTAGAGAACCTGGTTCGATCCTGACTACGGATGTTGTGTTCTCCCTGTGACCTTGTGGGTTTTCTCCAGGTGCGCCGGTTACATTGAAACATAGAGCCAGCACCGCTGTTCATTGTGATCATGGCTGATCATTCACAATCAGTAACCCGTGCCTGCCTTCTCCCCATATCCCTTGATTCCACTAGCCCCTAGAGCTCTATCTAACTCTCTCTTAAATTCATCCAGTGAATTGGCCCCCACTGTGCCAGAGAATTCCACAAATTCACAACTCTCTGGGTGAGCAAAGGCGTGCAAGTCTGTAGGTTAATTGGCTTCTGTAAATTGTTCCTAGTGTGTTGGATAGTGCTAGTGTACGGGGTGATCGATGGTCGGTGTGGGCTCGGTGGGCCAAAGGGCCTGTTTCCACGCTGTATCTCAACTAAATTAAACTAAATTTCCAAAGCTTCAGTATTAATAGTTTTCTCATCATGTTCAAAGTCTGCGTGTCAGATTATTTTCTAGGGACTGAACACATTTTACCTGCAGAGTAAATAGACTATATAAATATTAAAGCGTTGAAACCCGTAAAAATTTGGATTTGTCAAAAAAAGGAAAATATCTGATAATGTAGCAAGATTTATAAGTATTTTACATTTAGCACAGAAAAGAAAGGAATTGAGCGTAGCAGTTGCTTTAGATGCTGAAAAGGCGTTTGACAGGTTAGAATGGGATTTTTTATTTAAAGTATTAGAGAAGTACCGATTAGGAAATGGTTTTATTAACTGGGTAAAAGCTCTTTATAAACAACCTAAAGCCAAAGTGGTGACAAATGGCCAATCTTCTCAATCATTTAATTTGGAAAGATCTAGTAGACAGGGATGTCCCTTGTCACTGGCTTTATTTGTATTGGCCATTGAACCTCTCTGGCAGAGCTAATAAGATCAGATTTAGATATTAAAGGATTTAAAGTTAATCAGGAAGATCACAAAATTACTTTATTTGCTGATGATGTCTTAATTTGTCTTACTAGACCATTGGAATCCTTAAGAAAATTATATTTCAGACTGGAAGAATATGGGAAAGTATCAGGATATAAAATTAATAAAGATAAAACTGAAATAATGCCTCTTGTTGAAGGCAACTATGATCAATGTAAAAGAGAAAGTCAGTTTAAATGGCAAAAAGAAGGCATTAAGTTTTTAGGAGTTAATGTAGATAATAAGTTAAATAATTTGTATAAATTAAATTATAAACCACTAATAAAAAAAATAGATGAGGACCTGAAGAAATGGATGAATCTTCCAATTACATTGATAGGGAGAGTGAATTGTATTAAGATGAATATTTTTCCGAGGATACAGTATTTATTTTCAACACTGCCTATACCTTTGCCAAATAAAAATTTTCAAGAATTGAACAAAACTGTGAGGAATTTTCTTTGGAAAGGTAAAATGCCAAGAGTGTCTCTGGAAAAATTAACATGGAAATTTGAATTAGGTGGATTGCAATTACCAAATTTTAAAAATTACTATCTGGCAGCACAAATGAGTTTTATTTCATCCTTTTATCAAGAGGGTGGAAAAACAGCATGGGTTAAAATTGAAATGGATAAAATAAAATAATCTTGTCCAGAAGAATTTATATATAAATGGGAAGCGAAGCTATTAGTTAAGGATAAAGAGTCACCTTTGCTAAAACATTTAATTAATACATTGTTGAAAACAGTTAAAGTTAAGGATAAAAGATTTTTCTTAACAGCTAAAACTCCATTAGTAAAAAATGGATTATTGCCGTTTGCTTGGAATAATCAAATACTACAACTCTGGGAACAGAAGGGTATTAAAAATATAGGAGACTGCTATGAAGGGAATATCTTTTTGACATTTTCGCAATTGAGAAATAAATATCAAATTCCAGGGAATAGTATTTTTTTCTATTATCAATTACAATCTTTTTTAAGGGAAAAGTTAGGTAATTCAATGTCTCTATTTCAGATTAAAGGAATCGAATCCTTGATTCAGGACAAGGGAATGAAAAAATTTATATCATCAATGTATAAACTACTACAGATATCTAGTCCAAAGATAGGAATTCATAAAGCAAGACAAAGATGGGAAACAGATCTTAATATTATTATTGATGAACCAAGTTGGGAAAGACTTATGAAAAATACTATTAATGTGAGATACAGCTTAGTACAGTATAATTTTTTGCAGCAACTATATTTAACCCCGGAAAAATTAAATAAATTTAAACCAAACTCATCTGAAAGGTGTTTTAGATGCAACCAAGACGTGGGCACTTTTATACACTACATGGGCATGTCAGAAGGTAATTCCTTTTTGGCAAGACCTAAAAAAGTTTTTAGATCAATTGATGAATAAGATCATACCAATGGATTCAAGGTTATTTTTGCTAGGAGAAAATACAGAACAATACGTGTATAATCGAAGTTATAGGTCAGTGACTATTGTTTACTAAGGAATGTAAAATGTATAACGTATGGGTTCTGTTAAAACTTAAATAAAATATTAAATTTTTTAAAAAAAAAATCAATTAAAAAATCAAATAATGAGATTGTGGCAGATAGGAATGACATGCTCACTTTAATGTTTGAAGAAGTCTGAAGAAGGGTCTCGACCCAAAACGTCACCCATTCCTTCTCTCCTGAGATGCTGCCTGACCCGCTGAGTTACTCCAGCATTTTGTGTCTACCTTAATGTTTTGCAAGGTAGGTGAAATCAAGTTGAACATTTGTTCGAGTGGCGCAGCTGGTAGAGCTGCTGCCTCACAGCGTCAGAGACCCGGGTTCAATCCTAACTGCAGGTGCTGCCCGTGTGGAGTTTGCACGTTCTCTCCGTGACTGAGTGGGTTTCCTCCCACATCCTAATGATGTGCAGGTTTGTTGGTTAATTGGTAAGAAGGTACTGTAGATGCTGGTTTACACGGAAGATCGACACACAAAGCTGGAGTAACTCGGCGGGTCAGGCAGCATCTCTGGAGGGAAGGAATGGGTGACGTTTTGGGACGAGACCCTTCTTCAGACTAATTGGCCTCTGTTTAAAAAAAAATATTGACCCTCATATGTCGGGAGTGGATGAGAAATTGGATTAACATGGAACTAGTGTGAAAGGGTGAGAGATGGTCAGTGTGGACACGGTGGGCCGAAGGGCCTGTTTCCATGCTGTATCTCCAAACTAAATAAACTCCAATATCCCAAGTAATTACTTCTAAAGTTTAGTTTAGAGATACAGCGAGGAAACAGGCCCTTCGGCCCACCGAGTCCACACCGACCAGCGATCCCCGCACATTAAAACTATCTTACACACACTTGGGACAATTTACACTTATACCAAGCCAATTAATCTACAGACCTGGTACATCTTTGAAGTGTGGGAGGAAACCGTAGATCTCGGAGAAAACCCACGTGGTAACGGGGAGAACGTACAAACTCCGTACAGACAGCACCCGTAGTCGAGATTGAACCCGGGTGTCTGGCGCTGCAAGCGTTGTAAGGCAGCAACTCTACCGCTGAGCCACATCTGGGCTCTGAGCTATGTTTTGAAGAATGAAATCTGACTTCACATTGTGCCTATGTCAAGCAATTCCCCAATATGTGCTGGATGTATTTTCATTAAGTATGTAAAATATTTTCATAGAAGGCATATCGTAGATAGGGTAGACACTCAGAACCTTTTATTCCCAGGGTGGGAATGTCAAGCATTAGAGGGCATATGTTTAAGGTGAGAGAGGTACAGTTTGTAGGGCATGATGTTTTTACACAGAATGGGGGGCACTCAAAGCCATTGCTCGAGGTGGCGTTTACGAGGATTTTCGATGGGCACGGATGTGCAGAGAATGGAGGGATATGGATCACATGCAGGTAGCTCCTGGTCGCGATCCATTTTAACTCCTCCCCTTCCCACACTGACCATTCTGTCCTGGGCCTCCTCCATCACCATAGTGAGGCCAGACGCAAACTGGAGGAACGGCGTCTCGTATTCCACTTGCGTAGTTTACAACTCAGTGGTATAAACATTGAATTGTTCAATTTTAGGTAACCAACCTGCAAACAACTCCTCTCCGACCGCCTCCCATCCCTTCCCACCTACATTCCTTCCTCCGGCTTCCCAAATTGCTCCTCTTCTCTCCTTAACTCGCATCTTTTTGTCTTTTATTCTCTGGCTTTTGTCCAGCCAACTGCCGATCAAAAAAATCACATGTATCCACCTATCACTTGCCGGACTTTGTCCTGACCCCCTCCTCTCTTCCAGCTTTATTCTTTCCCCTTCCCCCACTACAATCAGTCTGAATGAAACATGGCCTATCCAGGTTCCTCAGAAATGCTTCCTGACCCAGCTGAGTTGATCTTGCATTCTGCGTCTTTTGAGATTGGTTTAACTATGGCAGCACGGTGGCGCAGCGGTAGAGTTGCTGCCTTACAGCGAATGCAGTGCCGGAGACACGGGTTCGATCCCGACTACGGGCGCTGTCTGTACGGAGTTTGTACGTTCCCCCCGTGACCTGCATGAGTTTTCTCCGAGATCTTCGGTTTCCTCCACACTCCAATGCAGGATTGTAGGTTAATTGGCTTGGTAAATGTAAAAATTGTCCCTAGTGTGTGTAGGATAGTGTTAGTGTGTGGGGATCGCTGGGCGGCACGGACCCGGTGGGCCGAAGGATCTGTTTCCGCGCTGTATCTCTAAACTAATCTAAAATGAAACTTGGCCAGCAGGCATGCAGACTATCTTTGTTCGGACTTTGATGGCTTTACCTTGCACTAAACGTTATTCCCTTATCATGTATCTATACACTGTAAATGGCTTGATGAAAAGCATGTATTGTCTTGTTGCTGACTGGAGAGCACGCAACAAAAGCATTTCACTGTACCTCAGTACACGTGACAATAAACTGAACTGAACAGAAAGAAATTGTGGGCCAAATGGCCTGTTTCTGTGCTGTACTGATCTATGTTCTATAAGCTTCACCAGTATCTTTTGGCTTCTTGAGAACACTACCTCTTGCATCATTGTATAATTGTCACAACCCTCCCTATGACCTCTTAGTGATTGAATGGCGGAGTAGACTTGATGGACCGAATGGCCTAATTCTGCTCCTATCCCTTATCCCTCATTCAAGTGCATGTACCAGTGTGTTCAGGTGTCTTGAGGCAGTCCAGATCTGTTTGGGTTTGTGAATGATACAAGTCCAGAGTGGAAGAGGGCAAGGTGAATGCGTGTGACATGATTTGCAATGAAGCAAACCAGTGTTTCAAGCAACAGCCCATCAGTGCATTTGAGCACCAGAATCCTTCACCCCCTTATTCCCAGCTCTCTGTATTTACACATCAGGACATTGTTTGTCCTGATATGGATTAGATATTAATGCTGGAGCTCCTCCTGATTAAATATCACTGATTGTATGCCACGTTGTCACCTTCCCCTCAGCTAACAATGAACCATTCTATCTTCCCTTAACAGCATCTGCTTTGATCTGTCGTTTTCACACCTTACCCATCCTTATCTCTAGACTCCCTCTCCCCTGAATCTCAGCCTGAAGGGTCTCAACCCGAAATGTCACCCATTCCTTCTCTCCAGAGATGATGCTGCCTGTCCCGCTGAGTTACTCCAGCATTTTGTGTCCATCGTGGATGTTAATGTTGTTGGTTTTTTTAAAACTATGCACCACAGTTTCGAGATTGACCATGGTGGATCACAATATTTAAAACAAAAACTGGCTGACAGTGAAGAAATCGTGACCCAGAGTCTGGAGATGCTGGAATCTGGAGCAACAAACTGCTGGAGGAACTCAGTATGTCGAACACAGACACTAAAATGCTGGAGTACCTCAGTGGGTCAGACAGCATCTCTGGAGAAAAGGAATTGGTGACGTTTCAGGTTGAGACTCTTCTTCAGCTCGACCTGAAACGTCACCTATTCCTTTTCTCCAGAGATGCTGTCTGACCCGCTGAGTAACTCCAGCATTTTGTGTCTATATTCGGTTTAAACCAGCACCTGCAGTTCCTTCCTACACATTCAGTATGTCGAGCAGTACCTTTGGCATTGTGGGGTAGAGGAGAGATTGTTTCTCTCTGTTTTGGTTTCTCTTTTACGAGCTGTACTTCTGTCAAAAAGCCTTGTTTGTGTGCCAGTCCCAGTGCGACCTTTCCATTCTGCACAGCAACTCACGAGTCCTGGTACTAAACTAAATTGCTCATCTTGTATCTTGGTGTAAATTTACACCATGCAAAACCTTCCACTCAGCCAGCCTAATTTACAGCAAGCACGTTTACCAGCAAAAAAATATAGTCACATTTTATTTTCTATGGATTGACTTTAATCGCTCTGTATTTTCTCAGCTGGAAGTTCTGGATACGGGCGGGTAGTGAAAGCATTGAATCCTTGTGGAATAATATACAAACCATTATAGACCTGAGGCAAACAGTTTTTCTTTCTCTAACCTGAAGTCCAGAAGACACGAATAGAAGGATTCAAAACTACAAGGGACATCTTTAAACAAATTTTCTAGGAATGGCTTGTGTCCTTTATGTTTTGCTGTGCAAATGGTGATCGTTTTCATCTACTTTGAAATCTCCAGGAATGAGTAGGTTAACATATGATGAGCGTTTCTCGGCACTGGGTTGTACTCGCTGGAGTACTGAAGAATGAGGGGGGACCTAATTGAAACGTACAGAATAGTGAAAGGCCTGGATAGTGTGGATGTGGAGAGGATGTTTCCACTAGTGGGAGAGTCCAGGACTAGAGGTGATAACCTCAGAATTAAAGGATGTTCTATTAGGAAGGGGATGAGGAGGAATTTCTTTAGTCAGAGGGTGTTGAATCTGTGGAATTCATTGCCACAGAAGGCTGTGGAGGTGTCAGTCGATATTTTTAAGGGAGAGATAGATAGATTCTTGATTAGTACAGGGCAGCGGTAGAGTTGCTGCCTTAAAGCAATTGCAGCGCCGGAGACCCGGGTTCCATCCTGACTACGGGTGCCGTCTGTATAGAGTTTGTACGTTCTCCCCGTGACCTGCGTGGGTTTTCTCTGAGATCTTCGGTTTCCTCCCACACTCCAAAGACGTACAGGTATGTAGGTTAATTGGCTTGGCGTATGTGCAAAATTGTCCCTAGTGTGTGTAGGCTGGTGTTAATGTGCGGAGATCGCTGGTCGGACTTGGTGGGCCGAAGGGCCTGTTTCCGCGCTGTATCTCTAAACTAAACTTTGAGGTGTCAGAGTTTATGGGGAGAAGGCAGAAGAATGGGGTTACGAGGGAGAGATAGATCAGCCATGATTGAATGGCAGGGTATTGGGTGGCTGAATGGCCTAATTCTACTACTATCCCTTATGACCTTATGACCCTCTGAATAAGTTCAAAGGTTCGTGTACCAATTAAGGTACAGTGATATGTGAATTACCATACAGCCATACTAAAAAAAGCAACAAGACACACAACTACATAAACGTTAACATAAACATCCACCACAGCGGATTCCCCACATTCCTCACTGTGATGGAAGGCAATAAAGTCCAATCTACTTCCTCTTTTTTCTCCCGCGGTCGGGGCATTCGAACCATCCGCAGTCGGAGCTATCGAAGCTCCCGCCGCCTGCGGTCGAAGCCCCGCGTCGGGGCGATCGAAGCCCCCGTGTCGGGGCGGTCAAAGCTCCTGCGGCCTGGAGCTCCCGAAGTCGGTCTCTGACCAGGGACCGCGAGCTCCACAATGGTAAGTCCGCAGGCTCCCGCAATCGGTCTCCAGCAAAGGCCACCAATTCCACAATGTTAGACCACAGTGCGGACGTAGATACGATACGGAAAAAAATTACATCTTCGTCGAGGTAAGAGATTAAATGTTTCCCCCAACCCCCCACATGAAACAAACGAAACAACACTAAAACATACATTTAACACATACTATAAGACAACAAAGAAGGAAGGGGCAGGCAGACTGTTGGCGAGGCAGCCATTGTTGGCGCCACCTGGTGGAAAGTTGCCCCTTGAACTTCTATTAAATCTGTCCCCTTGAACTTATAGTCATACTGCGTGGACACAGGCCCTTTGGCCCAACTTGCCCACACCAGCCAACATGTTCCAGCCACACTAGTCCCACTAGTCTGCATTTGGTCCGTATCCAGTCAAACCTGTCCTATCCATGTACCTGTCTAAATGTTTCTTAAACGTTGGGATGTTTCTACTAGTGGGAGAGTCTAGGACTGGAGGTCATAGCCTCAGAATTAAAGGACGTTCTTTTAAGAAGGAGATGAAGAGGAATTTCTTCAGTTAGAGGGTGGTGAATCTATGGAATCCGTTGCCACAGAAGGCTGTGAAGGCCGTCAGTGGTTATATTTAAGGCAGAGATAGATAGCTTCTTGATTAGTACAGTGGGACAGTGGTAGAGTTGCTACCTTACAATGCCAGAGACCCGGCTTCGATCCTGACCATGGGTGCTGTCTGTACAGAGTTTGCACGTTCTCCTTGTGACTGCTTGGATTTTCTCTGGGTGCTCGTCTCCTCTGTAAATTGTCCCTAGAGTGTATGATAGAAATAGTGTACGGGAATCGTTGGTCGGCGCGGACTTGATTGGCCGAATGGTCTGTTTCTATGCTCTATCTCTAAACTAAACGCGTTTCTCTGGGTGCTCTGGTTTCCTCCAACTTTTGAAAGACTTGCAGGTTTGTAGGTTGATAGGCTTCCGAAAAAACAATTGTGCCTGGTGTGTAGGATAGTGTTAGTGTACGGGTGATTGCTAGTCGGCCTGGACTCGGTGGGCCGCAGGGCCTGTTTCTACGCTGTATCTTTAAACTAAACTAAGCGACTGTGTAAATACTATTGAGCAATTAAGCCCCACACTGGTGCTATTGATACTGATCAATAATTCCAGCCAAATCGATACTTGTGGTATCATTGTGGTTCATGTTACTTAACTGATACTGAGAGGCATGGACTATTGATTCAGTTCCAATCTCACCACAGTAGCTGGAGAATGTCAATTAAATGACTCTGGGTAACTGTGAACTGACTGTCAATACCATATACTGCTGCTGTTCCACTAATGTCCATTGATCATCCTTGCTGTGTGTGTGTGAGGCATCTTATGGAGCAATGTGGTTGACTCCTAACACCTCCTACACAAGAATGTATGGTAAATGTTGGCATTGCCAATGGCGTTAGTTTGGTTTAAAGATTTGGTGTGGCGCAGCGGTAGAGTTGCTGCCTCACGGCGCCAGAGACCCGGGTTCCATTCTGACTACAGCTGATGTCTGCACGGAGTTTGTACAATCTCCCCGTGACCACGTGCGTTTTGTTCGGGTGCTCCGGTTTCTACCTGCACTCCAAAGGCGTACTGGTTTGTAAGATACGGAAAAATATCGCATCTCCATCAAGGTAAGAGATTTTTAAAAAGTTTCCCCCAACCCCCCCCCCCCACACATTCCTCCCTACGCATCAACCCCTCCTCTCATTAACCCCCCTCCTTCGCTGGGCACCACCTGGGCGCACACCCATTTCTCCCACTATCCCATCCACCCCCTTTCCCCTTCCACCTATATCCCTTCCTCTAGCTTCACATTTCATGCCTCTTCTTGAAACATATAAGATAATTAGGGGATTGGACACATTAGAGGCAGATAACATGTTCCCAATGTTGGGGGAGTCCAGAACAAGGGGCCACAGTTTAAGAATAAGGGGTAGGCCATTTAGAACGGAGATGAGGAAGAACGTTTTCAGTCAGAGGGTGGTGAAGGTGTGGAATTCTCTGCCTCAGAAGGCAGTGGAGGCCAGTTCGTTGGATGCTTTCAAGAGAGAGCTGGATAGAGCTCTTAAGGATAGCGGAGTGAGGGGGTATGGGGAGAAGGCAGGAACGGGGTACTGATTGAGAGTGATCAGCCATGATCGCATTGAATGGCGGTGCTGGCTCGAAGGGCTGAATGGCCTACTCCTGCACCTATTGTCGATTGTCTATTGTCTAACTCATATCCTTTTGTTCCTCCTTTTCGTCTCTAACCTTTATTCAATCTTCTCCCAATTAAATTCCTCACCTGCGTCCAACTATTACTTATAATGTAATAGGAAAGAACTGCAGATGCTGGTTTATAGCATAGACACAAAGTGCTGGAGTAACTCAGCAGGTCACGCCACATCTCTGGAGATAAAGGATGGGTGACATTTCGAGTTGGGACCATTCTTCATCACCTATCCATTTTCTCCATAGGTGCTGCCTAATCCGCTGAGTTACTCCAGCACTTTGTGCCTTACCTGGTTTTGATCCAGCCCTACCTCTATTTCAGCTTTCTCCTTCACCACTACAATCAGTCTGAAGAAGGGCCCCGACCCAAAAAGTCATCTATCCATGTTGTCCAGAGATGCTGCTTGGTCTGCTGAGTTACTCCAGCACTTTGTGTGTTTTGCTCAAGATTCCTGCATCTGCAGTTCCTCAGGTCAACTTTGACTAGTTATTGGTTGGTCAGGTTATGGGTGTTGTGCATTTTTATACTGGGTGATACTTGTGATAACAAATTATCAATAACAAATTATCAATTCGTGTGTAGTATGGGACTTTTGAATTTTTAACATAGAATCAAAATGTTTTTTAAAAAAGCCTACATAACAATTAATATCCTTAAATACTGTGTACTGTAATTTACTTGTGTTGGCCAAAATAGGGAAGATTTTTAAACACGTCTTCTGTGCAAATTTAGTTTGGCTTGAAATGCAAAGCATTGTTGAAATGTATAGGAACTGCAGATGCTGGGTTAAACTGAAGATAGATACAAAATGCTGAAATAACACAGCGGGACAGGCAGCATCTCTGGAAAGAAGGAGCGGGTGAGGTTTCGGATCGAGACCCTTCTTCAGATTAGTTTTTTCCCCAGATTTCTTCAGACTAGATGACTGTCCAAGCAGTGTTGAAATCTGGCTATGGCCACTTATAGCGAATTTCCACTGAGTTTGTTTACAGGGCTTTGGAGACTCTTAAAATTATGCCGCTTTTCTTTCCACGTTGCTAATAGATTCAAAGCCTTTTTAAATTTTCTCCAGAAACTGACTACTGTGCATCAATGTAACTAGAAACTGATTCGGAAAAGGGCGTTGAAAGATTCCTCAGTTGTTCAAAACCCACAGGTTGCTCACAGGCAGAGGACAAGATACTGATTTAGAATACTTTCTCTAACTTCCATTATCAGAATTTAATTCAGGAGTGGCGGCGCAGCGCAGGCAGCAACGTCTCACCTGCAGTCCGTTTGTCCTTTGTGTTTTTTAGTTGCTTTTGTCTTAATTGTAGTGTTTAGATGTCATGCAGAGTTTTTTTTGTGGTTGTGTACTATGTGAGGGGGGGGAACTGTAAAACTGTCTCTTCTGAACGGAGACCCGACCTTTGTTTCTGGGTGGTGTCTCCGTTCCCGCTGCGGCCTACCATCAGCCAAACACCTGGAGCTGGTGGCCTCCACCTTGGTTCCTGGGACCTCCACCGCAGAGCCCACGGACCGGACTTACCATCTGCGGAGCTGGCTGCCTTCGGAGGCTGTGGTGGCGCTGCGGGTGCGGCTGTGACTCGCCTTCGGAGGCTCTGGAGGCTTCGGCCGCGGGCCGCGTGGACGTCGGTAGCCCGCAGGCCCCTTGTTGGGGGCCGACATCGGGAGCTCCGGCAGCGGCAGCGTCTTCGCCCGCCCCGAATGGCGGGGCTTGGGACCTGTCTATAATCATACAGTAGAGGTTAACTGCAGATTATAGTGTACTTGAAGAGATCTATAGCCATTATTTAGAATAACCACCATCTTGAGCTAAACTAAGATTTTTAAAGTTTGGTCATAATTTGGTTCCATCAAGAAGTAAATTAGGATGTTAAAATGTATTAAAATAAATGTAAATATTTTATGGGGGAATTAAATGGTGAGGGAGTGTTGAAACAAGGAACTACAGAGGCTGGTTTACTAAAGAAGACACAGAGTGCTGGAACGACTCAGCAAGTCAGGCAACATCTCTGGAGAACATGGATAGATGACGTACTGAGTCGGGACCAATGTTCAAAGCCTGAAGAAAGAGTCCAACCTAAAACGTCACCTATCCATGTACTCCAGTGATGTTGCCTGACCCGCTGAGTTATTCCAGCACTTTGTGCCTTCTAAATGGTGAAGGAACCTGGTTCTAGGATTCCAAAACTCACTTTGGTTGTGGATGGGAATGCATGAATAACCCCAGGTAATTGATATGAAGTGAATGAAATGAAAGCTGCATAAAATAGCGGCCATTTGAATACAAAAGGTTGCTGATCCAGTCTGTCTAGCTCTAGAAACTGGTGATCTATTATTGAACAGAAGCAGCACACAATTTAAGAACAATTTCAGATGATTATATAATGTGGAAATTTGGCATAGACATTCATACATGAGTCATAGAGCAAGGAAATGGGTCCTTTGCCCCAACTTGTCCATGCCACCCGGGCGCCCCATTTAATCTTGTCTCATTTACCCTGTCCCTCTGAACCCACAACTTGTCGACATGATTAAATGTTGTTTTTGTACTAACAATAGACAATAGGTGCAGGAGGAGGCCATTCGGCCCTTTGAGCCGAATATCCATTCAATGTGATCATGGCTGATCATTCTCAATCAGTACCCCGTTCCTGCCTTCTCCCCATACCCCCTGACTCCGCTATCCTTAAGAGCTCTATCTAGCTCTCTCTTGAATGCATTCAGAGAATTGGCCTCCACTGCCTTCAGAGGCAGAGAATTCCACAGATTCACAACTCTCTGACTGAAAAAGTTTTTCTGCATCTCAGTTCTAAATGGCCTACCCCTTATTCTTAAACTGTGGCCCCTTGTTCTGGACTCCCCCAACATTGAGAACATGTTTCCTGCCTCTAACGTGTCCAACCCCTTAATAATCTTGTGTGTTTCGATAAGATCTCCTCTCATCCTCCTCAACTGTTTCCTCTGGCAACCTGCTCCATATATCCACCACATTCAGTGTGAGGTAAAGGCTGCCTCTTGGATTCCGATTAGATCTTTTCCCCCCAACTTAAACCTGTGCCCTTGATTCCTGATTACCCATGAAGTTCCTTGCAACAGTAACAACATGCCAACTTGGAATGCCAACTGACACAACAGGCCGAATGGCGACATGCCTGTGGGCATTGTTGTCAAGGCAATATTGTAGTGTGCATTCTTTATTCCCCTTGGATGGTGGTGAATTAGATTGTGTATTGTAGTGTCTGTGGAGAAATTATACCCCCTGTGCTAGTCATAGATTCATACAGTATGGAAACAGGCCCTTCGGCCCAACTTGCCCACACTGACCAACATGTCCCATCTATACTGATCACACCTGCCTGTGTTTGGCCCATATCCCTCTAAACCTATCCTATCCATGCACCCGTCTAAATGTTTCTTAAAACTGCAATAGTCCCTGCCTCAACGACCTCACGCGGCAGCTTATTCCATACATCTGTCATCCTTTGTGTGAAAAAGTTACCCCTCAGGTTCATATTAAATCTTTCCTCCCTCCCCCCTCACCTTGACGTCAACCAGTGAAAAAGGGCTCGCTGGCGCAGACCAGTGGCATTGGCACCCAGTTTTAAGGTGAAACGACACAAAGTGTTGGAGTAACAGCAGACTGAATCAGTCTGAAGGGTCCTGTCGGCACTTATTCATGTTTTCTAGAGATGTTGCGTGACCCACAGAGTTACTCCAGCACTTTGTGCCCTTTTGTGTATTAACCATCATCTGGCGATCTTTGCTTCAACTACACACAATGATAATACCTTGGGTAGACACAAAATGCTGGAGTAACTCAGCGGGTCAGGCAGGATCTCGGGAGAGAAGGAATGGGTGACGTTTCGGGTCGAGACCCTTCTTCAGTCTGAAGAAGGGTCTCGACCCGAAATGTCAGCCATTCCTTCTCTCCTGAGATGCTGCCTGACCCGCTGAGTTACTCCAGCATTTTGTGTCTACCTTCGATATTACCTGCATCTGCAGTTTTTTTCCTGCTAACACATAATACCTTCTTTGGTTTAGTGGGCAATCGGCAATTACGGACGTCATTCCCCCCCCCCCCCCCCCCCCCTCCAATGGTCTGTTATAACAAGGATTTACTGTATGACCTGGTGGACTGAGTGAGGAGGATTGAATGTGTGGACTGATGGATGGAATGCCAATCAAGTGTGCTGCCTCACCGTAGATAGTGTTGATGGACATAATCCCAACATAAATTCTTTCATGTTAACAGCATGTCTTTTTTCTCTGAATGTGCAGCCTTTTAAAACCATGGCCTTGCTATATGTGAAATATACCTCGGGACGTGTGGGGATGTATGGTTGCATGGTTCAGTTATCACAGATCAAGTCCACGGTGAACCGCACCACACAGACTAATGTTAAATCTGAAGTAAAAACCGTGCCAGAAATACTCCATGGCAGAACCTGTATAGTAAGGAAGAAATAATGGGATGGCACGGTGGCGCAGCGGTAGAGTTGCTGCCTCACAGCGCCAGAGACCCGGGTTCCATCCTGACTGCAGGTGGTGTCTGTTTGGAGTTTGTACGTTCTCCCCCTGACCTGCATGGGTTTTCCCCGGGTGCTCCAGTTTCCTCCCATACTCCAAAAGACGTGCAGGTTTGTAGATTAATGGGCTTCGGTAATATTGTAAATTGTCCCCACTGTGTGCAAGGCAGTGCTAATAGATTTTAGATTTTTAGATTTAGATTTAGAGATACAGCGCGGAAACAGGCCTTTCGGCCCACCGAGTCCGCGCCGCCCAGCGATCCCCGCACATTAACACTATCCTACGCACACTAGGGACAATTTTTACATTTTACCCAGCCAATTAATCTACATACCTGTACGTCTTTGGAGTGTGGGAGGAAACCGAAGATCTCGGAGAAAACCCACGCAGGTCACGGGGAGAACGTACAAACTCCGTGCAGACGGCGCCCGTAGTCAGGATCGAACCTGAGTCTCCGGCGCTGCATTCGCTGTAAGGCAGCAACTCTACCGCGGCCTAGTGAGTCCCTAGTGAATCGGTGGGCCGAAGGGCATGCCTCCGTGCTGTACCTCTAAAGTCTGAAGTCTAAACTACTCTTCCTCATCCCTGACCTTTCATCAAAATCTTCTCCCAGTAGCACCACCCCACCACCAATGAAAGGCCACTGGCTTGAAAAAAACATTCTGATTCTCCAAATGGTGGCTGACCTGCTGAGTATATCAAATGTTCTATCTCCAATTATTAAATGTGGAGTTTTTCTAATAGTTCTATACAACAGTCGTGTGCAACTTATGAAAATAACGTGGGTGAGAGATTTTTGTTCATGTTCAAAAGTTGCAAATGATTTTGGATTTGTAATTTTAAATACAGCAAATGAAAAACGGGATTACACATTACTATATTCACAAATTTAAATTACTGTCAACAGAAGATTTTTTAAATCCTACAAGTTATCCCTATAACCAAAACTACCCCATCCTCTCACTCTGAGTTGTTTGCTGATGAGTTGTCATGTGAATTTGGTTAAACCTTCTCTATTAAATTGAAGGTGCTATTTAGGAGGAGAATCTAGTTCAAAGTACTGCAAATGGTTTACGGATTGGCCATTCGGAGTTGTGAGGGGATAACTATGTGGCTTCACACTACCTTGGACAATTACTCCTTAGCTTGATCACCTTGTTTCAGAGAAATTGCGGAACTGATCTCGTCTTTTACCAGTCGCTAAACGTTAAGGGCGATTGCAAGAGCATGCAGGTGGTACGTGGAGCCTTTGACTGCTGATCCTGTGACCCGCATGTTGCAAATAAGCTGATACTGTGTCTGCCAGTGAGAGGATCCATAACGTAAATGGATGAACATGAGAAGATGAGACTTTACTCCACCTTAAAATCAGATTATCACCATTTCACAAGTCTCCCGCTAAAGAACAGGATGGTGGCAAGGCGTCCCGGGTTGATCAATTACACACATCTGTTCAAATAACTCAAGTTTGAATTAGCAGGGAGGGTGGGAATAAAAATCTAACAGACTGCACTGGTTAATGCACTAAGTGTTTTACCCATTTGTGCTGATAACTGGAATAAAAACCCAGAGTGGCCACTTTAGAGGCACGGATCTTATTTTCTCCAAAAACGGAAACTCAATCAGATTTAATCACTTTGTTTAAAATTACTTCAACACTGCAATACTCTCATCCTATCCAGACTACTTCAAGCGTAAAAATGCACATCAAATTTGAACCTGAAAAGGGAAATATAAAACAAGATGCCGCTCAGCCAACTGTTGATTCAATTGGTTGATTCAATTTGAGATCTGTTTCAAATGTTTGCAAAAGCCATCATGCTGGAACCCAATGCATGTTAATATATATATAGCTTTCTAACTGTGAGGAACAGACAAAGATTGGAGTAGTAGTGCATCTGACACAGGCTGCATTAACTTCATTGCCCTTGGGACTTCAGGTTCTTTGGCCCATAAAGTAAGAGTTAGCATGATCTTTTGAGGCTAGTTGCTGGTACATTTTGCTGGTGATGATATATGGATTCTCCTTCTGAGACTGAGTGTTGGAGAAGTCATTTTGGCAGAACTGGATCTCCTTGCGCATGGTTTTCTGGGCTGCCAGGTACCTCAGTTGCCGGTTTAACTTGTAAAGTTTGATCCTTTCCTCTTCCGCCACGGGGTCTTCCAGAATTCCATCCCAGCGCAGGGATTCGTTTACGGAGGTAGCGAGTTGGTCTACGGAGCAGATGGAGGAATCTTCCGCCTGATCTCTATCTCCATCAGATCTATCACTGTTCTCCATCGGTTCTGCACAAGGCTTGGTATCCCCTTGACTAGTTGATTTCTTGATGTCCGGAGATGCTTTAGAAGCTTTAGAAGCATGGAGTTTGATACTTTTCCCTCGTTTATGAGCTGGAGAAACAGGAAATATTAGTTGCATGGCAGTGACCGATTTAAAAAAAAAACTAAACAGTGTTTTGAGGAGTTTGATTTACTGAGATACATTATTAGAAGCAAGCTCAGTTCACAGTGGTAAGGAAGCACCAATTTGTTTTAGGGTGAAGGTTGACTAATATTAAAAGGATCAGGCTATTACAAAGTGGCACAGTGGTAGAGTTGCTATCTCGCAGTGCCAGAGACCCTGGATCGATCCTGAACACAGGTGCTCTCTGTACGTTTTCCTTGTTAATGAGTTAATGTTAATGAGTTAATGCGTGAGTTTTCTCCAGATTCTCCAGTTTCATCCCACATCTCAAAGACGTACAGGTTTGTAAATTTATTGGCTTCGGTAAATAATCCCTAGTGTGTAGGATAGAGTTGGCCAGTGGGTGATCACTGGTAGGCACGGACTCATTAGGCTGAAGGGCCTGTTTCTACGCTTTATCTCTACACTAAACTAAGTTCTAAACCTACCTGCAAAAATTAGATTTGGATAACTGTTGACATAGATCAATTTTACTTGCTGAACATTTTATAATTACTATTCTGAATACCAAAACGACATTAATGAAATCATGAAATAGGTGCGTAGTGAGTCAATGGACGAATTTGCACATACTATTACTCTAGAGGCACAGACGGGGTAGACAGTGAGAACCTTTATCCCCAGCAAGGAAAAATCACATGCTAGAGGGCATAGCTTTAAGGTGAGAGGGACAATGTTTAAAGTAGATGTGTGGGGCACGTTTTTACACACAGGGTGGTGAGTGCCTGGAATGCACTGCTGGGGATTGTGGTTGAAACATATAATAGTGGCATTTGAGGCTTTTGGATAGGCATATGTACATGCGGGAATGGAGGGCGATGAATTACGTGCAGGGAGATAAGTTGATCTTGGCATCGGGTTTACCACAGATATAGTGGACGAAGAGCCCGTTCTTGTGCTGTACTGTTCTATGGTCTAACTATTTACAGTACGAGACTGATCTTGTGCTGCCATTTTAACTTCCATTATTTCCTAATTTTCTCTCATGTTCAACTGGAGCCTTTGCCCCCAAATCATGATGAAAAAGTAATCATGCAACTTATTTTAATTCCCTGCGAACACCCATCTGAATCAGTGCTTTTGTGAATGGTAAATCCTTCTTTTTATGGACAGCTGAGTGTGTCCCCCGATTTACATTAAAGTCAGACACTTATTGCAATGGGGGAATTTACAGGCGTGAAACTAATCATAATGTTTTACAAGGCAAGGCGGGTGTTCCATCATGTACAAGAATATATACTTGGGCGGCACGGCGGTAGAGTTGCTGCCTTACAGCGAATGCAGCGCCGGAGACTCAGGTTCGATCCTGACTACGGGTGCCGTCTGTACGGAGTTTGTACGTTCTCCCCGTGACCTGCGTGGGTTTTCTCCGAGATCTTCGGTTTCCTCCCACACGCCAAAGACGTACAGGTATGTAGGTTAATTGGCTGGGCAAATGTAAAAAAAATAAAAATTGTCCCTAGTGTGTGTAGAATAGTGTTAATGTGCGGGGATCGCTGGTCGGCGCTGACCCGGTGGGCCTGTTTCCGCTCTGTATCTCTAAATCTAAATCTAAAATACTTAAAAGGTAAAAATTTATAAAAAGTAACTGAGATTGAACCTGCTAACTCACTTTTGGAGTTTGTAGACACAGCGTGGAAACAGGCTGTTCGGCCCACCGAGTCCACACCGACAATTGATCACCTGTTCACACTTGTTCTATGTTATCCCAGTTTCGCACTCCCAACACACTGGAGGCAATTTACAGCAGCCAAATGCACATATCTTTGGGATGTGGGAGGAAACCGGAGCACCCGGAGAAAACCCACGTGGTCACAGGGAAAACATGCAAACTCCACACAGACAGCACCCGAGGTCAGGATGGAATCCGACTAACGCTTCGGCTCTCCCACTGCTCCACCCTTCTGATTTTTGCAATTCAACCGCCAAATACAAAAGCTTTTGACTGAGATGCTGCATCAACTCTGAGAGTCTGCAAAGATCTGCATCGTACCCAGATACCTGAGAATAGTTATTCCAATTCCAGTCAAGACTGTTCTGTTACATTTTCTAATCACAGAGTGCCCTCTACTGGAATACATTTTGGCTCATCTAAAAGAATCTGGCTGAATTACATGATTAATGCCTTGTAGACACAAGGAGCTGCAGGTGCTGGTTTCCAATCAAAGACACAAAGTGCTAGATTAACTCAGTGGGTCAGGCATCTCTGAAGGACATGGACAGGTGACATATTGGGTCATCTTTAGTCTAGGTGGGGAGAAAGTGGCAGATGAGATGGGTGTGGGGCAAAGCATGACGAGTGATAGGTAGAGGAGAAACAACAAACTGCAGGTGCTGGATTATACCAAAAACAGACACACGGTGCTGGAGTAACTCAGCGGGTCAGGCAGCATCTCTGGTAGAAAAGTCTTAAGAAAGGATCCGACCTGAAAAGTCACCTATCCTTTTCCTCCAGAGATGCTGCCTGACCCACTGAGTTACTCCAGCACTTTGTGTCTATCTAAGAGAGTTTATTTAGCAGGTGGGTGGACAAAGACCAGAGATGAAAAGGAGACAAAAGGTGTCAGATAAGGACAGAAGAGGTGTGAAATGTAAAGCCGGAGGAAGAGATAGATGTGGAAGGGTTCAGTCTGAAGAAGGGTCTCAACCCGAAACATCACCCATTCCTTCTATCCAGAGATGCTGTCTGTCCCACTGAGTTACTCCAGCATTTTGTGTCTATCTTCCTTTTTAGTTTAGTTTGGTTTAGGGGAATAGCGTGGAAACAGGTCCTCACCAAGTCCACGTCAACCAGCAATCATTCGTTCACTGGTTCCAGCCAACACACTAGGCACAATTTACAATTTTTACCAAAGCCAATTAGCCTACAAACCTGAACGTCTTTGGAATGTGGGAGGAAACTGGAGCTCCCGGAAAAACCACGCGGTCACGGGGAGAACGTGCAAACTCCGTACAGTCAGCACCCGTAGTCAGGATCAAACCCGGGTCTCTGATGCTGTAGGGCAGCAACTCTACCGCTGCGCCACCTGCTCTGTGACTAGAGGAGCGAGAGCAAACTAAAACCGATCTTGAGCTTTAGTGGGTAAATGACAAGATGACAGCTTTTTAGGCGTTACTTAAAGGCAGAAAGAACGGGGGCAGGTGGAGACGCTTAGGCAAGAAACACAAAAGCCTTGGCAGCAGGCAGGCATAGTTGTGAATGAGTCATTATATGTAGCAATGACTAAGAGGTGACTCTTAAGAAATGATTAAAGCCTAGCAAACATCAGAAGATTAAATGGCTGCTGGCAACGACAGACATAGCGAGGAGTGAGACCAGAGAGCAATTTGAAAGCAAAGGTTTCAAATTTATGATCAAAGTGTTGTTTATTGAGGAGCAAATGCGAGTCAGCCAGCACAAGGGGGAATGGGATTTGATGCAAGTCAGCAGCATTTAGAAGGACCTGTCGGGGCTCTGCAATACCCCGGCAGCAGGCCTGGCTGGACTGCTGCGGAACCGGGGAACCCTCCCTGAAGAGAGAATCCTAGGGAGGGAAGCCGTCGAGCCCGGCCCCTGTTCACCTCCGACGACCCGAGAACAGGGTGGAGGGAGTTGGTGGCGGTGGGTGCATGAACAAACGGCGGGGAAGAAGAATGGGGATCTTGCCTTCCGCGCCCTCAATGGCGGCTGCAGGAGGCGCACCAAGAGCACAAAGGCTGAATAGTGGCCGGGTGAGGTGAGGGATGATGGTCCGCTGGATGATCGGGATGGAGGCGATGGCTGCCACGGGGTTCTGGTTGATGACTGCGCAAACACCTCATAAGTGGTTATCTCACGCAGGTCGGAGTGAGTAGAGTAGTGATTAAATTTTGAAGTGGGCCTTTTTGACCAAGTTGAGGAGATCTAGTTGCTCGATCCCGTTTTTAAATGACTGTACATCGGGTTGGGTGGTAACATATTCCATTCCCTTATCGTCCTTGGGTAAAGAGAATATTGGTAGCAAAGTTTATTGAAATTTAGCGAGTTGATGAAGCAACAGCTTGGACTTTGAAAATGGCGCCATACCTGGCCACTCTTGTACATTGGTTTCAATGGGCTATTTCTATACACTTTGTACTTAATCTGGGAATGCGCTTATTTTTTTAGTTTAGTGATACAGCGCGGAAACAGGCCCTTCGGCCCACTGTGTCTGTGCCGCCCAGCGATCTCCGTACACCAACACTATCCTATACTTGAGGGACAATTTGCAATTTTACCATGCCCGTTAGCCTGCAAACCTGCATGTCTTTGGAGTGTGGAAGGAATCCAGAGAGAACCTGGGCAGGTCACGGGAAGAACATACAAACTCCACACAGACAGCACCCGTAGTCAGGATGGAACCCGGGTCTCTGGCGCTGTAAGGCAGCAACTCTGCCGCTGCGCCCACCGTGCCGCTGTAGTATGTATGGTAATAATTTACTAAACTGCATGCAAAAGAAAAAATTCAGGGTACTTCAGAACATGTGGTAATAACGCACCATTGAATCATGAATTTAGAGAAAGTAAAATAAAGAGACCACTCAGAAGAATATTAGCATAGCCATGGTAACAAAAATCCTGGGTTATAGTTTCAGCAGCAGGGTTGGAATGAATGGGAAAGGGGTGTTCGGGTGGGTTGATATCCCTAATCAAATATTATTTACCCTACCCATTGCAATCTCATCCGAGGTTGATGGCGTACTTGAAGAATTTCTTCTTATTTTACAGGAATCCTTCTTTTCTTTTGCTCCCTTTTTCTTGACTTTCTTCTTTTCTGCCGAATCTCCCATCAGGTTGGTGGACGTCTTTACTTTGTATCTGCTGCCCAGCACACCGCCTTCTATCTTCAATCCGCAAACTTTAACCCAGTCTGAAGCATCAGTTCATTTATATATATATATATATATATATATATATTTCGTTGTTGTTGAACTTTTACAAACATCTGCTGGAGTTGAGGGTAAAGAGAAAAGTGCTTCCATGCACTATGGCTGGCTCTGGGAGCCTGGAAACAATTTTGACTGCTGACTTTTGATTTAAAACTTCTTTGATGATCCTGGGTTTGGGTTCTTGGTGGGTTATTTTCAAGGCAATATAATAAATCTGGTTGGTCTGCTCTTAAATACAGAGCAACTGGCTCCCAAACGGCAGACGAGGCAGCCAAACTCGTGCTGGTTACTATTTCATTCTCAGTTGGGTTATATTTTCCCTCTTTTCCTTCAATCTGCGATGTTTATCCCTCTCTCCCTCTCCCTGCCTGCAGTCCAGAGCACAAGTGCAGCTCCACTCGCGGCCTCTGACGCGTTGCTATGGCGACGGCCCCATCACACCCCCTCCTCCCAGCCGCGGCGCCTCCGCGCAGGGAACATAGTGCCACAACGACGAGCGATAAATGGCATGAAAGAACCCGTTCACACCTCAAGCGCGAATGCAGACGCGTGTCCTTCGATATCCGACGCAACCAGGCCCACGGTGCGTTTGTTATCTTGTTGTATTTCCCCGCTGGGGCTCACAGGTCAGGTATCACTCCGCCAGAGCGCGTCGCCCTGTGCGACTCCTCATCCGTCCGGCGGAAGATTTCATTCCTCCGCAGTCCTTTGGGAGGGGAGGGGAGGGGGGTGAACGAGGAGAGGTGGCAATGCAGCAAGTCCGATGCTAACAACAACAACAACATCAACAACAAAAACCAAGAAGTGATGGTCTGGGTGTTTTCGGGACACTTTGTTCCTGGAGGCGGAACTGTATTGCGGGGACAGCCGGAAGTGGGTCGGGGGGACGGAAGTGGGCGCGGCGATGCGACGGCGGGAGGGCGGATGCGGCGCCGCTTCACCTGGTGATGATTCCCCGCGGAGGGGGAGGAGGGGGAGAGGGAGGAGGGGGAGAGGGAGGAGGGGGAGAGGGAGGAGGGGGAGAGGGAGGAGGGGGAGGGGGAGGGGGAGGGAGGGGGAGAGAAAGGGAGAGGGAGGAGGGGGAGAGGGAGGTGGAGAGAGAGGGAGAGAGAGAGGGGGGAGGGAGGGGGAGAGAGAGGGGGGAGAGGGGGAGGGAGGAGGGGAGGGGGAGGAGGAGAGAGGGAGGAGGAGAGAGAGGGAGGGAGAGGGAGGGAGGGGGGAGAGGGAGGAGGAGAGAGGGAGGAGGAGAGAGAGGGAGGGGGAGAGAGGGGGAGAGAGGGGGAGGGGAGAGAGGGTGAGTAACTCAGCGGGTCAGGCAGCATCTCTGGAGAGAAGGAATGGGTGACGTTTCGGGTCGAGACCCTTTTTGTTGCCTGCTGCTCTCCAGTCAGTCTCAGATACTATACATGATTATAATCATGCAATCTGCAGTGTACAGACAAAATCTGTGGGAAGGAACTGTGGGTGCTGAGTTACTCCAGCATTTTGTGTCTCTTTCACAGCGAAGAGATACAGGATAAAGGGAATAATGTTTAGTGCGAGATAAAGTCTAACAAAGTCCGATTAAAGATAGTCCGAGCGTCTCCAATGAGGTGGATGGGAGGTCAGGTCCGTTCTCTGGTTGTGGTAGGATGGTTCAGTTGCCAGATAACAGCTGGGAGGCAACCGTCCCTGAATCTGGAGGTGTGCGTTTTCAAACTTCTGTACCTCTTGCCTGATGGGAGAGGGGAGAAGAGGGAGTGGCCAGGGTGCGACTCGTCCGTGATTATGTTGGTGACATGGCCGAGGCAGTGTGAAGTGTAGATGTAGACCATGGAAGGGACTTGTGTGATGGTCTGGGCTGTGTCCACAATTCTTTGCAATTTCTTTGCAATTTCTTGCAGTCTTGGACGGAGCTGTTCCCAAACCATGCTGTGATGCATCCCGATAAAATGCTTTCTGGAGCGCATCTGTAGAAGTTGGTGAGAGTTGTTGGGGACGTGCTGAACTTCCTAAGCTAAGGAAAACCTACGCCACTGGAGATAAATGGGTCTACTGTGGATAGGGTGAACAGTTTTAAATACTTGGGAGTCCGCGTCACAGAGGATCTGACATGGGCAACGCACATTGCCGCACTGGTGGGTAAGGCAAAGCAACGCCTTTACCACCTTAGACAGCTGAGGAAATTCAGAGTGTCTCTGAGGATCCTTCATTGCTTCTACTCTGGGGCTGTAGAGAGCATCCTGTCCAGCAACATTACAGTCTGGTTTGGGAACAGCTCTGCCCAGGACAGGATGGCCCTGCAGAGAGTAGTGCGTTCGACAGAATGCACCATGGGAACTACACTCGCTCCCCTGCAGGACCTATACATCAGGAGGTACAGATCCAGAGCAAGTAAGATTATGAGGGACCCCTGGCACCCCAGTAACAGACTGTTCCAGATGCTACGGTCAGGCAAACGCCTCCGCTGTCACGCTGTGAAAACGGAGAGGATGAGACGGAGATTCTTCCCACAGGCCATCAGGACTGTCAACTTTTATAACTCCAGAGACTAAATTTTTGTCTACACTATAGTAACTTATTAACTTTATTTATATGCTGTAACTGTAATTCTTTTTTGTGCACAATCCGCAGGCATTGCCACTTTCATTTCACTGCACATCGTGTATGTGACAAATAATAAACTTGACTTGAACTTCCTAAGCTTTCTAATGACTTGCAATAAGGGACAGTTGAAAACGTTGTACTTGAGTTTGACGATCATATTTATGTATCTGTTTGGAAAGCATGCAAAAAAATAGCTTTTCAGTGTACTTCGGTACACATGACAATAATAAACCTAAATATTCAAGGTTTAAAGTAAGGGACATTGAACACATTCAAGGTTTAAAATAAGTGTTTCACAGTGTTATACAGCATTGAAACAGACTCTTTGCCTCACCATGTCCAGTATTGTGTTTAGTTTTGGTCACCCTGCTAGAGGAAAGATGTCGTTAAGCTGGAAAGAGTGCAGAGAAGATTTACCAGTGTGTTGCCAGGACTTGAGGGCCTGAGCTACAGGGAGAGGTTTGACAGTCTAGGGCTTTATTCATTGATGTGTAGGAAGCTGAGGGGTGATCTTATTGAGGTGTGTACAATAATGGGAGGAATAGATAGGGTAGTTGCACAGTCTTTTACCCAGAGTAGAAAAATCAATACCAAGCAAGCATTGGTTTGTGAGAGTGGAAAGATTCAACAGGAACGTGAGGGAGAACATTTTCACACAGAGGTGGCAGGTATCTGGAACAAGCTGCCAGAGGAGTAGTTGAGGCAGGTATTATAAACATTTAAAAGACATTTGCACAGGTACATGGATAGAAAAGTTTTAGAGGAATATATGGACTAAATGCGGACAGGTGGGCCTAGTGTAGATGGGGCATCTTGGTCAGCATGGGCAAGTTGGACTGTAAGGCCTGTTTCCATGCTGCATGATTCTCTGCCGACCTTTTTGTACATCAACACTAATCTCATTTGCAAGCTTAGTACCTCTCGGCGCTCATTCTTTGCCTGATGCCTCTCTGAAGCAAACTGGATATATCATATTATGGAGACATAAGGAACAGTAGATGCAGGTTTACAAAAAAACACAAAATGCTGGAGCAACTCAGCGGGTCAGGCAGCATTTCAGGAGAACGTGGATATGTAATGTTTTGGGTCGGACCCTTCTTCAGACCATTACATTTGGTCCTATTTTATGATGTCTGCCATAGGCAGTTATACACTTGAGACGTACTTGGCAACTGCTAATGAATAAGGCAGAGGCTGGAATTGATGTTCAGCAAGCCAGCCATACAGCACGGAAACAGGCCCTTCATCCCAACTGCCCATACTGACCAACATGCCCCATCTAAGTTAGTTCCACCTACCCACATTCGATACTCTGCCTCTAAACCAAGCTTATTGAACTCTTGGAAATCAAAAATGTTCAGTCTTAGGATAACCAACATTTAATTTGAATATATACAAGGAGGAAGGGTGGTGCAGCTGGTAGAGCCGCTGCCTCACAGTGCCTGAGATCAGGGTTCGATCCTGACTTCAGGTGTTGCCTGTGCAGAGTTTGTACGTTCTCCATGTGACCACGTGGGTTTTCTCCAGGTGCTCCGGTTTCTTCACCAATCCCAAAGACGTGTGGGTTTGTAGGTTAATTGGATCTCTGTAAACTACCCTTAGTGTGCAGGGAATGAATGAGAAAGTGGGATAACATAGAACTGGTATGAACGGGTGATCAATGGTCAGCGTGGACTTGGTGGACCAAAGGGCCTGTTTCCATGCTGTAACTCTAAAACTAAGATTAAAAAAATATTTTCTGAAGTATGTTTAATATATCTTTTAATTAACAAAATGCTGGAGTAACTCAGCAGGTCAGGCAGCCTCTCAGGAGAGAAGGAATGGGTGACGTTTTGGGTCGAGACCCTTCAGACTGATGTCAGAGGGGCGGGACAAAGGAAGGATATAGGTGGAGACAGGAAGATAGAGGGAGATCTGGGAAGGGGGAGGGGAAGAGAGGGGAAGAGAGGGACAGAGGAACTATCTAAAGTTGGAGAAGTCAGTTCATACCGCTCGGCTGCAAGCTGCCCAAGCGAAATATGAGGTGCTGTTCCTTCAAAGGTGTTGCATTTTGTGAATAAAGGTGTCCCTTTACCTCCCCCCTCAACTCCATCCAAGGACCCAAACAGTCTTGCCAGGTGAGACAGAGGTTCACCTGCACCTCCTCCAAGCTCATCTATTGTATCCGCTGCTCTAGATATCAACTTCTTTATATCGGCGAAACCAAATGCAGGCTCGGCGATCGTTTCGCTCAACACCTTTGCTCAGTCCGCCTTAACCAACATGATCTCCTGGTGGCTGAGCACTTCAACTCCCACTCCCAGTCTGACCTTTCTGCCATGGGCCTCCTCCAGTGCCATAGTGAGGCCCACTGGAAATTGGAGGAACAGCACCTCATATTTCGCTTGGGCAGCTTACAGCCCAGCGGTATGAACATTGACTTCTCCAACTTTAGATAGTTCCTTTGTCCCTCTCTTCCCCTCCCCCTTTCCAGTTCTCCCTCTATCTTCCTGTTTCCACCTATATCCTTCCTTTATCCTGCCCCCCCTGACATCAGTCTGAAGAAGGGTCTCGACCCGAAACGTCACCCATTCCTTCTCTCCTGAGATGCTGCCTGCCCTGCTGAGTTACTCCAGCATTTTGTTAATAAATACCTTCGATTTGTACCAGCATCTGCAGTTATTTTCCTACTCTAATATATCTTTTGTCACTTGCTGAATTCCAGGAAAGCCTGAGCGATGTGAAGGAGACGGTGCCTACACCTTGTGCGGATCGAGTGAGTCTGACCACGGGACAGACACAGCTTCCTGCAGGTTAATTCAAGTATTGAATTTCAAGCGTCAAGAGTGTTTTATTGTCATATGTCCCAAAACGGAATAATGAGATTCTTACTTTCCGCAGCACAACAAATATGTTTATATATATATATATGTGTGTGTGCATACATATGTGTATGTGTGTATATGTATGTATGTGCATTTCGATATACACATATATGCATACATACATCTCCCTCTATCTTCCTGTCTCCACCTATATCTTTCCTTTTTGTCCCGCCCCCCTGACATCAGTCTGAAGAAGGGTCTCGACCCGAAACGTCGCCCATTCCTTCTCTCCTGAGATGCTGCTTGACCTGCTGAGTTACTCCAGCATTTTGTGAATAAATATATAAATACACACACACATATATATGTAGGAAATATGTAGGAAGGAACTGCAGATGCTGGTTTAAACTCAAGATGGACATAAAAAGCTGGGGTAACTCAGCGGGACAGGCAGCATCTCTGGAGAGAAGGAATCTGTGAACCTGAAGAAGGGTCTCAACCCAAAATGCACACACACACACACACACACACACACACACACACACACACACACGTGTGTAATGAGAGCATGGCCAGGGTGGCGTGGGTCTCGGATGATGCTGGCTGCCTTTTTGAGGCAGCGACTCTTATCGATTCCTTCGATAGTGGGGAGGTCAGTACCTGTGATGGTAATTTAATTGACATAATAGCTTAAGCATTGCAGTCCATGGGTGAAGAGCTGTGCCCGCCAGTGGCATAGGGAGAGCCTGCCAACAAAGAATCAATGGGTGCCCTGCTGTGCATTTCCTCTTTTCCTGTGAGACGTTGCGTGGCAGGGCAACAGTGATGTCACTGAAATAACTGACTGTCACACACTCTCCAAACGTTCTGTTTTAATGCCCAGACGGCAGTTGTGCCCTGGAGTCCTCGAGTCATACAGCTCGGAGACGGGCCCTTCAGCCAAACATGCCCATGTTAACCTAAATGCCCCATCTCTGCTCGTCCCACCTGCTCCTGTGCTGTACTGTTATATAATCATACAGCACGGAAACTGGTCCTTCGGTCCCACCTGCCCATGCCGACCAAGATGCAAACTAGTCCCCCCCCCAGATTGCATTTGGCCCATATTCCTCTAAACCTTTCCTATATAGGTACTTGTCCAAATGTATTTTAAATGTTGTTATAATACCTGCCTCAACCACCCCCTTTGGCAGCTTGTTCCATATATCCACCACCCTCTGTGTGAAAAAGATGCCCCTCAGGTTCATATTAAAATTTGCCCCTCTCATCTAAACCTATGTCCTCTGGTTCTTCATTCCTCTACTCTGGGTGTCCCCTGAAAACTTCTCACAGCCAACAAATAAAAACACGGGAATAAAGCCGACTTGTTTAAAAGAATCATTTTGCACTTTTTTATTTGGAACCTGAAACATCATATACTAAAACTCTTGTTTGTTTGTTTGTTCCTGAACTACAGCCAAAACGGTACACGATAGGATGGCAATTTTAGGCCCACCTTACTCACCGTTGTCCCTTTGGTTCCAATTGGAAGAAGTTTCATTGAAATCGGTGTTATATTTTTAAAGTTATTCACATTTTAAAGTTTAAATCTATCTCCTGGGGAGGGAGGGGAGGGGGGAGGATAAGGGGGGTTGAGGGGAATGGAGTGGGGGGAGGGGGAGGGGAAGGGTTGGGGGGGAGTGGGGGAGGGGAGGGTACTGCACCAATGCAGGATATGTTTGGGCCCAACGGGTCCACTTGGTCTAATATCCTTTAAAAAGGATTACTTTGGAATTGAACCACTTACCTGTACACAAAATTGGTTTAGAAGGTAGACACAAAATGTTGGAGTAATTCAGCGGGTCAGGCAGCATCTCGGGAGAGAAGGAATGGGTGATGTTTCGGGTCGAGACCCTTCAGACTGATGTTAGGGGAGGGGGCGGGACAAAGGTAGGATGTAGTCGGAGACAGGAAGACTAGCGGGAGAACTGGGGAGAGGATAGAGAGAGATGCAAGGACTGCCTGAAGTTAGAGAAGTCAACGTTCATACCACTGGGGTGTAAACTGCTCAAGCGAAATATGAGGTGCTGTTCCTCCAATTTGCACTGGGCCTCACTCTGACAATGGAGGAGGCCCAGGACAGAAAATTTTCAACACAAAATTAGTTTGTCAGGGTCAGGGATGTGTCACAGCAGTCAGTGAGTGTAAGTACTCGGTTAAATGCCATTAATCAAGACGTAGGAAATTTACAGGAAGAATAGTGTGATCACTGATTCTATATTGATTGCTTTGGTGAAGATTGCACTCTGCGGAGAGGAAGGGAATCACTGACTGATACCACTGGATGGGGGCATTTTAACTAACTTATTTATTTAATCGAAAATGATCTTCGGGAGTGTTGACAGTTCTTAACTATGTTCAGGCACTGCATTTAAAAGTGAATTTTAGTTTAGTTTAGAGATACAACGTGGAAAAAGGAGCCTTATGCCCAACGAGTCCACGCCGACCAGCTATTATCTGTACACAATCCTGTACACTACACCTGTTCTATCCTGCACACCAGGGACAATTTAAAGAAGGCATTAAACCTGCATGTCTTTGGAATGTGGGAGGAAACCAGAGCACCTGGAGAAAACCCACACAGTCACGGGGAGGACGTACAAACTGCACGGTGGCACATTGGTAGAACTGCTGCCTTCCAGTGCTAGAGACCTGGGATTTATCCTGACCATAGGCGCTGTCTGTACGGAGTTTGAACGTTCTCCCTGTGACTGCGTGGGTTTTCTCCGGGTGCTCCGGTTTCCCCCCACACTCCTAAGAAATACAGGTTTGTAGGTTTATTGGCTTTGATAAAAATTGTAAATTGTCCCTATTGTGTAGGATAGTGCTAATCTACGGGGATTGCTGGTCGGCGCAGACTTGTTGGGCCGAAGGGCCTGTTTCTGCGTTGTATCTCTAAACTAAACTAAACTCCGTACAGACAACAGCCATAGTCAAGGATTTAATCCGGGTCTTTGGCTCTATAAGGCATCAACTCTGCTGCTGTGCAAGTCTGCCGCACTGTAAAAAAATTAAATTTTGCTTTGAAATGTTGTCTTTTTGCCCACAGTGAGCATGGACAATCTCCCAGCCAGTTGCCGATGTCGGGGAGTGGAGGTGATCCACAGTGTGAGAGCAACAGCAAGAAAAGGAGAAGGCAGGACAATGGGACTCCGCTGGAGCGCTTTGATCGGACGCACCTGAGCGTCACAGACCTGAGTCGCCAGGCGTGGTGCGAGCAGCAGGTGCTTTACGGGCTGGAGCTGCCGCACATTCAACAGCTACGCGAGGACTCACCAGCCGTGAAAGCTGGCAGCAGCATCCATCTTGCACGAGGTACTCTAATCAGGCTCCATGAAACGGGCTCCAGTATTTGCAATAAACTATAGATACTCCATCAGTACCCTTGGTTCCAGAGCCTTGCCACAGTATCTGTTTTGCCAGACCAACAGAGGTCACATAATAATCATACATAATAATAATAATAATACGAGTTGTTGTCCCCGCTCCACATGTTGTATTATCCGGAGAACGGGAAGGGGGGGAGACGAGAGAGAACAGTCACTGGCACACTAGTAAAAGCTCACAGCAAACCGAGCTCGGCTGCTGCTCAGGGGCTGCTTGGCTGCGCTCTCTGTCTATCCTCTCGCCAGGCCTGCTCACCGTGTTACAGGAAAGATGTTTGTCCAGCTGGGAAGGGTGCGGAGAAGATTTACGAGGATGTTGCCAGGACTCGAGGGCACGAGCTACAGGGAGAGGTTGAGCAGGCTCGGACTCTCTTCCTCAGAGCGCAGGAGGATGTGGGGTGATCTTGTAGAGATGTTTAAAATCATGAGGAGAATAGATTAGGGTGAATGCATAATTTGGAATTACCAGCACCAGCCTGCTCCAATATGGACTCGAGGGCCTGAGTTCTAGGGAGAGGTTGGGCACAATAGACAATAGGTGCAGGAGTAGGCCATTCAGCCCTTCGAGCCAGCACCGCCATTCAATGCGATCATGGCTGATCACTCTCAATCAGTACCCCGTTCCTGCCTTCTCCCCATACCCGCTCACTCCGCTATCCTTAAGAGCTCTATCCAGCTCTCTCTTGAAAGCATCCAACGAACTGGCCTCCACTGCCTTCTGAGGCAGAGAATTCCACACCTTCACCACTCTCTGACTGAAAAAGTTCTTCCTCATCTCTGTTCTAAATGGCCTACCCCTTATTCTTAAACTGTGACCCCTCGTTCTGGACTCCCCCAACATTGGGAACATGTTTCCTGCCTCTAATGTGTCCAATCCCCTAATTATCTTATATGTTTCAATAAGATCCCCCCTCATCCTTCTAAATTCCAGTGTATACAAGCCTAATTGCTCCAGCCTTTCAACATACGACAGTCCCGCCATTCCGGGAATCAACCTAGTGAACCTACGCTGCACGCCCTCAATAGCAACAATATCCTTCCTCAAATTTGGAGACCAAAACTGCACACAGTACTCCAGGTGCGGTCTCACCAGGGCCCGGTACAACTGTAGAAGGACCTCTTTGCTCCTATACTCAACTCCTCTTGTTACGAAGGCCAACATTCCATTGGCTTTCTTCACTGCCTGCTGTACCTGCATGCTTCCTTTCAGTGACTGATGCACTAGGACACCCAGATCTCGTTGAACATCCCCTCTTCCTAACTTGACACCATTCAGATAATAATCTGCCTTTCTATTCTTACTTCCAAAGTGAATAACCTCACACTTATCTACATTAAACTGCATCTGCCATGTATCCGCCCACTCACACAACCTGTCCAAGTCACCCTGCAGCCTTATTGCATCTTCCTCACAATTCACACTACCCCCCAGCTTAGTATCATCTGCAAATTTGCTAATGGTACTTTTAATCCCTTCATCTAAGTCATTAATGTATATCGTAAATAGCTGGGGTCCCAGCACCGAACCTTGCGGTACCCCACTGGTCACTGCCTGCCATTCCGAAAGGGACCCATTTATCCCCACTCTTTGCTTTCTGTCTGTCAACCAATTTTCTATCCATGTCAGTACCCTACCCCCAATAACATTTGCTCTAATTTTGCCCACTAATCTCCTATGTGGGACCTTGTCGAAGGCTTTCTGAAAGTCGAGGTACACCACATCCACTGACTCTCCCCTGTCAATTTTCCTAGTTACATCCTCTTTAGAACTCTATTCCTTGGAGCGCATGAGGATGAAGGGTGATCTAATAGAGGTGAACAAAATCATGAGAGGAATAGATCAGGTAGACCACAGAGTCTCTTGCCCAATTCGTAATTAAAGGACGTGGCAAACCATCAGTTGTCAGAAAATCGGTGGTAGACCTGTAATGTCGAGAACCAGAGGATACAGGTTTAAGGTGAAGGGGAAAAGATTTAATAGGAATCTGAGAGATGCTACCTGACCCGCTAAATTACTCCTGCACTTTGTGCCTTGCGTCTCCCTGATACACCAAAGCTGACAATTAGTCAATCTGCCCTGTAGGGAACGCTCCTGAGCTGGCTTTCAGGAGGTGCACAGAAATAATCCCTCCACTCAATAGATTATTTTTCGTTCTGGCTGTGGAAATTAGTTTCCAAAGAATGTTGAGATCTGAAAAGCACTGCATATGGAATTGTAGATTCAAATCTACATCATTGCTTACATAGAGTCGTAGAGTGATACAATGTGGAGGCAGGCCCTTCGACCCAACTTGCCCACACCGGCCAACGTGTCCCAACTACACTAGTCCCACCAGCCAGCATTTGGTCCATATTCCTCCAAACCTGTCCTATCCATGTACCTGTCTAACTGTTTCTTGAGTGCTGGAATAGTCCCTGCCTCATTTACCTCCTCTGGCAGCTTGTTCCATAGACCCATCACCCTTTGTGTGAAAGTTATCCCTCAGATTCCTATTAAATCTTTTCCCCTTCACCTTAAACCTGTATCCTCTGGTTCTCGACATTACAGGTCTACCACCGATTTTCTGACAACTGATGGTTTGCCACGTCCTTTAATTACGAATTGGGCAAGAGACTCTGTGGTCTACCTGATCTATTTCTCTCATGATTTTGTTCACCTCTATTAGATCACCCTTCATCCTAGTGCGCTCCAAGGAATAGAGTTCTAACGTGCCCAACCTCTCCCTAGAACTCAGGCCCTCGAGTCCATATTGGAGCAGGCTGGTGCTGGTAATTCCAAATTATGCATTCACCCATATCTATTCTCCTCATGATTTTAAACATCTCTACAACATCACCCCTCATTCTCCTGCGCTCTGAGGAAGAGAGTCCGAGCCTGCTCAACCTCTCCCTGTAGCTCATGCCCTGGATAGCATGGATAGACGGCGTTTCAGTTGGGATTCCTACTTCAGTTTGAATGATCCCTTTATTCTGATGGACCCTTCTTCATTCTGAAGAACCAGTCTTCAGGCTGAAGAAGGTTTAAAGAAGGCTCCCGACCCAAAACATCATCTATCCATGTTCTCCAGAAATGTTGCCTGACCCAATGAGTTACTCCAGCACTTTGTGTCCTTTTGTGTATTAACCAGTAACTGCAGTTCTTTGTTTTTACTACTTATACAATGATAATCCTTTGTGTGAGAAAGAACTGCAGATACTGGTTTAAATCGAAGGTAGACACAAAATGCTGGAGTAACTCAGCGGGACAGGCAGCATCTCTGGAGAGAAGGAATGGGTGACGTTTCGGGTTGAGACCCTTCCGGACAATCGGCAATAACGGACACCATTCCCCCTCCTATGGTCCGTTGTAACGAGTTACTCCAGCACTATGTGTCTTTTTTCCATAAACCAGCACCTGCAGTTCCTTGTGTCAAGGAACGTGCAAGGGTCGGTTATGTTTCAGGTTTAATCAAAAAGGATGCAAAATAAATTTATGCATTAGAATGGAGTGGAGAAATAAAATGCTGCTGAAATTTTGAATGATTAAAGAGGACACTTTCAGCAGCAGGATTAAATTAATTGGTGGATTTGACCTTTTCAAAAATTCTAGCCTCACATTTACAAATTTCACTTAATTTCCATTTCCTGCATTTAAAAAACTTTTAATAGCACATGATCAAGGCAAAATGATACATGATCATTGCAGCAAATAAATGCTGATGTTGTAGGAGATAACATGTTGGCATGGATAGAATAACGTTGGTGTCGAGGGAATGGAAAGTAGGCATAAATGGATCATTCTCCAACTGGCAAAGTGTAAGATGCAACAAAGATTGGTGCTGGGGGCTCAATTTTTTCAGTTTATATAAATGTCTCAGATAAATGAACTGATGGTAAAGAGTCAAATATCACAGAAACTGGCCCTTGAGCTCGGGGTTGCCAACTATCTCACTCCCAAATAAGGGACAAGGTGACCTCACCGCCCCGCGCCCCACGTTACCTCACCCAGCCAGCGGCCACGTGCTCCCGCTCCTCCAATGGCGGCAGCCTGGGCCGGGAGGCGGGTTGCTATGCAACCTCCGTTAAGCGGCACCCAGGTCTCCAGGCCTACACTGCCCCGTACGGGACAAACCAATTTAGCCCCAAAATACGGGATGTCCCATCTAATACGGGACAGTTGGCAACCTTTCCGCAGGCCAACTTGTCCATGCCAACCACGATGCCCCATCCACAGTAGTCCCACCTGCCTGTATTTGGCCCATATCTCTCTAAACCTTTCCTACCCATATACCCGTCCAAATGTCTTTTAAATGTTGCAATACTACCTATCAACTATGTCCGGCTGCTCGTTCCATACATCCATCACTGAAAATGATACCTCTCAGGTTCCTATGAACTCTTTTCCCACTCACCTATGTCCTATCTATGAATTGCTAAATTTGCTGAAGGTGCAATGATAGGAGGGAAAGTAAGTTGTGAAGATACCATTATGAGACGCTAAAGAAGTGTTAGATAAGTGAACAAAGATTTGGCAAATGGAGTAATTGTGGGAAAATGTGAAATTGTCTATTTTGGCAGGAAAAAAATAAGAGAGCATATTCACAAGTCAAAGGAGCAGAATTAGGCCTTTGAGTCTACTCCACCATTCAATCATGGCTAATCGATCTTTCCTTCTGAATCTCATTTCTTGCCTTCTTCCCATAACCTTTGACGCCATTGCTACTCAAGATTCCTTCAACCTCCCAAAGACTTGGCCTCCACAGCCATCTGTGGCAATGAATTCCAGACCCACATTCTGACTAAAGAAATTCCACATCTTCTTTCTAAAGGTACGTCCTTTTATTCTGAGGCTGTGACCTCTGGTCCTACGCTCTCCCACTAGCAGAACCATTCTCTCCACATCCACTCTATCCAGACCTTTCAGTATTCATTATGTTTCAATGGTCCCCCCTCATCCTTTTAAACTCCACCGAGTACAGGCCCATTGCCGTCAAACGCTCATCATACATTAACCCACTCATCCCCGAGATCATTCTCGTAAACCTCCTCTACACCCTCTCCAAAGTCAGCACATCTTTCCTCAGATATGAGGCCATAAACTGCTCACAATATTCCAAATATGGTCTGACCAGTGCCTTATAAAGCCTCAGAGTTACATCCCTGTTTTTCATACTCTAGTCCTCTCAAAATAAATGCTAACATTGAATTTGCCTTCCTTTACAACTTGCAAATCAACCTTTTGGGAATCCTGCATCACCACTCCCAACACCCTTTGTACCTCTGATTTCTGAATCCTCTCATTTAGAAAATAGTCTATGCCTTTATTCCCACTACACTGTATTCCATCTGCCACTACTCTGCCCACTCTCCCTACCTGCCCAAGTCCTTCTGCAGAGTTCCTGCTTTCTTTACACTAACCTGCCCCTTCACCTTTCTTTGTATTATCCACAAACTTGGCCCCAAAGCCTTCAATTCCCTCTTCAATTCATTGACGTACAACGAACTCAGCAAGTCACGGGCAGCCAACCAGAAAAAGCCCCCTTTATTCCCACTCTTTGCTTTCTGCCATTCAGCCAACCTGCTATCCATTCTGGTGTGGCACCTTCACGCCCACGTTGGTTTTGCATACAGCCTGTCACTGCTGGCGACTTGCCAGCAGCCTGACAAGAAGGTCCAGCCACAAGAGCTCAATAACAACTCCAAGGTCAGACGCACTAATTGGCCTTATCTGCACACGGGTTATGATTGGTGAGAATGTTTAAAAGGGGCTTCTGGAATAAACGGGACACAAGGTGTCTGGCTCGGCTAAGTGTTGTTTGTTATTTGCTTCCTGCCGTGGGACTCAGTTGATCCATTAGTATTTTCCCTCTAATACCATGGCCTCTCATTTTCTTTTGTAGCCTCACCTAATCAAAGGCCTTTTGAAAATCTTGGGCAACAATATCCACTGACTCTCCTTTGTCAATCCTGCTATATTTACTTCCTCAAAGAATTCTAACAGATTTGGCAGGCAAGATCACCCCTTCGTAAAAACCATGCTGACCGTCTTAATTTATCCCGTGCTTCTAATTACTCGGAAACCTTATCCTTTATAAGGATGAGAATTTCACCAACCTTAAATGTAGGTAAACTTTTGCCAACCACTGAAGTCTGTGCCATACATGATGCCAAGACCATCACTTATCTACCTGCACATAACCCAAGGTAGACGCAAAATGCTGGAGTAACTCAGCGGGTCAGGCAGCATCTCGGGAGAGAAGGAATGGATGACGTTACGGGTCGAGACCCTTCTTCAGACTGAAGAAGGGTCTCGACCTGAAACGTCACGCATTCCTTCTCTCCCAAGATGCTGCCTGACCTGCTGAGTTACTCCAGCATTTTTTGTCTACCTTCGATTTAAACCAGCATCTGCAGTTTTTCTCCTGCACATAACCTGTATCCCTCTTGAGTTTGAACTAGTGTAAACAGATGATCGATGGTCAGCATGGACTTGGTGGACCAAAAGACCTATTTCCCATCTGTATCTATAAACTAAACTTTCTGTCCATCTTGATTTGTACGTGTTTTATGTTATGCTATATATTAGTGTTTTATTTGAAGGATTGTGTTGAAAATGTTTAATTTCTCTCTGATTTGCTCTAGAGTTGGAGATTCAGGACATCGTCCCAATAAACATAGAGAGCCGGGAAGATAGTTGGGCTGTTAAGCTTCTTAATTTCCTCTCGATGATACAGTTCTTGCAGGCAGGTAGGTCAAAGATATCAACAGATTGTTGCAAAGCCGACACTTAAAAGTAGGGAAGTTGTATTTGGCAAAATGTTGATTCGATCCTGACCCTGGGTGCTGTCTGTTTGAAGTTTGCACATTCTTCGTGTGACCGTGTGGGTTTCCTCCGGATTCTCTGGTTTCTTCCCTCATCTGGAATTCTCTGCCTCAGAAGGCAGTGGAGGCCAATTCTCTGAATGCATTCAAGAGAGCTGGATAGAGCTCTTAAGGATAGCGGAGTCAGGGGGTATGGGGAGAAGGCAGGAACGGGGTACTGATTGAGAATGATCAGCCATGATCACATTGAATGGCGGTGCTGGCTCGAAGGGCCGAATGGCCTCCTCCTGCACCTATTGTCTATCCCAAGGTCGTGTGGTTTGTAGGTTAATAGGCTTCTGTAAATTGCCCCTAATGTGTAGGGAGTGGATGCAAAAGTGGCATAACACAACATAGTGTTCCTTCTATTTTAAAACATTGCCTCTGTAGGGTGCGGATGGCTTGTTTACTCCATTTCTAGGCGCCACAGTGCAGCTGATAGAGCTGCTGACTCATAGCACCAGATACCCATGTTCGATTCTGACCTCGGCTGCTGTCTGTGTGGAGTTTGTACGTTCTCCCTCTGACCTCTTGGTTTTTCCTCGGGTGCTCCGGTTGTCTCCCACATCCCAAAGACGTGCAGGTTTGTAGGTTAATTGGCTTCAGTAAAAATTATAAATTGTACCAAGTATGTAGGATAGTGCCAGTTTGCGGGTGTGATCGCTGGTTGGCGTGGACTCGATGGGCCAAATGGCCTGTTTCCACACTGTATCTCTAAAGTTAATCTTTGAGAAAGGAGATGAGGAGGAATTTCTTTAGTCAGAGGGTGGTGAATTTGTGGAATTCATTGCCACAGAAGGCTGTGGAGGCCGTCAACGGATACTTCTAAGATGGAGATTGCCAGATTCTTGGATTAGTACAGATGCAAGGGGTTATGGGGTGAAGGCAGGAGAATGGGGTTAATGGGGAAAGATAGATCAGCCATGATTGAATGACGAAGTAGACTTGATGGACCGAATGGCCAAACTCTGCTCCTATAACTAATGAACTTATGAAGTCTAAAACTAGTGTGAACCGGTAATTGATGGTCAGCATGGATTCGGTGGGCTGAAGGGGCTGATTTTATAATCCCAGCTGGGAATTGACAAATTCTAGCTGAAAACCAGTTGGATTTAGGCTGAGAGACGTGCTGTACAAAAGTCTTTAGCAGATAACCAGATGATCCAATGTCAAGATTTGGTTGTGTGTTCTTCAGGGGAGCGTGTACGAGAGCTGCCCGTGTTCGGAGAGGTGGAGGGGATTTTCCTGGTTGGTGTGATTGACGAACTGTGCTACGGTTCCAGTGGTGAGCTGGAACTGCATGAGCTGAAAACCCGCGCTCAGCCGACACTCCCCAGTGCCGCCCAAAGGAAGAGCCACCACTTACAAGTAAGCAAGTCGGGCGAGCATCATTCGAAACACATTCATTCATTTTACACTGACGCGTATAGTTCACCAGTTTTTGGAGTAGAATTAGGCCATTCGGCCCATCAAGTCTATATTCCGCCATTCAATTATGGCTGATCACGGCCTCTTAATCCCATTTTCCTGTCTTCTCCCCATGGCCCTTGACACCCATTCTAATTAAGAATTTGTTTATCTCTGCCTTAAAAATATCCACTGACTTGGCCTCCACAGCCCTCGGTGGCAATGAGTTCCACAGATTAACTACCCTCTGACTAAAGAAGTTCCTCCTTACCTCCTTTCTAAAAGAGCGCCCTTTAATTCTGAGGCTAATCGAATCACAAAATGCTGGAGTAACTCAGCAGGTCAGGTAGCATCTAGTGGAGAGGGAATGGGTGACGTTTGGGTAGTTTAGTTTAGAGATACAGCATGGAAACAGGAAGTTTGGCCCACTGAGTCCATGCCGACCATTCACACTAACTTCTATGTAGAAACAAGGAACCGCAGGTCCCAGTTTAGTTCTATGTTGTTCCATTTCCTCTTCCACTCCCTACGCACTAAGGCAATTTACAGAGGGCCAATTAACCGACAAACCAGCAAATCGTTGGGATGCAGGAGGAAACCGGAGCACCCGCGCGGTCACAGGGAGAGCGTGCAAACTCCACACAGACAGCACCTGAGGTCAGGATCGAGTCCGGGTCCCTGACACTGGGAGGCAGCAGCTCTACCAGCTGCACTACTGTGCGCCCTTAAGAGGCTTTAATTCAATGTAAGGCTTTGACAATATCTTTCCTCTAATAAAACGAAATTCCTTTGATTACCAGGTCAATGTGTACAAGCTTCTGTTTGAGGCTTTGATCAAAGGCCAGCTGAAGAAAGACACGATCATTCAACATCTTCAGTTGCAAACAGCGCAGAGCTTTGGTTCGGAGGTCATGCTGCACGCTAAGAAGATGGGACTGTTTGTAAACACGTTTGGTGAACTCTTGGATTTGATATTTCTGAACCTGATGTACATTCAGATCCCCACCATTGGCGTTCTGAAGATCGAGTACTGCTACCAAGCCGATGCCTCTGTGATCGGAACGGAAGTGGTGCACTTTGAGGAGCGGCGGCTTGACAAGGAGCTGAAACACTACTGCTCCTTCTGGAAGGGCCAACGGGAGGCCCAGGGGGTGGATATCGAGGAGGCCTGGAAATGCCGATCGTGCGACTTTGCAGACATCTGTCAGTGGAGAGAGAAGAAAGCCGAAGAAGCTGTCCAGAAGAATCGAGCAAATCACAGAAAATGATCATAGGTTAGTTTGGATCTACGAGTGACACCAGGAGTGAGCAGAGTGCCTTCGCAAACCAACGGGCACAGACACAGCAGACATCGAGGACACCCTGCACAAGTCGGTTTAACACAGCATCGACTGAGCCCGGAGGCTGAAGAAGGGTTCAGTCATCATATCTTTATTACCAACAAGGAGTATTAGTGAAAATGCAAAGTCCGTGTAATGCTCCTATTCTGCCAATCCCAAAAGCGGGAAAACGTAATGAAGGGCGTTTTGTCCAAGAACTGAGAGCTATCAATGGAATAGTTCTCCCGATTACTCCTTTAGTACCTGACACCAATATTATTCTGCCGGAAGCCGACACCTTTGCACTAATTGAGCTATGTTTGGCCTTTTTCTCCATACCCCTGCATAGAGACAGGCCTTTACCTACAAGGATCAACAATACACCTGGACTAGGCCACCCCAGAGGTATACTGAAAGCCCGGCAACTCCGCGCCCACCAACGAGCCCCGCACACTAGTTCTATCCTACACACATTAGGGACAATTTGCAGAAGCCAATTAACCGACAAACCCCAATTCTTTGGAATGTGGGAGGAACCCGGAGAAAACCCACAGAGAAAACATGTAAACTCCCTGCCGCCAGCACCGGCAGTTAGGATCAAACCTGGGTCTGTGGGGCTGCAAGGCAGCAACTCTGCAACTCTACCACCATGTTGATACTGTCACTGTGCTGCCTGGAACACAGTTGCTGGAAAGTCAATGATGGACCTGAACTAGATATTTTTGTGATGATTTATCGTTGATGTGAAAAAGAAAATAACTTGTTTCGTGGCACATTTCACAACCAGAGGATGTTGCAAAGGACTTTGGTCAATTAAATTCTGCTAAAAGTTGTTAACTACACTTATTATTGTGTTGTGATACTCAGTTTGTATTTAACGGATTGTGAGTAGTGATCCAACCGATGCAATTAGACAAAGTGTTCCTTAACAAGCTTTCGGGACATGAGTTGCACATGGTACGACGGTACTGCCTTACAGCGCCAGAGACCCAGGTTAGATCCTGACAATGGGTGCTTGTCCGTACGAAATTTGTACCTTCTCCCCGTGACCTGCATGCGTTTTCTCCAAGATCTTTGGTTTCCTCCCACTCTCCAAAGACATTGTAGGTTAATTGGCTTGGTATAAATGTAAAAAGATTGTCCCTTGTGTGTGAAGGGACAATGTGCAGGGCTCGCTGGTCTGTGCGGACTCTGTGGGCCGAAGAGCCTGTTTCCTCTGCGATGTATCTCTAAGCTAAATTAAACAATGCATTCCAGGTTTCAACCACCTTCTAATTAAAAGGTCCACTCCAAATCGTCTCTTTATCTACGTATAGATGTTTTTGCTGAGGTGAAAAGTTTCTCATTATTTACTATATATATAAGAAAATAACTACAGATGCTGGTACAAATCGAAGGTATTTATTCACAAAATGCTGGAGTAACTCAGCAGGTCAGGCAGCATCTCGGGAGAGAAGGAATGGGTGACGTTTCGGGTCGAGACCCTTCGTCAGACTGATGTCAGGGGGGCGGGACAAAGGAAGGATATAGGTGGAGACAGGAAGATAGAGGGAGATTTGGGAAGGTATTTACTACATCTATGCCTCATACACATCTGGATGCAGTTATAAAACATATCTCTGCCTAGAATTCCAAATGAGGCTGTCTTATCAGAATGGGAGGACGCATTTCACATGAAACCTAAGAATTGGCCTGCCAGTATCCCAGTGATTCATTTCAATGTCTTTGCCTTGTTGAAAAATAAGTTGTTGTTGATGTTAGATATTATTACCATGTCTATAAGCTCCAAACGGTTGTACATTGTCCAGAACTACAAATAGCATTTATTGTGCATCAAGTATTTATTACACTGAAAAAATGCTCATTACATTTTTAAACCTCAAACAATATTTGCTGACATTATTGTGTTTTGTATCTATTTCTCTATTGGGTTCAATAAGCAAACATAATAAAAAACTTATGAGTTTGTATAAAAATCTATATCTTTTCTCTGAAAGTGCTGACAAATGTGCTTGCAATGTTTCCATTGATGTGTTGTATGTCAAGATGTTTTTATATCATTTTGGTAATGATTCCTTGAGATTCAACTGCAGTTTTACCAGTATTAACATGGGAGGCATATTTTGTATGGTTCAGTTTCAGTTTAGTTTATTGTCACGTTTACCAAAGCTTTTGTTGCGTGCTAACCAGCCAGCAGAAAGACAATACATGATTACATTCAATGCATCTACAGTGTATAGATACATGATAAGGGAATAACGTTTACTGCAAAGTAAAGCCAGCAAAGTCCGATCAAGGATAGTCCGAGGGTCATCAAAGAGGTAGATAGTAGTTATAGAAACAAGGCACTGCAGAGATTGGTTTACAAAAGAAGACACAGGGTGCTGGAGTAACTCCGCATGTCTGACAGCAACTCAGGAGAACATGGAGGGGTACTGAATAATGAAAGGACTGGATACAGCCTTCACCTTCCATCACAGTCAGGAATGTGATCTTTATTTTGTAAACCTTTATTTTGAGAGAGCCAGATTAATCAAGAGCATTCAGCATGGACTAATAGTATAAGAAAATAACTGCAGATGCTGGTACAAATCGAAGGTATTTATTCACAAAATGCTGGAGTAACTCAGCAGGTCAGGCAGCATCTCAGGAGAGAAGGAATGGGTGATGTTTCGGGTCGAGACCCTTCATCAGAAGAAGGGTCTCGACCCGAAACGTCACTCTTCTCTCCTGAGATGCCTGACCTGCTGAGTTACTCCAGCATTTTGTGAATAAATACCTTCAGCATGGACTAATGTTGAGCTCATGTTTAATTAACTTGATGGAGTTTTAAGGAGACAGCACATATGGTTGAAGACGCAAGGTTGATGTAGTCTACATGGATTTCAGCAAGTCAAGATCTCTGAACTAAGCATTCCAGAGTGCCGAAGCATGTACTAAAGGATACGCTGAAGCTCGGTGTAGCCACGCCAACGGCTTTGTGGGGAAGGGCTCGTTCTGAAGTTATTTGTCACTGGACGCTGTGAGACTGGGTCAACACTTCATGGGTGCATTATTTAAAGAGGAAACATATTTGCCAATGATGCATTGTAAAAATGATTTAATTTAGAGATACAGTGAAAACAGGCCCACCGAGTCCACGCCGACCATCAATCACCTGTTCACACTAGTTGTACATTATCCCACTTTCTCATCCACTCCCGACACACTCGGGGCTTTTTACAGAAGCCGGTTAATAGACAATAGGTGCAGGAGTAGGCCATTCGGCCCTTCGAGCCAGCACCGCCATTCAATATGATCATGGCTGGTTAACCTACAAACCCGCATGTCTTTGGAATACGATTGGAAATCGGAGAGCCCGGAGATGTCACCTATCCATGTTCTCCAGCGAATATGCCTGACCTGCTCAGTTACTCTGGCACTTTGTGTCTTTTTTTTTTTGTAAACCAATATCTGCAATTCCTTGTATCCACATTAACCTACAATCCATTTGTCTTTGGGATGCAGGGCTGAGTCCTGTGTAATAGCTGATCAACACTTAATGGGTGGATTTTTTAAAGACGAAACACGTGAGGCATTGAGGTAAAAGTGATTTAGTTTAGAGATACAATGTGGAAACGGGCCCTTCAGCCCACCGAGTCCACGCCGACCATCGATCACCTGTTCATACTAGTTCGATGTTATCCCACTGTCTCATTCACTCCCTACACACTACCAGCAATTTAGAGGCTGATTAACCTGCGTGTTTTTTCGATGGGGTTAGAAACCATGACCTGAAACGCTGCCTATACATGTTCTCCAGAGATGCTGCCTGACCTGCTGAGTTAGCCAACACCTTATCTCTATCCTTGGTGACCATCGATCATCTCTCACACTAGTTCCATGTTGTCCCACTTTCCCATCCATTCCCTACGCATTAAGAACAATTTACAGAGGGCCAATTAACCTCCAAGCCCACACATCTTTGTAATGTGGGAGGAAACCAGAGCACCCAGAGGAAACCCACGTGGTCACACGGATAATGTGTGGGAGATTTGATGGCACATTGAAGGTAAAGAAAGAAGTGTACTGATTGCCTTGCATTTTCTGCTTATATTTTCAATGAATAAAGTATATTGTGGAAATAGAAATTAATATAAGAAATAGCTTCGTTTAGTTTAGAGATAGAGCGTGGAAACAGGCCCCTTGGGCCACCGAGTCCGCGCTGACCAGCGATTCCCCACACACTAACACTACCCTGCACACTAGGGATAATTTACAATGATACCAAGCCAATTAACCTACAAACCTGTACGTCTTTGGAGTGTGGAAGGAAACCAGGGCACCTGGAGAAAACCCACGCGGGTCACGGGGAGAACGTACAAACTCCGTACAGACTGCGCCCGTAGTCATGATCGAACCCGTGTCTCTGGCGCTGTAAGGCAGCAACCCTACCGCCCTAAAGGAGCTGGGGGAGGCCATTTGCCTCCTTTACAAACTCCACTGGCTCCCCATCCCCCAGAGAATCCAGTACAAAATCCTCCTCATGACCTACAAAGCCCTCCATAACCTGGCCCCATCCTACCTGACTGACCTCCTCCACAGACACACTCCCACCTGCACCCTCCGCTCTGCTGCTGCCAATCTCCTGTCCCCCCCCCCATCCGGACCAAACTCAGATCCTGGGGGGACAGGGCTTTCTCCATCGCTGCTCCCACCCTATGGAACTCATTACCCCAAACCGTCAGAGACTCCTCCTCACTCACCACATTCAAAACATCACTGAAGTCTCACCTCTTCAGCACTGCCTTCAACCACTGAAGGTCATCATCATATATATACAGCCGGAAACAGGCCTTTTCGGCCCTCCAAGTCCGTGCCGCCCAGTGATCCCCGTACATTAACACTATCCTACACCCACTAGGGACAATTTTTACATTTACCCAGCCAATTAACCTACATACCTGTACGTCTTTGGAGTGTGGGAGGAAACCGAAGATCTCGGAGAAAACCCACGCAGGTCACGGGGAGAACGTACAAACTCCTTACAGTGCAGCACCCGTAGTCAGGATCGAACCTGAGTCTCCGGCGCTGCATTCGCTGTAAAGCAGCAACTCTACCGCTGCGCTACTGTGCCGCTACCTACCTCACCTTCTGTCTCCTTTCTCTGTTCGTTTACTTATTTATCTATTTATTCACTTCTCTATGTTCTAGTAATCCCTGTAAAGCGTCTTTGAGTGTTTGAAAAGCGCTATATAAATGTAATGCATTATTATTATTATTATTATTTGGCCCATCGATCCTGGTCCACCCTTCACTGATCATGACATGACACCCATGACAATTCTTCCTCCTCACAATCCCATCTCGTTTGATTGTCACGCCTCCTCAAACCTACCCATTGACCAAGGTCCCACAGACAAACTCCAGGCCACCACCCCCAGACTGTTACCCAATCTCATCACCTCCGCCAACCTCCTCTCTTCCACCACCCCCCCCTTCCCCTCTCCACCCCCTACCCATACCATCCGCTCCCATTCCCCTCTCCACCCCTCCCTCCCCTTCCCCTCTCCACCTCCCACCCCTCTGTTCTCCCTCCCCTTCCCATCTCCACCCCTCCCTCCCCTTCCCAAACCCCCCTCTCCATCCCTCCCTCCCTCTCAGTCCCCTCCCTCCCCTCTCCAAACCACCCTACTGTTTCCCCTCTCCCCCTCCCACCCCTCCTGCTCTCCAACACCCCTCCCCTCTCCACTCCTCCCTTCCCCTCTCCACCCCTCCCTCCCCTTCTCTCCACCCCTCCCTCCCCTTCTCTCCACCCCTCCCTCCCCTTCTCTCCACCCCTCCCTCCCCTTCTCTCCACCCCTCCCTCCCCTTCTCTCCACCCCTCCCTCCCCTTCTCACCACCCCTCCCTCCCCTTCTCTCCACCCCTCCCTCCCCTTCCTCTCCTCTCCCTCCCTCCCTCTCCTCCCCACCCCCTCCCTCCCCTCTCCACCCTCTCCATCCCTCCCTTCTCCTCTCCACCCCTCCCTCCTCTCTCCCTCCCTCTCCTCCTCCCCACCCCTCCCACATTGCCCCTGTACAGTAACAAGCCCCCACCCTCCCCTCCTGACCTTGCCTCTGATGTCGGAACACCAGGAAGCGACCGCGTCGGATTGGAGAAATCGAAAGTGAAATGTAGCTTCTGTCCGGGGTTGGGGTTGGGGTTGGGGTTGGGGTTGGCAGCAGCCGCTCCACATCTGTATCTGTATCCGCATCTATATCCGCATCCACATCTGCCGGGCATGTTGGCTCTGCACCTCTACATTGTCGTCGCTGGTAAGACCACCCACTTACATTGAACCCGTGCTGTAACTGTGACTTTTTGTGCACAATCCGCAGGCATTGCCACTTTCATTTCACTGCACATCGTGTATGTGTATGTGACAAATACACTTGACTTGTGTCTGAAGAAGGCACTCATCACCCATCCCTTCTCTCCACAGATGCTGCCTGACCCGCTGAGTTACTCCAGCTTTTCGTGTCCATCCTCGATTTAAACCAACATCTGCAGGTCCTTCCCAGACATACTATTCGCATTGGACTTAGTGGTCATAAGTTCAACCTCAGTCACAGCAGCAACAATATTCCTAAAGTAGGGGCAGGAGTTGCTTCTTTGGGACCATAGAGCAGAAAAACAGCCCAGCACAGGAACAGGCCCTTCGGCCCACAATGTCTGTGCCCAACATGATGCTAAGCCCAACTCTTATCAGCCTGCATGTGATCCATATCCCTCCATTCTCTAGATATCCATGTGTCTGTCCAAAAGTCTCTTAAACGCCACTATCGTATCTGCTTCCACCACCACCCCCGGCAGCACGTTCAAAGCACCCACCACCCTTGTTTATAGTCATATGTTTATAGATATCTTGTTTATTTGCATATATTCTCAATGAAGTGGCACTGTTAAATGCACTGTTCAAGCATTATTAAAAAAAACTTTCCGTTTGCTTTCTACTTTCTGCCTCTTAAGTGACTGCGCTGGCCCAGAATGGACGCACTAGTGCAAGGAGAAAGTTGGAATGCACCTTTCGAGAAGAGAAACAAAGTGAAGGGGCTCATATGATGGACCACTTGACCATCTCGAGGAAGGCGTTACTGCTCTTTGGTGGTATCGATACCGATGAGAATGCAATTCATTTTAAAGTAAAAGGTACCCTGACACATCAAGTGTGGTCAGCAAGTAGGGTTTTTCAGGATAGACATCTTTTTGTGGATAGACAACATCTATCAGCTGCCTTGTTGAGACAGTACTTCCTGCAGATCCCTTCATAAGGTCATAAGTGATAGGAGTAGAATTAGGCCAAGTCTACTCCACCATTCAATCATGGCTGATCTATCTCTCCCTCCTAACCCCATTCTCCTGCCTTCTCCCCACAACCCCTAACACCCGTTCTGATCAAGAATCTGTCTATCTCTGCCTTAAAAATATCCACTGACTTGGCCTCCACAGCCTACTGTGGCAACGCATCCCACAGATTCACCACCCTTCGACGGCCACCTTCGATGGTGGGGAGGTCAGTACCCGTGATGGACCGGGCATTGTCCACCGCTTTCTGCAGCCTCCTTTGTTCTTGAGCATTCAACTTCCCTGCGCCAGGCTGTGATGCACGAGTTGTTCAACTTCCCTGCGCCAGGCTGTGATGCACGAGTTGTTCAACTTCCCTGCGCCAGGCTGTGATGCACGAGTTGTTCAACTTCCCTGCGCCAGGCTGTGATGCACGAGTTGTTCAACTTCCCTGCGCCAGGCTGTGATGCATGAGTTGTTCAACTTCCCTGCGCCAGGCTGTGATGCACGAGTTGTTCAACTTCCCTGCGCCAGGCTGTGATGCACGAGTTGTTCAACTTCCCTGCGCCAGGCTGTGATGCACGAGTTGTTCAACTTCCCTGCGCCAGGCTGTGATGCACGAGTTGTTCAACTTCCCTGCGCCAGGCTGTGATGCACGAGTTGTTCAACTTCCCTGCGCCAGGCTGTGATGCACGAGTTGTTCAACTTCCCTGCGCCAGGCTGTGATGCACGAGTTGTTCAACTTCCCTGCGCCAGGCTGTGATGCACGAGTTGTTCAACTTCCCTGCGCCAGGCTGTGATGCACGAGTTGTTCAACTTCCCTGCGCCAGGCTGTGATGCACAAGTTGTTCAACTTCCCTGCGCCAGGCTGTGATGCACGAGTTGTTCAACTTCCCTGCGCCAGGCTGTGATGCACGAGTTGTTCAACTTCCCTGCGCCAGGCTGTGATGCACGAGTTGTTCAACTTCCCTGCGCCAGGCTGTGATGCACGAGTTGTTCAACTTCCCTGCGCCAGGCTGTGATGCACGAGTTGTTTTTCTAAAGTGCTTTTATAAAGTCATACAGTGTGGAAGAGGCACTTTAGCCCAACTCGCCCATGCCGACCAACATGCCCCATCTACAGAGGTCCCACCTGCCTGCGTTTGGCTCATAACCCTTGAAACCAATCCTATCCGTGTACCTATCTAAATGTTTCTTGACGTTGTGATAGTACATAGAAACATAGAAAATAGGTGCAGGAGGAGGCCATTTGGCCCTTTGAGCCAGCACCACCATTCATTGTGATCATGGCTGATCATCTACAATCAGTAACCTGTGCCTGCCTTCTCCCCATATCCCTTGATTCCACTAGCCCCTAGGGCTCTATCTAACTCTCTTCTAAATTCATCCAGTGAATTGCCCTCCTGCCTCAACTACCTCCTCATGAAGTGTATATGGATGTATATATCAGGTACATGGCAGGTTTAGAGGGATATAGATAGACACAAAATGCTCAGCGGGACAGGCAGCATCTCTGGAGAGAATGAATGGGTGATGTTTCGGGGGAGACCCTTCTTCAGACTGAGGGATATAGGCCATACGCAGGCAGGTGGGACGAGTGTAGATGGGACACGTTGGCCGGTGTGGGCAGATTGGGCCTGTTTCCACGCGATCTGACTCTACGACTCTTATGAATCATCTTTCCGCCTAATAGAAATGTGAACTTTTCCTTTTCTTACCAGGCTCCTCTGTAGATGTTTTCCAATATGTGCAGGGGAAGCACGACGAGTTGGAGTGTGAAATTAGCCGGTATTCCACACATAACCACCATGTCCGCTGGCCAAACCAGGGAGAAGAAACTCCGGGGAGCCGATGGTTCACGATGACCCTAAAGCACAGATATGGCAAGTTCACCACAATCTGCTTCATGAGGGAACTAAAAGTACCCGACCATGTTGAAACGGAGCAGGGTGAAACGCCAACCGATGACGAAACTACGCCCATTGGAAACACGGACACCCTGATCATTCAAGGTAATGTTTTAACACTTGAGGCGACTGAAGAAGTCACCGCAATCTTGCTCAAAATGATACAAGAAAAGATAGGTGTCTTCAAACCGTGCATATTTTAGTTTTAGAAACATAGAAACACAGAAAATAGATGCAGGGGGAGGCCATTTGGCCCTTCGAGCCAGCACCGCCATTCATTGTGATCATGGCTGATCATCCACAGTCAGTAACCCGTGTCTGCCTTCTCCCCATATCCCTTGATTCCGCTAGCCCCTAGAGCTCTATCTAACTCTCTTTTAAATTCATTCAGTGAATTGGCCTCCACTGCCTTCTGTGGCAGAGAATGCCACAAATTCAGAACTCTCTGGGTGAAAAAGTTTTTTCTCACCTCAGTTTTAAATGGCCTCCCCTTTATTCTTAGACTGTGTGGCCCCTGGTTCTGGACTCCCCCAACATTGGGAACATTTTTCCTGCATCTGGCTTGTCCAGTCCTTTCATAATTTTATACATCTCTATAAGATCCCCTCTCATCCTTCTAAACTCCAGTGAATAATTTTAACCAATAGTAAATCAAAACTGCACGTGGCACAGCAGTAGTGTTGCTGCCTCACAGCGCCAGACACCCAGGTTCGATCCTGACTACGGGTGCCGTCTGTACGGAGTTCGTACGTTCTCCCTGTGACTGCGTGGGTTTTCTCCGATGCTCTTTTTTCCTCCCACACTCCAAAGACGTACAGGTTTGTAAGTTAATTGGCTTTGGCAAAAAGTGTCGATACATACAGAAAGCACCCATAGTCAGGATCAAACCTGGGTCTCTGGCGATGTAATGAATGAAAGAATCCATAAGTTTATTGGCCAAGTATGTACACATACAAGGAATACATGCAAGAGAGAGCTGGATAGACCTCTTAAGGATAGCGGAGTCAGGGGGTATGGGGAGAAGGCAGGAACGGGGTACTGATTGAGAATGATCAGCCATGATCACATTGAATGGCGGTGCTGGCTCGAAGGGCCGAATGGCCTACTCCTGCACCTATTGTCTATTGTCTATTGTCTATTGCCTTGGTGCTCCACTCGCAAGTAACAACACGAACCTATAGTAAACAATTAAGAATAAAGCAGAAACCATTAAAGCATTAAGAATACAACTGCATGGGAGTGAAATAAACCAGAGCAAAAAGAGGCGACAGACGTTTGGTTGTTGAGTAGAGCTACTACTCACGGAAAAAACATCACCTATTCCTTTTCTCCAGAGATGCTGTCTGACCTGCTGAGTTACTCCAGCTTTTTGTGTCTATCTTTGATTTAAACCAGCATCTGCAGTTCCTTCCTACACGTTTAATTTACCTCAGATGCTTGCCATTTTAGTCAATAGACAATAGACAATAGGTGCAGGAGGAGGCCATTCGGCCCTTCGAGCCAGCACCACCATTCAATGTGATCCTGGCTGATCATTCTCAATCAGTACCCCGTTCCTGCCTTCTCCCCATACCCCCTGACTCCGCTATCCTTAAGAGCTCTATCTAGCTAGCTCTATCCACCTATTTATTGTCTACTAGGCTTTAATTCTTTGGTAGTACAGGTCCACCACCGATTTTCTGGCAACTGGTGGTCCGGCATCTCCTTTAATCCAGACAAAATTAGGCGAGCGCGGCTGAAATCCCCCCCGGTAGTCCCCCTGAACATGTATCCCCCAGTCTGGTATGAGGTGGCTCTGGCTCGGATCTGACTCGACCCGAAACCACACCTATTCCTTTTCTCCAGGGATGTTGTCTGACCCGCTGAGTTACTCCAGCATTATGTGTCGACCTGAGGTAAATAAAACGTGGGCGATATCATTCTGAATCGATGTGATACCGTTGTTTCTTTTCACTTGCTAGTGAACTATATTATCCACACAAGAACTCCATTGGTCAGAAGCAAAATGAAGCAAGACCTGGTTCTGGACTGCGGCTTCAAGATTGACCACAGTGCGGACTTTTACATCGACTGGAGGTATCAGCACAGAAGCGTGAGGAGGAAACTGTTTATCTACAATGGAAAGAACCGGCAGACTGAACAGATCGAGAAGGGAGTTGAAGCATTCATGGATCAGATCGGGGAGGGGAATGCATCCATCCGCATAAGGAATGTCGATATTAACAGTGAAGGATCCTACACCTGTTTGGTGTACGTCCCTCCTCTCTTTGGAACACACACCATCAATCTGGAGATTAGGGGTAGGTTGCCAATGGTGATGACACGACCTGTTTAGTTTAGAGATTCTGTGGGCGGTCACGGTGGCGCAGCGTTAGAGTTGCTGCCTTACAGCGAATGTGGCGCCGGTTGCATCCCGACTGCGGGCGCCGTCTGTACGGAGTTTGTACGTTCTCCCCGTGACCTGCGTGGGCTTTCTCCGAGATCTTCGGTTTCCTCCCACATTCCAAAGACGTACAGGTTTGTAGGTTAATTGACATGGTGAATGTAAAAATTGTCCCTAGTGGGTGTAGGATAGTGTTAATGTGCGGGGATCGCTGGGCGGCGCGGACCCGGTGGGCCGAAAGGGCCTGTTTCCGCGCTGTATCTCTAAACCAAACAAAAACACAGTGCGGAAACAGGCCCTTCGGCCTACTAAATCCACGCCGACCAGCACACTAACACTACCCTACACACACTGGGGACAAGTTACAATGACACCAAGCCAATTAACCTACAAACCTGCACGTCTTTGGAGTGTGGGAGGAAACCGAGGATCTCGGAGAAAACCCACGCAGGTCACGGGGAGAACGTACAAACTCCGTACAGACAGCACCCGTAGTCGGGATCGAACCCGGGTCTCTGGCGCTGTGAGGCAGCAACTCTACCGCTGTGCCACCGTGAGTACTGAACTTAGATGAATATTTGTGGGTGGTGTAGACATTAGCAGAAAATCAGGAGGAAGTCTTCAGCTGGATTAACTCAGGCAGCATCACTGGAGAACATGGATGGGCGATGTTTTGGGTCATGACCCTTCTTCAGACTGGTCCCATCTCTGAAGAAGGGTCCCGAGCCATAATATCACCTATCTTTAAAGATAGATACAAAAAGCTGGAGTAACTCAGCGGGTCAGGCAGCATCTCTGGAGAAAAGAAATAGGTGATGTTTCCGGTTGAGATCCTTCTTCTGGTTCTCGACCCGAAAACGTCACGTATTCCTTTTCTCCAGAGACGCTGCCTGACCCTCTGAGTTACTCCAGCTTTTTATGTCTATCTTTGATGTAAACCAGCATCTGCAATTCCTTTTGTTTAAGAAAATCGACTGGACTTATATTCACAGGAATTTAGAAGGATGAGAGGGGATCTTATAGAAATGTATAAAATACTTCAGGGACTGGGCAGGCTAGATGCAGGAAACATGTTCCCAATGTTGGGCGAGTCCAAAACCAGGGGTCATAGTTTAAGAATAAGGGGTAGGCAATTTAGGAATGAGATGAGGAAAAACATTTTCACCCAGAGAGTTGTGAATCTGTGGAATTCTCTACCACAGAAGGCAGTGGAGGCCAATTGACTGGATGTTTTCAAAAGAGAGTTAGATATAGCCCTTTGGGCTAACGGAATCAAGGGATATGGGGAGAAAGCAGGAACGGGGAACTGATTTTGGATGATCAGCCATGATCATATTGAATGGCGGTGCTGGCTCAAAGGCCCAAATGGCCTACTCCTGCACATATTTTCTATGTTTCTATGTCAGCCTTTGGAGTTAAATATTGCAAGTGGAGGGGGATTAATTTCTGTACTTTGCTGCAAGTGTTAGTTTAATGCCACCGTGAAGTGCAGAGTTCAGTAATTAAGATTAATGGAAATAATTGACAAAACATCTTCAATCTTCACCGAGCATTTAACATGGTTGAATCCCACATGGGCTGTCACGGTGGCGCAGTGGTAGAGTTGCTGCCTTGCAGCGAATGCAGCGCCAGAGACCCGGGTTCGATCCTGACTACGGGTGCTGTCTGTACGGAGTTTGTACGTTCTCCCCGTGACCTGTGTGGGTTTTCTCCGAGATCTTCGGTTTCCTCCCACACTCCAAAGACGTGCAGGTATGTAGGTTAATTGGCTTGGTAAATGTAAAAATTGTCCCTAGTGGGTGTAGGATAGTGTTAATGTGCGGGGAACGCCGGTTGGCGCGGACCCGGTGGGCCGAAGGGCCTGTTTCCGCACTGTATCTCTAAACTAAACTAAACTAAACTAAACATGGTTGTAACTAGTTAAATTAGCAAACGATATGCAGAGAATGGAGGGATATGGATCAATAGACAATAGACAATAGGTGCAGGAGGAGGCCATTTGGCCCTTCGAGCCATCACCGCCATTCAATGTGATCGTGGCTGATCATGTGAGCAAGTTTTAATCGACAAAATGTGTAAGTTTTAAACCAACAACGTTTCTATGCCTTAAAACTACAATGTTTCTACATTTTAAAACTATAACGTTTTTATCTTTTAAACCTACAACGTTTTTATGTTTCAAACCTACACAGTTTCTGTTTTAAAACTATGAAGTTTCTATGTTTTAAAACTTTGAAAAACTTTCATGAAAGGCCTGTATAGAGTGAATGTGGAGAGGATGTTTCCACTAGTGGGAGAGTCTAGGACCAGAGGGCACAGCATCAGGACAAAAGGACGTTCCTTTAGAAAGGAGATGAGGAGGAATTTCTTCAGCCAGAGGGTGATGAATCTGTGGAATTCATTGCCACAGAAGGCTGTGGAGGCCAAATCAATGGATATTTTTAAGGCAGAGATTGACAGATTCATGATTAGTGCGGGTGTCAGGGGTTATGGGGAGAAGGCAGGAGAATGGTGTTGAGAGGGAAAGATAGATCAGCCATGATTGAATGGTGGAGTAGACTTGATGGGCCGAATGGCCTAATTCTGCCCCCAGCACATATGAACTTACAAAGTTTCAGTTCAATTTAGATCATTGTGGGCTAGGAGGAAGTGGCAACGAGGCATGCAGAGATATTTAATCAGGGGGACAGTCAGACTGGTCGAACTAGAAAGGAGGAGGGGTGGAGAGGGAAAGCAAGGGTTTACTTGATGTTAGAGAAGTCAATATTCATACTGCTGGGGTGTAAGCTGCCCAAGTGATATATGAGGTGCTGTTCCTCCAAATCTCCTCACTCTGACAGTGGAGGAGGCCCAACATTGATCTATTCTACATTTTCAGGGGAGAGGGAGGCACAGAGGTATGGTAGGGTAGGGTGTGAAAACAAGACATCAAAGGGGATGCTACCAATTTAGTTTATTGTCACGTGTACCGAGGTACAGTGAAAAGCTTTTGTTGCTTGCTAACCAGTCAGCGGAAAGACAAGACATGACTACAATCGTGCCATTAGCAGCCTATAGATATATGATAAGGGAATGACGTTTAGTGCAAGGTAAAGCCAGCAAAGTCCAATTATAGGTAATCCGAGGGTCTCCAATGAGGTCAGGACTATGTTCTATGCTTTAAACATATAAAATGTGTAAGATTCCAACCTACAATGATAAACGTCAGCCTAATATAAGAAAGTAACTGCAGATGCTGGTACAAATCGAAGGTATTTATTCACAAAATGCTGGAGTAACTCAGCAGGTCAGGCAGCTTCTCCTGAGATGCTGCCTGACCTGCTGAGTTACTCCAGCATTTTGTGAATAAATAACGTCAGCCTAATGCTCAGCACACTGTGGCCAAGCATCCCCTTTGATGTCTTGTTTTCACACCCTACCCTACCATACCTCTGTGCCTCCCTCTCCCCTGAAAATGTAGAATAGATCAATGTTGGGCCTCCTCCACTGTCAGAGTGAGGAGATTTGGAGGAACAGCACCTCATATATCACTTGGGCAGCTTACACCCCAGCAGTATGAATATTGACTTCTCTAACATCAAGTAAACCCTTGCTTTCCCTCTCCACCCCTCCTCCTTTCTAGTTCGACCAGTCTGACTGTCCCCCTGATTAAGTATCTCTGCATGCCTCGTTGCCACCTCCTCCTAGCCCACAATGATCTATTCTACTTATTCCTTGACCCTCGTCCTCTTTGATCTCTCGTTTTCACACCGTACACTTCCTTATCTCTGTGTCTCCCTCTGCCCCGAATCTCAGCCTGAAGACGGGGTTCGACCCGGTGCGTCACCCATTCCTTCTCTCCGGAGATGCTGCCTGTCCCGCTGAGTTACTCCAGCTTTTTGTGTCTTACCTTCGAAAGGTAATTCATGATTGCAATGGAGCCGTGCACAGTGTACAGGTACATTGTAAAGGGAATAGCGTTTAGTGCGGTGATGTCTGATCAAAGCTACTGATTGTGTTGTCTACCCGTTGTGTTGTCTCTCTGTGCAGAGCCTCCCACGGTGTCACTGAGCCCCAGCTCGCTGTCGGTGAGGGAGGGTGACGAGCAGAAGCTGGCGTGCAATGTGGCGCGGTATTACCCGCTGGACGTGATGGTGCGGTGGCAGAGGCAGAGGCAGCAGGGCGAGGAGCACCTGGTGCCCGACTACCTGTCCAACTCCGTCTCCTCCTCACACCTGGCGAACAAGGATGGCACCTTCAGCGTGACCAGCTACCACCGCTTCACCGCCTCCCTCAGCGACAACGGCGCAGCGTTTGTTTGTCAAGTCGACCACGTCAGCCTGGAGAAGCCAATCAAACGCTACGTCTACGTGAGAGTACAAGGTGAGCGGTGAGCAGACCTTTAAATACTGCATGGAAACAGTCTCTGTCACCCACATTGACCACCCTCACCATCCACCATCAAGGCAGCACTGTGACACAGCAGGTAGAGCTGCTCCTTCACAGCGCCAGAGACTCGGCTTCCATACTCACCTTGGGTGCGGTCCGCGTATAGTTTGCACACTCTCTCCGTGGGTGTCCGGGGGCTCTGATACCCTCCCCCTCCCCACATCCCAAAGGCGTGTGGGTTTGTAGGTCAATTGTCCTTTAAGTTGCCCCCTCGCGTGTAGGGAGTGGATGAGAGAGTGGGGATAACATGGAACTAGCGTGAACGGGCGATCGACTCGGTGGGCCGCAGTAAACCATCATCCGTAGTTCCTTGTGTCTACAGCCAAAGCCGCACGTCTTTGGGATGTGGGAGGAAACCGGAGCACCCGAAGGAAATCCACACGGTCACAGGGAGGTTGGTTAAGGCGGACTGAGTAAACTCAGCCTGAGGCGGACACCGCCTTAACCAACCTGATCTCCCGGTGGCTGAGCACTTCAACTCCCCCTCCCACTCCCATTCTGACCTTTCTGTCCTGGGCCTCCTCCAGTGCCATAGTGAGGCCCACTGGAAATTGGAGGAACAGCACCTCATATTTTGCTTGGGCAGCTTGCAGCCCAGTGGTATGAACATTGACTCCTCTAACTTTAGATAGCTCCTCTGTCCCTCTCTTTCCCCTCCCCCTTCCCAGTTATCCCACTGGTCTTCCTGTCTCCAACTACATCCTTTCTTTGTCCCGCCCCCCTGACATCTGTCTGAAGAAGGGTCTCGACCCGAAACGTCACCCATTCGTTCTCTCCAGAGATGCTGCCTGACCCGCTGAGTTACTCCAGCATTTTGTGATACCTTCGAGGTGTATAGAATGGTGAGAGGTGTAGATTGGGTAGCCAGTCTATGACAGGAATGTCGAAAGATACCTTTAAGGTGAGAAGGGGAAAGTGTAATGGAGATGTGCTGGGCATGTGTTTCTACACAGAGGGCGGGCGGGGGGAGTGGGGGGTGCCTGGGCCTGCTGCAGGATGCATGGTGGCATTTAAGAGAGGCACATGGCTATGCAGGGGATGGGGGGATATGGATCCTTGCAGGCAGGGGAGATCAGTTCAACTTGTCATCATGTTCAGCATGTGCTGAAGAGCTTGTTCCAAAGTAATAATGCTCAATATTTCATTTTATTTCTACAGCACGACCTCAGATGATATTTTATACCTTAATTGTAATACTGTTGCTATTCTTCTGCGCGATTGCGATCATCCTGCTAATCCACTTGAATAAAGGTGAGTGCTTTCTGTTTCATGTTATCAATGAGTGGAAAATGACCCCCATCTCCAGGGGATTCCTTTAGACTTAAGAGAGACTCGAAAGTGGAATCAGGCCCTTCAGCCCACCGAGTCCCGTGCAGACCAGCGATCATCCCGTACACTGGCACTACCTTACACGTTAGGGACAATTTACGATTTACAGAAGCCAATTAGCCTACAAACATCCACATCTTTGTAGTTTGGGAGGAAACCGGAGAAAACACACGCGGTCACAAGGAGAAAGTGCCAGCTGCACACAGACGACACTCGTGGACAGGATGGAACCCGGGTCTCTGGCGCTGTCAAGGCAGCAACTCTACCGCTGCGCCACCATTGTTGATGTATAGTTTGGGGATTGTTCTGCACAGGGTGACTCCACCTGATGTCTATTGGGACGATGGAGCAGCGGTAGAGTTGCGGCCTTACAGCGCCAGAGACCCAGGATCGGTCCTGACTACGGGTGCTGTCTGTGTGGAGTTTGTACGTCCTCCAGGCGCCCGCGTGGGTTTTCTCCGGGTGCTCCGGTTTCCTCCCACGCTCCAAGACGTACAGGGTTTGGTGATTAGTCGGCTTCGGTGAAGATTGTAAATTGTGCCCAGTGATGAGGAAAGTGTTAGTGTGCGGGGATCGCTGGTCGACACGGACTCGGTGGGCCGAAGGGCTTGTTTCCACACTGTATCTCTAAACTAAACTACTCATAACCAATGTGTTTCCATTCCTGTAGCTTTAGTGGAGAGCAAGCAAAGAGCCTTGTGAATTTTGCCCTGTAGTTTATCCATTTTTACAAAGTGTTTTGAACAATGATGATCTATCAGTGATGTGACGGGCGGTAACATAAGTTGTAATGACACTGTATTCTTTGCTTTGCAGTTATGGACAAACACAAGGTAAGAGAAATATTGTGTTTCAATACGTCATTGATTCATGCAGGAAAACAGTACAAAAATGACGAGTTCCTAAGTCACAGGAACAGAAGTTGGCCATTTGACCAATCTAGTCTTCGCCGCCATTCAATCATGGCTGATCTTTCTTTCCCTCTCAACCCCATTCTTAGCCTCTCCCTGTATCCCCTGATACCCGCACTAATCAAGTATCTTTCAATGTTATGAATATCCATTGACGTGGCCTCCATAGCTGTCGGTGGCAATGAATTCTACAGATTGATCACCATCTAACTAAAGAAGTTCCTCCTCATCTCCTCTCCAAAGGTACGTCCTTTTGTTCTGAAGCTGTGCCCTTTGGTTCTAGACTCTCCCACTAGTGGAAACATCCTCTCCGTATCCAATACCAGGAGAATACCAGGCCAATTTGTGAACCGCACAAGACACACAGGCTTGGCTTCAGTAGGTTGTAGCACGCCCCTTGTGTTGGATAGTGGTAGTGTACGGGGTGATCGCTGGTCGGGGCGGATGCAGTGGGCTGAAGGGCCTGTTTCCATGCTGCATCTCTTAATTCATAGTCTAAAGTTAACACCACGATGAAGGTGATTAGCCAGATCTGGGAATCCATAAACATCCTGGGCAGAAGGTAGACACAAAATGCTGGAGTAACTCAGCGGGTCAGGCAGCATCTCCGGAGAGAAGGAATGGGTGACGTTTCGGGTCGAGACCCTTCTTCAGGCTGCTGTCGAGCGAGGGAGATACATAGATAAGGAGGTGTAAGGTGTGAAAATAGGACAAAGGGAATGGAGATCAAGGAAAATGCAGGATAGGCCATTGCTTGAAATCGTAGAGTCTGAGCAGGGTCATGGGCAGGACAGCTGTGTTCCCTGACAGATTCCTGGTGTTGGGCACAAGGAACTGCAGATGCGGGAATCTTCAGCAACCTTCCGACCAACATCCGAGACATCTCGCACGCTCTTCGACACTTAGAGCCACAGAGTCATAGAGTGATGCAGTGTGGAAACAGGCCCTTCAGCCCAACTTACCCACACTGACCGACACTCGTCCCACCAGCCTGTATTTGGTCCATATCCCTCTAAACCCGTCCTATCCACGTACCTGTCTAAACGTTTCTTAAACGTTACGATAGTACCTGCCTCAACTACCTCCTCTGGCAGCTCGTTCCATACACCCACCAACCTTGGTCCACGGCGCGGATTTGCCAATCACGTTTCCTTTCTCTCCCCTGCAGAAGAAGCCCTACTGAGCTCAGGCAAGAGACTATAGGAAGGAGGCAGCTGCTAAGGCGAGAAAGGATCTATTCTCACGCATGAAACCCTTTGTGTCCTTGGAACATGTTAAAGTGCCTTCTCGCCAATGAACCTCTTTAAAACTGGTGGCTGTGGGCAAATGCAGTGGAGATTGGACACACCAGCAACCTACATGGACCCATTGAAGCAAATCATCCAGTTATCTGTTTTGCTGGGGGAGGAGAGGCGGTGCTGCCCAGTGGCTCACCTGCAGTCCGTTTGTCTTTTGTGTTTTTTTGTTGTTTTCTGTCTTAATTGTGGTGCTTAGATGTGACGAAGTGTTTTTTGTGGTTGTGTACTGTGTGTGTGTGGGGGGGGGGGTAACTGTAAAACTGTCTCTTCCGAACGGGGACCCGACCTTTGTTTCTGGGTGGTGTCTCCATTCCTGCTGCGGCCTACCATCGGCCAAACACCTGGAGTTGGCGGCCTCCAGCTGGGACCACCTGGGGCTCTGGTTCACAGAGCCCGCGGACCGGACTCACCATCTGTGGAGCTGGCTGCCTTCGGAGGCTGCGGTGGTCTGCGGGAGCGGCTGCGACTCGCCTTCGGAGCTCCGGAGGCTTTGGCCGCGGGCCGCGTGGATATCGGAAGTTCGAAGGCCCCTGGGTGGGGGCCTACATTGGGAGCTCCGACAGCGGCCCAGAATCGCGGGGCTTGGGTCAGCCCACTGCAGACTTTTCACCGTCCGGCGCGGCCTGGAATAGGCCGCGGGATTTTCTCTGGCCGGCGGGGGCTTCAATGTCGGGAGCCCCGACCGCCCCGACGTGCATTGGCGGCGTCTTCGCCAGCCCCGGATCGCGGGGCTTGGGTCGGCCCGCTGCGGACCTTTCACCGTCCGGCGCGGCCTGGAACGTGGCAACTACAACAGCCTGATCGCGGGAGAAGACGGCAGGGGAAGAGAAAAGACATTGTGGCCTTCCATCGCAGTGAGGAGGTGACTGGAGGAGACTCACTGTGATGGATGTTTCTTTGTTTTGTTTTGTGTTGGTTTGTGATTGTGTGTGTTATTGCTTATTTTTATTGCTCTTATTGATGGACTGTGGGTAATGGAATTTCGTCCAAAAGACTTGTTTTTATGGATGACAATAAATGTTATTCTGATTCTGATTCTGAATATTGAGCAAGGACACCAGACATCACATCCACTTGACCCCCCCCCCCTCCCCACCCAGGAAATGGAAAGTGGACCCTCCATTTAAAGTTCCACCCAAAAGGCGTTGAATGAGGATTCTTACTGACGATGAGGAATACCAGTCTTGAAATGAATCTGAACCTACAACCTTCCGACAGCAGCTTTAGCCTTAGAGTCGTAGAGAGACGCGCCAAAACAGGCCCTTCGGCCCACCAAGTCTGTACTAGCCGCCAATCAACAATTGGGATGGCATAGAACTGCTATGGACGGGTCGGACTTGGTGGGCCGAAGGGCCTGTTTCCATGCTGAATATCTGATCTAAAGTCTAAGGTCTTCCTGTCTTTCACTGTTATCCTGCTTCGTTTCACTGTTCGTATCCCTTTGCTACCATCTCTTCCACAGCCAACAATGGACCATTGTGGGCTCCACCTTTCCTTGGTCATGGGTGCGGGCTCCGATTTGTTCCTTTCATGCCTTTCACTCATTTGTTCTTTGCACCTTTTCATACGTCTAGTCCCCCCTCTCCCCTAACTCTCAGTCTGAAGAAGGGTCTCGACCCGAGACGACGCCTATTCCTTTTCTCCAGAGATGCTGCCTGACCCGCTGAGTTACTCCAACATTTTGTATCTTACCTTCTTGCCTCAGTTGGCTGCAGTACTTAGACCAAGACGAGGAAAGAAACTTGTTGCTTTGTTAGAATTTAAAAAAAAATGCTGATCGTGTTTTCAAAGCTGAACCTAGATCCCAGTGGATACCACTTTGTTCCAAGGGTTCCTAAGCTTCAGTGCATTTGCGGGTTGGTATTTGGAGTGTGTGACACAGAGGTGGCTGGGGCTTGATTTCTTTATGAGGAGACCTGGAAGTTCCCCTTCCAAAGGTATTGGCCATGGCTCATTTGGGTAGTGCTCTTACCCCTAGGCCGGAAGGTTGTGAGTTCAAGTCCAGGCACCTCTGCACAAAAAATGCAGGTGAATATTTTTCGTGTCATACTGATGGAGCGCTGCTGCACAGCCGGAGGTACTGTTTTTCAGATGAAACGTTAAAACTAAAGCCTTGTCTATGCTCCCTGCTGAAGACGAACTTGGGAGTCATCTCTGTTGTTTAAAAAAAATATGGAAACCCCCTAAAACACCATCAGTCAGAGTAATGAGTATAGAAGTTGGGAAATCACATTGCAGCTGTATTGGTGAGGCCGAATTGAGAGTATTGTGTTCAGTTCTGGGCACCATGTTATGGGAAAGATGTTGTTAAGTTGGAAAGAAAGCAGAGAAGATTCACGAGGATGTTGGCAAAACTCGAGGGGCTGAGCTATAGGGAGAGGGTGGGCAGGCTGGAACTCTTGGAGCACAGGAGGCCGAGGGCTAATCTTACAGAGGTGGATCAAATCATGAATGAATCAGATAGGGTGAATGCACAGATTATTTTACCCAGAGTAGGAGAATCAAGAACCAGAGGACATAGATTTAAGGTGTGAGGGGAAAGATTTAATTGGAACTTGAGGGGCAACTTTTTCACACAGGGGGTGGTGGGTGTATGGAACGAGCCATCAGCAAAGGAAGACACAAAAAGCTGGAGAAACTTAGCAGCATCTCTGGAGAAAAGGAATAGGTGACGTTTCGGGTCGAGACCCTTTTTCAGACTGTGAGTCAGGGGAGAGGGAAACGAGAGATATAGACAGTGATGTAGAGAGATGTAGAACAAATGAATGAAAGATATGCAAAAATGTAACGATGATAAAGGAGGCGGGCCATTGTTAGCCGTGGGCTAGGTGAAAACCAGTCACAGACAATGAGACTCAACAAGACGACGTAGAAGCTGGTACGACTTGGGTGGGGGAGGGACGGAGAGAGAGGGGTGCAAGGGTTACTTGGAGTTGGAGAAGGAGGTTGGGGTGTACTATAACAACATAGAAGAGACACCTGATTTATTCACAAAATGCTGGAGTAACTCAGCAGGTCGGGCAGCATCTCGGGAGAGAAGGAATGGGTGACGTTTCGGGTCGATTTGTACCAGCATCTGCAGTTATTTTCTTATACTACTTGAAGAGACACCTGGACAGGTACATGGAGAGGAAAGGTTTAGAGGGATCTGGGCTGAAGGTGGGACTAGAGTAGATGGGGTATCTTCGTCAGCAGGGACATGTCCTATTTCCAGGCTGTATCACTCTCTAATGTGAATGGAAACAGGCCATGAAGCAGGATGGAGAGGAGTGGAAACAGGCCATGAAGCAGGATGGAGAGGAGACACGGACCAGGAGGGGGCCAGAACACTTGCCAAGCCCGCCCTGCTCAATATGACCTTGGCCGACCTCTGCAGGCCTCAACAGGGAGAGACAGAGGTAACATCCCTTTGTCACCTTCCCCTAGCTAACTATGATCTATTCTACATGTTCCTTGAACTTAATCCCCTTTGATCTCTCGTTTTCACACCTTACCTTTCCATAACTCTGTGTCTCCCTCTCCCTTGACTCTCAATCTGGTCTCGTCCCGAAACGTCACCCATCCCTTCTCTCCAGAGAGGCCGTCTGTCCTGCTGAGTGACCAGCATTTTGTGTCTATCTCAGGTAGATGAACTTTGTTTCTCTCTACAGAAGCTGCCTGGCCCGCTGAGTGTTTCCCAGTATTTTCTGTTTTTTATTTCAGATTTGTATCTTTTGCTGTTTTCTGCCTGGTGTGCTGCCAGTGTGTAATCACACAACCCATGGCACTAACACTAGCGATCTGTGGATTATTGCATTGCCGCAGCATCACCGTTATGATGCGACCTCTTTTGATTTGAGTTTGAGAATCCTAGTCACTCAGGACAATTGATTTATTAAAGGTTTTATTGAACACACTGCATTAACAAGTGAGCTCTGTAGTTTAGAGATACAGCACGGAAACAGGCCCTTCGGCCCACCGAGTCCGCTCCGCCCAGTGATCCCCGCACATTAACACTATCCTACACACACTAGGGACAATTTTTACATTTACCCAGTCAATTAACCTACATACATGCACGTCTTTGGAGTGTGGGAGGAAACCGAAGATCTCGGAGAAAACCCACGCAGGTCACGGGGAGAACGTACAAACTCCGTACAGACGGCGCCCGTAGTCAGGATCGAACCTGAGTCTCCGGCGCTGCATTCGCTGTAAGGCAGCAACTCTACCGCTGCGCCACCGTAGAGCCGCTGCCTCACGGCGCCAGAGACCCGGGTTCGATCCCGTCCTCGGGTGCTGTATGTGTGGAGTTTGCACGTTCTCCCTGGGACCGCGTGGGTTTCCTCCGGGTGCTTCGGTTTCCTCCCACACCCCAAAAACATGCGGGTTTGTAGGTTCAATTGGCCTCCATAAAAATTGGCCCTTGTGTGTAAGTTCATAAATCATAGGTGTAGAATTAGGCCATTTGGTCCATCAGATGCACTCTGCCATTGTCTGACGTTTGTCTACATAGGTTTAGATTTTTTAGATTTAGAGATACAGCGCAGAAACAGGCCCTTCGGCCCACCGAGTCCGCGCCGCCCAGCGATCCCCGCACACTAACACTAGGGACAATTAAAAAAAAACTGTTTTTACATTTGCCCAGCCAATTAACCTACATACCTGTACGTCTTTTGAAGTGTGGGAGGAAACCGAAAATCTCGGAGAAAACCCACGTTATGGGGAGAACGTACAAACTCCGTACAGACGGCGCCCGTAGTCAGGATCGAACCTGAGTCTCTGGCGCTGCATTCACTGCAAGGCAGCAACTCTACCGCTGCGCCACCGTGCCACCGTCTACTCCGCCATTCAATCATGGCTGATCTATCTCTCCCTTCCAACCACATGCTCTGACTTTTCCCCATAACCTTGGATGCCCGTACTAATCAACAACCTGTCAATCTCCGCTTTAAAAGGCCCCCTCACCATCTGGCACTGAATCCCACAGATTCACCACCCTCTGACTAAAGAAATCCCTCCTCATCTCCTTTCTAAATGTACATCCTTTTATACTGAAGCTACGGCCTCTAGTCCTAGACTCTCCCACTAGTGGGAACATCCTCTCCACATCCACTCTATCCAGGCCTTTTACTATTCTGCACGTTTCAATGAGGTCCCCCCTCTTTCTTCTAAACTCCAGCGAGCTCAGGCCCGGTGCCGTCAAAAGCTCATCACCCACCCTTTATCTCCAGAGATGCTGCACGACCCGCTGAGTTACTCCAGCATTTTGTGTCTTATCTTCGGCATAAGCCAGCATCTGCAGTTCCTCCTAGATACAAAACCGTTCCCAGTTCATTGTTTAGTTTGTATTGTTGAAGAGCCCAGTGGTTGTTGGGAAGAAGCAGCTCCTGAACCTGGATTCACCACCCACACATTCACCACCCTCTGACTAAAGAAATTCCACCTCATCTCCTTCCTATAGGTAAGTGTAGGGAGTGGATGAGAAAGTGGGATAACATAGAACTAGAGTGAATGGATGATCAGTGGTGGGCACGGACTCAGTGGCCGAAGGGCCTGTTTCCATGCTGTATTTCTAAACTGAACTATTTAGGCATTAAACTGGGCTTGATTATTTATAGCGGCACAGTGGCGCAGCGGTAGAGTTGCTGTCCTACAGCGCCAGGGACCCGGGTTCCATCCTGACTACGGGCGCTGTCTGTGCGGAGTTTGTACGTTCTCCCCGTGACCTGCGTGGGTTTTCCCCGGATGCTCCGGTTTCCGCCCACACTCCAAAGACGTGCAGGCTTGTCGGTTAATTGGCTTTGGTGGAAATGTAAATTGTCCCTAGTTTGTGTAGGACAGTATTAGTGTGCGGGGATCGCTGGTCGACGCGGACAAGGCAGGCCGAAGGGCCTGTTTTCACGCTGTATCTCGAAACTCAACTAAACTAGCAGTGTTGTCATCACGAGGTATTTATTCATAAAATGCTGGAGTAACTCAGCAGGTCAGGCAGCATCTCAGGAGAGAAGGAATGGGTGACGTTTCGGGTCGAGACCCTTCTTCAGACACGGTTGACTGACGGCAGGATTATACAATCATCTTGCCCCTGGTTGTCTCCTGCACTCATTGTGGAACCTGCACTGGCTCTGTTTATGATGAGTTCAAGGCCAAGATTCAAGATAAAGAAGGAATCCCACCTGCTCAGCAGCGTCTGATCTTTGCAGGAAAACAGTTGGAAGATGGTCGCACCCTGTCACACTACAACATCCAGAGATGGTCGCACCCTGTCACACTACAACATCCAGAGATGGTCGCACCCTGTCACACTACAACATCCAGAAAGAATCTACCCTGCACTTGGCTCTTCGTTTGAGGGGGGGGCAATTGTTAAACTGTTGTAATTAGCTTTTTGTGTTGGTAGTGTTCTTGCCTCTAGCGTAAAATGTTGATTAAAGTGTCTTCCCATGTCATTCAAAATAAAATTGTTGCAAGCTAAAAAATTTTTTTAAAGAGTTGATGGACAGTACTGCAAGGCACCACCAGAGGGTGGTCTAGACCACGCTTGTAAATGAACTAAATGTCGCTGTGATTCTTGTAGTTGCAGTAACAATTGGAAAATGTGTGCAACAGATTTTTAACTCCATCACTGCAAACTCTTCATTGTCTTCGCCAGATTACCGTGCACATTTCAGTGGCCCTGCTGGTGGAGCCTCTACCTCACAGCGCCGGAGACCCCGGGTTCCACCCTGACCTCAGGTGCTGTCTGCGTGTGGGATTTGCACGTTCCCCTTGCGACAACGTGGGTTTCCTCCGGGTGCTCCGGTTCCCACCCACCCACCCACCCACCCACATCCCAAAGACGTGTTGGTTTGTAGGTTGATTAGCCTCTGTAACTTGCTCCTGGTGGGCAGGGAGTAGATGAACAAGTGGGATAACGCAGAACTAGTGTGAACTAGTGTGATCAATGGCGTGGTCTTGAGATTGATCTGAACCCCAGTTCAGTTTCGCTTATTGTCGCGCTTGCCGAGCGAGGTACAGTGAACAGCTTTTGTTGCGTGCAAACCAGTCAGCAAAAAGACAATACATGATTACAATCGAGCCGTCCACAGTGATAAGGGAATAACGTTTAGTGCAAGGTAAGGCCAGCAAAGTCCACTCAAGGATAATCCGAGGGTCACCAATGAGGCAGATAGTAGTTCAGCACTGCTCTCTGGTTGTGGTAGGATGGTTCAGTTGCCTAATAACAGCTGGGAAGAAACTGTCCCTGAATCTGGAGGTGTGCGTTTTCACACTTCTGTACCTCTTGCCTGATGGGAGAGGGGAGAAGAGGGAGTGACCGGGGTGAGACTGGTCCTTGATCATGCTGCTGGCCTTGCCGAGGCAGCGTGAGGTGTAGATGGAGTCAATGGAAGGGAGGTTGGTTTGTGTGATGGTCTGGGCTGCGTCCACAATTCACTGCAATTTCTTGCGGTCGTGGACGGAGCTGTTCCCAAACTGTGCTGTGATGCGTCCCGATAAAATGCTTTCCGCGGCGCATCTGTAGAAGTTGGTGAGAGTTGTAGGGGACACGCCGATCTCCCTCAGCCTTCTGAGGTAGTAGAGGCGTTGGTGGACCAAAGGGCCGGGTTTCCACGCTGTGTCTCTGAACTAAACTAAGTTAGTTTTCATCAATGAAAATGTGACGCAGGTGAATATGACATTTGACAACTGACTTGTGAATGCGATGAATTGTCAGTGGTGGGTGGGCCGAAGGGCCTGTTTCCATGCTGTACCTCTGAAGGAAACGTAACAAGACTCAATGACGCAGTCGTGAGTGATAAGGTCATGGGAGCAGAATTAGGCCATTCGGCCCATCAAGTCTACTCCGCCATTCAATCATGGCTCATCTATCTCTCCCTCCTAACCCCATTCTCCTGCCTTCTCCCTATAAACTCTGACACCTGCACTAATCAAGAATCTATCTATCTCTGCATTAAAAATATCCACTGACTTGGCCCCCACAGCCTTTTGTGGCAAAGAATCCCACAGATTCACCGCCCTCTGACTAAAGAAATTCCTCTTCATCAACTTCCTAAAGGAACGTCCTTTAATTCTGAGGCTGTGCCCTTTCGTCCTGGACTCTCCCACTAGTGGAAACATCCTCTCCACATCCACTCTATCCAGGCCTTTCACTGTTCTGTACGTTTCAATGAGGTCCCCCCTCATTTTTCTAAACTCCAGCGAGTACAGGCCCAGTGCCGACAAACGCTGATCATATTTTTATTCAGAGAGCCACTGCAATAAAGAGAGCTGAATGCATGAGATGAACAGTTTACTGTCACTGAACTTGTTACCCTCATGAGTTGTGTCCATTGTTCTTTCAATTAAAGGAGTGTACATGGCAGGGAGATGCCTCGGGGTTTAACACAGGGATTAACATCAAATCAAAAAGAACTGGAATAACTGCTTTTCTCATTTAATTTTCATTGATCATAAAATAGCACAGCACAGTATCAGGCCCTTCGCCCCACAATGTGCTGAACATGATGCCGAGACCAACTCTTATAGACAATAGATGCAGGAGGAGGCCATTCAGCCCTTCGAGCCAGCACCGCCATTCAATGTGATCATGGCTGATCATTCTCAATCAGTACCCCGTTCCTGCCTTCTCCCCATACCCCCTGACTCCGCTATCCTTAAGAGCTCTATCTAGCTCTCTCTTGAATCTACCTGCACGGTGGCTCAGCGGTAGAGTTGCTGCCTCACAGCGCCAGGGACCCGGGTTCCATCCTAACCACGGGTGCTGTCTGGAAAAGAGTTTCTCGCGAAGACCCCCTGGGTTTTCTCCGGGTGCTCCGGTTTCCTCCCACACTCTAAAGTCGCGCGGGTTTGTGGGTTAATTTTCTTTCTGTGTAATTGTAAATTGGCCCGAGTCTGCAGGATAGTGCTCGTGTGCGGGGATCGCTGGCCGGCACGGACTCGGTGGGCCGAAGGGCCTGTTTCCACGCTGTATCTCTAAATGAAACGAAACTAAAATCCAAATCCCTCCATCTCCACATGCCTATCTAAACGTCTTTTGTACGCCACTACCGTACCTGCCTTTTGTACGCCACTACCGTACCTGCCTTTTGTACGCCACTACCGTACCTGCCTTTTGTACGCCACTACCGTACCTGCCTACACCACCACCCCCGGCTGCACATTCCAGGCAACCACCACCCTCTGTGTGAAAAAAAACCTTGTACCGCACAACTCCTTTAAACTTTGCCCCCTCTAACTTTAAAACTCTGCCCTCTAGTATTTGATTTTGCCCTCCTGGGAAGAAAAAGGTTCTGATTGTCTACCCTCTCGTAATTTTATAACCTTCTATCAACCTCTGGCGTTCCAGAAAACAATAAGTCTGTGCAACCTGTCGTTGTAGCTAAAACCCTCTAATCCAGGCATCATTCTGCTAAACTCAAAGGACACAAGGTGCAGGAATAACAGTGGGATTTGCAGCATCTCTAGATATCGTAGATAGGCGATGTTTTGCATCACCCATCTTCTTCAGACCTGATCTGAAACATCTGTGCATGTTCTGGGAACAGAATTAGGCCATTTGGCCCATCAAGTCTACTCCGCCACTCAATCATGGCTCATCTATCTCTCCCTCCTAACCCCATTCTCCTGCCTTCTCCCCATAACCCCTGACACCCCGTACTAAACACGAATCTATCTATCTCTGCCTTAAAAATATCCATTGACTTGGCCTCCACAGCCGTCTGTGGCAATGAATTCCACAGATTCACCACCCTCTGACTAAAGAAATTCCTCCTCACCTCTTTTCTAATCGTACATTATTTTATTCTCCAGAGATGCTGCATGACCCACTGAGTTACTCCAGCAATTTGTGTTTTTTTTTGGTAAACTAGCATCTGCAGTTCCTTGTGTCTATCATTCTGATAAACCACCTCTCCCATCCTTTCCAGTCTCTACAGCCTGTATTTGGCCAAATAAAACTGCACATAACGTTCCAAATTGGCCTAACCAAAGTCCTAAGAAGCTGCATCAGGACTTCTTGACTCCAGTAGTCAATCAGTGTAGGAAGGAACTGCAGATGCTGGTTTAAACCGAAGATAGACACAAAATGCTGGAGTAACTCAGCGGGACAGGCAGCATCTCGGGAGAGAAGGAATGGGTGACGTTTCGGGTCGAGACCCTTCAGGCCGGTTAGGGGGTAAGGAAGACGAGAGATATGGGCGATGATGTAGAGAGATAAAGAGCAATGAACTATGTTTCTATGAATGAAAAATATCCAAAATGTAACGATGATAAAGGAACAGGCCGTTGTTAGCTGTTTGTTGCTTGAAAACGAGAAGCTGGTGCAACTTGGGTGGGGGAGGGATAGAGAGAGAGAGAGAGAGAGGGAATGTCGGGGCTACCTGAAGTTGGAGAAATCAATAATCATACTGTAAGCTGCCCGAGTGAAATATGAGCTGCTGTTCCTCCAATTTGCGTTTAGCCTCTCTCTGACAATGGAGGAGACCGAGGACAGAAAGGTCAGTGTGGGAATGGGAAGGGGAATTAAAGTGTTTCCCTTATCCCTAACCAGTCTGAAGAAGGGTCTTGACCCGAAACGTCACCCATTCCTTCTCTCCAGAGATGCTGCCTGACCCGCTGAGTGACTCCAGCTCCCAGTAGTCCACACCTTGGTGCATGGAGACAGGCATACAGCTGCCTTCCTTACCACTCTATCTACATGTGTTCCCACTCTCGGGGCTGGAGCTATGGATTTAAACCCCCAGCTCCCTCTGTACATCAGTGCTGTAAAGGGTCTTGCCATTAATTGTCCAGGTCCACCACCGACTTCCACCGGTAGTCTGGGCCCCTCCTTTAAATCAGACAAAATCCCCACACGGAAGTCCCCCCGAAAATGTGGGCCCTAGTCCAGGTGAGGCGGCCGATCTCGTCCTCATCGGGACTTCCGCGGGCGATCGGCGGGTGGAATTTGCCCCCTGCGGCTGGGGCTCTGGAACTCTGGCCAGGCCGGAGCCGGCAGATCCGGTCCCACTGCCGACTTCCGAGGCCGGTGCTCGGCCCCTCAAGCCCATGACCTCTGTCGGCCCGGCAAAACGGATAATCAGTGCAAGGCTATGGAACCAGGGGGGCCGGAAAAGCCCCTAATGATTTTATACCCCTCTGTCAGATCACCCCTCAGCCTCCTGCCCTCCAAGGAATAAAGACCCAGCCTGCCCAACTTCTCCCTGTAGCTCAGGCCCACGAGTCCTGGCCACATCCAGCTAACTGTTTCTCAAGCCTTCTCACCCACCCTTGTCCACCATGTCCCACGCCATCGATCTTGCCGAAGGCACACAATTTGCAGATCAATTTGTTCTTGACACAAAATACATTTATTACTGTGCAGTGCTACACAAAAATGAGTCAGCAGCAAACAGATTGGACACACAAGAAAGTTTGGATCCTCCAGTTTTTACATCACAACAAAATTAATTTTGCCAAAGTAGCAATAAATTAATTGTACAATATTTACATCTGTGGATTAATCAGGCAGCTTTGTAAAGCCCAGCCACTTCTTAACAGCAGTTCTGCGTGCGATGTACAATCTATCTGCACGTTTACCCTGTGGCCTTACATGTTAGGCCGGGCCAGAGGCCATAGTCCAAAGTTCATGTCTTCGGCAACCCATCAACACATTACAGCAGGATCACAAACAGCCTTCTTCCCCTGAACATCTGTCCTGTTGTGCGTGCGTGCGTGCGTGCGTGCGCGAGAGTAAACTAAAAAACGATAATTTAAAATGTTACCGTTGTCGATCGCCAAGTGGCAGGGGATCTTAGACCGCGGCATGAGAAACTACAATCACATTTCATTTCCACATCACGCGTTAAACTTGGCGAACGAGACCCAGGCCGCCTCACGAAAAACATAAAGCAGAGCAAACAGGCGCGCAACGGCACAGTCATGGACGGGCAGGAAAGGTTGGAGTGGGCATGCGCCAGATACAGGCAAGTGGCACTCACTGGGCAAGGCAGCTGGGTCAGGATGAAGGTGCAAAGTACAAGGCTGAGGACTGCGCGGTTGAAGGGGAGGGCAAGACGTGCTGGCATAGAGTGACACAGTGGAAACAGGCCCTTCAGCCCAACTTGCCCACACCGGCCAACATGCCCCAGCAACACGAGTCCCACCTGCCCGCATTTGGCCCATATCCCTCCAAACCTGTCCTATCCATGTACCTGTCTAACTGTTTCTTTAATATTGGGATAGTCCCAGCCTCAACTACCTCCCCAGGCAGCTGGTTCCATACACCCATCACCCTCTGTGTGAAAAAGTTACCCCTCAGATTTCTATTAAATCTTTTCCCCTTCACCTTAAACCTATGTCCTCTGGTCCTCGATTCCCCTACTCTGGGCAAGAGACTCTGTGCATCTACCCGATCTATTCCTCTCATGATTTTATACACATTATAAGTACAAGTAAACAGACGGAATACAATAAGCATCCAGTAAGTCAGTCACCTCAGTTTGAAACCCACACACTCCCAACATCATCCACACGTCCCAAAGATCGTGCGGGTTTGTAGGACAGAGACTAGGTTCGATCCCGACCTCGGGTGCTGTCTGTGTGGAGTTTGCACATTTTCCCTTTGACCGTGTGGGTTTTCACGGGTGCTCTGGTTTCCTACCACATCCCAAAGACGTGCAGGTTTGCAGGTTAATTGGCCTTCGTATATTGCCCCTATTGTGTTGGGAGTGGGTGAAAAAATGGGATAACATAGAACTAGAGAGAGTGAACGGGTGGTTGGCATGGACTCGGTGGGCCGAAGGACCTGTTTCCACTTTGGTGACAAAAACAAGGAGGCAGATTATTATCTCAATGGTGTCAGATTAGGAAAAAGGGAAGTGCAACGAGACTTGGGTGTCCTTGTACACCAGTCACTGAAAGTAAACATTCAGCTACAGCAGGCAATGAAGAAAGCTAATGGGATGTTGGCTTTCATAACGAGAGGATTTGAGTATAGGAGTAAAGAGGTCCTTCTGCAGTTGTACAGGGCCCTGGTGAGACCACATCTGGAGTATTGTGTGCAGTTTTGGTCTCCTAATTAATACATGGCTTATCTGAGCCAAACCTCCAAAACCAAAGGCCTCAAACAACTGGGAAGAGGTAGAAACAGAAAACTGCAGATACTGGTTTACACCAAAGATGGACACAAAGTGCTGGAGTAACTCAGCGTGTGTGTGGTCAGCACGGAGTTTGTGGGCCGAAGGGCCTGTTCCTGTGCTGCACTGTTCTATGACAGGTGCTGGAGTAACTCAGCAGATCAGCCAGCATCTCTGGAAAGAGGAAAGGAATAGGTGCCATTTTGGGGCGAGACCATTCTTCAAACTCTGGGGAAAAGCTTCATAAATTCACAAGCTATAGGAGAAGAATTAGGCCATTCGGCCCATCGAGTCTACTCTGCCATTCAATCATGGCCGATCACTGCCTCCTAATCCCATTTTCCTGCCTTCTCCCTGTAACCCTCGACACCTGTTTTAATCAAGAATTTGTGTAAGAAGGAATTGCAGATACTGGTTTAAACCGAAGATAGACGCAAAATGCTGGAGTAACTCAGCGGGACAGGCAGCATCTCTGGAGAGAAGGAATGGGCGACGTTTCAGGTCTGGTCTCGACTCGAAACGTCACCCATTCCTTCTCTCCAGAGATGCTGCCTGTCCCGCTGAGTTACTCCGGCATTTTGTGTCAACCTTCGATTTAAACCAGCATCTGCAGTTCCTTCTTACACATTTCATCAAGAATTTGTCTATCTCTGCCTTAGAAATATCCACTGACTTGGCCTCCACAGCCCTCTGTGGCAATGAGCTCCACAGATTCACCACCCTCTGACTAAAGAAGTTCCTCCTCACCTCCTTTCCAAAAGAGCTCCCTTTAATTCTGAGTTTCGGTTTGGGGCCTTTCTTCAGACCAAGAAGAAGGTGAAAGTGAAGATAACTGATCGGAGTAGAATTAGGCCATTCGGCCCATCGAGTCTACTCCGCCATTCCAATCATGGCTGATCTATCTCTCCCTCCTAACCCCATTCTCCTGCCTTCTCCCCATAACCTCTGACACCCGCACCAATCAGGAAGTGATCATCTGATGACCTGACACAATCTTCTCACTCAGAGTGTCGGCGATGAGCTCTGTTGACCGTTCTAGTGATGAATGTTTTACTGAAATCTGGAAAGCAGCGGTGCGGTCCCAGGCTGCAAGATGGCGGATCCTCCTTTGCACAACGAGCACATTAAGCGGGCAGATGGACGGACGGACAGGCGGGACACAAGGCTGGTCCTCGTTAATCGGCAGTGGGGGCACGGCAGCTGGAAGATGGCAGCGTGAGGCTGAGGATCTCGCTACATCCGCTGGCATTGAGGGAGGGGGCTTCACCTCCAGCCGGGGAGAGGAGGGGGTAGGAGAGGGAGGGGGGGGGGGGGAGAAAGGGGAGGAGGGAGGGAGGGGAGGGAGAGAGGGAGGGGGAAGGGAGAGAGCGAGGGAGGGGGGAGAGAGGGAGGGAGGGAGGAAGGGGAGGAGAGAGAGGAGGAGGGAGGGAGGGAGTGGGGGAGGGAGGTGGAGGGAGGGGGGGGAGAGAGAGGGAGGAGGGGAGAGAGGGGAGGAGGGGTGAGAGCGCGAGGGAGGGGGGAGAGAGGGGAGGAGGGAGGGAGGAGGGAGGGAGGGAGGGAGGGAGGGAGGGAGGGAGGGAGGGAGGGAGGGAAGGGGACGTGGGCGGCCTCTGGCGTCTCCACGTTGACGAGCCCCGGAGGTTCTCGGAGATCGCTCGTGATTCGAGGCACTTCAAGGTCCATCCCATCGTGGTGTCTGAGTGCCGGCCCCCTCCCCAGACTCCGAGAAGGTGGTCCGTGCGGTCCCAAGTTCCCGAAAAGCAACGTGGATCCCAGAAGGTTACAAGAAAGCGGAGGGAAGTGTGGGACACATTGATGTTGGCCCGGGGCGACACCCAATGCTATCTTCTACTGATGCGTCTGGCAAGGTGCCGATGCCGATGGGGGAGCATGGCTCCACACAGATGTTGAGATGATATCCGCTCTGCAGGTGGACCAAGGCAACCAGCAAGGGCAGCTCCTAAGGCCCGTCTTCCCGGCCATCTCCGAGCACCCTGGGGTGCCTCAGACACGGGAGGGGTGGGTTCGGCGCACGATGTGGGTGGGGGTGGGGGCTGTGCCGGCTTCAGTTACATCTGTGGTGAAGGGAAAGCTCCCAGCATCTGCAACAAGAACAAAGAACAGCGTTTCAGTCCAAGCTGCCCTCCCCTCAGTGACTGCTCCCCTCCCCTCAGTGACTGCGCTCCCCTCAGTGACTGCCCTCCCCTCAGTGACTGCTGCCCCCAGTGACGGCGCTCCCCTCAGTGACTGCTGCCCTCCCCTCAGTGACTGCCCTCCCCTCAGTGACTGCTCCCCTCCCCTCAGTGACTGCTGCCCTCCCCTCAGTGACTGCTGCCCTCCCCTCAGTGACTGCTGCCCTCCCCTCAGTGACTGCTGCCCTCCCCTCAGTGACTGCGCTCCCGTCAGTGACTCCCCTCCCCTCAGTGACTGCCCTCCCGTCAGTGACTGCTCCCCTCCCCTCAGTGACTGCTGCCCTCCCGTCAGTGACTGCCCTCCCGTCAGTGACTGCCCTCCCGTCAGTGACTGCTCCCCTCCCCTCAGTGACTGCTCCCCTCCCCTCAGTGACTGCTCCCCTCCCGTCAGTGACTGCCCTCCCCTCAGTGACGGCGCTCCCCTCAGTGACTGCCCTCCCGTCAGTGACTGCCCTCCCCTCAGTGACTGCGCTCCCCTCAGTGACTGCTCCCCTCCCCTCAGTGACTGCTGCCCTCCCGTCAGTGACTGCCCTCCCGTCAGTGACTGCCCTCCCCTCAGTGACGGCGCTCCCCTCAGTGACTGCCCTCCCGTCAGTGACTGCCCTCCCCTCAGTGACTGCGCTCCCCTCAGTGACTGCTGCCCTCCCCTCAGTGACTGCTGCCCTCCCCTCAGTGACTGCTGCCCTCCCCTCAGTGACTGCTGCCCCCAGTGACTGCTGCCCTCCCCTCAGTGACTGCTGCCCTCCCCTCAGTGACTGCTGCCCCCAGTGACTGCTGCCCTCCCCTCAGTGACTGCTGCCCTCCCCTCAGTGACTGCTCCCCTCAGTGACTGCAGCCCTCCCCTCAGTGACTGCTGCCCTCAGTGACTGCCCTCCCCTCAGTGACGGCCCTCCCCTCAGTGACGGCGCTCCCCTCCCCTCAGTGACTGCCCTCCCCTCAGTGACGGCCCTCCCCTCAGTGACTGCTCCCCTCCCCTCAGTGACTGCCCTCCCCTCAGTGACTGCGCTCCCCTCAGTGACTGCGCTCCCCTCCCCTCAGTGACTCCCCTCCCCTCAGTGACGGCTCGACACAAGGAGAGACGAGAAGGTTTTACCCAATTAGTTGAGTTTAGAGAAACAGCACAGAAACAGAGAAAATAGGTGCAGGAGGAGGCCATTTGGCCCTTCGAGCCAGCACCGCCATTCATTGTGATCATGGCTGATCATCCACAATCAGTAACCTGTGCCTGCCTTCTCCCCATATCCCTTGATTCTGCTAGCCCCTAGAGCTCTACGTCTCTCTCTTTTAAATTCATCCAGTGAATTGGCCCCCACTGCCCTCTGTGGCAGAGAATTCCACAAATTCACAACTCTCTGGGTGAAAAGGATTTTTCTGCTGGGAACAGAGCATCACATCTTCCTTCTTCTGTTGTGGACCTTATCTACAACATAATGGTGTTGGAGCATCGAATAAATGAATCTCCGGCTGATGATCCTTTTGGCAGTCCATTATCCAGGGGTTTTATGTACACACAATTTGCCAATCATCACCTACTCAACACCACCTGCCCTTCATTCACCCTCATAAAACACAGAACAGCACAGGACAGGCCCCTTCGCACACAACGTCTGTGCCTATGCCAAGACCAGCCATATCTGCCTGCATATGGTCTATATCCCTCCACTCCCAGCATATCCATACGCCTAACCTAAACCCTCTGAAATGCTACCATTGTATCTGCCTCCACCACTGTAGAGGAGAATGGGGGTTTGAGTTCATGTGTACACATTGCATGTTGCGTGTGGTGAGCCTGCTTTACTTACTTAGAATGGCTAGCTAAAGTATAACAGGTTGTTTTGCATAATTGCACAAGGTGTTGTGACTGAAGGAGAAAGAGCCGATACCAAGTAGTGCTGCAGAGAACAACGTCTGTTCTGGACAATAAGAACCGGTGCAGAAATGTGCTGATTGTGCGATTAGCTGGACCCGTGTCTACTCGTGTGCAAATATATAGCCGGTGCACAGAGTAATTGAGTGGGCCCGCCGTGAGGAGGGGCAAGTATGTGACCATACTCACAGTGACTCTCCCACTAGCGGTTGCAGCTCCTAGACTGTGGAACAGCATCCCTCTCCCCATCACAACTGCTCCCTCCATCGACTTTAAGTCCAGGCTCAAAACCTATTTCTACTCCCTGGCGTTTGAGGCCCTCTGAGGGGGCGCTGTGAACTGTTTATGTATGTGCTGTTATGTTTGTGTGCCATTGTGTGTTCATTCTTAGTACCTGAACTGATGTACAGCACTTTGGTCAACGTGGGTTGTTTTTAAATGTGCTATACAAATAAAATTGACTTGACTTGATTAGCGTAATGAAGTTGTGTCTTTACTTTGTGCATCAGTGTCTGGCGGTGTTTGTTATTTCAGAGTGCGTGTGGGCTTTAACACCACCAACACGTTCCTGGCACCTACGTCTCTGCATTAAACACGCCTCTGCACATCTCATTTAAACTTTGCCCCTCTCATCTTAAAGCTACGTTGTCTAGTATTTGCTATTGCCATCCTGGTTCTGACTGTCTACACCTCTCATGGTTTATCTACACCCTATCTATACTTCTCATTTCACCACGTCTACCCTCAACCAGAGAAAGCAATCCAAGTCTGTCCACCCTCTCCCTGTAGGTGATACCCCATAACCAAGACATCATTCGTTTCAACTTCTTGACATACTTGCTCCAGTGGTCTTCAACAGCAAATCACAACGGTCCATGTCCCCCCCAACCCTACTCCCCCCCACCCCCGCTCTCCCCATCCCCACCACCCTGCCGACCCCCACTCATTCCTCCCACACCACTGTCCCCCCTCCCCCGCACCCACCCCCCCCCCCCCCACCATCCCCTCTCAACATCAACGGGCCTCACGCTCCACGGCGAGGCCGGGCCAGCAGCGAGGTGACGCGAGGCTAGTGGTGAGGTGACGCGAGGCTAGTGGCGAGGCTGGGCCAGGGGCGAGGTGACGTGAGGCTAGTGGCGAGGCCGGGCCAGCGGCGAGGTGACGCGAGGCTAGTGGCGAGGCTGGGCCAGCGGCGAGGTGACGTGAGGCTAGTGGTCAGGCCGGGCCAGCGGCGAGGTGAGGCGAGGCTAGTGACGAGGCCGGGCCAGCGGCGAGGTGAGGCGAGGCTAGTGGTCAGGCCGGGCCAGCGGTGAGGCCAGAGGTGAGGTGAGTGGTGGGGCGGGGCGAACGGCGAGGCCAGAGGTGAGGTGAGCGGTGGGGCGGGGCGAGCGGTGAGGCATGCGTTTTGTGGACAAATGTGAGGCGAAATCAGAATGGCGGAAATGAAATAAGAAAGCGGAAACATTCGGCCAAATTCGGAAGGGTTGGGAGGCCGGTATCCTCGCCGCTAACTGTTGTACTTGTCCATGGTTTGATTGAACTCATGTCTAGTATGATTTGACTGGACAGCACGTTACACGTCCACCACCGATTTTCCGGCAATGGTAGTCCGGCTCCTCCTTTAATCCTGACTAAATTAAGAGAACCCCCCTAAAATCCTCCCCCCAAATCCCCCCAAAGATATGGCCCCTAGGCCGGGTGAGGGGGCCAATCGCCGGGTTGAATCTGCCCCCCTGCGGCCGGGTCTCTGGAACTCCAGCCCAGCTGGAGCTGGCAGATCCGTTCCCATTGCCAACGTCCGAGGCTGACTTTGCGGGCCGGTGTCTCGGCCCCTCGGTGGCCTAGGCGGAACGTTCCGGTACCGTCGGACTCCTCTCGGAGGCCATGACCTCTGTGGGTCCGGCAACACGGATAATCCGGCCCGGCTCTGGAACCAAGGGTGCCGGAGAATCAGTGGTGGAGCTGTATGTGGTGCTGATAACAATACCAAACTATAAACCAATACCACTGTCCCACACTCACTGGGTTTGAGCTCTGATGGAGTTTCTCAAATCGGAATTTCAAAGAAGTTCTAGGAGAGGTTTTACACTTTGTTGAGTCTGTGAAAGAAAGGAGAAAGAACTCAAAATATGTAAATACACAGAAAGAAAGAACTCACAGTGATGGTAACGTTGTGGCTACAAAACTAGGGTTGGCACAGTGGAGTTGCTGCCTTACATCACCAGAGACCCGGGTTCCATCCTGACTACGGGTACTGTCTGTACCGAGTTTGTACCTTCTCCCCGTGACCCGCGTGGGTTTTCTTCGGGTGCTCCGGTTTCCTCCCACGTCCCAAAGACAGACTGGTTTGTAGGTTGATTGGCTTGGTAAAATTGCAAATTGTCTTTGGTGTGAGTAGAGTAGTGTTAATGTGTGGGAATCTGATGGTCAGCACGGACTCAGTGGGACGAAGGGCCTGTTTCCGTGCTGTATCTCTAAACTAAACTAAACTAAATTAAAAACTAAACCATGTCAGAAGGAATGCATTTTGTGAAGAATAACTCACTATCAGCTGCCCCTGGCCTTCCCAGGCAGAAGTCATGAATACAGGGCATATAAAGACCTTCACAGTGAATAACAGGGCCCTGGGAGTATTATAGAGCAGAGGGATCTAGGAGTGCAGGTCCCTAGCTCCTTCAAAGTGGCATCACAGAAAGATAGATAGATAGGGTGGTCAAGAAGACAGTTGGTACATTGTCCATCATCAGTCTGGGGACTGAGTACAGAAGTTGGGAAAGGCGTTTAAGGTGAGTGGGAAAAGGTTAGAGGAGATGTGCGGGGAAAGTATTTTACACAGAGGGTGGTGGGTGCCTGGAACGAGCTGCCGGGGGTGGTGGTGGAGGCTAGGGGTGCCAACTATCTCACTCCCAAAGAAGGGACAAGGTCACCGCCCCGCGCCCCACGTGACCTCACCCAGCGAGCGGCCGGGAGGCGGGTTGCTACCCAACCTTCGTTAGGCAGCGCCCAGGCCTCCGGGCCTACACTGTCCGAACCTACACTGTCTGGGCCTACACTGTCCGAACCTACACTGTCCGGGCCTACACTGTCCGGGCCTACACTGTCCGGGCCTACACTGTCTGGGCCTACACTGTCCGGGCCTACACCGTCTGGGCCTACACCATCCGGGCCTACACTGTCCGGGCTTACAGCGCCCGGGCCTACACTGTCCGGGCCTACACTGTCTGGGCTTACAGCGTCCGGGTCTACAACATCCGGGCCTACAGCGCCCCCCGGGCCTAATATGGGACAAGGGCGGTCCTGTACGGGACAAACCAATTTAGCCCAAATTACGGGATATCCCGGATAATACGGAACAGTTGGCAACCCTAGTGATGGCAGATACGATAGTGGCGTTTAAGAGACTTTTGGATAGGCATATGGATATGCAGGGGATGGAGGGATATGGGTTACATGCAGGCAGATAAGAGTTTGTCTTGGCATCATGTTAGGCACAGACATTGTGGGCCGAAGGGCCTGTTCCCGTGCTGTACTGTTATAGAGTCATGCAGCACGGAAACAGGCCCTTTAGCCCAACTTGCCCAGGCAGACCAAAATACCCCACCTACACTAGTTCCACCACCCTGCATTTGGCCCCCATCCCCCAGTCTAAACCTTTGTCCAATCTGTCCAAATGTCTTTTAAATGTTGTAATAGTGCCTGCCTCAACTACCTCCTCTGGAAACTTACCACCTACCACACTGTGTGAAAAAGTTGACCCTTGGGTTCCTATTAAATCTTTCTCCTCTCTCCTTAAGTCCCCTGGTTCTTGATTCCCCTACTCTGGGTAAAACATATTAGACATTGGCATTCACCTCAACTATTCCCCTCACTATCGTATACATCTCTATAAGATCACCCCCTCATCTTCCTGCGCTTCAAGGAATGAGGTCCTCAGCTACCCAACCTTTCCCAGTAGCTCAGGCCCTCAAGTCTAGACAACATCCTCGTAAATCTCCTCCGCACTCTTTCCAACTCATCAACATCTTTCCTTTATCAGGGTGACCAAAACTGAACACAGCACTCCAAATGCCGCCTCTCTAACATATTGTACATCTGTAACATAACATCCCGACTCCTATACCCTATACCCTGGCTGGTGAAGGACAACGTACCAAAAGCTTCTTCATTCGTTTGCCCTTTGTACCTTTTCATGCCGCTAGTTTCCCTCTCCCCTATCCACCACTTTCAAGGAACTGTGTACCTGCACTCGTAGATCCCTCTGCTCGCTCAACACTCTCCAGAGCCTGACCATTCGCTGTGTAGGTCCTGCCCTAGTTTGACGTCCCAAAATGTCACACCCCGCACTGATCCGTATTAAACTCCATGAACCATTCCTCGCTCCACTTGCCCAACTGGTCAAGATCCTGCTATGATTTTTTGATGACCGTCTTCGCCATTTACGATACCACCCATTTTAGTGCCATCTGCCTTGTGGTTTATATCAACCATTGGCATCCAAATGGCTGATGTAAACCACAAACAGCAATGGGCCCAGCACCGATACCCGAGGCACACCTCTAACCACAGACCTGAAAAATAACCTTCCACCATCATCCTCTGCTCTCTTCCATGAAGCCAATTCTCTATCTGGCCAGCTAGCTCTCCCTGGAACCCATGCCATCTAACCTTCCAGAGCAGCCTACCGTGCCGAAACATCAAAGGCCTTGCCGAAGCCCAGATAGACAACGTCTACGGCCTTGCCCTCATCAACCTTGTTCCACGTCTCTGACGAGTCGCACACTTGTAGAACGTAGAACAAGGTTGATGAGGGCAAAGCCGTAGCCGAGGTCTATCTGGGCTTCGGCAAGGCCTTTGATATGTTTCCTCCTCTGAACCTTTTCTGAACAGCAAAGACAAGATAATGGATGTAGTCACAAAGATGCGTCCTGTGGACGTTCCTTTAGGAAGGAGACGAGGAGGGATTTCTTCAGTCAGAGGGTGGTGAACCTGTGGGATTCATTGCCACAGAAGGCTGTGGAGGCCAAGTCAGTTGATATTTTTTAAGGCAGAAATAGATAGATTCTTGATTAGTATGGGTGTCAGGGGTTATGGGGAGAAGGCAGGGAGAATGGGGTTGAGAGAGAAAGATAGATCAGACATGATTGAATGGCGGAGTAGACTTGATGAGCTGCATGGCCTAATTCTGTTCCTATCACTTATGATGTTATGTAAAAGAAAGAGTTAAACATAGTGTGAGGGTGGACGGTGTCAAAGTGAATAGCACAGAATAGTCTTGAGAGGCAGCATAGTCGAGGGTTGCCAACTGTCTTGTATTAGCCGGGACATCCCGTATATTGGGCTAAATTGGTTTGTTGTACGGGACCATCCTTGTCCCGTATTAGGCCCTGGCGGCGCTGTAGGCCCGGACACTGTAGGCCCGGACACTGTAGGCCCGGATACTGTAGGCCCGGACACTGTAGGCCCGGACACTCTAGGCCCGGACACTCTAGGCCCTGACACTGTAGGCCCGGGGTGCGCTGTAGGCCCGGACACTGTAGGCCCGGACACTGTAGGCCCGGACACTGTAGGCCCGGACACTGCAGGCCTGGACACTGTAGACCCGGGGGGAACTGTAGGCCCGGACACTGTAGGCCCAGACCGGACACTGTAGGCCCGAGGGCCGCTGTGGGCCCGGACAGTGTAGGCCCGGAAGCCCGGGCGCCGACTGACGGAGGTTGCATAGCAACCCGCACGGGCGGCCACCATTGGTGGAGCGGAAGCACGTGGCCCTGGCTGGGTGAGGTCATGTGGGGTGTGGGCGGCGACGTCACCTTTTGTCTCTTATTTGGGAGTGAGAAAGTGCTAAGGCAGTGCAAGGAGTGACGGTGCGATGGGCAGGGTACTGACCTGTGGGACTCTTGCACGAGCAGACTTGACCCGAGTTGTTCTGGATTTCACTGCTGTGGACAAAGACATCCTGTCGGAAAGGAGATGGCTGGCCACCCTGGAGCGACAGAGGAACCGTTAGCACTCACAAGTTCACGTTCAGGCCATACGTGATAAGAGCAGAATTAGGCCATTTGGCCCATCAAGTCTACTCTGCCATTCAATCATTACTGATGTATCTCTACCTCCTAACCCCATTCTCCTGCCTTCTCTCTAGAACCCCTGACGCCCGTATTAATCGAGAATTTATCTATCTCAGCCTTAAATATATCCACTGACTTGGCCTCCACTGCCGTCTGTGGCAATGAATTCCACAGATTCACCACCCTCTGACTAAAGAAATTCCACCTCATCTCCTTCCTAATGGAACGTCCTTTAATTCTGAGGCTGCGCCCTCTAGACTCTCCCACTAGTGGAAACATCCTCTCCACATCCACTCTATTCAGGCCTTTCACTGTTCACTGTTCGACCCATTCACCGAAGATAGACACCAAAATGCTGGAGCAACTCAGCGGGTCAGGCAGCATCTCTGGAGACAAGGAATGGGTAACAATTTAGTCTGAAGAAGGGCCTTGACCAGAAACGTCACCTATTCCTTCTCCAGTCAGAATAAGAGTCTCTGGACGAAACATCATCTATTTATTTTAACCAGAGATGCTGCTTGACCCCTTGAGTTACTCCAAACACTTTGTGTCTATCATAGAACAGTACAGCACAGCAACAGGCCCTTCGGCCCACAATGTCCGTGCTGACCATGTAGAAGTGAATGAGTTGATTGATTGAAAGATCGAAAGGCACCGCATGGAAACAGGCCCTTCGGCCCACCGAGTCTGTGCCAACCATCCATCACCGGTTCACACTTTTCCCCATGTTATCCCACTTTCCCATCCACCCGCTACACTCTGCAGAGGGCCAATGAACCTACATACTCCACACACCTTTGGGATGTGGGGGGAAAGCGGAGCACCTGGAGGAAACCCACGCGGTCCCAGGGAGAACGTGCAAACTCCACACACAGACAGCACCTGAGGATCTGACCCAGGTTGCTAGCACTGTGAGGCAGTGGCTCTACCAGCTGCGTCACTGTGCCCCCCTCAAACCAGGTGGGACCTAGGCTTGTCGATGCCAAGGACCGCGTGGTGGTCCTTGTTAGAAGATGTCACGTATCAGACACTGAGACGACCCACCAGGAGGACAATCATCCTGATCTTTGAGTGATGGCCGATGGATCAAGCCTTGGAATCATCCGGTGGAGGTGTTTGTGTTGATGTGGCCGCGGTGGAGCTTAGTGCCACCTCTGTGCCAGCCCAGCCCATCCCATCCCATCCCGGCCCAGCCCAGCCCACCCCATCCCATCCCATCCCATCCCATCCCATCCCATCCCATCCCATCCCAACCCGGCCCAGCCCACCCTATCCCATCCCATCCCAACCCAACCCGGCCCAGCCCAGCCCAGCCCAGCCCAGCCCGTCCCATCCCAACCCATCCCACCCCATCTCAACCCGGCACAGCCCAGCCCAGCCCATCCCAACCCATCCCGTCTCTACCCGGCCCAGCCCAGCCTAACCCGTCCCATCCCAACCCATCCCACCCCACCCCACCCCAACCCATCCCACCCCAGCCCGTCCCATCCCAACCCGGCCCAGCCTAGTCCAACTCAGCCCATTCTCACATCCCACCCCTGGTCATCCCATCCCAGTTCTGCCCATCCCATAGCAACCCAGTCCATCTCACCCCCTCTCAACCCTGGTCATTCCACTCGAACCCCATCCCTGATCATCCAACCCCACGCTATCCCATCCCATCCCATCCCATCTGCAAACCATTCCTGGTATTCCCATCCCATCCCACCCATAGCCATTCCATCCTATCTCGTCTAATCCCTAGTCATCCCATCCTATCCCATCTTAACATCCCACGCCATCCCTGCTCATCCCATCTCATCCAATCCAATCATCCCATTCCCTCTCACCCTACCCCTTCTCACCCCTAGTCATCCCATCCAAGCCTAGCCTATCACAGTCCATCCCATCCCAGCCCACCCCATCCAATCCCTGGTCATCCCATCCCATCCTAACCCATCCCATTCCAACCTATCCCAGCCCAGTCCATCCCAGTCCATCCAATTCCATCCCAGTCCATCCCATCCCATCCTATCCCAGTCCATCCCATCCCATCCCATCCCATCCCAGCCCATCCAATCCCATCCCATCCTCGCCCATCCCATCCCAACCCATCCCAACCCATCCATCCCAACCCATCCCATCCTCGCCCATCCCAACCCAGTCCATCCCATCCCATCCTAGCCCATCCCATCCCAGTCCATCCAATCCCATCCCATCCCATCCCATCCCCTCCCCTCCCATCCCATCCCCTCCCATCCCATCCCATCGCATCCCATCCCATCCCAGCCGGCAGTACTCACGGCGCTGGTGTCGTACTCGTCCATGGCCTCACTCTCGCCGGCCGTGCTGCTGAAGCTGCTGGTGCTGGAGGAGGAGCGTGAGATGTTGCCCCGGCCATTTTCGCGCAGCTTGATGTAGGCCCTGCTGTGGGACGGAGAGGAGCGTGAGAGCCTGCCGGGGGGGGGGCAGCTCTGGGTCAGGGGCTCAGCCCGAGAGATCGGGGGGGAGTGGGAGAGAGGGGGAGGAGAGGGAGGGGAAGAGGATGGGAGGAAAGGAGGAGAGAGAGGGGGAGAGAGAGAGGGAGAGGGGGAGGGGGAGGGGGAGGGGGAGGGGGAGGGGGAGAGGGAGGGGAAGAGGATGGGAGGAAAGGAGGAGAGAGAGAAAGGGAGAGGGAGAGGGAGAGGGAGAGGGAGAGGGAGAGGGAGAGGGAGAGGGAGAGGGAGAGGGAGAGGGAGAGGGAGAGGGAGAGGGAGAGGGAGAGGGAGAGGGAGAGGGAGAGGGAGAGGGAGAGGGAGAGGGAGAGGGGGAGGGGGAGGGGGAGAGGGAGAGGGAGAGGGAGAGGGAGAGAGTGAAAGTGGCAGATAGGGAGAGGGAGAAAGAAAGAGAAATAGAAAGACAGAGAAAAAGAGAGAACAGACTCGAGCTGCTGAACTAAATGGAGGTTGGACAGGCAAGGATTTTATTCCACACAGCACAGGAGGCTGAGGAATGATCCTGTAGATGTGTATAAATCACAGATGGAATAGATAGGGTGGAATGCAATTTTAACCCAGGGTATGGGAATCTAGAGGGGCAACTTTTTCACTCAGAGGGTGGTGGGTGTATGGAACGAGCTGCCATCAATCTGTCCCTTGTTGATGTTCGTGTGGTGGGCGTATGGAACGAGCTGCCAGAGGAGGTAGTTGAGGCATGTGCTATCACAATGTTTAAGGAACATTAAACAGGTACATGTGTCGGACAGGTTTAGCGGGATATGGGCCAAACGCAGGCAGGAGGGACTGCTGTAGATGGGGCATGTTGGTCGGTGTGGGCAAGGTGGGCCAAACGGCCTGTCTCCACACTCTACGACTCCATGAATCTACAACAGTATTTCAAAGACTCTTGGACAGATAAATGGACAGGGCAGGTTCAGAGGGACATGGACCAAATGGGGCCAAATGGGACTTGCTCAGATGGGGTATCTTGGTCGGCAGTGGCGAGCTGGGCCGAAGGGCCTGTTAACAAGCTGTGTGGTGATTCTCTGACCATTGCAACTCCTCCCCCCAGCTCTTTGGGGGCAACATCTTCAGCGGACGGGAGGCAGCACTTCATGAAACGCAAAACATCACCGCCTCCACCTCCTCTGGGGGCAACGGGCATTGGCTCATAAACACTGACCCATCCAGGCAACTTGTAGACGGGGATGGATCAATAGAACCAGGCTGAAACTCAGCAGATGGCTCGTCCATGGTTCGTGGTGGTTGATTCAGATGGTTGGGGAAGATGGCCTCTCAGTGGGAACATTTCACGAGCAAAGACTTGTCCAGGCGACCTGGCATGACAAATGCCACTGAGGATGGAGTAGAATACACAATTAAGAATAAAGAGAGAGCCGTGTATTTTTGCAACTAGAATGTGTCGCCTGCTTGGCTGCGGAGATTTGGTATGTCACTGAATATTATATGGTAGAGCCACACAGTGTGGAAACAGACCCTTCGGCCCTGCCCCCCATGATGCCCCATCTCGTCCCACCTGCCTGCATTTGGCCCATATCCCGAGAAACTTTTCCCATCCATTTACCTGTCCAAATGTTCTTAAAAGGGCGGCACGGTGGCGCAGCAGTAGAGTTATTGCCTTACAGCGCTTACAGCGCCAGAGACCCGGGTTCGATCCTGACTACGGGTGCTGTCTGTATGGAGTTTGCACGTTCCCTCCATGGGCTTTCTCCGAGATCTTCGGTTTCCTCCCATACTCCAAAGATGTACAGGTCTTGCAGGTTAATTGGCTTGGTATAAATGTAAAATGGTCCCTCGTGTGTATAGGGTAGTATTAATATGCGGGGATCGCTGGTTTGGCACGGACTCGGTGGGCCGAAGGGCCTTTTTCCATGCTGCATCTCCAAACTAAACTAATCCTATCTCTGCTTTAAAAATATCCATTAGCTCGGCCTCCACAGCTGCCTGTGGCAATGGATTCCACAGATTCACCACCCTCTGACTAAAGAAATTCCATCTCATTTTCTTCCCAAAGGAACGTCCTTTAATTCTGAGGCTGTGACCTCTGGTCCTAGACTCTCCCACTAGTGGAAACATCCTCACCACATCCACTCTATCCAGGCCTTTCACTGTTCACTATTCGACTCAGGTAAATACAACATTCACCCCGTGATGGCACATCCACTCTATTTGGACTCATAGACGGTGGAGATCACAGTGTTGACTGTTGCCGCTAGGTACAAGAACATAGAACAGTACAGAGTGTGTAGCAAGCAACTGCAGATGCTGGTCTGACACACTTACTGAACAAGAACCTATCAATCTCCACTTTGAAAATATCCATTGACTTGGCTGCCTGTGGCGATGAATTCCACAGTTTCACCGGCATCTGACTAAAGAAATTCCTCCTCATGTTTGTCGTTGCTGTGCCTAATGTGCCTGTAAAGCTACACTAATTCATTCTTCCTATCTGGTACATCTTGACTCTACACTTTAGGCCTTTAGAGATACAGTACGCAAACGGGCCCTTTGCCCACCGAGTCCGCACCGACCAGCGATCCCCGCACACGAACACTATCCTACACACAAGGGCTAATTTACATTTAACGGAAGCCAATTAATCTACAAACCTGCACGCCTTTGGAGCACCCGGAGCACCCGGAAAAGAAACCCACTTGGTCACGGGGCGAGCGTACAAACTCCATGCAGACAGCACCCGTAGTCAGGATGGAACCGGGGTGCCTGGCGCAGCGGGGCAGTAACTCTACCGCTGCGCCACCGCGCTGTCCAACTCGACTCCCGTGAACGAACCTCTCCTTGTTGGGGCCCATCTCCGGCGAGCTGGGGTTGGACGATGTTTCCCACTTGATGTCCGGCGATATCTGGCCGCTCTCTGGAGTCTTGGACAAGCTCGACAGACTCTCACTGCAAAGGAAGAATGGAAACCAACGTCAGTGTCAGCGAGGGAGATCGGGGGTCTACAATAATGGGGGGCTGTGAGTTCTCCTGGAGTCGCCCCAACTCCAAGTGGCCTTGACCCCGTCAATATGTCTCTGTAAATATTTCACCTCCATCAAGTCACAGCAAGCCTCTCACCGTCCTTGGCTTAGTGTAGTTTCTCTTAGTGTAGGAACCTCACACGTCCTTGGCTTAGTGTCGTTTATTTAGTTTAGAGATGCAGCGTGGAAACAGGCCCTTCGGCCCACCGCATCCAGGCCGCCCGGGATCCCCACACACTAACACTATCCGACACGCACTTGGAACAATTTACATTCATACCGAGCCAATTGTGGTGGCACGGTGGCGCAGCGGTAGAGTTGCTGCCTTACAGCGAATGCTGCGCCGGAGACCCGGGTTCCATCCCGACTATGGGCGCTTGTCTGTACGGAGTTTGTACGTTCTCCCCGTGACCTGCGTGGGTTTTTTCCGAGATCTTCGGTTTCCTCCCACACTCCAAAGATGTGCAGGTTTGTAGGTTAATTGGCTTGGTAAATGTAAAAATTGTCCCTAGTGTGTGTAGGATAGTGTTAATGTGCGGGGATCGCTGGTCGACGCGGACCCGGTGGGCCGAAGGGCCTGTTTACGCGCTGTATCTCTAAACTAAACTAAATTAACCTACAAACCTGTACGTCTTTGGAGTGTGGGAGGAAACCGGAGCACCCGGAGAAAGCCCACGCAGGTAACGGGGAGAACGTACAAACTCCGTACAGACAGCACCTGTAGTCGGGATGGAACCCGGGTCTCTGGCGCTGTGAGGCAGCAACTCTACCGCTGCGCCACCGTGCCATTCTCTGGTTCTTGGTTCCCCTACTCTGGGTAAAGGGTTCTGTGCACCGGCCCTATCTATTCCCCTCAACCTCAGAGAGATTCTGTTACAGCATGTTTTATAAATCCCTTTTAAGACACCAAGTGCTGGAGCAACTCAGCGGGTCAGGAAACATCTCTGGAGGACACGGATTGGTGACGATACGAGGCAGGATGACATTTCAACCCTCCGAAACGTAGCCCATCCATGTTCTCTGCAGATGCTGTGCACCGACAATTTGCATTTATATAGCAACTTAGACACAGTAAACTGTCCCAGGGCGTTTCACACCGGACTGTGGAAATTTCTAGAAGCAGCAAATTACAAAACTGACCAGATGAACAGATATTGAATGAAGATAGAGAGGCTGAGGGTTTTTAGGGTGGTTCAGTCATGGGTAGGTGGAGGGGCTGGACATCAACTGTTATATTTGGTCAGGTTCACGAGGCCAGGACGAGAAGAAGGCAGATACTGGGCGTCACTGTGGCGCAGCGGGTAGAGCTGCTGCCTCATGGAGCCCGAGTCCCTGGTGCTGCAAGGCAGTGGGCAGCTCCCCCCGCTGTGCCACCCAGCCGTCCCATGGTACTTGAAGAGCAAAGCAAATAATTACATGTCAGTGAGTTTAACTTGGAAGGTGGGAAAGTTACTGGAATCAACTGGTTTAACTTGGCTGGTGGGTGCGTGGAGCCAGCAGCCAGACGAGGTAGTTGAAGCAGGGACTATAACAGCATTTAAAAGACATTTTGTCCCACCCCCGACATCAGTCTGAAGAAGGGTCTCGACCCGAAACGTCACCCATTCCTTCTCTCCCAAGATGCTGCCTGACCTGCTGAGTTACTCCAGCATTTTGTGAATAAATCGATTTGTACCAGCATCTGCAGTTATTTTCTTATACTATTTAAAAGACATTTAGACAGGTACGTGGATAGGAATGGTTCAGAGGGATATGGGCCAAGCACGGGCAGGCCGGACTAGTGTGGGTGGTGCTGGTGTGGGCAAGTTGGGCCCAAGAGCCTGTTTCTATTTTATATGACTCTATGACTTTATTATTGTGGACCAGTTAGATATGGGAATGGGTGAGAGGTCAGGACAAGAGGGGTGAACCACAAAAGGAGGTATGGCAGACAATAGACAGTAAACAATAGGTGCAGGAGTAGGCCATTTGGCCCTTCGAGCCAGCACCGCCATTCACCGTGATCATGGCTGATCATCCACAATCAGTACCCCGTTCCTGCCTTCTCCCCGTACCCCTTGTTTCCATTAGCCCTCAGAGCTCTATCTAACTCTCTCTAGAAAACATTCAGAGAATTGGCCTCTGCTACCATCTGAGGCAGAGGATTCCACAGATTCACAACTCTCTGGGTGAAAAAGTTTCTCCTCGTCTCCGTTCTAAATGGCCTCCTCTTTATTGTTAAACTGGTGCTGGGGGGTGGGAGGAGGATGTGGCAGGGATTTGTAAGGCTGAGAGATTTAATGTTGACCTATGCATCAGCAGGTACATCTGCCACACAGACACATCTGCTCATCTCTATTAAACAGTCTGCTGCCCTAATCAGTTATTTATATTCGGCATGATTGGGCATCCAGCCTGATTAAGTTAAACAGGCCGGTTGGTGCCAATGTTCCATCTGACGGAAACAAATGGCAGGTCATGAATGTAAATCGCTGGAAAATAAACCCTTCATCTGCACGGGGGGGTCTGTCTTTGAAGAGTCTAGTCCGGTGATAACATAAAACATAGAACAGCCCAGCACAGGAACAGGCCCTTCTGCCCACAATGTCTGTGCCCAACATGATGCCAAGACCAACTCTCATCTGCCTGCACATGATCCATATCCCACCATTCCCTGCATATCCATGAACCGATCCAAAGGTCTATTAAAAGCCACTGTCCACCATCCCCGGCAGCGTTGCAGGCACCCACCACCCTCTGCGTAAAAAAAACATTCCCCCCACATCTATATACTAAAACTATCATTTGTTTGTTTGTTTGTTCCTGAACTACAGCCAAAACGGTACACGATAGCGCGACAATTTTAGGCCCACCTTACTCACCGTCGTCCCTTTGGTGCTAATGGAAGAAGTTTCATTGAAATTGGTGTTATATTTTTAAAGTTATTCACATTTTAAAGTTTAAATCTATCTCCTAGGGACGGAGGGGGGAGGGAGGGGAGGGGGGTAGGGAGCAGGAGGATAAGGGGGGTTGAGGGGGATGGAGTGGGGGGAGGGGAAGTGGGGGGAGGGGAAGGGGTGAAGGGGAGGGATTACGGGGATGGGGGAGGGGGAAGGGAGGGGAGGAGAGGGAGGGGAGGGGAGGGGGGAAAGGAGGGGGGGAGGAGAGGGTGCTGCACCAATGCAGGAGAGGTTTGGGCCCAACGGGTCCACTTGGCCTAGTCTCCTTTAAAATTTGCCCCTTTCACCATAAAGCTACAGTATGTGATATCTCCATCCTGGGAAAAAGGTTCTGAATGTCTACCTTATCTATGCCTCTCATAACGGTATATACTTCTATCAGGTCTCCCCACAACCTTCAGCATTCTGGACAAAACAACCCATTCTAACCCCATTCTCCTGCCTTCTCCCCACAACCCTTGGCATTCGTACTAATCAAGAATCTATGTATCTCTGCCTTAAAAATACCCACTGACTTGGCCTCCACAGCCTTCTGTGGCAAAGAATTCCACAGATTCACCACCCTCTGAATAAAGAAATTCCTCCTCGTCAACTATGGAAAGGAACGTCCTTTAATTCTGAGGCTGTGACCTCTAGTGGTAGGCTCTCCCACTAGTGGAAACATCCTCTCCACATCCATTCAATCCAAGCCTTTCACTATTTGGTAAGTTTCAATGAGGTCCCCCCTCATCCTTCTAAATGCCAGCAAGTACAGGCCCAGTGCCGACAAACGCTTTAAGTAACAACAAACCGGTTGTTTGTTATCCCACTTTCTCATCCACTCCCCACACATTAGGGGCAATTTACAGAGGCCAATCAACCTACAAACCCACACATCTTAGTTTAGTTTTGCATTACAATTGTTCATTTATTTGTCTGTTTGTTTCTTAAATATAAACGGAACTTTTCTGTCGTTGTTTATTATGGGTTTTACAGAGTACTGTGTTCACATATTCTGTCGTGCTGCTGCAAGTAAGAAGTTAATTGTTCTGTTTCGGGACCTATGACAATAAGACACACCTGACCTGACTCCTAACTAGTTTATTAACATCACGTGGACTAAGCTGCAGTGAAAAGCTTTTTGCTCTCTAGGCCGGCCAAACACAGTTGGTTTTAGCTCCAGGGTATAAAGGTCCTATAGGCTTGTATACACTGGAATTTAGATGGAATTTAGAAGGATGAGAGGGGATCTTATCGAAACCTATAAGATTATTAAGGGGTTGGACACGTTAGAGGCAGGAAACATGTTCCCAATGTTGGGGGAGTCCAGAACCAGGGGCCACAGTTTAAGAATAAGGGGTAGGCCATTTAGAACTGAGATGCAGAAAAACTTTTTCAGTCAGAGAGTTGTGAATCTGTGGAATTCTCTGCCTCAGAAGGCAGTGGAGGCCAATTCTCTGAATGCATTCGAGAGAGAGCTGGATAGAGCTCTTAAGGATAGCGGAGTCAGGGGGTACGGGGAGAAGGCAGGAACGGGGTACTGATTGAGAATGATCAGCCATGATCACATTGAATGGCGGTGCTGGCTCGAAGGGCCGAATGGCCTCCTCCTGCACCTATTGTCTATTGTCCACTTCCCTCTCCATGGTGCACTAGTCCTGATCTCTTGAACATTCCTGGGTTCCCTGTTGATACCTGTTCTTTGTCCTGCTAGAGCCTCAACCTCTGAAATTAGTTTAGTTTAGTTCAGTTTGGAGATACAGCGCGGAAACAGGCCCTTCGGCCCACCAAGTCCGCACTGAACAGCAATCCCTGTACACTAGCACTATCCTCCTACACACACCAGGGATAATTTACTGTGGTACCAAACCAATTAGCCTATGAACCCGCACGTCTTTGGAGTGTGGGAGGAAACTGGAGCACCCGGAGAAAACCCACGTGGGTCATGGGGAGAACGTACAAGCTCTGTACAGACAGAACGTATAAGATAATTAGGGGATTGGACACATTAGAGGCAGGAAACATGTTCCCAATGTTGGGGGAGTCCAGAACAAGGGGCCACAGTTTAAGAATAAGGGGTAGGCCATTTAGAACGGAGATGAGGAAGAACTTTTTCAGTCAGAGAGTGGTGAAGGTGTGGAATTCTCTGCCTCAGAAGGCAGTGGAGGCCAGTTCGTTGGATGCTTTCAAGAGAGAGCTGGATAGAGCTCTTAAGGATAGCGGAGTGAGGGGGTATGGGGAGAAGGCAGGAACGGGGTACTGATTGAGAGTGATCAGCCATGATCGCATTGAATGGCGGTGCTGGCTCGAAGGGCTGAATGGTCTACTCCTGCACCTATTGTCTATTGTCTATTATCTATAACCCGTAGTCAGGATCGAACACAGGTCTCTGGCGCTGTGAGGCAGCAACTCTACCGCTGCGCCACCGTGCCACCCTGGAGTGCCTTGATTCATCAGGTATGTGACCTGCAATGTGCTGTCAACAAATGATGTTACCACAAACTGAGCTGTTTAACACATCTTAATCAAGCTGAATGCCTGAACGATCTGAATATAAATAACTGTTTACAGCAGCTGACTATTTAATTGCGAGGACCAGATGGATCTGCCCGAAAGATTCGGCTCACGCGATATCATCCCGTTGGCCAGACATCTGGAGTTATTATCAGATGGCCTCTCGTCCCTTCTTGATCAACTATGCATCACAAACATTTCCAGAAAACAACTTGAAAGTCAGAAGTGTATAAGAATATGAGTGGCATAGTTCGTGTCGACAGTCAGTTTGACAGACAGCCTTTCCTCAGGGTGGAACAATCAAATACTAGAGGCTACAGCTTTAAGGTGAGTTTAGTTTAGTTTAGAAATACAGCACGGAAACAGGCCCTTCAGCCCACCAAGTCCGCGCTGACCAGCGATCACTGTACACTAGCACTATCCTACACACACACACCAGGGATAATTTACTGTGCTACCAAGCCAATTAGCCTGCAAACCTGCACGTCTTTGGAGTGTGGGAGGAAACCGGAGCACCCGGAGAAAACCCACGCAGGTCACGGGGAGAAAGTACGAACTCCATACAGACGGCACCCGAGGTCAGGATGGAAGCCGGGTGTCTGGCGCTGTGAGTCAGCAACTCTACCGCTGTGCCACCGTGCTGCGCCAGATTGTGGGCATGTACTGGCCACCCTGCATATTGTAGCCTCTTTGTTTAGTTTAGTTTAGTTTAGAGATACAGCGCAGAAACAGGCCCTTTCGGCCCACCGGGTCCGCGCCGCCCAGCGATCCCCGCACACTAACACTATCCTACACACACTAGGGACAATTTTTACATTTACCAAGCCAATTAACCTACAAACCTGTATAACTTTGGAGTGTGGGAGGAAACCGAAGATCTCAGGTCTCTGGCGCTGTGAGGCATCAACTCTGCCGCTGCGCCACCGTGCCGCTCCCAATTATCTGCCTGATACCCGCAGCCTCTCCATCCACATCCTTTCCTGAGGTAAAGCTTTGCGATGTGGCTCAGAGGTCAAGGGTCAACAGTCTCCAGCTTTGCTGTGGATAATTTGGGAGTGGGATACTGACCTCCTATTGAGTGCGGTGATCGTAACCAACAGGAGCATTCAAGAGCAGTGTTTTATCTTCAAAGTACATAGAACAGTACAGCTAGGGGTGCCAACTATCTCACTCCCAAATACGGGACAAGGTGACTTCACCGCCCCGTGCCCCACGTGACCTCACCCAGCCAGCGGCCACATGCTCCCGCTCCAGCAATGGCGGCCGCCCGGGCCGGGAGGCGGGTAGCTACGCACTCGGCAAACACACTCGGCCCCGCTGCCTGAACACACTCCGTTAGCCGTCACTGCCTACAGCGGCCCCCGGGCCTACACTGTTCCGGCCTACAGCGGCCCGTGGGCCTAATACGGGACAAGGCGGTCCCGTACGGGACAAACCAATTTAGCCCAAAATACGGGATGTCCCGGCTAATACGGGACAGTTGGCAACCCTACGTACAGCACAGGATCAGGCCCCATTCAGCATTATCGGGCATCCAGCCTGATGAAGGCCTCGCTATTAAACAGCCTCTCATCCTCGGCCAATAATCCTTGCAGGAAACAAATGGCAGGTTATTGCCTTACAATAAACCCATCATCAGCACAAGGGGACTGTCTTCAAAGAATCTGGTCCGGCAATCACATGGAACAAAACAGCGCAGGAACAGGCCCTTCGGCCCACAATGCCTGTGCTGAACATGATGCCAAAACCAACTCTCATCTGCCTGCACGTGATCCATATCCCTCCATTCTCTGCATATCCATGTGTCTATCCAAACGTCTCTTAAACGCCACTATCGTATCTGCCTCCACCACCACCCTCAGCAACACATTCCAGGCCCCCACCAACTTCTGCGTTAAAAGAAACTTGACCCCTACATTTCCTTTCAAATTTCTCCCTCCTGCTTTAAAGCTGCGCCCTCTAGTATTTGATATCTCATCCTGGCATGTCTGTGTTGAACATGATGTCAAGACCAGCTCTTATCTGCCTGCACATCATCCATATCCCTCCATTCTCTGCCTATCCATGTGCCCATCCAAAAGCCTCTTAAACGCCCCATCCTGGTTCTCCGACTAGTTTCACTGTCCTCCTGATTACATTTTACTGGTTGCATGCCTCATTGTAACCTTCCTTCAGCTAACAATGAACCATTCTACATTTTCCTTCATCTCGTTCCCTTTGATCTCTTGTTTTCACGCCGTACACTTCCCTATCTCTAATGCCTCACTCTCCCCTGACTCTCAGTCTGGAGAAGGGTTTCGACCCAAAGCGTTACCTATTCCTTTTTTCCAGTTGCATTGATGAAAGAAATTTCAAAAGACCAAATGCACAGATAGTCAGGCAGTCAAACGTCAGACAGTCTGAAGAAGGGTCTCGGCCAGAGAAGGCACCCATTAATTCTCACCAGAGATGCTGCCTGAGTTGCTCCAGCATTTTGTGTCTATCCTCGGCCTTCTGTCAGTCTGATTCAAGGCTGCGTGACATTTGCATTTTACCTCTCTCAGGCTCAGTGTGGGAGCTTTGCAATGCCAAAGACCCAAAGTAGTCACAACAGCCTTACAGCGAATGCAGCGCCGGAGACCCGCGTTCCATCCTGACTACGGATGCTGTCCGTACTGAGCTTGTACCTTCTCCCCGTGACCTGCGTGGGTTTTCTCCGGGTGCTCCGGTTTCCTCCCACGTCCCAACGACATACAGGCTTGTAGGTTAATTTGGCTTCAATAAAAATTGCGAATTGTTCCTAGTGTGTAGGATCGCGGGTCGACTCAGACTCGGGGGGCTAAAGGTCCTGTTTCAGCGATGCATCTCTAATCTGAACTAAACTAAACTAATTTCAGAGGTTAGGGCTTTAGCAGGACAAGGAGCAGGTATCAACTGTGGATAGGGTTGCCAACTTTCTAACTCCCCAATAAGGGACCAAAGGTGATGTCATCACCCCGCACCCCACGTGACCTCACCCAGCCAGCGGCCACGTGCTCCCGCTCCACCGACGGCGGCCGCCTGGGCCGTGAGGCTGGTTGCTATGCAACCACCGTTTGGCGAACACACTCGGCCCCGCTTCCCGAACACACTCCGTTAGCCTACAGTGCCCGGGCCTACATCGGCCCCAGGGCCTAATACGGGACAAGGGCCGTCCTGTACTTAGCCCAAAATGCGGGATGTCCCGGAAAACACGGCAGTTGGCAACCCTAACTGTGGATCAGTTAAACTCAGGAATGTTCAAGTGATCGGCACAATGGAAGGTGAAGTAGACCTAAAGACATATAACATAACATATAACAACTACAGCATGGAAACAGGCCTGTCCGGCCCTACCAGTCCACGCCGACCATTCTCCCTGACCTAGTCTCATCTACGTGCACTCAGACCATAACCCTCCAATCCCCTCCTATCCATATACCTATCCAATTTACTCTTAAATAATAAAATCGAGCCAGCCTCCACCGTACAGGTATGTAGGTTAATTGGCTGGGTAAATGTAAAAATTGTCCCTAGTGGGTGTAGGATAGTGTTAATGTGCGGGGATCGCTGGGCGGCGCGGACTTGGTGGGCCGAAAAGGCCTGTTTCCGGCTGTATATATATATGATATGATATGATATGATGATGATAAAATCAACTATGTTTGACCTGCCCAGAAAGGTTCTCCATGGGGTTCATTCAATTCCAATCCCATGCTTTAGTTTTAGTTTGGAGATACAGCATGGAAACAAACCCTTCGGCCCACCGAGATAGTGCCGACCAGCGGTCACCCACACACTAGTTCTATCCCAACACACCAGGGACAATTTACAGAAGCAAATTATCCCGTGAATTGGATGAATGTACAGGATGAGGCTCGCTGGTCTTTGCCACCGCCACCCAGAAACACCACCATGCTGACGACCATGCTGATGGAAGACGCATACGTAGAGACAAGAGAGGAGCTGGCCAGCTGTGTGGAGGACACAGAGAGATGTGTGGGGTGGGGCGGGGCGTCTATCACCGTGCCCGTCGCAAACCAGCGCCACTGCGTCGCTAATGTTCTCAACGATTTTAATTAATTTTAATTAAATCACCCTACAAACCTGCACGTCTTTGGAGTGTGGGAGGAAACCGGGGAGAACGTACAAACTCCGTACAGACAGCACCCGTAGTCAGGATTGAACCCGGGACTCTGGCGCTGTGAGGCAGCAAACTCTACCGCTGCGCCACCGTGCCGCCCCGGGTGACCATCGGGAGAGGGTCGTCGACTGGGGTCACTTGGATCGGGGGTGCTCCGGGTCTTCCAACACGTGGACCTGTCTTCGCACTTTAGACTCTTTTCTGCCTTTGTCCCCTCGCCTTTTTGAAAAATTGTAAGTGCCAATATTGTAGCAACTGCGAATTTGTAGGCGTGCAAACGAAGTTCACTGCGCCGTGCAATTGTGACCTTAAAGGACCATTGAACCACTGAGCAAGATGGGGCAGTACCTTCTCCCCGTCACCTGCCTGGGTTTCCTCCGAGACCTTCGGTTTCCTCCCGCACTCTGAACAGGATTGTAGGCTACAGATAGACACAAAATGCTGGAGTAACTCAGCGGGACAGGCAGCATCTCTGGAGAGGCGATGATTCGGGTCGAGACCCTTCTTCAGACCCGAAACGTCACCCATTCCTTCTCTCCACTGATGCTGCCCGACCGGCTGAGATACCCCAGCATTGTGTGTCTTTAAACCAGCGACTGCAGTCCCTTCAAGCACAGGTTTGTTGGCTGACTGGCTTGGTAAATGGTGGGATAGTGTTAGTGTGCGGGGATCGCTGGTCGGCACGGACTCGGTGGGCCGAAGGGCCTGTGTCTGCGCTGTATCTCTACACTAAAGTAGAGGAGATGAGAGGCGTTGGAGGGGCTTCACTCACCAGCGGGGTCTGCCGTCCAGCTGGCCGTCCGAGCTCCCGTGGGTGCGGAGGAAGAGGGTCGACCTCCGTTTCACCGGGCTCTTCAGAAGCTTGATTTGCTGCCACGAGAACAAGGGACATGTTACACTGTGGGAGGCACGGTGCCAGAAACCCGGGTTCCATCCTCACCCCGGGTGCCGTCTGTACGGAGTTTGTACGTTCCCCCCGTGGCTTTCCTGCATGACCTCCGGTTTCCTCCCGCACTCCAGAGACGCGCAGGTTTGTGGGTTGAGGGGCTTGGTATGAGTGTACATTGTCCGGAGTGTGTGTAGGGCAGTGCTAGTGTGCGGGGATAGCCTGTTTCTGCGCTTTATCTGTAAACTAAACGAAAGGGGGAGCAAGGAAGGGGAACAGAGGGCCGGGGAGCTGGGACAGCAGCAACATCCACAGATGTCCTTATAGTCCCAGACCACAGTCACACACTGATCATCCACATCAAGGGGTTAGAGCACCTGGCGGGTCGAGCAGTGTACGGGGAGGCACGGTGGCGCAGCGGTAGAGTTGCTGCCTTATAGTGCCAGAGACCTGGGTTTGTCTGTATGGAGCTTGTATGTTCTCCCTGTGACCTGTGTGGGGTTTCGCCGGGATCTCTGATTTTCTCCCACACTCCAAAGATGTACTGGTTTGTAGGTTAATTGGTTTTGGTATAATTGTAAATTTGCCCTGGTGTGTAGGATGGTGTTAGTGTGCAGGGATTGCTGGTTGGCACAGGCTCAATGGGCTGAAGGGCCTGTTTCTGTGCTGTTTCTCTCAATAAACAAAAAGATTTGCTCGTACTGTATTAGACTATTGATAATAATCCTAAACAATTCATTGAACTCTTTTTGTGGGAGGAAATTACCACTATTCTGAACAAAATGTACTCTGACATTATGCCTACATCAACCAGTGATCATTTTTAAGAGGCTGCCCCCTTATTTTGCATGCTGCCAGATGCCACATGAAGAAAATAATTTGGAGATACAAGAACCTAGACCAGTACAGCACAGGAACAGGCCTTTTGGCCCACAATGTAATGCCAGAGACACGGGTTCCATCCCGACTCCATGCTCCATGTGACCACGTAGGACATTGGGCTTGAGGTGAGAAGGGAGAGAGTTAGTTAATCTAAGGGGCAATGTTTCCACACATTGGGTGGTGAGAATAGGAAATGATTTGCCAGTGGGAGCAGTTGAGGCAGGTACAATTATCACAGTCTTTTTACAAAGAGTAGGGGAATCAAGAACCAGAGGGCACAGGATTAAGGTGAAATAGGAACCTGAGGGGCAACACTTTCCACAGAGGGTGGTGGGTGTATGGAACGAACTGCCAGGGGAGGTAGTTGAGGCAGGGACTATAACAGCGTTTAAAAGACATTTGTACATCCGTGAATAAGAAAAATTAAGAAGGATATTGGCCAAATGTGACTAGTTTAGTTGGGGCACCTTGGTCAGCATGAATGAGTTGGGCTGAAGGGCCTGTTTCTGTGCTGTATGAGCCACACTGTAGTCACCGAGCACTGATAGTGGAGGAGGATGAATGAAGAGGGTGGTGGAGGAGGGGATATCACAGGCAGGTGGGACTAGCGTAGATGGGGCATCTTGGTCGGCTTGGGCAAGTTAGGCCGAAAGGCCTGTTTCCATGCTGTTTGACTATGTCTCTGTGACTCTATCCTGTGTGGTTCAGCTGGAGAGGGTCCTGAGGTTAGCTTTATGAGAATGATCCCAGGGATGAGTGGGTTAACATATTGGGTTAACATTGTTGGCACTGGGCCTGTACTCGCTGGAGTATAGAAGGATGAGGGGGGGACCTCATTGATTGTGAATTGTGAAAGACTTGGATAGAGTGGATGTGGAGAGGATTCCCACTAGTGGGACAATCTCGGACTAGAGGTCACAGCCTCAGAAATAAAGGACGTTCTTTTAGGAAGGAGACGAGAAGTTTCTTTAGCCAGAGGGTGGTGAATCTGTGGAATTCTTTGCCACAGACGGCTGTGGAGGCCGTCAATTGATATTTTTAAGGCAGAGATAGATAGATTGTTGATTATTTTAGTTTGGGGGGGGGGGGTAAATATATATATGTATATATATTTTTCTTTTTATCTTTAGAAATATATATATATAAGTTCCCTTTTAACCTTTTATCTATAATTACATAGAGACTGGGAGGTCTATACCCTATATGTATTTTGAATCTGGATTTATATTAAGGCTACATTTGTTGTTAATGTAATCCTGATCCCTATGTATCAATATCACTGTTATGTTTATTATTTTTAGAAAATTAATAAAAAGATTTGAAAAGAAAGAAAGATTAGTATGGGTGTTAAGGGTTATGGGGAGAAGGCAGGAGAATGGGGTTCGGAGGGAGAGATAGATCAGCCATGATTGAACGGCGGAGTGGACTTGATGGGCTGAATGGCCTAATTCTGTTCCTGTGTCTTCTGGTCTTAAGAGGACATCAGGAGATGCCAGCAACCACTTTGTGCAAGTGAATCAACAGAGAGCAATTATTGTCCCCCAGACAACTTGATGGGCCGAATGGCCTTATTGTGCTCCTGCAACTTATGGACTTATGCGACCGTGTGGGTTTCCTGTGGGTGCTGCGGTTTCCTCCCACGACCCAAAGACGTGCGGGTTTGTAGGTTAATCGGCCCCTCTGTAAGTTGCCCCTTTGTGTGTAGGGAGCGGGTCAAGGTCGGACCAAGGTGAACGGGTGAGAGGCGGAGAGCGACAGACTCCTGATCAGTGCGTGTGTCAGGGGTTACGGGGAGAAGGCAGGAGAGCGGGGTTTGGGAGGGAGTGATAGACCAGCCGCGATGGAATGGCGGAGTGGCCTTGACGGGCGGCGTGGCCTAGTTCTGCTCCTGGACAGTGTGGAGGGGAGGCGTAGAGGTGAGTGGGACATACTCACATTAGGAGGGTGCTTGATGATATCCATGGCGCTGTGCGAGATGCCCCCGCTCTGGCTGCCGGGGAGACCCCCACTGTGCTGCTTCTTGTGGCTTGTCACCATCGTCTCCATCGAGTGGCTCCGCACGCGGATCGCCCTCTGCCGGGCAAAGAGAAGAAAGACCAGCCTCACCCACGGGCAGTCCCACGCCATCGAGAAGCAGAGCACGTAGAACCCAGGCCTGAAGACGGGACCCCACCACCGCCCACATCTTCCCATCTCCACCCTTTCCCGCTTCCCGCAGAGACCGTTCCCTCCGCAACCCCCACCCAACCAACTCGTCCCTTCCCACCCAACCCACCCCCTCCCGTTCCCCTGCAACCGCAGGAGATGCAACACCTGTCCCTATGCCTTCCCCCTTGACTCCGTCCAAGGACATAGAAACATAGACAATAGGTGCAGGAGTCGGCCATTCGGCCCCTTTGAGCCAGCACCGCCATTCAATATGATCATGGCTGATTATCCTAAATCAGTACCCCGTTCCTGCCGTCTCCCCATATCCCTTGATTCCGTTAGTCCTAAGAGCTATATCTAACTCTCTCTTGAAAACATCCAGTGAATTGGCCTCCACTGCCTTCTGTGGCAGAGAATTCCACAGATTCACAATTCTCTGGGTAGTGTTCGGCGAGGAACAGTACTGGGATCTCCGTTTGTAATATATGTATAATGGAATGAACATGTAGGTGATCTAAGAGGGAAGAATATAATAGGTGGCAGGGCCCCAATGGGCATTGATGTACAGTTGTATTTACTACACTCGGATCAACGTTAGGGTTGTATTCGGATTGCTTTCCCTAGAGCAGAGGAGGAGGGGTGACCTGAAAAAGTATGTAAAATTATGAAAAGGCAAAGAGCAAATGGTGCACATTGCACATTCTCCTTGTGACCGTGTGGGCTTCCTCCGGGTGCTCTGGTTTCCTCCCAAGTCCCAAAGACGTGCAGGATAGTAGGAAAATAACTGCAGATGCTGGTTCAAATCGAAGGTCGACACAAAATGCTGGAGTAACTCAGCGGGGTCAGGCAGCATCTCAGGAGAGAAGGAATGGGTGACGTTTCGGGTCGAGACCCTTCTTCAGACTTCAGACACTTCTTGTAGGTTAATTGGCCCTTTGTAAGTTGTCCTTAGTGCGTGGGGAGTGGATGAGAAAGTGGGATAACAGAGAACTGGTATGAACGGGTGACCGCTGGTCGGCGCGGACGTGGTGGGCCAAATACCCTGGCTCCACGCTGTATCTCTAAACTGAAGTGGACTAATTGGTGAGATTCTTTTCACCCTCAGGGTGGAAATATCAAGACGGCATTGCTTTAAGACTGGAGGGGGAGCGTTTAAAGACGCATGTTTTTGTTATTCTGAGAGTGGTACGTAGCTAGAACGCACTGTCGGGAGGGAGGGGGCAGAAGCAGATACCAGAGCAATGTTCAAGAGGCATTTAGACAGAACAGGTAGGGAATAAAGGGAGTAGGAAATAACTGCAGATGCTGGTCGAGTCTGAAGAAGGGGTCTGACCCAAAATGTCACCCATCCTTTCTGTTGAGCTGTTGCCTGACCCGCTGAGTTACTCCATCTTTGCATCTTTCTGGGGAATAAAGGGATATGTGAGGATTTGGGATTAGTCAGATTGACTCCACACTCTGCGAAGACAAGGAGGGTCTAGTCTTCTGCTATATTACTTTTTATTCTGATTGAGAGATGCAAATTGAAGACAATCACAATGACATTGAAGACACTATCAATGACATTGATCCAACAGGTGAAAGTGAACAGAACAAGCAAAGACCAGAACAGGGTTAGATTGGGTTAGATCAGAAAAGAGATTTGATGCCTTTTACCCTTATGAATGCTGAAACATAGAAACATAGAAAATATGTGCAGGAGGAGGCCATTCGGCCCTTCGAGCCAGCACCGCCATTCATTGTGATCATGGCTGATCATCCACAATCAGTAACCCATGCCTGCCTTCTCCCCATATCCCTTGATTCCGCTAGCCCCTAGAGCTCTATCTAACGGAATAATTGAAATGCCAATCACGCGTCATCGCAGACCATTTAAAATGTAATGTTTATACCGAAGTTGTGGAGAATTACATTAGAAAATATTCAAATCCATAAATTAATGAATTTTTCATCCATTACCAAAAATGGTAACTAATGTGTTGCTTTTAGGACAGAGTGCTTCAAATATTGTAGTTATCAGCAGTATTGGGGTAATATGTCCAATGTCACTTGATATTTTGATCAGCTCTTTGTAATGAAAGAATGCACTTGATTATCAAACTATCTTTTGCAAGGACATTGCAAATGAGTTATTCGCTGAACTTGCAGTGAGATGCCACATTAGGCAATGAGTGCCTACAGACCAAGAACCTGCCAATCTCTGCCCTGAGAGTCCCTTCAGGTGAGGCAGAGGTTCACTCCTCCAGCCTCATCTACTGTCTCCGCTGTTCAAGGTGTGGACTCCTGTACATCGGCGAGACCAAGCGCAGGCTCGGCGATCGTTTCGCTGAACACCTCCGCTCAGTCCGCCCAAACGTACCTGATCTCCCGGTTGCCAAACACTTCAACTCCCCCTCCCATTCCCAGTCCGACCTTCCTGTCCTGGGCCTCCTCCACTGTCAGAGTGAGGCCCAGCGCAAATTGGAGGAACAGCACCTCATATTTCGCTTGGGCAGCTCACACCCCAGCGGTATGAACAGTGACTTCTCCGACTTCAAGTGACCCTTGGTTTCCCTCTCCCTCCATCCCCTCCCTCTTCCCAGTTCTCCCACCAGACTGACTGTCCTCCATTACATTTTATCTCTGCTTTGTTGTCACCTTCTCCCAGCTAGCAATGATCTATTCTACATTTTCCTTAGCCTCATCCCCTTTGTCTTGTTTTCACACCTTACATTTCCTTATCTCTGTATCACTCTCTCCCCTGATTCAGTCTGAAGAAGGGTCTCAACCCGAAACGTCACCCATTCCTTCTCTCCAGAGATAACATATAACATATAACAACTACAGCATGGAAACAGGCCTGTCCGGCCCTACCAGTCCACGCCGACCATTCTCCCTGACCTAGTCTCATCTACCTGCACTCAGACCATAACCCTCTAATCCCCTCCTATCCATATACCTATCCAATTTACTCTTAAATAATAAAATCGAGCCAGCCTCCACCACTTCCACCGGAAGCCCATTCCATACAGCCACAACCCTCTGAGTAAAGTAGGATAGGACTAGTGAACTAGTCTGAAGAAGGATCTCGACCCGAAACGTCACCCAGTCCTTCTTTCCAGAGATGCTGCCTGACCCGCTGAGTTACTCCAGCATTTTGTGTCTATCTTTGGTGAACTAGTCCGCTGGTCGGCGCCGACTCGATGGGCCAAAGGGCCTGTTCCCACACTGTATCTCTAAACTAAACTACATTAAAAAAACACCAAACTATATTTGAGTACAGCGTTAGTCTCCACTCCCTGTTTGAAGCAGGGAGTTCGTTATTGGAGAATGGTCAGGTATTAGATTTAGAAAAATATTTCACCTTAACAGCTACAGAGATTTTCACCACAGTTTTTTTAACCTCGTTCCACGTCTACCACCTGCCTAAGCCTTTCTGCTGTCATTTTGTAAAGAAAAGCAGTCAAGTGTGTCAGCAAATTCAAAGGAATTCATTATGAGAGGCTTAGCCCACTCTCCCAAATGATTATTTAAACTGAGCGGCAGGTGAAGTTATTGTCTGTGACTGAGGGGTTTTGTGTTGACATTGTTGCTGCCTCAAGGATAAGATGATGGAGGTGGGGCTGGAAATGTCTTCAATTGTCAGAAAACTGCATTCCAGGGTGTCAGTGGCATGAAGGATCTTAGGAGGTAGAAGTCTAAGGGTACAACTGGCACTTTTAGTTCCGTTCAGTTTCGAGATACGGCGCCATCACTGCCCTACACACACCAAGGACAATTTTACTCTGAAACCAATCCAATTAACCTACAAACCTGCACGTCTCTGGAGTGTGGGAGAAAACCGAAGATCTCCCCACGCAGGTCACGGGGAGAACGTGCAAACTTCGTACAGCAGCACCCGTGGTCAGGATGGAACCCGGGTCTCTCGCGCTGTAAGGCAGCAACTTTACCGCTGCACCATATTGCTGTAAAATAATCCTACTTCATCAATCTCAGATTTCATCAATCCTTTTATCACCCTGCTTTCTAGAGCCATACAGTCATAGAGTAACACAGCGCGGAAACAGGCCCTTCAGCCAGACTTGCCCACACCGGCCATCATGGGATTACATTAGTCCCACCTGCCTGCGTTTGGCCCATATCCCTCCAAACCTGTCCTATCCATGTAACTGTCTAAATGTCTCTTGAACGTTGCGATAGTGCCTGCCTCAACTACTTCCTCTGGCAGCTCGTTCCATACCACCCTTTGTGTGAAAAAGTTACCCCTCAGGTTACGATAAAATCTATCCCCCCCTTCACTCTAAACCTATGTCCTCTGGTTCTTGATTCCCTAACACTGGGCAAGAGATTATGTGTGTCTACCCGATCTATTCCTCTCATGATGTTGTACACCTCTATGAGATCACCCCTCATCCTCCTGCTCTCCATGGAATAGAGACCCAGCCTACTCAACCTCTCCCTGTAGCTCACACCCTCAGGGATTTTAGGGTTGGGGGGCATATATCTTTAGTTACTAATGTGGCTTGCTAGGTCGAGGAGCAGTTTTATGAAAGTGCCGATCCACTATCAGTGGCAGCTTACACAGGTATTTTGTGCTCATAAATCTTTTACTGCATGAAAAATAAAATCACGAAGAACCGGTTTTCGAAGGTTGGGCGATTTTCACCACACAGCCCACCCCACAAACCAGTCTCCCTGCCACGGACTCCATCTACACCTCACGCTGCCTCATAACAGCAGCCGACGTAATCAAAGACCTTTGCTTTCTTCTTTTCACCCCTCCCATCCGGCAGAAGGTACAGAAGTTTGAAAGCGCGCACCACCAGACTCGAGAACAGCCTCTTCCCCCTCTGTTATCAGGCTTCTGAACGGTCCTTCCATGAGCTAGGGTACTGTCCCATTCACCTCTACCCCATTGCGCACATTGGACTTTGTTCAGTTGAGTTTGGAGATGCGGCCCACTGGGTCCACACTGACTATCGATCACCCTTTCACACTAGTTCCATGTTATCCCACTTTTCCATCCATTCGGAGCAATTTACAGAAGCCATAGCCTATAAACCCACACATCTTAGGGAAGTGGGAGAAAACCAGAACACCCGGTGGAAGCCCACACAGTCACAGGGAGAGCGTACAGACTCCACACAGACAGCACCCGGGTTCAGAATCGAACCCGCTGGAGTTTAGAAGGATGAGAGGGGACCTCTTACCAATCAATTAGTGATAGGCCTGGATAGAGTGGATGTGGAGAGGATGTTTCCACGAGTGGGAGAGTCTCAGAATAAAAGGATGTACCTTTAGAAAGGAAATTGGGGGGCGTTTCTTTAGTCAGAGGGTGGTGAATCTGTGGAATTCATTGCCAGAGGAGGCCAAGTCAGTGGATATTTTTAAGGCAGAGATTGATAGATTCTTGATTAGTACGGGTGTCGGGGGTTTTGGGGGGAAGGCAGGAGAATGGGGTTGAGTGGGAAAGATAGATCAGCCACGATTGAATGGCGGAGTAGACGTGGTGGGCCTAATGGTCTAATTCTGCCCCTAAAACTTGTAAGCCTTCGAAAACCGTTTTTTCATGATTTTATTTTTCATAAAGCAAAAGGAGAAGAATTTATTTGCTCCGTGAGTACTGAATGTGTGTGTCTTTCACTGAATCAATTAGTCGACCAATTACCTTGAAGGACTCCAGGAAGCCTCCGTGAGTGTCATTCTCCATCTTTTCTTCGTCAGGACCCAGCCCCAACATGGCCAGTGATTGGCTGTGGAGGTCTTCGTACAGGTAGTCGAGCAGTGCTGCCCGTGTGCGGTTCTGGACAGGAAGACCAAAGATACGCCGATCACAATGTGCCCTGCAACATCTACGTCACCCAGGCCCCACTGTACACTGTGGGCCAGGATCAAACACAGCCTGCTACACTGTACCACAAGTTCACACGTTAGAGGAGCAGAATTAGGCCACTCGGCCCATCGGGTCCACTCCGCCATTCAATCATGGCTGATCTCTGCCTCCTAATCCCATTCTCCTGCCTTCACCCCATAACCCTTGACACCCGTTCTAATCAAGAAATTGTCTATCTCTGCCTTAAAAATATCCACTGACTTGGCCTCCACAGCCCTCTGCGGCAATGAGTTCCACAGATTAACTACCCTCCGACTAAAGAAGTTCCTCCTCACCTCCTTTCTGAAAGAGCGCCCTTTAATTCTGAGGCTGTGACCTCTGGTCCTAGACTCTCCCACTCATCCTCTCCACACCCACTCTATCTGTGCCTTTCATTATTCTGTAAGTTTCAATGGTCCCCCTCATCCTTCTAAACTCCAGCGAGTACAGACCCAGTGCTGTCAAACGCTCATCATATGCTAACCCACTCATTCCTGGGATCGTTCTTGTAAACCTCCTCTGGACCCTATCCAGAGCCAGCACATCTATGTACCGATGGGCTGCGCGCGGCAGAGGCTCCCGGACGGGCGTGGGCCGCGCTCATGCCCTGGTGGCAGGCCTGGCTCGCCAGCCACGGAAATGACAGAACCTGCCTGAAGTGGGAAGCTGACGAGCCAGGCCCTGAAGAAGAAGAACGTACCTTCAGGAAGGAGATGAGGAGGAATTCCTTTCTAAGTTCATAAGTTCAGAAGTGATGGAAGCAGAATTTGGCCGTTCGGCCCATCGAGCCTACTCCGCCATCCAATCATGGCTGATCTATCTCTCCCTCCTAACCCCATTCTCCTGCCTTCTCCCCATAACCCCTGACACCCGTACCAATCAAGAATCTATCTATCTCTGCCTTAACAATATCCATTGACTTGGCCTCCACAGCCTTGTGTGGCAAAGAATTCCACATTTAGTCAGAAGGTGGTGATTCTGTGAAATTCATTGCCACAGATGGCTGTGGAGGCCAAGTCAGTGGATATTTTTAAGGCCAGCATTCACCGGAGAATGGGGTTAGGAGGGAGATATAGATCAGCCATGTTTGAATGGCGGAATAGACTTGATGGGCCGAATGACCTAATCTTACTCCTATCACCTATGACCTTAAGGCATCCAGTCCCTGTGGACCCCGCATGCTGTCTCTCCAGGGACACGCGGGCACGGACGCTGGCCCGGAAGAGGGGCGGGCAGTTACCCAGGCAGAACCCTCGACCTCCCGCTGCCTGGACCCATCTTGGCCCGGTCCAGGAACAAACCGACATAGAAATTGCCGCCTCCTCCTCCTCGACCTGTACCCGCTGCGCCACCATGCCACCCGTTTGTGGGAGGGGGGATCGCACGCGGGAGGACGTGCAAACTCCACCCAGACAGTGCCGGAGACGAGGATCGAACCTGAGTTGCTGGAGCTGTGAGACACCAGCACTGCTTGCTCTTCACCTTGGACAGCAGGGCCGGGCTGCCATGGGAAGGAAGGTGAAGGAGCCTAATCCTAAAGGCCTCAGTTCTGGGCACCGTGTTTTAGGAAAGATGTCGTCAAGCTGGAAAGGGTGCAGAGAAGATTCACGTGGATGGTGCCAGGACTGAGCTATAGGGAGATGTTGAGCAGGATGGGACTCTATTCCCTGGAGCGCAGGAGGATGAGGGGAGATCTTATAGAGGTGTACACAATCATGAGAGGAATAGATTGGGTAGAGGCACAGAGTCTCTTGCCCAGACTAGGAAAATCGAGGACCAGAGGACATAGGTTTAAGGTGAAGGGGAAAAGATTTAATAGGAATCTGAGAAGTAACTTTGTTCTCTGGAACAACCTCGGATACACACCCTTACCTCCAGCTTTGCAAACTTCTCTGACTTGTAGCAGGCCGACTCCGCGTTGATGAGTTTAGTCAGCAGAAACTCTCGGAACTCCGGACCCTGGGCAAATATAGCAAACGTCTGTGAGTTTGGTTTCCTGATTCAATGCATTTGTGCGTAGCTGCGGGCACACTTGACACAGTGTGCCCAGTGTCTAGGGTTGCCAACTGTCCCCTATTAGCAGGGACATCCCGTATATTGGGCTAATTTGGTTTGTCCCGCACGGGATCGCCCTTTTCCCATATTAGGCCCTGGGGGAGCTGTAGGCCTGGACACTGCAGGCCTGGACACTGTGGGCCCGGACACTGTAGGCCTGGGGGCCACTATAGGCCCGGACACTGTAGGCCTGGACACTGCAGGCCTGGGGGCCACTGTAGGCCTGCGGGCCACTGTAGGCCCGGACACTGTAGGCCCGGACAGAGTAGGCCCGGAGGCCCGGGCGCCGCCTAACGGAGGTTGCATAGCAACCCGCCTCCTGGCCCGGGCGGCCGCCATTGGTGGAGGGGGAGCACATAGCCACTGGCTGGGTGAGGTCACGTGAGGCGCGGGGTAGTGATGTCACCTTTTGTCCCTTATTTGTGAGTGAGGAAGTTGGCAACCCTACCAGTGTCTGTCAGGTACCAGTCGGACAGAATCAGCACAGAGCACCTGGTCCGAATACCACCCCCCCACCCCCCCCCCCCCCTCCTCCTCCTCGAAACACTCAACCCTTGCCTCCTTCAGGGATCACCTTTAAGGTGAGAGGGGCAAGATTTAATGGGAAACTTGTTGTCAGGAACTTTGAGAATGATAAGGAAGTTGAGTAGGTTATAGTTCGATTAACCCTGGAGCTCACAGACTGGGGAGCATGACAGGGAACATGGCCAAGATGGAACGTGGTTATAACAGAGGGTGGTGGGTGCCTGGAACGTGCTGCCGGGGGTGGTGGTGGAGGCAGATACGATAATGGCGTTAAAGAGACTTTTGGATAGACACATGGGTATGCAGGGAATGATATGGATCGTACAGGTAGATAAGAGTTGGTCTTGGCATCATGTAGGCACAGACATTGTGGGCTGAAGGGCCTGTTCCTGTGCTGTACTGTTCTACGTTTTATGTTTCCTCCCGCTGCATTTCTCACCCATCAGGGACTGCATTGACATCATTCAGAGATGTGCTTTCTCAACCTTCTATGCTGTGTCACCACTTTGAATGGCGAACTGGGTCCTCTTCCCCCATGGTCTTAACCGTGTCTGTATCTGAACGCACAGCGGCGGAGGACACCGCGGCTACGCTTGGCCAGGCTGACCCTGCAACGTTGCCAGGGCAACGGGCCTTCATGATCAGGTCGAGATCCCTGCACTTACAACAAACAACTGGGACTTGAAAATGGCGCCAAACTGGCGACTCTGTGTACTGTCTCAGTGCACGACTGCTATACACTTGTGCTGTATCTGAGATGCTTATCTAATATGTGTCTAAGTGCTTATGTACGGTGATACTTGTACTGAACTGGAAACAGAAATGGATTTCACTGTACCCGTGGAAAATAAAGTACCAGCAATTTACACCCCAGTGGTATGATCATTGACTTCTCCAATTTCAGATAGTCCCAGCTTTCCCTCTCTATCCCCTCCGCCTTCCCAGTTCTCCCACTAGTCTTCCTGTCTCCTACTACATCCTATCTCTGTCCCGCCCCCTCCCCTGACATTAGTCTGAAGAAGGGTCTGGACCCGAAACGTCACCCACTCCTTCTCTCCCGAGATGCTGCCTGACCCGCTGAGTTACTCCAGCATTGTGTGTCTACCAGATCCATGGCCTCCTCTCATCCCACTGTTGTTCAATATCCAATAAAGCTAACTGCAGATGAATGTGGTGACCTTACCTGCTTGAACAGCGCTGGGCTTGGTAACGGAGGGCCAAAGTGGCGGACACCCTCACGAGCGGTGACTGAAACCTGCCGAGAGTTAAGGAGGTTAGCACCAGTGTGGTCTGAATGAATCTGCACCTACCTCAATGAGTTGGTCTTCATCCAACCACCGGCCAACTCCAGATCACCTCTGACAACAGCGGTGAAGAATGCAAAATATGGAAAGCGCTGCTAACCAACCAGAGAAGGAATCTACCAGTAAACAAACCTTTGTATGTTATCATAAGGTCATAACTAAGTGGTAGGAGTAGAATTAGGCCATTCGGCCCATCAAGTCTACTCCGCCATTCAGTCGTGTCTGATCTATCTCTCCCTCCTAACCCCATTCCCCTGCCTTCTCCCCATAACCCCTGACACCCATATTAATCGAGAAGTTATATGAGCAGAATTAGGCCATTCGGCCCACCAACGCAGGCTCGGCAATCGTTTCGCTCAACACCTTCGCTCAGTCCGCGTTAACCAATCTGATCTCCCGGTGGCCGTAGAAAGCATATACTGTCGGGTTGCACCACAGCTTGGTCTGGCAACTACTCTGCCCACCTCTACGCCACTACGGACATTGCCCAGGGAACTAAGTTAGACTGCTGGATAATCATTTTATTCTGTAACCATGATCTAATTTTACTGCTAATCAAGTTTCTGTGAAGTCTGGTCACCTGAGAATATAAAAGCTTTGACTGTTCTCCTGGTTTGCACCAGTTGTAATAAATCCAACATATCATCCACCAACATTTCCGTCACCTACAACGGGACCCCACCACTGGCCACATCTTCCCATCCCCTCCCCTCTCTGCGTTCCGCAGAGACCGTTCCCTCCGTAACTCCCTGGTCCACTCGTCCCTTCCCACCCAAACCCCGGGCACTTTCCCCTACAACCACACGAGATGCAACACCTGTCCCTTTACCTCCCCCCTCAACTCCATCCAAGGACCCAAACAGTCTTTCCAGGTGAGACAAAAATTCACCTGCACCTCCTCCAACCTCATCTATTGCATCCGCTGCTCTAGATGTCAACTTATTTACATCGGCGAAACCAAGCGCAGGCTCGGCGATCGCTTCGCTGAACTTCTGCGCATTGACCAACCTGATCTCCCGGTGGCCGAGCACTTCAACTCCCCCTCCCATTCCCAGTCTGACCTTTCTGTCATGGGCCTCCTCCAGTGCCATAGTGAGGCCCACCGGAAATTGGAGGAACAGCACCTCATATTTCGCCTGGGCAGTTTGCAGGCCAGTGGTATGAACATCGACTTCTCCAACTTTAGATAGTTCCTCTGTCCCTCTCTTCCCCTCCTCCTTCCCAGATCTCCCTCTATCTTCCTGTCTCCACCTATATCCTTCCTTTGTCCCGCCCTCCTGAGATGCTGCCTGACCTGCTGAGTTACTCCAGCATTTTGTGAATTAATAAATCGCCTGTCCCTCCCAACACCAACTCCTTATGGCCGTTCCATTTGCTCCCACAACCCCCCTCCTGCTACCATTTTGAATGTTTCATGAATAGCTCTCAATCCAGTTCACCTTATAGGTTGGTTCACTCTCCTCGGCCGTCTCGAGCTGCACCACGATGTAGGCGTGGAGGAAGTTGGAGGCGATCATATCAGGAACGAATGGGGTGTTTTCCTCTTGAAACACCAGGGCCACGATGTCGTTGCCGATGTGCCGCTTCCTCTGCAGCTGTCACGGAGACAACAGACAGTCAGCCCACGGTGGCACAGCGGTGGAGTTGCTGCCGCACAGCGCCAGACACCCGTGTTCCATCCTGACCACAGGTGCAGCCTGGACGGAGAGTTTGTACGTTCTCCCCGTGACCACGTGGGTTTTCTCCGGGAGCTCCGGTTTCCTCCCACACTCCAAAGGCGTACAGGTTTGTAGGTTAATCAGCTTTGGTGGAATTGTACATTTTCCCTAGTGTGTGTAGGCTAGTGCTAGTGTACGGGGTGATCGCCGGTCGGCACGGACTCGGTGGGCCGAAGGGCCTGTTCCCACGCCGTTTCTCCAAAGTCTAAAGTAAAGCCCAAACAAAGATTTCCTTCTCATCCCTTTCACTCGAATGAGATGTGCCAACCTGGGTCAAAGTGGGTGGAGCAGCTGGTGGAGCTCTGCCTCACACCACTAGAGACCCGGGTGGAACCTGACCTTTACTGCTGTCTGTGTGGAGTTCGCACGTTCCCCCTGTGACACAGGGGGGTTTTCTCCGGGTGCTCCAGTTTTCTCCCACATCCCAAAGACGTGTGAGTTTGTAGGTTAATTGGTCCTCTGTAAATGACCCCCTCGTCTACAGCAAGCAAAGATTTTCACTGTGAGTTGTCACATGTGACAATAAAGTATTCATTCATAAACTATTCCTTCATTCATTCATTCATTCCTTCATTCCTTCATTTATTCACTCAGTCTTTGTCACTCCAGAGAAACCAATCCAAATTTGTGCAGCCTCTCTCTAGCCAAGGCACCATTCTGGTAAACCTCCTCTGTATCTCTGGACTGCTTAGACTTCAGAGATACAGGGCGTAAACAGGCCCTTGGTTCCACTGTGTCCGCTCCGACCAGCGATATGATCACTACCCTACACACTGGGGCCAATTTACAATCTTTACAGAAGCCAATTCATCTACAAACCTGCACGTCTTCGGAGTGTGGGTGGAAACCGGAGCACCCGGAGAAACCCCACGCAGGTCACAGGGAGAACGTACAAACTCCCGTACAGACAACGCCCGTGGTCAGGATGGAACCCGGGTCTCTGGCGGCGTAAGGCAGCGACTCCATGCTGCGCCGCCGTGCCGCCCGTGCCCTATCTTGGGGGCGGGATGAGTGGTGATGCCGGGGGGCATCGAGGGCCTCTGGGAGCTCACCTGTTGAGTGTCACCCTCTGTGAACGGCAGCTTAGTGGAGACGTGGAACATGATCTCCCGGTCCTTGAAGATGGTGTAGACGGACTCGGCCCCGGTCTGACCGTGCGCCACATCGAGGCCGCCGCGGAAACTGGAACGGCAAGGAATTTGACAGCCACCATCACACCCTTGGTCATTGATCGATGACGAGAGGGGCAAGGTCTCACGGAAAGGTGCGGGGCAGGTTTTTTACACAAGAGGCTGGAACGAGCTGCCGGGGGGCAGTGGTGGAGGCAGATACGATAGTGGTGTTTAAGAGACGTTTGGATCGGCACGTTGGATCGGGAACGGAGGGATATGTGTTGAGCGCAGACAGATAAGAATTGGTCTCAACATAATGAGGCAATGGTTCAATAGTATGGGGGAAAAACTGCAGACGCTGGTTTAAATCGAAGGTAGGCACAAAATGCTGCAGTGACTCAGGGGGACAGGCAGCATCTCTGGAGAGAAGGAATGGGTGACGTTTCGGGTCGAGACCCTTCTTCAGACTGATGTCAGGGGAGGGGGCGGGCATCCCGAAGGGTCTCGACCCGAAACGTCGCCCATTCCTGAAGAGTCTCGACCCGAAACGTCGCCCATTCCCGAAGGGTCTCGACCCGAAACGTCGCCCATTCCTTTCTCTCCCGAGATGCTGCCTGACCCGCTGAGTTACTCCAGCATTTCAAAGTCCAAGGTGCGGTCGGCTCGCCCGCTCGTTGTACAGGAGCAGTGCCTGTGAACCGATGCCCCTCTCCTCTCCTCGCCCGGCCATCTTAGTGTACCAGGGGTGCCCCCTGCAGCCGACCTTGAAGGTGCCGGAGGCATGACAATAGACAATAGACAATAGGTGCATCGGCAGTTTTTTTCTACAGGCCCGGGCGCCGCCTAACAGAGGTTGCGTAGCAACCTGCCTCACGGCCTGGGTGGCCGCCATTGGTGGAGCGGGAGCACGTGGCCGCTGGCTGGGTGAGGTCACGTGGGGCGCGGGGCGGTGACGTCACCCTGTCCCTTATTTGGGAGCGAGGAAGTTGGCAACCCCTATGCCCGGACCATCAGTTGCCGGAAAATCAGGGGGTGGCCCTACGCTTCACTGAACTGTACACAAAGATAATTTCACAGTCCATCCGTACAGGTGATGGCAAAGACCATGTGCAGATCATGAGTGTATTCAAGGTGTAGGAAGGAACTGCAGATGCTGGTTTAAGCCAAAGATGGACACAAAATGCTGGAGTCACTCAGCGGGTCAGGCAGCATCTCTGGAGAAAAGGAATGGGTGACGTTTCGGGTCGAGACCCTTCTTCGGACTCAGACCCGAAACGTCGGCCATTCCTTTTCTCCAGAGGTCAGTTCAGTTGAGTTGAGTTTATTGTCACGTGTACCGAGGTACAGTGAAAAGCTTTTGTTGCTTGCTATCCAGTCAGCAGAAAGACAATACATGATTACAATCGGGCCATTTACAGTGTAGAGCTGCATGATAAAGGGAATAACGTTTAGTGCAAGGTAAAGCCAGCAAAATCCAATTAAACATAGTCTGAGGGTCCCTGATGAGGTAGATAGCTCTCTTTTTGTGCCAGGATGATTCAGTTGCCTGATAACAGTGCTGATGATGCTGCCTGGCCTGCTGAGTTACTCCAGCACTTGGTGTCTCTCTGAGTGCGTTCAAGGCTGGGATCCACACGTCTTTGAAGAGATGAGGAAGGGGGTGGCAATGCCAAAGATGGGGAGCATGAAAGGGGGGCATCAGGAGTAAGATCTCTTCCCCTCCCATTCCTGCAGTCTTAATTTCACGGTGGCGCAGCGGTAGAGTTGCTGCCTCACAGCGCCAGAGACTTGGGTTCGATCCTGACTACGGGCGCCGTCTGTACGGAGTTTGTACGTTCACCCCGTGACCTGAGTGGGTTTTCTCCGAGATCTTCGGTTTCCTCCCACACTCCAAAGACCTATACGTTTGTAGGTTAATTGGCTTGGTAAATGTAAAAATTGTCCCTAGTGTGTGTGGGCTAGTGTTCGTGTGCTGGGTTCGCTGGTCGGTGCGGACCCGGTGGGCCGAAGGGCCTGTTTCCGCGCTGTATCTCTAAACTAAACTGAACTCACCCTTTGAAATCCTGGAGCACCACAGTGTCTCCAAGCAAATGAAGGAATTCTTTAAATTCAGGGCTTTCATCGTTGTTCCTGAATAGTTCTGCTTCTGTCGACTGAAAAACAGGAACGACGCAACGGAACAATTAAGAATAAACACATAACAAAGGGTTGCAGAAATGAGGAACTGCAGCTGCTGGTTTAGACCAAATATCTACACAAAGTGCTGGAGTAACTCGGCGGGTCAGGCAGCATCTCCAGAGAAAAAGGATGGGTGACGTTTCGGCTCGGGGAACCTTCTCCAGTCACCCCCTTCTTTCAGTCTGAAAGGATTCAGGCAACTGGGCTAAGACGAGGCGTTTAGCAAATGAACCCAGCACTGACTCCACTGAAAAGCTGTCTTATTTATGATCAATGGATGATGAACGTCAGGAGCGTTGATTTGTCCTCTGCTCCAGATGTGATACAGCTGTGAGGAAGTGAAACATGGACCCTGTACAGGAAACACACGCGCCAGCTTGAGAAATTCCACATGTGCTCTCCGCGGTCCATCATGGGCATGCTCTGGCAAGACAGTGTGACCAACATGGAAGTGCTGGAGCGGCCTGACTTCACGAGCATCGAAGCAGTGATCATACAGGCTAGGGTTGCCAACTATCTCACTCCCTAATCAGGGACAAGGTGACGTCACCGCCCCACGCCCCACCCAGCCAGCGGCCACGTGCTCCCGCTCCACCAATGGTGGCCGCCTGGGCCGGGAGGCGGGTTGCTACGCAACCTCCGTCAGGCGGCGCCCGGGCCTCCGGGCCTACACTGTCTGGGCCTACAGTGTCCGGGCCTACGCTGTCCGGACCTAAAGCGTCCGGATCTACAGCGTCCGGGCCTATAGCATCCCCCGGGCCTAATACGGGACAAGGGCGGTCCCCTAAGGGCCAAACCAATTTAGCCCAAAATACGGGATGTCCCGGCTAATACGGGACTGTTGGCAACCCTAGTAAAGGCCCAGCTTCGATGGACAGGCCTCGTGATCCGGGTGGATGGGTTTGGCATGCCGCCCGTACGGAGTTCTGTCACAGGAACCCAGGGCGCCCGAAGAACTGGTTCAAAGACTGCATCGAGGACCACCTGCAGCACGTGGGCCTAGCCCCAAACGACAGGACTGGCTGGCGTCAAACCACTGGGAAGGCGTTCGACTGATTCGGAGAGCATCGCCGGAGCCGACTCATTACTGCCAGAGACAGGAGGAAGGCTGCAGCTCTGGGAACAAGTGGCTTAACATGTGATGAGCATTTGTCGGCACTGGGCCTGTACTCGCTGAAGTTTAGAAGGATGAGGGAGGGCCTCATTGAAACACACAGAATAGTGAAAGGCCTGGATAGAGTGGATGTGGAGAGGATGTTTCCACTGGTGGGAGAGTCTAGGACTAGAGGTCATAGCCTCAGAATTATAGGATGTTCTTTTAGGAAGGAGACGAGGAGAAATTAGTCAGAGGGTGGCAAATCCACCCCCACTCCATCCCCCTCAACCCATTCCCCTACCCCCTCCTTCCCTTCCCCCCCACTCCATCCCCATCAATCCCCCTCCCTTCCTTCCCTCCCCCTCCCCCTTCCTCCTCCCTTCCCCTTCCCCCTCCACCTGTCCCCTTCCCCCTCCCCCCTCCCCCCTCCCCCTCCCCCCCCTCCATCCTCTCCGCCCCACTCCATCCCCTTCAACCCCCTTATTCCCCCCTTCCCTCCCTAGGAGATAGATAAATGTGAATAACTTTAAAAATATAACGCCGATTTCAATGAAACTTCTTCCATTAGCACCAAAGGGACGACGGTGAGTAAGGTGGGCCTAAAATTGTTGCGCTATCGTGTACCGTTTTGGCTGTAGTTCAGGAACAAACAAACAAACAAACAAACAAACAAACGAGAGTTTTAGTATATAGATGTTCATTATTCACCTGTCTGGCCTTCTGGTAAATCACCCCAAACTTGAACTTGTCGTTGATCTCATGTTCATCATATGCGACGATTAGCTGTGATGCCTTGGAGAAGATGGAACAAGTTGTCAGGTTAACCCTTGACCAGATTGGCTTTGCAACGTTATTCCCTCCCACCGTCTCCACTGATTTCCCTCGAACACCGGCGGTTGAGGGGAGACCTTTAGACTTTAGAGAAACAGCGCGGAAACAGGCCCTTCGGCCCACCGAGTCCGCACCGACCAGCAATCCCCGCACACTAACACTATCCTACACACACTAGGGACCGTTTAGCGTTTGAGGCCCTCTGAGGGGGCGCTGTAAACTGTTTATGTATGTGCTGTTATGTTTGTGTGCCATTGTATGTTTGTTCTCAGTACCTGAACTGATGTACAGCACTTTGGTCAACGTGGGTTGTTTTTAAATGTGCTATACAAAAATAAAATTGACTTGACTACAAATTTACCGAAGCCAATTAAGCTACCAACCCGCACGTCTTTGGAGTGTGCGAGGAAACCGGAGCACCCGGAGAAAACCCACGCAGGTCACAGGGAGAACGTGCAAACTGTGTGCTGCAAGGATGGAACCCGGGTATCTGGTGCCGCAAGGCAGCAACTCTACCGCTGCACCACTGTGCCGCCTCGTAGAAGTATATAAAAATATACTCGGTGGCGCAGCGGTAGAGTTGCTGCCTTACAGCGAATGCAGCGCCGGAGACCCGGGTTCCATCCCGACTACGGATGCTGTCCGTACGGAGTTTGCACGTTCTCCCCGTGACCCGTGTGGGTTTTCTCCAAGATCTTCGGTTTCCTCCCACACTCCAAAGACGTGCAGGTTTGTAGGTTAATTGGCTTGGTAAATGTAAAAATTGTCCCTGGTGGGTGTAGGATAGTGTTAGTGTGCGGGGATCGCTGGTCGGCGCGGACCCGGCGGGTCGAAAGGCCTGTTTCCGCGCTGTGTCTCTAAACTAAATATTAGAGGCACAGATAGGGCAGACAGTCAAATCATTTTCCCAGGATGAAAGTATCAAATACAAGAGGCCATAGGTTGAAGATGAGAAGGGCTAAATGTAAGGGAGATGAACGGGGCAGGTTTTTTTTACCCAGAGGGTGGTGGGTGCCTGGAACGCAGATACGATAGTGGCGTTAAGAAACTTATGCAAATGAGCATGGGAATGGAGGGATATGGATCATGCGCAGGCAGATAAGAGTTGGTCTTGGCATCATGTTCAGCACAGAGATTGTGGGCCGAAGGGCCTTTTCCTGCACTGTCCTGTTCTACGATAATTGAAAATTAAATGAGAAAGGCATTTATCCAGTTGTTGTTGCTTTTATTTTAATTCCCGTCGTAAAACCTGAGGAATCTCCGTACCCTGTAGGTTAATCTAATTGAATGAACAATGGGCACAACAGTGAGTTGTGGGCCGAAGGGCCTGCTCCTACGCTGTACAGTTCTATATTCTCTGCTCTATAAAAGTTGGTGATGTACAGGGAACATCTCTGAGGATGTAACGCTCCAGCTGGATCAGTAGGCCAGCGAGGACAGCTCGGTGGAGCAGCAATGGCAGGTCCCTGCCTCACAGCACCAGAGACCCGAGTTCGATCCTGTACAGAGCTGTCCCTGCCGAGTTTTTACATTCTCCCTGTGACCTGCGTGGGTTTTCTCCGGGTGCTCCAGTTTCCTCCCACAAACCATAGACATACAGGTTTGTAGGTTAATTGGCTTGGTATAATTGTAAAATTGGCCCTATTATGTGCTCAGGATAGTGTTAGTGAGCAGGGACTGCTGGTCGGCACAGACTCGATGGGCCGAAGGGCCTGTTTCCGCACTGTATCTCTAAATTAAACTAAACTATACTAAACTCCAAAGATGTACAGGTTTGTCGGCTAATTGGCTTGGTATAATTGTAAAATTGTCCCTATTATGTCCCTATTAGGATAGTGTTAGTGAGCAGGGACTGTTGGTCGGCATAGGCTCGGTGGGCCGAAGGGCCTGTTTCCTGTCACAGCTTGGTCTGGGAACAGCTCCATCCAAGACCGCAAGAAATTGCAGAGAATTGTGGACGCAGCCCAGACCATCACACAAACCAACCTCCCTTCCATTGACCCCATCTACACCTCACGCTGCCTCGGCAAGGCCAGCAGCATGATCAAGGACCAGTCTCACCCCGGCCACTCCCTCTTCTCCCCTCTCCCATCAGGCAAAAGGAACAGGAGTGTGAAAACGCACACCTCCAGATTCAGGGACAGTTTCTTCCCAGCTGTTAGCAGGCAACTGAACCATCCTACCACAAACCAGAGAGCAGTCCTAAACTACTATTGGAGACCCTCGGTGTATCTTGGATTGGACTTTACTGGCTTTACCTTGCACTGAACATTATTGACGTTATTCCCTTCATCAAGTATCTGTACACTGTGGACGGCTCGATTGTAAGCTGACAGCACGCAACTAAAGCTTTTCACTGTACCTCAGTACACATGACAATAAACTAAACAAGCTCACCTGCCCACGTTTGGCCCATATCCCTCTAAGCCTTTCCTATCCATGTACCCGTCCACATGTCCCTTGCACGTTGTGACACACTAACGGCTGAAGGACATTGCTGCTTACCTTAGGATAAAGTACAGGAGAAAACTTTGTGCTGGTCACGTCTTCACAGAGGAGCTGAGAGAGAGACAATTATCTATTAGAGTACTTCAACGCTCCACCAATTTTTGCCGTGTGATCGAGGTACTGTTTTACACAAATATCAGTTCAACCGCGTAGGGGAAAAAAAACTGCAGATGCTGGTTTAAATCGAAGGTAGACACCAAAATGCTGGAGTAACTCAGCGGGTCAGGCAGCATCTCTGGAGAGAAGGATTGGGTGACGTTTCGGGCCGAGACCCTTCTTCAGACTGATGTCAGGAGAGGGGGCTGGTCCCGAAATTCAGAACTATATATTGGTCTGTTGGGCACTTAAGCGCTGCTAAGAAGTAATGGTAAAAATAGTATGGTTCCCTTAACATACTCACCTTTGCAATGATTGGTATGCTGGGAAGTTGTGGAATTCCTGCCAGAGGGAGCCGCTCATGAATTGTTTTGGATTTTGACCTAAGATAGCAAAACAAAATAGTTATTAGTTTAGAGATACAGCGCGGAAACAGGCCCTTCGGCCCACGAGTCCGCGCCGCCCAGCGATCCCCGCACACTAACACTATCCTACACACACTAGGGACAATTTACAATTTTACCAAGACCAATTAACCTACAAACCTGTACGTCTTTGGAGTGTGGGAGGTAACTGGAGAACCCAGGGAAAACCCACACAGGTCACGGGGAGAACGTACATACTCTGTACCTTCGGTTTGTACCAGCATCTGCAGTTATTTTCCTACACAACTTGCCGCTCCACTGCGATTTCTCCTCAAGGTATGTCTACTTTGGAGAAGTTCTCCTCCTGTCTTCGACGAGAGTCTAGCAACATGCTCTCTCGCTGATCCCCCTCTGTGATTCCTCCTGCCCTCCTACTCTACGGCCTTTTTACATATCTTTCATTCATTTTTCTTTATCTCTCTACATCGTCTTCCATATCTCTCGTTCCCCTTTCCCGTGACTTTAATCTGAAGAAGGGTCTCGACCCGAAACGTCACCGATTCCTTCTCTCCTGGGACGCTGACTGACCCGCTGAGTTACTCCAGCATTTTGTGACACCTTGTGGCACCCGTAGTCAGGATCGAACCCGGGTCTCTGGCGCTGTAAGGCAGCAACTCTACTGCTGCGCCACCGTGCCGCCCACACATGGCTAATATAAAAGCTAGACGACGGAGAACTGTGTTTAGTTTTGGCCACACTCCAGGAAGGATGCCATTAAGCCGGAAACAGTGCAGAGAAGATTCACCAGGATGTTGCCAGGACTCGTGGGCCTGAGGTACAGGGAGAGGTTGGGCAGGCTCGGACTTTATTCGTTGGAGCGCAGGAGGCTGAGTGGTGATCTTGTTGAGGTGGACAAAATAATGAGGGGAATAGATTGGGTGAATTCACAGAGACTTTTACCCAGAGTGGGGGAACGGAGAACCAGAGGTCATAGGTTTAAGGTGAGAGGGGAAAAACCTCATAGGAATTTGAAGGGTAACCTTTAGTTTAGTTTCGTTTATTGTCACGTGTACTGAGGTACAGTTAAAAGCTTTTCTGTTGTGTGCTATCCAGCCTGTGGAAAGACTGTACATGATTACAATCATGTTAAAGGTGGGTACAGTTGGGGCGGGTTGGTTGGCAGGTGGGTGGACAATGGCCAGAGATAAAAAGAAGGCAAAATAATAGTTTGGAACTATAACAACTTTTAAAAGACATCGATCTCACCCATTCACACTGGCTCCATGTTACCGCACTTTTGCATCTACTCCATGTGCATTAGGGGCAATTTGCAGAGGGCCAATTAACCTACAAACCCACATGAATGGGTGAGATCGATGTCTTTTAAAAGTTGTTATAGTTCCAAACTATTATTTTGCCTTCTTTTTATCTCTGGCCATTGTCCACCCACCTGCTAACCAACCCGCCCCAACTGTACCCACCTTTAACATGATTGTAATCATGTACAGTCTTTGGGATGTGGGGGGAAACCGGAGCAGCCGGACGAAACCCAAACTCCACACACAGACAGCACCCGTGGTCAGGATCGGAGGTACGCGGTGAGCTTCCTGCAGGAAACACACACTGTGGCTAGTGACGAGCCCACCTGGCTCCTGGAGTGGGAAGGGGGGGGTCTACATGAGCCATCTCACCTCCATTTCGAGTGGAGTGGCCTTCCTGTTGGCCCCATCTTTCCAGCCGGAGATTGTCAAGGTGCAGGACATTGTACCAGGCCGGTTGTTGTATCTGGCCGTGCGCCTGGATGGCGTGCCGTTACATTTTATTAATGTTTACGCCCCCAAGAGCGGTGCTATGCAGACGCGGTTAACACAAGAAGTGACCGTGCTGTTGAACACCATCGATCGGGGGAGTGTGTTTTCCTGGGGGGTGATTTTTATTGTACCCTTGAGGCGAGAGATCGCTCTGGCATTCAGCGCGATCCGGCAGCGGTCAAGACATTAAGGGAGTTGGTGGATTCTTTTGAGCTAGTAGATGCTTGGAGGAATTTCCATCCCAACTCCGGCGCCTTCTCATACAGGTTTAAGGGGGGTGGTTCCCGTATTGACCGCGTATATGTGTCTAAGGCCTATGTGTCCTGTGTCTCGGCAGCCTCCATGCGGTTGGAGCCGTGCTCGGACCACTGCCTGGTGCGAGTGGACTTTATCCCGACGCGCACACGGGCAGGGTCCGCGTACTGGCACTTCAAAAACCGGCTGCTGGAGGAGCGCCGGTTCCGGGACTCATTCAAGCAGTTCTGGGCGGAGTGGAGGGAAAGGCAAGGCTTACTTACGTCTGTTTTGCCAGGACTACACGAGGGGGTCGACCAAGGGGCGGGACTCCGAGATCGGACGGCTTGAGAGAGAGTTGCTCGACTCGGAGTCTCGCCTGGGTCAGACGGAGGGGGATTCGTGTGAGTGGGAGGAGTACCAGGAGAAGAAAGGGGCACTGAGGGACTTGCAGCTGAAGAGGTCCCGGGGCGCGTATGTGAGGTCGCGAGTCCAGATGTTGCACGATTTGGACCGCGCCTCCCCCTTTTTCTTCTCCCTGGAGAAGTGCCGAGGTGCCCGCAGGCAGTTTAGCGAGTTGCTTGCAGACGATGGCTCCCCCGTCACGGATCCGGAGAGGATCGGTGCCTCAGTTTGGTCGTTCTATGACACTCTGTTCTCCGAGGGAACATCTAGTGGGGAGGCACAAGGGGTGCTGTGGGAGGGCTTACCCGTAGTGTGCAGGGAGGTGGCCGAGCGCCTCGATGATCCCCTAACTCTGGAGGAGTTGACTGGTGCCCTGCACCAGCTCAGTAGGGGCAAGTCTCCAGGGCTGGATGGGCTGACTGTGGAGTTTCTTCAAGCCTTCTGGGGTGTCCTGGGGGGCGACTATGTGAAGGTGTTGGGGGAGAGCCTGGCGACCGGGGAGATGCCCTTCTCGTGGCGCAGGGCAGTCGTCGTCCTGCTGCCCAAGAAGGGCGATCTCCGCCTCTTGAAGAACTGGCGCCCTGTATCTCTTCTCAGTGCGGGTTATAAAGTCTTTGCACGGGCATTGGCCATTCGCCTGGGGCCCATGCTGTCCCATGTGATCCACCCTGACCAGTCCTACACAGTCCCGGGCCGGTCCATCCAGGACAATATCCATCTGGTCCGGGACCTGATCCATCTGTGCCAGAGGGCTGGTCAGTCCGTTGTCTTTCTCTCCCTTGACCAGGAGAAAGCGTTTGACCGGGTGGGACACGACTACCTTCTCGGGACTCTGCGGGCGTTTGGATTCGGACCCCATTTTGTGGCCCGGGTCCGGCTCCTATACGCTGTCGCAGAGTGCCTGGTCAAGGTCAATGGCTCTTTGTTGGCTCCCACTCACTTTGGGAGGGGGGTTCGTCAGGGATGCCCCATGTCCCGCCAGCTTTATTCCCTCTGTGTGGAGCCATTCCTGTGCCTCCTACGGAGGCGGCTGGCAGGTTTGGCTTTGCCGGGGCCGGGGGTGGAGGTGGTTCTCTCGGCCTACGCCGACGATGTGCTACTAATGTTCACCGACCCGGTTGACCTGCGGAGGATGCGTGAGTGCCAGCGGGTGTTCTCAGCCGCATCCTCCGCCAGGATCAACTGGGGGAAGTGTGCTGGGCTCTTGGTGGGTCAGTGGCAGGTAGACTCCCTGCCGGAGGAGATGGCAGTTTTTGCGTGGAGCACCACGCACCTCCTCTATCTGGGGATCTACCTGAGTCCCACTGAGGGGGCTTGGCAGGCGAATTGGCAGGAGCTGGAGGCGAAGGTGGTCGCCTGTGTGGGGCGCTGGTCAGGCCTCCTTGGTGTGTTATCATATCGGGGTAGGGTTTTGGTCATAAACCAGCTGGTGGCCTCTCTGCTGTGGTACCGGCTGGCCACTCTGGTCCCGTCCTCTCGTTTCATCGCCATGATACAGAGGAGGTTAGTTAACTTCTTCTGGGGTGAGAGGAACCACTGGGTCTCTGCTGGAGTTCTGAGTCTCCCTTTGGAGGAGGGCGGTCAGGCGCTGGTCTGCGTCCGCACTCAGATGGTGGCCCTCCGACTCAGGACCTTGCAGAGGTACGTGTACTCCGAGTGCCCTCCCAGATGGCACTCGCTGGCCACATACTTTTTCTGCCAGGGGCGCTGCCTCCAGGAGGGATCACGGCTCCCGGTAGCGGACATGATTCAGCGCGCTAGGCGGGAGTTGCCTGGTTTTTACCGTGATCTCCTGAGAGCCAGGAATTTGGTCACCTTCAGCCAGGGCGCTGCTCCTCAGGGGGAGGTGGGTGCTGTGGTTGTGAGGGGGGCCGGTCCTCACCCTGTCACGGTGGGTGTCGAGGAGAGGCGTGTGCGTGGAGCGATTCCGACTGGGCTTACCCCCGCTCCGTCGGAATTGCTCATTGGGCCCACGGCACGGGTCCCTTCCCGAGAACCGGCCCCACCCAATATGAGCCGCCTTTCCTAGATGCCCAGCGTGCCGTTCCGTGACGCGGAGAGGCGCGTTTTGTACAGGCTGCTCCTGCACACTCTCCACTTCCTCGCTCTCGTCTTCCGTCCGGACACGCCCTGGCGGTCCGTGTTACCACCTGACGGCGGGAGCGGTCCCCAGTGGAGGTCTCTCTATAAGGGGGTCCTCCCGCTTTACATCGGGGACCTGGGGTGGAGAGTGTTGCATAAGGCTATAGCCTGTAACAGGTACTTGAGCCGGTTCACGGTCTCGTCTGCCGCCTGTCGCTTCTGCGGTGAGGAGGAGACCGTGTACCATTTGTATACAGAGTGCGTGAGGTTACAGCCCCTGTTCCAGTATCTGAAGGGGCTGCTCCTCAAGTTCTGGCTCCACTTTAGCCCTACGCTTTTAATTTTTGGGCACCCGGTACAGAGGGGGGAGGGTCAGGAGGGAGGAGGGGGTCTCCCTGTCGGTCTGCTCCTGGGCCTGGCCAAGATGGCCATCCGCGGGTCCAGGCAGCGGGCAGTCGACGGCCTCACAGAAGTCGGCTGCCTACCCCTGTTCCGGGCTTACGTCCGTGCCCGCGTGTCCCTGGAGAGGGAACACGCGGTGTCCATGGGGACTCAGGAGGCCTTCCGGGAACGCTGGTCGCCGCGGGGGGTTGAATGTATTGTTGACAGAAATGGCGGGATTTTAATGTGATAATTGTTTAATTTGTAAACTGCCGATACAGGCGGCTTTTGTTTGAACACATTTTGCTTAGTATGTTTGTATGTTTTTCTTTGGAATAAAACTTTTATATATTAAAAAAAAAAAAAAAAAAAAAAAAAGGTCTGGCACAAAGTGCTGGTGAGACCCCGGTTCGATCCTGACCTTGGGAGCGGGAAAGAAAACTGCAGATGCTGGTTTAAATCGAAGGTAGACACAAAGTGCTGGAGTAACTCAGTGGGTCAGGCAGCACTTCGGGAGAGGAGGAATGGGTGAAGAAGGGTCTCCAGGAATCGTCACCCATTCCTTCTCTCCAGAGATGCTGCGCGACCCGCTGAGTTACTCCAGCACTTTGTGTCTACCTTCGATTTAAACCAGCATCTGCAGTTTTCTTTCCCGCTCCCAAGGTCAGGATCGAACCGGGGTCTCTGGCGCTGTGAGGCAGCAGCTCTACCCGCTGCACCACTGGGCCGCCATTTGTTATTACATGAAATAAAGGAAGGTTTTGTTGTAGAAATAATTACTCTAAAGCTGATTGTTATAATAATAACCGACCTTGATTTAGTTTGAGTTGAGTTTATTGTCACGTGTACCGAGGTACAGTGAAAAGCTTTGGTTGTGTGCTGATCGGTCAGCGGAAAGACAATACACGATTACAATCCAGCCGTCCACAGTGTACAGATACGTGATAATGGGAGTAACGTGAATAATGTTTGGTGCGGGATAAAGTCCAGTACAGTCTGATTAAAGATAGTCTGAGGTACTAATACGGGGCGATTAGTATCTCAGGACTGCTCTCGAGTTATTAGTGGCACTTCATAACAAGCTGAACGTTGAGGCATCTCAAGGTATGTATTTTATATTGTCAACTTAAAATTGCAGACTTCCCTGAATGCTAATGAAACCGAGAATGCATCTCCAAGACAAACCAAAACTGAAATCCTAAATGAAGTTTGTAGATGACACCAAGATTGCCGGGGTCATGGACTGTCAGGGAGGCTGTCAACGAGTACAGCGGGATACAGATTGGCTGCAGAGATGGGTGGAGACATGGCAGGTGCCCTTTAATGCGAGGGAGTGCGAGGTGTTGCACTTAGAGAGAGGGCAGATGCTGTGCCGGTCGTCGTGGGTCGGGATACCGCACATCAGAGTCAGGAAGTCGTGATGCAGCTTTATCGGACTTTAGTTGGACCGCATTTGGAGTATTGTGTGCAGTTCTGGTCACCCCATTGCAGAAAGGAAGTGGAGGCTATGGAAACGGTGTAGAGGAGGTTTACCAGAAAGATGCTTGGATTAATTAGGGGCAATTAGCTGCAGGGAGAGGGTGGACAGACAGACATGGATTGTTTTTCTCCGGAACACCAAAGGTTGAGGGGAGACCTGAAAGATGTGTATAAAATTACTAGACCAAGTGGACCCGTTGGGCCCAAACCTCTCCTGGATTGGTGCAGCACCCTCTCCTCCCCCCTCCCCACCACCCCCTCCCCCCTTTCCCCCTCCCCTTCCTCCCCTTCCTACCCTCCCCACCCCCTCCCCCTCCCCCTCTCCCCTCTCCCCTTCCCTTCCCCCCCATACCATCCCCCTCAACCCCCCTTATCCTCCTCCCTCCCCCCCCTCCCTAGGAGATAGATTGAAACTTTAAAATGTGAATGACTTAAAAAATATAACACTGATTTCAATGAAACTTCTTCCATTAGCACCAAAGAGACGACGGTGAGTAAGGTGGGCCTAGAATTGTCGCGCTATCGTGTACCGTTTTGGCTGTAGTTCAGGAACAAACAAACAAACAAACGAGAGTTTTAGTATATAGATAGATGAGAGCCATAGATGGGGTAGACAGTCAGAATCTTTTTTCCAGATGGAAATATCCAATACTAGAAGGCACAGCATTAAGATGAGAGAGGCAAGGTTTATAGGAGATGTGGGGGGCAAGTTCTTACACAGAGGGTGGTGGGTGCCTGGAACGTGTTGCCGGGGGAGGTGGTGGAGGCAGATACGATAGTGGCGTTTAAGAGACTTTTGGATGGGCACATGGATATGCAGGGGAATGGAGGGATATGGATGATGTGCAGGCAGATGAGAGTTGGTCTTGGCATCATGTTCGGCACAGGCATTGTGGGCCGAAGGGCCTGTTCCAGCAACATCCTGGTGGAGATACCAGTAAAAGTAAAGAAGACTAGATTACGGAACTTTGCGTCCATTTCCGTGCCGTCGCCATGGTTACCTGAGGATTATCTGTAGATATTCTTGAGCCTCACTATCTTCATGTTTGATAGACACTATCAAGTTGCCGAGGGCACTGCACGAGGTGTAGAAATTCAAGTGATCCTAAACAAAAACGCAAAAGAGTTCAGATTTTGTCATTGAGCCAAAGAGTCACAGTAACAGGCCCTTCAGCCCAACTAGCTCATTCCAACCAACATGCCCCATCTACACCAGTCCTACCTGCCCAAATCTGTCCATATCCTTCTAAACCTATCCTATTCATGTACCTATCCAAGTGTCTTTTAAATGTTGTTATAATTCCTGCCTCAACGACCTTGTCTGGCAGTTCGTTCCATACACCCACCACCCCTTGTGTGAAAAACGTTGCCCCTCAGGTTCCTATTATATCTTTCCTCTCTCACTTCCATGCCCTCTAGTTCTTGATTCCCCAACTCTGGATAAAAGACTCTGTGCATTTCTCTAATATATTCCCCTCATGATTTTATATACTATAAGATCACCCCTCACTCTCCTGCGCTCCAAGGAATAAGGTCCTAGCCTGCTCAACCTCTCCCTATAGCTCAGGCCCTCGAGTCCTGGCAACATCCTCGTAAATCTTTTCTGTTCTCGTTCCAGCTTGACAACATCACTCCCAGAGCAGGGTGACCAAAACTGAACACAGTGCTCCAAATGTGGCCTCACCAAGAGAGAGTTGGGGAAAACATGGTGAGATGTTGATTAGTAAGAGTGTCATGGGTTACGGGGAGAAGGCAGGAGAATGGGGTTGAGTAGAAAATATAGACCAGCCATGATTGAATGGCAGAGTAGACTTGATGGGCCAAAAGGCCTAATTCTGCTTCTTTTCTTTTAAGAGTTTAGAGTTTAGAGATACAGCGTGGAAACAGGCCCTTTGGTTCACTAGGTCCACGCCGACCAGCGATCCCCACATATTAACACTATCCTACACACCCGAGGGACATTTTTTACATTTACATCAAACCAATTTACCTACATGCCTGCATGTCTGTGGAGTGCCGGAGGAAACAAAAGATCTCGGAGAAAACCCACGCAGGTCACAGGGAGAATGTACAAACCAGCATTTTGTGTCTTACTCCCCTTTCATGCTCCTCATCTTTGGCATTGCCACCCCCTTCCTCATCTCTTCAAAGACGTGTGGAACCCAGCCTTGAACGCACTCATAGAGAGACACCAAGTGCTGGAGTAACTCAGCAGGCCAGGCAGCATCATCAGCACTGTTATCAGGCAACTGAACCATCCTCTGCAACCATGGAGCGGTCCTGAACTACTATCTACCTCATCAGGGACCTTAACTATGAGTGGACTTCACTGGCTTGTCGTGTGTCTACACACTGTAAATGGCCACCGTACCTTGTTGAGGAAGTGCTTCCTGTAGGCCCTGGCCGTGCTGTTACATTCCAGTTTGTAGCCAAACGTGGTGGGACTGAGATTCTCAATCACATCCTCCTCGAACAAGCTGCTCTCTGAGGAGGTCGGGGTGATGGCGGTCTCCACGCCTTCGATCCAGTAGCCCCCAAACTGCGGCAGGATGATGGACTGAAAAGGTCCTTCTTTCTCTATTACCTGCAACGCAAGAACAAACCGGCGTCAGAACAAACAGAGGCAGGGGCAGTCCAACCACCCCTCTAGATTAAATGTGTAGGAAGGAACTGCAGGTGCTGGTTTAAATCGAGGATAGACACAACATGCTGGAGTAACTCATCAGCGGGACAGGCAGTGTCTCTGGAGAGAAGGAATGGGTGACGTTTCAGGTCGAGACCCTTCTTCACACTGTCTGACATTTGACTGCCTGTCTAGGTGCATTTCCTCTTTTGAGATTTATTTTTATCAATGCAGTGCCCAGTGGCCTTCAATAATCTTTTTTTTCTGAAAGCTTTTTGGGTCCATCCTCATTGATTAGTTTAGTTTAGTTTAGTTCAGAGAAACAGCACTGGAACTTCGGGCCACTGAGTCCACACCGACCAGCGATCCCCGCACACTAACATTATCCTTCAGAATAAACTTACAAACCTGTGCGTCTTTGGAGTGTGGGAAGAAACCAGAGCTCCCGGAGAAAACCCATGCGGTCACGGGGAGAACGTACAAACTCAGTACAGACTCCACCCGTAGTCAGGATCGAACCTGGGTCCCTGGCGCTGTAAGGTAGCAACTCTACTGCTGCGCCACCGTGCCTTTCAAAGGTACAGTTTGGAAACAAGCCCTTCGGCCCACTGAGCCCATACCGATCATTGATCATCCTCTCAAACTAGTTTACTTTACTTCACTTTCGAGATACAGCACGGAATCAGGCCTTTCGGCCCACCGAGTCCGCGCCAGCCAGCGATCGCATGTTCACACTAGTTCTGGCATTGGACTTTGATTGGACACCTGGGCCTCCTGACTTTGTCAGTGGCTTTCGTGAACGAAGAGGACACCCAGCGATAGGGTTGCCAACTGTCCCGTATTAGCCGGGACATCCCGTATAGCTTGTCCTGTACGGGACCGCCCTTATCCCGTATCAGTAGGGTTGCCAACTTCCTCACTCCCCAAGTAAGAGACAAAGGGTGACGTCACCGCCCCGCGCCCCACGTGACCTCACCCGGCCAGCGGTCACGTGCTCCCGCTCCACCAATGGCGGCGCTGGGTGAGGTGACGTGGGGCACGGGCCGGTGACTTCACCCTTTGTCCCTTACTTGGGAGTGAGGAAGTTGGCAACCCTACCTGGCGGGGTGCTTGCTGCCTGTGACCGCGTGCGGTGGCGGGCCTGGTCCACCACTGCCAGCACAAGACAAGTCTTTTCAATGAAGTCCTTGTAACTTTGTCTTTGCCAGAAAGGTGCCTAGCTCTTCGTGTACTGCCGAGGTGAGGTTTGCTGTATGATTTTACTGGGACGTATGCAATACAAAACATTTCAGCTTACACCCCAGCGGCCTGAATATGTCTATCTTCGCTATGAATATTGACTTCTCTAACTTCAAATAACCCTTGCTTTCCCTCTCTCTCCATAGCTCCCCCCTTCCCTGTTCTCCGACCAGTCTGACTGTCCCCCCGATTAAATCTTATCTCTGCATGCTTCGTTGTCACCTTCTCCTAGCTGACGATGATCTACTCTACATTTTCCTTCAACCCCATCCCCTTTGATGTCTCGTTCTCACGCCTTCCACCTCCTTATCTCCGTGTCTCCCTCTGCCCTGACTCTCAGTCTGAAGAAGCAGGAAAATAACTGCAGATGCTGGTACAAATCGAAGGTATCACAAAATGCTGGAGTAACTCAGCAGGTCAGGCAGCATCTCCGGAGAGAAGGAATGGGCGACGATTCAGGTCGAGACCCTTCTTCAGTCTGAAGAAGATGTCTCGACCCGAAACATCGCCCGTTCCTTCTGTCCTGAGATGCTGTCTGGCCCGCTGAGTTACTCCAGCATTTTGTGATACCTCAGTCTGAAGAAGGGTCTCGACCCGAAACGTCACCGTTCCTTCCCTCTTGAGATGCTAACTGTCCTGCTGAGTTACTCCAGCATTTTGTTTCTACCTTTCACTGTCCCTAGGTACGTGTGACAATAAAGTTCCATTGAATCATTGAATAAAGGTAAGTTAATTATTACAGTTCAACATTCCACACCAGCAGCACCAGTTCCTCATTATCGAAGTCCCTTTTCCACACCCTTGTTCTCAACACACACGTATGATATCTTTAGGTGGACCTACCTCATCGATACTGGGATATGGTATGTAATCATCCTGGAACAAGAAACACATGCACATTTTAAGTTAAATAAAGACACTAAAGATAAGGTTTCATGAGAGCACAGAGCAGTATTTACATAGTGGAGGATATCTATTAACTCTATCTGGTATCTCAAATTTCACTGTACCTTAATTGGTACATGTGACAATAAATTGATCTTGAAATCTAATATGCTGGACTCAGCTACAAATATCTAGCCGGATATGCCAACCCAAGACTTCTATGTAAGTCCTGTGACAAACCCTGCCTCCAATAATCAATGTAGGTTTAGGTTTAGTATTGTCCCATGTACCGAGGTACAGTGAAAGGCTTGGTTTTGCATGCTATCCAAACAGATCAGATAAGGGTGGCACGGTGGCGCAGCGGCAGAGTTGCTGCCTTACAGCGCCAGAGATTCGGGTTCGATCCTGACTACGGGCGCTGTCTGTATGGAGTTTGTACGTTCTACCTGTGACCTGCGTGGGTTTTCTCCGGGAGCTCTGGTTTCCTCCCACACGCCAAAGACGTTTGTACGCTAATTGGCTTGGTATAAATATAAATTGTCCCTGGTGTGTGTGGGATAGTGTTAATGTGTGGGGATCGCTGGTTGGTGCAGACTCGGTTGGGCCGAAGGGCCTGTTTCCGCACTGTATCTCTAAACTAAATTAAACTAAACTAAACTATACCGTACATAATTACACTCTATTCAAACTCAAGTACAACAGGTGGAGCAAAGGGGAAGATACAGAGTGCAGAATATAGTTCTCAGCATTGTAGTGCACCAGTTCCACAGACAAAGTCCAATGTCCGCAATGGGGTAGAGGTGAATGGGACAGTACCCTAGCTCATGGAAGGACCGTTCAGAAGCCTGATAACAGAGGGGCAGAAGCTGTTCCTGAGTCTGGTGGTGCGCGATTTCAATGGTTCTTTTATTATTACAGAACAGTGACATTTTCTTTTGGGTGGAGATCAGTAAGATTATTGATGATGGACACAAAATGCTGGAGTCACTCAGCGGGTCAGGCAGCATCTCAGGAGAGAAGGAATGGGTGACGTTTCGGGTCGAGACCCTTCTTCAGACTGATGTTAGGGGAGGGGGTGGGACAAAGCTAAAATGTAGCACAGGAAGACTAGTGGGAGAACTGGGAAGGGGGAGGGGATAGAGAAGGAAAGCAAGGACTATGTGAAGTTAGAGAAGTCAATGTTCATACCGCTGGGGGTGTAAGCTGCCCAAGCGAAGTATGAGGTCCTACTCAGTAAGACTTTTGCTGCAGTCCCTGCATATCCGTGTGTCTATAGAAAAGTCTCTTAAATGCCACTATTGTATCTGCCTGAACCTCCACCCCAGGCAGTGCGTTCCAGGTACTCATCACCCTCTGTGTAAAAAATGTGTTCCGCATATCTCTTTTAAACTTTGCCTCCCTCATCTAAAACCTGTGCCTTCTAGCATTTGATTTTTCCACCCTTGCAGAAAGGTTCTGACTCTCTACCCTATCTCTGCCTCTCATAATTGTATCAGGTCCTCCAGCAACCACTGGCATCTCTGGGAAAACAATCCAAGTCTGTCCAGCCCTCTCCCTGCAGCTAACATCCCCGAATCCAGGCATCTTTTTTTAAACTTTACTTTTACAGATGCAACACGGAAACAGGCCCTCTGGCCCAGCGAGTCCGCGCCGGCCAGCGATCACCCCGTACACGAGCACTGTCCCACGCACTAGGGACAAGTTACAATTTACAGAAGCCAATTAACCAACAAACGTCTTAGGAGCGTGGGAGGAAACCGGAGCACCCGGAGAAAACCCACACAGGTCACGGGGAGAACGTACAAACTCCGTACAGACAGCACCCGCAGTCAGGATGGAACCCGGGTCTCTGGCGCTGTGAGGCAGCAACTCTACCGCTGCGCCACCGTGCCGCCCCTTTCTAAACGATATGTCTTTCAGCTACCAAAGAAGGAATTTTCAATACAATGGTAACTTTTCGAACGTTGAGCTGTGGTTGATAGTCCTGGTATGGAACAGTCAATAGGAGTTATTACACCCGTTTGACCAGGAAGCATGGTTCTAGTTTAGCAACATTCCCTCAGCATCGAGTTGAACTCAAGCCTGGAACTGGTCCCACCCATGATCTGTCAAAATCAGTGCGATGATAGAAATCTCAGAGCTCACGGCACCATCCTCATGTTTAATGGAAGGCTTGTGAAATACGATACGATACGATAGAACTTTATTCACCCCAGGATGGAAATTGGTCTGGCAACAGTCGTAAACACACAAAATACGTCAACTATGACACTAAAGTGACGAGTGGAAAGGATTGGGGGTGTGCAAAGATTGGGGGGTGGGGGGGAAGGGGGGGGTAGGGGGGAGAGGAGTCAGTCTACCCCACGACCAAAGGAGGAGGAGTTGTACAGTTTGATAGCCACAGGGAAGAAGGATCTCCTGTGGCGTCCTGTGCTGCATCTTGATGGGACCAGTCTGTTGCTGAAGGTGCTCCTCAGGTTGGCCAGTATGTCATGGAGGGGGTGAGCTGTATTGTCCAGGATGCTCATTTGCAACAAACCAACAAGTCCGACTCATTTGTAACAAACCTTTTGCCTGTTGCTCCTCAGCTTCTGTTCATCGTTCTTTAGCGTCTGCTGCAATAGAATGAACACATGTTTAAAATCAATGACACTAAAGAGTTTAGTTTAGTTTAGTTTAGAGATACAGCGCAGAAACAGGCCCTTCGGCCCACCGAGCCCGTGCCGACCAGCGATCCTCGCACACTAACACTATCCTACACGCACTAGGGACAATTTACAATTTTACCAAGCCAATTAACCTACAAACCCGCACGTCTTTGGAGTGTGGGAGGAAACCGGAGCACCCGGAGAAAACCCACGCAGTTCACGGGGAGAACGTACAAACTCCGTAGAGACTGCACCCGTGGTCAGGATCGAACCTGGGTCTCTGGCGTTGTAAGGCGCCACCGTGCCGCCCTCAGTTCGAAGAACACAGAACATAGAACAGTGTTGCACAAAAACAGGCCCTCAATGTCCGCTGCGAAAATGATGACAAGTCCAACCTTTATCTGCCTGCATATAATCCATATCCCACCATTCCCTGCATATCCATGCGCCCATCCAAAAGTCTCTTCAATGCCACTATTGTATCTGCGTCCACTACCACCCCCGGCAGTGCGTTCAAACATTGCCCCTCTCTCCCTAAAGCTGTTGGTAGTAGCAATAAAGGCGTAGACTATTTTCTAAATGTGTTGAGAATCCAGAAATCGTAGGTGCAAAGGGACTTGGGAGTGCTGGTGCAGGATTCCCAAAAAGTTAGCCTGCAAGTCGAATCGGTAGTAAAGAAAGCAAACTCAATGCGAGCATTTATTTCAAGAGGGCTTGTATACAAAAACAGGGATGTAATTAGGGTTGCCAACTTCCTCACTCCCAAATACGGGACAGGATGACGTCACTGTCCCGCGCCCCACGTGACCTCACCCAGCCAGCGGCCACGTGCTCCCGCTCCACCAATGGCGGCCGCCCGGGCCGGGAGCGGGTTGCTATGCAACCTCCATTAGGCGCCTCCGGACCTACACTGTCCGGGCCTACACTGTCCGGCCTTACACTGTCCGGGCCTACAATGTCCGGGCCTACAATGTCCGGGCCTACACTGTCCGGGCCTACACTGTCCGGGCCTACACTGTCCGGGCCTACACTGTCCGGCACTACACTGTCCGGGGCTACACTGTCTGGGCCTACACTGTTCGGGCCTACACTGTCCGGGCCCACACTATCCGGGCCTACACTGTCCGAAGCTAAAATATCGGAAAAATTTCGGGACCTAAACTGTCGGGAACTTACAGCGTTGGGACCCACAGTGCCCCCCGGGCCTAATACGGGACAAGGGCGGTCCGGTACGGGACAAAACTATTTAGCCCAAAATACTGGATGTCCTGGCTAATACGAGACAGTTGGCAACCCTAGATGTAATGCTGAGGCTCTACAAGGCGCTGGTCAGGCCGCATTTGGAATATTGTGAGCAATTTTGGGCCCCATATCTGAGGAAGGATGTGCTGGCTCTGGAGAGGGTCCAGAGGAGGTTTACAAGAATGATCCCAGGAATGAGTAGGTTAACATGTGATGAGCGTTTGTTGGCACTGGGCCTGTACTCGCTGGAGTTTAGAAGAATGAGAGGGGACCCTCATTGAAACACACAGAACAGTGAAAGACTTGGATAGAGTGGATGTGGAGAGGATGTTTCCACTAGTGGGAGAGTCTATGACTAGAGGTCATAGCCTCAGAATTAAAGGACATTCCTGTAGGAAGGAGATAAGGAGGAATTTCATTAGTCAGAGGGTGGTGAATCTGTGGAATTCTTTGCCACAGAAGGCTGTGGAGGCCAAGTCAGTGGGTATTTTTAAGGCAGAGATAGATAAATTCTTGATTAGTACGGGGTGTCAGAGGTTATGGGGAGAAGGCAGGAGAATGGGGTTAGGAGGGAGAGATAGATCAGCCATGATAGAATGGCGGAGTAGAATGATGGGCCGAATGGCCTAATTCTGCTCCTATTCCTTATGACCTTAGGCCCTCTAGTATTTGATATTTCCATCTTGAGAAAAAGCTTTAGACCGTCCATGCCTTTCATAATGTTATCTACATCTATCAGGTCTCCTGAGATGCTGCCTGTCCCGCTGAGTTACTCCAGCATTTTGTGTCTACCTTCGGTGTAAACCAGCGTCTGCAGTTCCTTCCTGCACTCGTTGTCTCGCGCGGCTCGGATGTGACATGCGGCTGCTTCTAAGCCCTGCCGTTAGCGTGTAAAGTGTTCTGGCTCAGGCATCTGGCACTGCACACCCTCTCCGGGGGATCAGCCACTGATTAAGCAAACAGAGGCTGGTGGGAGCCGCATCAACTGTGAGCTGACTCTTCCCCTCAGCCTTCACCAGGCTGCGTGCTCCTCGGAAACCTCCACCGGAGCTCAACCCCCACTGGAAACAATCTGCCTACACTGTAAATATCCCACACAGAGGCATAAAAACATCGATCAGCTCCACGGGGAAAGCAGACTGAATGTGTGGGAAAGAGCGGACTCAGGTCGTGGTGCCATTCACAGGTAGGGTTGAGTTAACGTGTGATGTTCCAAGAAGACTCTCTTTCATCAGGAAGGAAGTGCTGGCTCTGGAGAGGGTCCAGAGGAGGTTTCCGAGAACGATCGCCAGGAATGAGTGGGTTAACGTGTGATGAGCGTTTGTCGGCACTGGGCCTGTGCTAGCTGGAGTTTAGAAGGATGAGCGGGGACCTCATTGAAACTTACCCAATGGTCAAAGGCCTGGATAGAGTGGACGTGGAGAGGATGTCTCCACTAGTGGGAGTGTCTAGGACCAGAGGCCACAGCCTCAGAATTAAAGGATGTTCCTTTAGGAAGGAGGTGAGGAGAAATTTCTTCAGTCAGAAGGTAGTGAACCTTGGGAATTCTTTGCCACAGAAGGCTGTGGAGGCCAAGTCAGTGGGTATTTTGATGGCGGAGATTGAAAGATTCTTGATTAGTGCGGGTGTCGGGGGTTATTGGGAGAAGGCAGGAGAATGGGGTTGAGAGGGGGAGATTGATCATCCACGATTGAATGGTGGAGTAGACTCGATGGGCCGAATGGCCTAATTCCGCTCCTGTCACTTATGAACATGAACTTATGAAGACTAAATATGTAGGAAAGAGATGTTGCCAGCCTCTCGGAGAGAGGTTTGACAGACTTGTCCCGGCCCGAAACGTCACCCATCCTTTTTCTCCAGAGATGCTGCCTGACCCGCTGAGTTACTCCAGCACTCTGCGTCTATCTCCCGCGACCAACCTATTAGTGCAGCGGGTCAGGCATATCAGCCAGTTCCACTGTTCTCATCCCTGTATCCCTTCGTTCCCACATCTTCCCCGGCCAACAATGGGCCATTGTGGGCTCCACCCTTCCTTGGTCATTGGTTGCCGGCCCTGACCTGTTCCGGCCTTCAGTTTCCCCCCCCACCCCCCCTTTAGTTTCAGTCCGAAGAAGGGTTCCGAGCCGACACTTCAATAGACAATAGACAACAGGTGCAGGAGGAGGCCATTCGGCCCTTCGAGCCAGCACCGCCATTCAATGTGATCATGGCTGATCATTCTCAATCAGTACCCCGTTCCTGCCTTCTCCCCGTACCCCCTGACTCCGCTATCCTTAAGAGCTCTATCTAGCTCTCTCTTGAATGTATTCAGAGAATTGGCCTCCACTGCCCTCTGAGGCAGAGAATTCCACAGATTCACAACTCTCTGACTAAAAAAGTTTTTCCTCATCTCTGTTCTAAATGGCCTACCCCTTATTCTTAAACTGTGGCCCCTGGTTCTGGACTCCCCCAACATTGGGAACATGTTTCCTGCCTCTAACATGTCCAACCCCTTAATAATCTTATACGTTTCGATAAGATCCCCTCTCATCCTTCTAAATTCCAGTGTATACAAACCTAATCGCTCCAGTCTTTCAACATATGACAGTCCCGCCATTCCGGGAATTAACCTAGTAAACCTACGCTGCACGCCCTCAATAGCAAGGATATCCTTACTCAAATTTGGAGACCAAAACTGCACACAGTACTCCAGATGCGGTCTCACTAGGGCCCTGTACAACTGCAGAAGGACCTCTTTGCTCCTATACTCAACTCCTCTTGTTATGAAGGCCAACATTCCATTGGCTTTCTTCACTGCCTGCTGTACATGCATGCTTCCTTTCAGTGACTGATGCACTAAGACACCCAGATCACGTTGTACGTCCCCTTTTCCTAACTTGACACCATTCAAATAATAATCTGCCTTCCTATTCTTACCACCAAAGTGGATAACCTCACACTTGTCCACATTAAACTGCATCTGCCATGCATCCGCCCACTCACACAGCCTGTCCAAGTCACCCTGCAACCTCATAGCATCTTCCTCACAGTTCACACTGCCACCTAGCTTTGTATCATCGGCAAATTTGCTAATGGTACTTTTAATCCCATCATCCAAGTCGTTGATGTATATTGTAAATAGCTGCGGTCCCAACACCGAGCCTTGCGGTACCCCACTAGTCACTGCCTGCCATTCTGAAAGGGACCCATTTATCCCCACTTCACCCATTCCTTTATCTCCGGCGCTGTTGCCTGACCCGCAGAGTTACTCCAGCCGCTTTGTGTCGATCTCCGGTAGGTCAAGTCAAGTCAATTTTATTTGTACAGCACATTTGTACAGCGCCATGGCGCGGTCCAGTCCAGTCGCCGTCGTGGTAGCTCTGCGGGAACTGTGCGTTTTAAACTGGTATGTTTATTTAAAAATTATCCCTAAGTGCTCTAGCGTGTGCTAGCACTTAGCAGTAACCAATGTACGTCCGGGAAACGCTCGTAAAATTAAACTCGAGCGCTACCGGAGCACTATTAAACAATATACTCTACACTATAGTAACTCATTAACTTTATTTATATGCTGTAACTGTAATTCTTTTTTGTGCACAATCCGCAAGCATTGCCACTTTCATTTCACTGCACATCGTGTATGTGTATGTGACAAATAAATTTGACTTGACTTGACTTGACTTGACTTAAAAACAACCCACGTTGACCAAAGTGCTGTACATCAGTTCAGGTACTAAGAAACGAACATACAATGGCACACAAACATAACAGCACATACATAAACAGTTCACAGCGCCCCCTCAGAGGGCCTCAAACGCTAGGGAGTAGAAATAGGTTTTGAGCCTGGACTTAAAGGAGTGGATGGAGGGGGCAGTTCTGATGGGGAGAGGGATGCTGTTCCACAGTCTAGGAGCTGCAACCGCAAAAGCGCGGTCACCCCTGAGCTTAAGCCTAGACCGCGGGATAGTCAGTAGCCTCAAGTCGGTGGACATGAGGGACCTGAGGGACCTGGAGATAGAGTGGAGGGTTAGAAGATTTTTGATATGGGGGGGAGGAGGGGGGGGAAGCCCGTTTAGGGCTTTGTATGTGAATAGGAGGAGCTTGAAGTTGATTCTGTACTGTACTGGGAGCCGGTGGAGAGAGGCCAGAATCGGGGTGATGTGGTCCCTTTTACGGGTACCCGTCAGGAGTCTCGCTGCTGCGGCGTTTTGGACCAATTGCAGGCGGGGCAGGGATGAGGCTGATCCCAGTGTATAGGGAGTTGCAGTAGTCTAGGCGGGAGGTCATGCAAGCTCTGCTGGAGTCACTTGGCCACATCTATCTCCTGGCACCCGCGCCAGCCCTGGTAGAAATGGCCCCCCAGTTGAGAGAAAACAGCCTACCTTCTCCAGCATGTCGAAGAACTCAGCGGACTGTTGAGAAAGAAAAGAAATGCAATCAGTGAACAAAATATTCGGCACAACAGACAAGCCGACGCTACTTGTGCAGGTACAGGCATGGTTGCCAACTGTCCTGTATTAGCCGGGACAAGAGCCAGCACCGCCATTCAATGTGATCATGGCTGATCATTCTCAATCAGTACCCCGTTCCTGCCTTCTCCCCATACCCCCTGACTCCGCTATCCTTAAGAGCTCTATCCAGCTCTCTGTTGAATGCATTCAGAGAATTGGCCTCCACTGCCTTCTGAGGCAGAGAATTCCACAGATTCACAACTCTCTGACTGAAAAGGTTCTTCCTCATCTCAGTTCCAAATGGCCTACCCCTTATTCTTAAACTGTGGCCCCTTGTTCTGGACTCCCCCAACATTGGGAACATGTTTCCTGCCTCTGAATTAGTTTGTCCCGCACGGGACCGCCCTTGTCCCCGTATTAGTAGGGTTGCCAACTTCCTCACTCCCCACAATAAGGGACAAAGGGTGACGTCACCGCCCTCCACGCCCCCACGTGACCTCACCTGGCCAGCGGCCCCGTGCTCCCGCTGCACCAATGGCGGCCACCATTGGTGGAGCGGGAGCACGTGGCCGCTGGCTGGGTGAGGTCACGTGGGGCGCGTTGGCGGTGACGTCACCTCGTCCCATATTTGGGAGCAAGGAAGTTGGCAACCCTAAGGTACATGGATCGGGAGGAAGTCAAGGGATATGGGCCAGATGCAGGCAGGTGGGACTACTGTAGATGGGACATCTCGGTCGGTATGGGCAAGTTGGGCCAAAGGGCCTGTTTCGTACCGTATGTCTCTACGACTTTATTTCAGATAAAATTTAGTTTCGTCTAGTCTAGTCTAGAGACACAGCACGGAAACAGGCCCTTCGGCCCATCGAGTCCGCGCCGACCAGCGATCCCCGTACACTAACACTATCCTACGCGCACGAGGAACAATTTACAATTATACCAAAGCCAATTAACCTGCAAACCTGTTGGGATTTTGGAATGTGGGCGGAAACCGGAGCACCCGGAGAAAACCCACGCGGTCACGGGGAAAACGAACAGACTCCGTACAGACAAGCACCCGCGGTCAGGATGGGACCCGAGTCTGTGGCGCTGTGAGGCAGCGACTCTACCGCTGCGCCAACCTGCCACCGAGTGCAGGAACCAAATATCCCATCCCGTAGAAGTGTGTAAGACCATGAGGGCGATATATAGCTTTGGTCACCTTGCTGCAGGAAGGACGCCGTGAAGCTGGGAAGAGTGCAGTGAAGATTTACAAGGGTGCTTTGCTCCCTGATACAGTGGATACGTGGGTTTTTTAAAGTTTTTTTTTTAGTTTAGAGATGCAGCGAGGAAACGGGCCCTTCGGCTGGAGTCTGCGCCGACCAGCGATCCCCACGCACTAACACGACCCTACACACACACTTGGAACAATTTAACATTTATACCAAGCCAGTTAACCTACAAACCTGCACATCTTTGGAGTGTGGGAGGAAACCGAAGATCACGGAGAAAACCCACGGGGAGAACGTACAAACTCCGTACAGACAGCACCCGTAGTCGGGATCGAACCCGGGTCTCCGGCGCTGTGAGGCAGCAACTCTGCAGCTGCGCCCAAAGTACTTTAGAGATTTCAAAGGGGGGGCTTGTGAAGTGTGCTAGAAAAATGTACCTCATTTGGTCTGGATCTTCCTCTGACGTTGGCAAAGATGTAGTTTGATGGGAGGAAGGTTAATGATCGCAACTTCTGAATAATTAAGCATGTGGGTGCGTTTGCAATGTAAATAGAAACATCCTAGCAGCAGCTGGCTTTTGAAACTCCTCACAGTCGACTCCACGTTTAGTCAGATCACAACGCATTTGTACCTTTGATCCATATCCCTTGATAATTTATACCAACAAAGATCAATTGATAACTTTAACAACTCCGTAAGGTCATAAGGAATAGGAGTTGAATTCCGGCCATTCGGCCCATTAAGTCTACTCCGCCATTCAATCGTGGCTGATCTGTCTCTCTTCCTCCTAACCCCATTCTCCTGCCTTCTCCACAATAACCCCTGACACCCGTACTAATCAAGAATCTATCAATCTCCGCCTTAAATCATACTATCGATGAGGACAATCATGGACAAGTACAAACGTGCAAGGGTGGCAGTGTAAAAGTAGACTTCGCCGAGACTGGACACGAAGGGGTTGCGACATGTTGCGGCAACAACAAAGTTCTTAAGAGTAGAAAAAAAAAACTGCAGTTGCTGGTTTAAATCGAAGGAAGACACGAAGTGCTGGAGTAACTCAGCGGGTCAGGCAGCATCTCAGGAGAGAAGGAATGGGTGGCGTTTCGGGCCGAGACCCGATGGAGGTAGTTGAGGCAGTTGCTATCTCAGCACTTAAAGGACGTTTGGACTGGTATATGGATTGGCAAGGTTTAGGTTAGTTCAGTTCAGAGATGCAGCACAGAAACAGGCCCTTCGGCCCACCGAGTCCGTGACAACCAACAACCTCCTTCACATTAGGGACAATTTACCATTTTTACCAAAGGCAATTAATCTACAACCTGCGTGGGAGGAAACCGGAGCACCCGGAGAAAACCCACGCAGGTCATGGGGAGAACGTACAAACTCCATACAGACAGCACCCGCAGTCAAGACCAGGATCAAGCCCGGGTCTCTGGCGACTTGAGGCAGCAACTCTGTGCCACTGTGCCGCCCACAATTTAAAGGTTTATGGCCTAAATGCGGGCAGGTGGGACTAGTGTAGATGGGGCATCATGGTTGGCGTGGGCAAGTTGGGCCGAAGGGCCTGTTTTTATGCTGTATGAGCTCAAGTGTCCACGGAGGAGCAAATTGTGTTGGACATGCACTATACCAGGGCTGCCGTGTTAGCTGCTGTGGACAGAGTTGCTGCCTCACAGCACCAGAGACCCGGGTTCCATCCTGACCACGGGTGCTGTCTGTACGGAGTTTACTACATTTTTCTTAGTGATGTATCTTCCTGCTAGTTTGGAGTGCCAGCGCAGAAACAGGCCATTCGACCCACCGAGTCCGCGTCGACCAGCGATCCCCGCACATTAACACTATCCTGCACCCACTGGGGACAATTTACATTTATACCAAGCCAATTTAACCTACAAACCTGTAGGTCTCGAGAGTGTGGGAGGAAACCGAAGATCTCGGAGAAACCTCTCGCCGGTCACGGGGAGAACGTGCAAGCTCCGCACAGACAGCAGATCGCACCCAAGTCTCCGGCATTGATCTGTAAGGCAGCAGCTCCACCACTGCGCCACCGTGCCGCACAAATGCAAGGGCATTAGAGGCAAGCAGGGGATGCGTGTCCTCTCTCATGGGGCTCGATGCAGGAGGGGTTGGCAGATGCAGTGTGACATTTGGACCGCTTGTAACCAGCTGAGCTGTTTCCCTTTGACGCTTCTCATCAAAGCAGGGCAGCTCCCCGTGTGATGGAGCCTGCCCAGTGGGAGGGCAGTCAGGGCCAGGCACAAGGTGGTACGGTGACACAGCGCTAGAGTTGTGGCCTCACCACCCCAGAGACCCGGCTCCCATCACGACTCTGTACGGATTCGGTGCGTTCTCCCCGTCACCCACGTGGGTTTTCTCCGGGTGCTCCGGTTTCCTGCCACGCTCCAAAGACGTGCAGGTTTGTAGGTTGGCTTCAGTAAAAGTATAAATTGCCCCTCGTGTGTGGGATTGTGCTAGTGTGCGGGGATCGCTGGTCAGTGCGGACTCGGTGGGCCGAAGGGCCTGTTCCCACGCTGTGTCTCTAAACTAAACTTTTCTATCAACCGATCCCTCCCACATCCCAGCCATGTAGGTCTGTAGGTTAATAGCAGGTTAATCACACACACACACTCCATATTCACCATGGGGTTTGGTGAGTGCCTGGAACGTGCTGCAGGTGATGGTGGTGAAGGCAGATATGATAGTGGCGTGGAAGAGACTTTTGGATAGGCAGATGTATATGCAGGTAATGGAGGGATATGGGTTATAGGCAGGCAGATAAGAGTAAGTCTAGGCATCATGCTCAGCACAGGCATTGTGGGCCGAAGGGCCTGCTCCTGTATTGTACTTCAGTTTCTTTTTTGTTTCAGAGATACAGTGCGGGAACAGGCCCTTCGGCCCACTGAGTCCGTACCGACCAACGATCCCCGCACACTAACACCACCCTGCACACACTAGGGACAATTTTACATTGGACACCAAGCCAATGAACCAGCAAACCTGCACGTCTTTGGAGTGTGGGAGGAAACCGAAGGTCTCGTGGGAAAACCCACGCGGGTCACGGGGAGAACGTACAAACTCCGTACAGACAGTGCCCGTAGTCAGGATGGAACCCGGGTGTCTGGCGCTGTGAGGCAGCAACTCTACCGCTGCGCCACCGTGCCGTGCACTGTGTTCTATGACAGACCAGTCCAGAGATGGGGACAAGAGTCACCACAGATGCAAGCTCCGTGTTTCTCAACACACGAGACCAAGTGGACCCATTGGGCCCAAACCTCTCCTGCATTGGTGCAGCACCCTCTCCTCCCCCCTCCCCTCCCCTCACCCTCCCTCCACCCCCTCCCCCTCCCCTCCCCCTCCCCCTCCCTCCACCCCCTCCCCTCCCCCTCCCTCCCCTTCTCCCTTCCCCCCACTCCATCCCCCTCAACCCCCCTTATCCTCCCTCCCCCCCTTCCCTCCGTCCCCCTCCCTCTCTAGGAGATAGATTTAAACTTTAAAATGCGAATAACTTAAAAAATATAAGACCAATTTCAATGAAACTTCTTCCATTAGCACCAAAGGGACGACGGTGAGTAAGGTGGGCCTAAAATTGTCGCGCTATCGTGTACAGTTTTGGCTGTAGTTCAGGAGCAAACAAACGAGAGTTTTAGTATATAGATGTCAGGCCTCAAATAACTTCCAGCTCTGACTTGCTTCTCTGCTGAGACCACATTCCTCGCCCTGGGCAGAATTAATACCACCTTCAGTCTGAAGAAGGGTCCCGAAACGTCACCCATTCCTTCCCTCCAGAGATGCTGGATGTTGCCAGGACTCGAGGGCCTGAGCTTACGGGAGAGGTTGGGCAGGCTGGGACTCTATTCCTTGGATTGTGGAAGGTCGAGCGAGGTTTGATCTTGGGGAGGTGCATAATGCCATGAGGGGAATAGGAAGGGTGAATGCACAGAGTCTTTTACCCAGGCCAGGGCAATCAAAAACCGGAGGGCATCGGTTATCAGGTGAGAGGAGCAAGATTGTCACACAGAGGGTGGTGGGCTTATGGTACATGCTGCCGGAGGAGGCATTTGAGGAAGGTGCCATGAAGGGGAGGGGGGGTGTACGTTGGAGGAAGGCAGGTGATCTGAGATGGATAAGGGAGCAGAGATATAAAGGCAAGAGGGGGGAGGCAATGGGGCATGTAAATAAACTAACGATGGAAAGAGGAACTCTACGTGTCGCCAGCAGAATAACTTGTTTTCCCTTTGGACTTTAGACTTTAGAGATAGAGCGCTGAAACAGGCCCTTCGGCCCACCGAGTCCGCGCCGACCAGCGATCCCCACACACTAGCACCATCCTTTCTTTAGTCACAGCGTGGTGGAATCTGTGGAATTCATTGCCACAGAAGACTGTGGAGGCCAAGTCAATGGATATATTTAAGGCAGAGATAGATAGATTCCTGATTAGTACGGGTGTCGGGGGTTATGGGGAGAAGGCAGGAGAATGGGGTTAGGAGGGAGAGATGGATTAGCTTAGATTGAATGGCGGAGTAGACTTGATGGGCTGAATGGCCTTATTATGCTCCTATCAGTTATGACGTTGTGACTGTCCCACACACTGGGGGCAATCTACAATTTTACCGAAGCATACTAACCTACAAACCCGACCCTTTTTGGAGTGTGGGACACTGTCTCACCAAAGTCAACTTAGTTAAAAACGTTCCTCTCTTCTCAAAGATCTTTCTCAGGCAAACAACGTGCATTTGTATAGCGCCTTATAAAACACCCCAGGTTCACCCCACATGACCACTACTAAACAAAACTGAGCTTCACGAGGGGAACTTATGACAGGTGACCAAAGCTTGGTAGTAGAGGTGGACGAGCAAGGATCAGGGAGGGAATTAGCGAGGATAGTTTACAGACGCAGCATGGAAACTGGCCCTTCGGCCCACCGAGTCCATTCTGACCATCGATCACCCCGTTCACAACAGCACAGTGGTGCGGCTGGTAGAGCTGCTGCCTCACAGCGTCAGAGAGCCGGGTTCAATCCTGATCTCGGGTCCTGTCTGTGTGTTCTCCCTGTGACTGCGTGAGTTTTCTCCGGGCGCTCTGGTTTCCCCCCGCATCCCAAAGAATTGCAAGTTTGTTGGATAATCGGCCCCCTGTAAATTGCCCCTGGTGTGTCGGGAGTGGATGAGAAAGTGGGATAACATAGAAGTAGTGTGCACGGGTGATTGCAGGTCGGTACAGACTCGGTGGGCCGAAGGGCCTGTTTCCACACTGTACCTCTCAGCTAAACTAAACCAGAAAAAAGTACCCTGCACATCTCTGTCAAAATGTAATAAAAGGAACTGCAGATGCTGGTTTACACCAAAATGTTTATAAACAAGAATGGATTCATGTTCCACAGAGATGCTGTTTGGCCTGCTGTGTTACTCGAGCATTTTGTGTCGAAGGGAGACACAAAATGCTGGAGTAACTCAGCAGGTCAGGCAGCATCTCGGGAGAGAAGGAATGGGTGACATTTCGGGTCGAGACCCTTCTTCAGACTGATGTCAGGGGAGGGGGCGGGAAAAAGATAGGATGTAGTTGGAGACAGGAAGACTGGTGGGAGAACTGGGAAGGGGGAGGGGAAGAGAGGGACAGAGGAACTATCTGAAGTTGGAGAAGTCAATGTTCATACCGCTGGAAGCTGCAAGCTGCCCAAGCGAAATACAAGGTGCTGTTCCTCCAATTTGCGGTGGGCCTCACTATGACAATGGAGGAGGCCTAGGACAGAAGGGTCAGACTGGTAGTGGGAGGGGGAGTTGAAGTGCTGAGCCACCGGGAGAACAGGTTATCAGCATTTTGCGTCTATCTTTGTCACATCTCCTCAAACAATGGTTGAGTTGCTGCCTTACAGATTGTTATCACGTTAATATTTGTGGTAACTTGTTGAGGACAATTCTTTTGCAGGTTATTCTGCTTTTGCAGCAGGTACTTTCCCAGCTGTTTAGGAAAAGAACTGCAGACGCTGGTTTAAATCGAAAGTAGACGCAAAATGCTGGAGTAACTCAGCGGGTCAGGCAGCATCTCGGGAGAGAAGGAATGGGTGACGTTTCGGGTCGAGACCCTTCTTCAGACTGAGGTCAGGGGAGGGGGTGGGATACGAAAGGTGTCTCCTTTAGTTGAGTTTATTTTAGTTTCGTTTGTTATTGTCACGTGTACAGTGAAAAGCTTTGTTTTGCATGCCGTCCAAAGAGATCAGATAATACCACACATAAATACAATCAAGTCTATCTCAAGTATAACAGGTAGAAGAGCAAAGAGGAAGATACAGAGAGTTCAGTTTGGTTTAGTTCATTTTATTATTGTCAGGAGTACCGAGGAACAGTGAAAAGCTTTTTATTGCGTGCTACCCAGTCAAAGAATAGACTATAAGCGATTACAATCACGCTGCCCATCGTGTGTAGATAAGGTATAAAGGGCGCAGCATTTAATGCAAGGTAAAGTCCAATGAAGTCCAATTAAAGATAGTTTAAAGGTCTCAATGAGGACAATAGGAAGTCAATACCACACTCTGGCTGGTGAGAGGACCGTTCAGTTGCCTTACCCTTCGACCCAACTTGCCCACGCCGGCCAACATGCCCCATCTACACTAGTCCCACCTGCCAGAGTTTGGCCCATATCCCTCCAAACCTGTCCTATCCATGCACCTGTCTAAATGTTTCTTCAATGTTGTGATAGTGCCTGCCTGCAGCTCGTTCCATACACCCACCACCCTCCGTGAAAAAGAGTTGCCCCCCAGCTTCCAAATGGATATTTGTAAGGCGGAGATTGACAGATTCTTGATTAGTGCGGGTGTGGAGGGGGTTTATGGGGAGAAGACAGGAGAATGGGGTGGAGAGGGAAAGATAAATCAGCCATGGCTGGATAGTAGAGTAGACGATGGGCCGAATGGGCCCAATTCTGCGCTTAGCTACTGCTCCTTAGTGAGGATAGGGGACAAATCATCCTTTTACTCCCCCTCCCACTCCCAGTCTGACCTTTCTGTCATGGGCCTCCTCCAGTGCCATAGTGAGGCCCACCGCAAATTGGAGGAACAGCACCTCATATTTCGCCTGGACAGCTTGCAGCCCAGCGGTATGAACATTGACTTCTCCAACTTTAGATAGTTCCTTTGTCCCTCTCTTCCCCTCCCCCTTCCCAGTCCTCCCTCTATCTTCCTGTCTCCATCTATATCCTTCCTCAGTCCCGCCCCCCGACATCAGTCTTTAGAAGGGTCTCGACCCGAAACGTCACCCATTCCTTCTCTCCTGAGATGCTGCCTGACCCGCTGAGTTACTCCAGCATTTTGTGAATAAATACCTTGTGATTTGTACCAGCATCTGCAGTTATCTTCTTACACTTTATGATAATCCTCCACACTTGTGCTCTGCAAGGCTGTGTTCTCAGCCCCCTTCATTGCTCCTTGTACACCCATGACTGTGCAGACATGTACAAACCTAATTCAATGATCAAGTTCACAGACGACGCCACCATTGTGGGCCGGATATTAAATAATGATGAGACGGAGTACAGGAATGAGATTGAGAACCTCGTGTCCTGGTGTGGAGACAACGACCTTAATCTCAGCGTCAACAAGACAAAGGAGATAGTGATGGGCTTCAGGAGTCAATATCACCAACAACTTCCCCTGGACCACCCATACTGAAGCAACGACCAAGAAAGCACAGCAACACCTCTACTACTTCAGAAGGCTGAGGGAGTTCGGCACGTCCCCTACAACTCTCACCAACTTCTACAGATGCGCCGCGGAAAGCGTTTTATCGCGATGCATCGCAGCACGGTTTGGGAACAGCTCCGTCCAAGACCGCAAGAAATTGCAGCGAATTGTGGACACAGCCCAGACCATCACACAAACCAACCTCCCTTCCATTGACTCCATCTACACCTCACGCTGCCTCGGCAAGGCCAGCAGCATGATCAAGGACCAGTCTCACCCCGGCCACTCCCTCTTCTCCCCTCTCCCATCGGGCAAGAGGTACAGAAGTGTGAAAACGCACACCTCCAGATTCAGGGAGAGTTTCTTCCCGGCTGTTATCAGGCAACTGAACCATCCCACCATAACCAGAGAACGGTTCTCAGCTACGATCTACCTCATTGGAGACCCTCGGGCTATCTTTGATCAGACGTTACTGGACTTTATCTTGCACTAAACGTTACTCCCTTTACAATGCATCTGCACACTGTGAATGGCTCGATTGCAATCATGTGTTGTCTTTCGAAGATAGACACAAGAAGCTGGAGTACCTCAGCGGGACAGGCAGCATCTCTGGAGAGACCCTTCTTCAGACCCGAAACGTCGCCCATCCCTTCTCTCCAGAGACGCTGCCCGTCCCGCTGAGTTACTCCAGCTTTTTGCGCCTATCTTTGGTTTAAGCCGGCACCTGCAGTTCCTTCCTACACAGGCATTGTCTTTCCGCTGGCTGCCTGGCACACAACACAAGCTTTACACTGTGACAATAAACTGGACGCAAACTCAGAACTGATGAAGTTGTGGGTGGCGGCCAAGTGGCCCTAATACTGCTCCTGCAACGTGAGAACTCATGAACTTATACCTCAGACGGTCTCACTGTCATTAGCCGCCCACACCCCTCCCTCATACTCACCGCACTCCTTAACATCGTGACCACCCCAGGCAGAGTCTCGGCCGCAGAGGAACCTTATCTCCCCGCTTTGGGGAGTGAGCGGTGGGATTGAGGGGAGTGGAGGCTGGGGGTCAGGCAACCGCGGCCGTGACTGACTCTGCCAGCCCTGCTCCCTCTCTGCAGTGAGGTCGCGGAGCAGGGCAGAGCGCAGGAACCTATGGAACAGGTTGGGCAGGAAGGTGCAGCCTCTGCATGCACATCTGCATTGTTATTGTGTGTGTGTGTGTGTGTGTGTGTGTGTGTGTGTTGGGCACAGCTCAGACGCTGCTGTCTTGGCTGTCACCCCGGAACATTCCCTCTCTCTCTTCCTCCCCCTCCCTCCCACACTCTCCCTCCCTCCCACTCTCTATCTCTACCCCTCTCTTACTCTCCCACCCACTATCTCTACCAACCTCTCTCCCCCTGTCTCTCTCTCCCTCCCTCCCACTCTCTCCTCTCTCCCTCCCACTCTCTCCTCTCTCCCTCCCACTCTCCTCCTCTCTCCCTCTCACTCTCTCCTCCCTCCCTCTCCTCTCTCCCTCCCACTCTCTCTCCTCTCTCCCTCCCATTCTCTCTCCTCTCTCCCTCTCTCCCTCTCCTCCCTCCCTCCCTCTCCTCTCCCTCCCTCCCACTCTCTCTCTACCTTAACCCTCCCAATCTCTCTCCACTCCTCTCACTTTCTCATTCCCACTCTCTCTCTCTCTCTCTCTCTCCCTTCACCTCTACCTCTCTCTCCCTCCCCCTCTCTCTCTCTATCTCTCTCTCTCTCTCCCCTTCCTCCCTCCACCTCTCTCTTTCCTTCGTCTCTCTCTCTCTCTCTCTCTCTCTCTCTCTCTCTCTCTCTCTCTCTGTCTGTCTTTGTCTCTGTCTGTCTCTCTCTCTCTCTTTCTCTGTCTCTCTCTCTCTCTCTCTCTCTCTCTCTCCTCTCTCTCTCTCTCTCTCTCTCTCTCTCTCTCTCTCTCTCTCTCCTCCCTCTCTCTCTCTGCCTCTGCCTCTCCTCTCTCTCTCTCTCTCTCTCTCTCTCTCTCATCTCTCTCTCTCTCTCTCTCTCTCTCTCTCTCTCCTTCTGTCTCTCTGTCTCTCTCTCTCTCTGTCTCTGTGTCTCTCTCTCTCCGCCCCACCCTGCCCTGCCCCTTCCACACCTCCTGTTTCAGGACAAGCCTCCCATTGTCTGGTGCTGGAGAATGATTTGTAAACGATTAGTGACTGAGTTCCCTTGGCTGCTTCCAGCCTTGCCTCACACCGCCTACAGCCTGCAACAGTGTGGAGACTGCAGACAGGCCACTCAGCCCCAGGGGGCAGGCTGGCAATATGTGTAGCAAGGAACTGCAGTTGTTGATTAAACCAAAGATAGACACAATGTGCTGGAGTACTCAGCGGGTCAGGCAGCATCTCTGGACAGAAGGATAGGTGACGTTCGAGGCAGTTCTGAAGAAGAGTCTCAACCCGAAATGCCACCCATTCCTTCTCTCCAGAGATGCTGCTGACCTGCTGAGTACTCCCACATTTGTGAATAGCTCGATTGTAATCATGTATTGTCTTTCCACTGACTGTTAGCAAGCAAAAAACGCTTTTCACTGTACCTCAGATCTGCCTGACCCCGCTGAGTGACTCCAGGCTTGTTGGACCTAGGCTGGCGACACAGGTCAACATAATCCTCCTCCAACCCTCCTATCTAACCCTCTGCTGTAGACAGTCTGTGTATCCACCCACCTTGGGAAGAAGAGAGAAATGGGGAGAGAGACAGAGAGAGAGAGGTAGACAGAGAAGGGAGAGAGAGACAGAGAGAGAGGTAGACAGAGAAGGGAGAGAGAGACAGAGAGTGGGAGGGTAGAGAGGGAGAGAGAGAGAGAGAGAGAGAGAGAGAGAGAGAGAGAGAGAGAGAGAGAGAGAGAGAGAGAGAGAGAGAGAGAGAGAGAGAGAGAGAGAGAGAGAGAGAGAGAGAGAGAGAGAGAGAGAGAGAATGAGAGAGAGAGAGGTAGAATTAGAGAGAAAGACAGAGAGAGAAAGAGGGTAGAGAGAGAATGAGTGGGAGAGAGAGAGAGAGAGAGAGAAAGAGAGGGAGGGTAGAGAGGGAGAGAGAGTGGGAGAGGTAGAATAGAGGGAGAAGGAGAGAGAAAGAGGGTAGAGAGAGAGTTAGTGAGTGAGAGAGAGGTAGTAGAGAGAGAGAGAGAGAGAGAGAGAGAGAGAGAGAGAGAGAGAGAGAGAGAGAGAGAGAGAGAGAGGTAGAAGACGGGAGAGAGAGAGTGGAGAGTGGCAGAAGAGAAAGAGTGGAGAGAGTAAGAGAGAAGAGATCGTGGGAGGTAGGGAGGTAATAGAGAGAGGAGAGAGTAGAGAGCGATAGAGAAAGAGTGGAGGGGGAGAGAGAGAGAGAGAGAGAGATCTCAATAGTAGACCCAAGGAACAGCAGATGCTGTTACAATCCCTGTTAAGTCCCTGTTCCACCCTCTCTCCCCACCTCCCCCTTTCTCCCAGCTTTCTTCTCTCGTTCCACCTCTCCCTACCCCATCTCTCTCTCTCTCTCTCTCTCTCTCCTCTCTCTCTCTCTCTCTCTCTCTCTCTCTCTCTCTCCTCTCTCTCTCTCCTCTCTCTCTCTCTCTCTCTCTCTACCAACCCTCCCTCTTCCCACGTCTCTCCCCTCCTCTTCCCCTTTTCCTTCCTACCTTTTTTTCACTCTCCTACTTCCTTGCAAGGGGATATGACCGAGTTGCTGCCTCACAGCGCCAGAGACCCGGGTCCCATCCTGACCACGGGCGCTGTCTGTACGGAGTTTGTACGTTCTCCCCGTGACCTGCGTGGGTTTTCTCCGGGTGCTCCAGTTTCCTCCCACACTCCAAAGACGTGCAGGATTGTGGGCTAATTGGCTTGGTATAATTGTAATAATTGGTATCGCCAAAGTTACAAAGTCACTAACAAAGACCCTAACAGTGGGAGGATTGAGTAACTGACTGACCTCCCCTGGTAATCCTCACAGTGGCAGTTTAGTCTAGTTTAGTTTAGTTTAGTTTAGACATACAGTGCGGAAACAATAGACAATAGACAATAGGTGCAGGAAGAGGCCATTCGGCCCTTCGAGCCAGCACCGCCATTCAATGTGATCATGGCAGATCTTTCTCAATCAGTACCCCGTTCCTGCCTTCTCCCCATACCCCCGGACTCCGCTATCCTTAAGAGCTCTATCTAGCTCTCTCTTGAATGCATTCAGAAAATTGGCCTCCACTGCCTTCTGAGGCAGAGAATTCCACAGATTTACAACTCTCTGACTGAAAAAGTTTTTCTTCGTCTCCGTTCTAAATGGCCTACCCTTTTTCTTAAACTCTGGCCCTTGGTTCTGGACTCCCCTAACATTGGGAACATGTTTCCTGCCTCTAACGTGTCCAACCCCTTAATAATCTTATACGTTTCGATAAGATCCCCTCTCATCCTTCTAAATTCCAGTGTATACAAGCCTAGTCGCTCCAGCCTTTCAACATACGACAGTCCCGCCATTCTGGGAATTAACCTAGTAAACCTACGCTGCACGCCCTCAATAGCAAGAATATCCTTCCTCAAATCTAGAGACCAAAACTGCACACAGTACTCCAGGTGCGGTCTCACTAGGGCCCTGTACAACTGCAGAAGAAACAGACCCTTTCAGCCCACTGGGTCCGCGCTGCCCAGCGATCCCCGCACATTAACACTATCCTACACACACTAGGGACAATTTTTACATTTACCAAGCCAATTAACCTACAAACCTGTACGTCTTTGGAGTGTGGGAGGAAACCGAAGATCTCGGAGAAAACCCACGCAGGTCACGGGGAGAACGTACAAACTCCATACAGACGGCGCCCGTGGTCAGGATGGAACCGGGTCTCTGGCGCTGCATTCGCTGTAAGGCAGCAACTCTACCGCTGCGCCACCGTGCCACCCTAAGAGGGTAGAGTTGGAGCGGATGTCAGTGGACGTCCAGTAAACCCTTGTTGTGACGGACTACAGGAGGGGGATAGTGAGCATTATTGACCATTTGGTGCCCGCCTGAAGGCACGGTGGACACGAGGGCCAAGGGCCGGTATGAGGGTGAACCGGGGTAATGCCTCCAGCTTCATAGTCAACTGCAGGAGGCAACCCTGGGACACAAGTAGATGCTTCCACTAGTGGGAGAGTCCAGGGCTAGAGGTCACAGCCTCAGAGTTAAAGGACGATCTTTTAGTAAGGAGATGAGGAGACATTTCTTTAGTCAGAGGGTGGTGAATCTGTGGAATTCATTGCTACAGACGGCTGTGGAGGCCAAGTCAGTGGATATGTTTAAGGCAGAGATGGATAGATTCTTGATTAGTACGGGTGTCAGAGGTTACGGGGAGATGGCAGGAGAATGGGGTTAGGAGGGAGAGATAGATCAGCCACGATTGAATGGCGGAGTAGACTTGATGGGCCGAATGGCTTAATTCTACTCCTATCACGGATGACCTTGTGAGCTTATGATGAAGATGACCGGGCCAGGAGAGGAGAGGGATGTTGTTTTGCAGGAACTGCTCCAGTACATCGAGTGCATGGGCCGTTCGGACTTTGAATAATGGCGCCAAAGATGGCCGTGCCTGCATGTGTAATATATGCAAGAAGAATTTCACTCTGCAGTTGCAAACGTGACAAATAAATAAAAATAGTGAAAGGGAATAATATTTAGTGTAAAATAAAGTTCAGTAAAGGCCGATTAGTTCTAAGGTCTCCAATGGGGTAGATGGGAGGTCAGGACCACTCTCTAGTTGGTGATAGGATGGTTCAGTTGCCTGATAACAGCCGGGAAGAAACTGTCCCTGAATCTGGAGGTGTGCGTTTTCACACTTCTGTACCTCTTGCCTGATGGGAGAGGGGAGAAGAGGGAGTGACCGGAGTGAGACTGGTCCTTGATGATGATGATGCTGGCCTTGCCGAGGCAGCGTGAGGTGTAGATGGAGTCAATGCAAGGGAGGCCCGTTTGCGTGATGGTCTGGGCTGGGTCCACAACTCGCTGCAATTTCTTGCGGCCTTGGATGATTCCCAAACCAGGCCGTGATGCTTTGTGATAAAGACATTCACCCTCCAAAGAGGTGCGGATTCAGCTCTGACGCCTTGCTTCTGGTGACCTCAAAGCACTCACAACGACCAACACGGGGGAGCAGCCAGCACGGTGGCGCAGCGGTAGAGTTGCTGCCTCACAGCCAGCGCCAGAGACACGCGATCGATCCTGACCACGGGCGCTGTCTGTATTGAGTTTGTACGTTCCCCCTGTGACCTGCGTGGGTTTTCTCCGGGTGCTCCGGTTTGCTCCCACACTCCAAAGACGTGCAGGTTTGTCGGCTAATTGGCTTGGTATAATTGTAACTTGTCCCTAGTGTGTGTGGGACAGTGTTAGTGTGTGGGGATCGCTGGTAGGCGCGGACTCGGTGGGCCGAAGGGACTGTTTCAGCGCCGTATCTCTAAACTAAACTTAGCAGCTGGCTGTAAACTCCCGTCCCTCACGGTGTCCGACTTTGAGTTTGGCCTGTGTGGGAGCGAACTGCCAGATGCTGCTTTAAATCGAAGATAGACACAGAATGCAGGAGGAGACCTGAAGAAAGGTCCCGACCCGAAACCTCACCCATTCCTCCCCTCCGGAGATGCTGCCTGTCCCGCTGAGCCACTCCAGCATTTTGTGTCTGTGTATCTTTGAGTTTCACCTTCTGGTTCATGCAACCTTGCAGCAAGACATCCTCTGTAGTTCGTTCAGAGGCACTGGGGGGGGGGGGGGGGGTGGTTGCAGGCAAATGAGATGTGCAGGAGAACAATCAATCACCAAGAGCCACGTTGTATAAGAAAATAACTGCAGATGCTGGTACAAATCCACGTTACTCGATGGTGATTTATTATCGACGGGTCTATGTTGTAGACTAAGCTGCTTCATGCACTGCACGCTAATTCAAGAGGATACAATTGGAGTACAGAGATGAAATCATCGGTGATTAAAGGCGGGCGGGATGGAGACGGAATCGTGAAGGGACTTGTGAAATGCTTCAATCACGGTGACCTTCGTTCCCCTTGACCTGATCTTCGGGTTCACCACCGGCCACCAATTCTATCTTCGTTGCAATTGTTTTTGAAAGGCTCCGAGTGGAAAAAGAGTTTGTTTGCTTTGGGAACAACTCACGCTGAGAGGAAGATTGTCTCAAATTGCCACCGCAGAGGGAGATCCAAAGGGCAAACGGCTGATTTATTTTTTGCCCTTTAAATGCTCAACGTCCTACCGGCCTTCCAAAGTGCGCAGTCGATTTCAAAGATTTGACGACAGGCCCTTCGGCCCACCGGGTCCGCGCCGACCATCAGTCACCCGTTCGCACTAGTTCTGCGTTATCCACCCGTTCACATCCACTCCCACTCCCCCACACAGCGGCACAGAGCCCGAGACTCCAGGTTCGATCCCGACCACGGGTGCTGTCTGTACGGAGTTTGTACATAGAAACATAGAAACATAGGTGCAGGAGTAGGCCATTCGCCCCTTCGAGCCTGTACGCACCGCCATTCAATATGATCATGGCTGATCATCCAGCTCAGTATCCCGTACCTGCCTTCTCTCCATACCCCCTGATCCCTTTAGCCACAAGGGCCACATCTAACTCCCTCTTAAATATAGCCAATGAACTGGCCTCAACTACCCTCTGTGGCAGAGAATTCCACAGATTCACCACCCTCTGTGTGAAAAAAAACGTTCTCATCTCGGTCCTAAAAGACTTCCCCCTTATCCTTAAACTGTGACCCCTGGTTCTGGACTCCCCCAACATCGGGAACAATCTTCCCGCATCTAACCTGTCCAACCCCATAAGAATTTTGTACGTTTCTATAAGATCCCCCCTCAGTCTTCTAAATTCCAGCGAGTACAAGCACCTTCTCCCTGTGACTGCGTGGGTTTTCTCCGAGATCTGTCCCGCTGAGTAACTCCGGCATTTTGTGCCCATCTTCGGTTTCAACCAGCATCTGCGGTTCCTTCCTACACTTCACTTTCCCATTGATACTGATGCCCTCTGAAAGAGGCCGATAGTTTCCAGCCCCCATCTGAGTCACTTTCACCACAGTCGTCCAACCTTGCTACACACTTGCCACGGGCGGCATGGTGGCGCAGTGGTAGAGTTGCAGCCTTACGGCGCCAGAGACCCGGGTTCGATCCTGACCTCGGGTGCTGTCTGTACGGAGTTTCCACGTTCCCCCCATGGGTTTTCCACAAGTACTCCGGTTTCTTCCCACATCCCAAAGATGTGTGGGTTTGCAGGTTAATTGGCTTGTAAATTGTCCCCAGTGTGTAAGATAGAACTAGTCTATGGGATCATATGTCAGCATGGGCTTGATGGGCCGAAGGGCCTGTTTCCACACTGTATGTCTAAACTAAATCTCCACACTCCAAAGTTAGTTAGTTTCGTTTATTGTCACGTGTACCGAGGTACAGTGAAAAGCTTTTGTTGCGTGCTAACCAGTCAGCGGAAAGACAATACATGATTACAATCGAGCCGTCCACAGTGGACAGATACATGATAATGGAGTAACCTTTAGTGCAAGGTAAAGCCAGCAAAGTCCGATCAAAGATAATAATAATAATAATAATGCATTACATTTATATAGCGCTTTTCATACACTCAAAGACGCTTTACAGGGATTTCTAGAACATAGAGAAGTGAATAAATAGATAAATAAGTAAACGAACAGAGAAAGGAGACAGAAGGTGAGGTGACCTTCAGTGGTTGAAGGCAGTGCTGAACAGGTGAGACTTCAGTGATGTTTTGAATGTGGTGAGTGAGGAGGAGTCTCTGACGGTTTGGGGTAGTGAGTTCCAGAGGGTGGGAGCAGCGATGGAGAAAGCCCTGTCCCCCCAGGATCTGAGTTTGGTCCGGATGGGGGGGGGGGGACAGGAGATTGGCAGCAGCAGAGCGGAGGGTGCAGGTGGGAGTGTGCCTGTGGAGAAGGTCAGTCAGGTAGGATGGGGCCAGGTTATGGAGGGCTTTGTAGGTTATGAGGAGGATTTTGTACTGGATTCTCTGGGGGATGGGGAGCCAGTGGAGTTTGTAAAGGACGGGGGTGATATGGTCACGGATCGGGGAGTGGGTGAGTAGACGGGCAGCAGAGTTCTGAATGTATTGAAGTTTACTGATGATTTTTGAGGGTGCGCCATAGAGGAGGCTGTTGCAGTAGTCCAGACGGGAGGTGATGAAGGCGTGGATGAGGGTTTCTGCAGCTGTGGAGGAGAGGGATGGACGGAGACGGGCAATGTTTTTGAGGTGGAAGAAGGCTGTCTTTGTGATGTGTTTCCGCGCTGTATCTCTAAACTAAACTAAACCATTCCACATCAGAAAGGGGCTTTTCCTTGAACAGATCCTGGTATGTCAAACTGAGGGGCAGGGTCCACACATTAAATGGTAGAGCCCTGGGGAGTTTTGTGGAACAGAGGGATCTGACAGTACAGGTGCCGTATTCTCCAAGATCCTCGACTCGGAAGACTAAATCATTTCTCTTTGGTCGAGGATAAGGAGAGGATACAAAGGGGGACAGACCTTGCATTTACCAAGGAGGTCTCCCTCTCCCCTTCCACCTACATTCCTTCCTCTGGCTTCACAATTCACAACTCTTCAATCCTTTTGTCTCACGTCTGTCCTTTTCTCCAACCATCTGCCGATCAAATAAAACCCTCGCCCGTATCCACCTATCACTCGCCAGGCTTTGGATCTGCCCCTCCTCTACACCTCACGCTGCCTCGGCAAGGCCAGCAGCGTAATCAGGGACCAGTCTCACCCCGGTCACTCCCTCTTCTCCCCTCTACCATCGGGCAAGAGGTGCAGAAGTGTGAAAACGCACACCTCCAGATTCAGGGACAGTTTCTTCCCAGCTGTTATCAGGCAACTAAACCATCCTATCACCAACTAGAGAGCGGTCCTGAGCTACCATCTCCCTCATTGGAGACCCTCGGACTATCTTTTATCAGACTTTACTGGACTTTATCTTACACCACACGTTATTCACGTTATTCCCTTTATCCTGTATCTGTTCACTGTGGACGGCTCGATTGTGATCATGTATTGTCTTTCCCCTGACTGGTTAGCACGCAACAAAAGCTTTTCACTATACCAAGACTGTACCAAGACTAAATCGAAGGTAGACACAAAATGCTGGAGTAACTCAGCGGGACAGGCAGCATCTCGGGATAGAAGGAATGGGTGACGATTCGGGTCGAGGACCTGAAACGTCACCCATTCCTTCTCTCCCGAGATGCTGCCTGACCCGCTGAGTTACTCCAGCATTTTGCGTCTACCTTCGATTTAAACCAGCATCTGCAGTTTTTCTCCGAGCTTTTCACTGTACCTCGGTACACGTGACAATAAACTAAACTCAACCTTCAGGGACTGAATTAATTTCTTTCAGAGATCTGCGTTCTCAGCTTTGTATGTAAGGTGCCGCGTCGACACTTTGAATGGTGAATTCGGCCTGCTCCAGTCCTCCTCATCCTGCAGGGATTTAACGTTGTCCGTGTCTGTATCTCCCCTGATCCCACTCTCCTTCATTATCTCTGCACGGTACCACCAGTGTACCAGCACACCCCCCCCCACACAGCTGTGGCACGCTGGCACAGCAGGTAGAGCCGCTGCCTCACAGCGCCACGGACCCGGCTTCCACCCTGACCTCAGGTGCCATCTGTGTGAGGAGTTTGCACGTTCTCCCCGTGACCGCGTGGGTTTCCTCCGGGTGCTCCGGTTTCCTCTCACATCCCGAAGACGTACGGGTCAGTAGGTTGATTGGCCCTCTGTAAATTGCCCCTGGTGTGTGTGGGTCAGTGGTGGAATTTGCAGGCAGTTAATGAGAACGAGGGGGAAATTAAAATGGAGGTATGGATATAAGGAACTGCAGATGCTGGTTTACAAAAGACAAGACATACTGGAGTAACTCAGTGGGTCAGGCAGCATCTCTGGAGACCATGGATAGGTGACATTTCAGATCAGGACTCTTCTTCAGACTGACTGTGGGGGGTTGGGGAAGAGAAGACGGGCAGGGTAAAGTCCAGCAGGTAATAGGCTGATACAGGTGTGGGAGTGGGGTGGGTCTGATAGGCAGATGGTGGAGATGGTGTAGGGTGGCACGGTGGCGTAGCGGTAGAGTTGCTGCCTTACAGCCATTACAGCGCCGGAGACCCGGGTTCCATCCCGACTATGGGTGCTGTCTGTACGGAGTTTGTACGTTCTCCCCGTGACCTGCGTGGGTTTTCTCCGAGATCTTCGGTTTCCTCCCACACTCCAAAGACATGCAGGTCTGTAGGTTAACTGTCCTGGTATAAATGTAAATTATCCATGGTGTGTGCAGGATAGTGTTAGTGTGCGGGGATCGCTGGTCAGTGGGCTGAAGGGCTTGCTTCCCCACTGTATCTCTAAACTAAACTGAACTAAACTAAACTATGGGTGGGGGTCTGTTCAGCACAGAGAGGCCCGTTACTGTGCTGGGACAGTCAATGACTCTATACTTCATAGATATAGATAGTGGATGTGGAGAGGATGTGTCCACTGGTGGGAGAGTCTAGGACCAGAGGGCACAGCCTCAGAATTAAAGGGCGCTCATCTAGGAAGGAAGTGAGGAGGAACTTCTTTAGTCAGAGGATAGTTAACCTGTGAAACTCGAAGGTAGACACAAAATGCTGGAGTAACTCAGCGGGACAGGCAGCATCTCAGGAGAGAAGGAATGGGTGACATTTCGGGTCGAGACCCTTCTTCAGACCAATCTGTGGAACTGATTGCCACCGAGGGCTGCGGAGGCCAAGTCAGTGGATATTTTTAAGGCAGAGACAGACAAATTCTTCATTAGACCGGGTGTCAAGGTTTATGGGGAGAAGGCAGGAGAATGGGATTAGGAGGCAGAGATCAGCCATGATTGAATGGCGGAGTGGACTCGATGGGCCGAATGGCCTGATTCTACTCCTATAACTTATGAACCTGTGAACCTTTATTTTCCTGCTCCGCCATCTACGTTCTAGGATCCAGCTGCCAAAATTCCTAAATTCCGGAATTCCATTCCTGAATATTTATGCCTCCCACTTTTAGGCTGAGTCTCCAGTTATTGTTCATTTTTTTAGATTTAGATTTAGAGATACAGCGCAGAAACAGGCCCTTCGGCCCATCGGGTCTGCGCCGCCCGGCGATCCCCGCACACTAACACTATCCTACACCCACTAGGGACAATTTTTACATTTGCCAAGCCAATTAACCTACAAACCTGTACGTCTTTGGAGTGTGGGAGGAAACCGAAGATCTCGGAGAAAACCCACGCAGGTCACGGGGAGAACGTACAAACTCCGTACAGATGTCGCCCGTAGTCAGGATAGAACCTGAGTCTCCGGCGTTGCATTCGCTGTAAAGCAGCAACTCTACCGCTGCGCCACCGTGCCACCCTTCTCGAATATCTCATTATGCAGGTCAGCGTAACACTGAATTATTTATTGGGCTCCACGTCTTCCCGCACGCTTTCTCGCCAGCTTGAAGGTTAAAGCCATCACATATATTAGGTCACAGAGTCATAGAGCACAGTAAAAGGCCCATTGGCCTGTCTCAACAAAAATCCGATCAAAAATGCCCCCACCTAAGCTAGCCCCTGCATTTGCCCCATATCCCTCTGAACCTTTCCTGTCCGGGTACCTGTGCAAGTGTCATTCATACATTGTTATCGTACCAGCCTCAACTGCCTCCTCTGGCAGCTCGCTCCATACACCCGCCACACTCTGCGTTGCCCCTCAGATTCCGATTATATCTTTAGGGGTTGCCAACTTCCTCACTCCCAAATACGGGACAAAGGGTGATGTCACCGCCCCACGCCCCACGAGACCTCACCCAGCCAGCGGCCACGTGCTCCCGCTCCACCGATGGGGTCATGGGGCGGTGACGTCACCCTTTGTCCCTTATTTGGGGAGTGAGGAAGTTGGCAACCCTACTGATACGGGACAAGGGCGGTCCCGTATGGGACAAACTAATTTAGCCCAAAATACGGGATGTCCCGGCTAATACGGGACAGTTGGCAGGCCTATATATCTTTCCCCTCTCACCTTAATCCTGTGTCCTCTGGCTCTTGGTTCCAATACCCTGGGTAAAAGACACTGTGCATTCACCCTATCTGTTCTCCGCATGATCTTGTACAATAGACAATAGACAATAGGTGCAGAAGGAGGCCATTCGGCCCTTCGAGCCAGCACCACCATTCAATGTGATCATGGCTTATCATTCTCAATCAGTACCCCGTTCCTGCCTTCTCCCCATACCCCCTGACTCCGCTATCCTTAAGAGCTCTATCTAGCTCTCTCTTGAATGCATTCAGAGAATTGGCCTCCACTGCCTTCTGAGGCAGAGAATTCCACAGATTCACAACTCTCTGACTGAAAAGATTTTTCCTCTTCTCCGTTCTAAATGGCCTACACCTTATTCTTAAACTGTGGACCCTTGTTCAGGACACCCCCAACATTGGGAACATGTTTCCTGCCTCTAACGTGTCCAACCCCTTAATAATCTTATACGTTTCGATAAGATCCCCTCTCATCCTTCTAAATTCCAGTGTATACAAACCTAGTCGCTCCAGTCTTTCAACATACGACAGTCCTGCCATTCCGGGAATTAATCTAGTAAACCTACGCTGCACGCCCTCAATAGCAAGAATATCCTTCCTCAAATTTGGAGACCAAAACTGCACACAGTACTCCAGGTGCGGTCTCACTAGGGCCCTGTACAACTGCAGAAGGACCTCTTTGCTCCTATACTCAACTCCTCTTGTTATGAAGGCCAACATTCCATTGGCTTTCTTCACTGCCTGCTGAACCTGCATGCTTCCTTTCAGTGACTGATGCACTAGGACACCCAGATCTCGTTGTACGTCCCCTTTTCCTATCTTGATCTTGTACACCTCTGTCAGATCACCCCTCAGCCTCCTGCGCTCCAAGGAATAACGTCCCAGCCTGCCCAACCTCTCCCTGTATCTGTACCTTTTGACGGAAGAGAATTTGGGAGAAAAAGGAATGACTGGGGTAGGATAGGTCTTTGAATCTGTCAGCTGCTTTTCCCAGGCAGCGTGAGGTGTAAATGGACTCAGTGTGGGGAGTCTGGTCTTTGTCATGGATTGGGCTCCATCTGCAACACAGACACAGGATAAAGGGAAGAGCTAAATAAAGTCCAGTAAAGTCTGATCAAAGTTAGTCCGAGCGTCTCCAATGAGGTAGATAGTAGCTCAGGACTGCACACACTGGAATTTAGAAGGATGAGAGGGGATCTTATTGAAACATATAAGATTATTAAGGGATTGGACATGCTAGAGGCAGGAAACATGTTCCCAATGTTGGGGGAGTCTAGAACCAGGGGCCACAGTTTAAGAATAAGGGGTAGGCCAATTAGAACGGAGATGAGGAAGAACTTTTTCACCCAGAGAGTTGTGAATCTGTGGAATTCTCTGCCTCATTCATGTTGTTCCCTTTATCCTATATCTGTACATTGTGGACGGCTCGATTGTAATCATGTATTGTCTTTTAGTGACTATTCACAAAATGCTGGAGTAACTCAGCAGGTCAGGCAGCATCGCAGGAGAGAAGGAATGGGTGACGTTTCGGGTCGAGACCCTTCTTCAGACTGATGTCAGGGGGGCGGGACAAAGGAAGGATATAGGTGGGGACAGGAAGATAGAGGGAGAACTGGGAAGGAGGAGGGGAAGAGAGGGACAGAGGAACTATCTAAAGTTGGAGAAGTCGATGTTCATACCGTTGGGCTGCAAGCTGCCCAGGCGAAATATGAGGTGCTGTTCCTCCAATTTGCGGTGGGCCTCACTATGGCACTGGAGGAGGCCCATGACAGAAAGGTCAGACTGGGATTGGGAGGGGGAGTTGAAGTGCTGGCCCATGACACCAAACCAGTCTTTTGGTGACTGGTTAGCACGCAACAAAAGCTTTTCACTGTACCTCGGTACACGTGACAATAAACTAATCGAAACTAAAAGTTGAAGTCCATCTGCCATTTCTCCGCCCATTCCTGTATCTGCTCTGAATCCCGCTGTATGCTTTGACAGCCTTCTTCACAGTTACTGACTCCAGCAATCTCGGTGTCACCAGCAAATAAACGAACCAAACTGTCTACATTGGCGTCCAAGTCATTCATAAACGTGATCTCTCCAGATGGTCCCACTTCTTCACGTCAAACTGCGTGTTCTCATGGATTTGAACAAATCCAACAACAATCGCAGAAAGCAAAATACCGCAGATGCTGGAAATCTGGGATAAAAAGATAGGATTGTGGAAACAGAAGGTTGGACGGCGTTCCTGAGGGTGAAACACATGACTTTGCACCTGTGTAGGAAAACCACTGCAGCGGCTGGACTCCCCCTCCCATTCCTAATCTGACACTTCTCTACATCGGCGAGACCAAGCGCAGGCTCGGCGATCGTTTCGCTCAACACCTCCGCTCAGTCCGTCTTAACCTACTTGATCTCCCGGTGGCTCAGCATTTCAACTCCCCCTCCCATTCCCAATCTGACCTTTCTGTCCTGGGCCTCCTCCATTGTCAGAGTGAGGCCCAGCGCAAATTGGAGGAACAGCACCTCGTATTTTGCTTGGGTACTTTAAACCTCAGCGGTATGAACATTGACTTCTCTAACTTCAGCTAGTCCCTGCTTTCCCTCTCCATCCCCTCCCCCTTCCCAGTTCTCCCGCTAGTCTTCCTGTCTCCGACTACATTCTATCTTTGTCCCGACCCCTCCCCTGACATCAGTCTGAAGAAGGGTCTCGACCCGAAACGTCACCCATTCCTTCTCTCCCGAGATGCTGCCTGACCCGCTGAGTTACTCCAGCATTTTGTGTCTGACTTTGTATCTGAACAGGGGAAGGCTGGATGTTAAACATGTTTAGAATTGCAGGAGAAAGGTTAAGGGTGGGGATGAGGGAATGCCCATGATGTAATGGAGACAGAGAGACGTATTGACACAAGTAATCTCCATGCCAGGCAGAGTGGGTTTAAGGGGCTGGATGCAAACCGTGTTTCTACGGTTTCCCTGAGGTTTACAGGTGGGATTATGTGTAAGTTTCAGTTCATTATTGTCGCATCTCACGAGGTACAGCGAAAAGCTTTGTTTTGCATGCGAACAAATCAGATCAGAGGACGTAGGTTTAAGGTGAAGGGAAAACGATTTAAAAGGAAAATGAGGGGCAACTTTTTCACAAAGAGGGTGGTGGGTGTATGGAACGAGCTGCCAGAGGAGGTAGTTGAGGCAGGGACTATCCCCTACGTTTAAGAAACAATTAGACAGGTACATGGAAAGGGCAGAGGACATAGGTTTAAGGTGAAGGGGAAAAGATTTAATAGGAATCTGAGGGGTAACTTTTTCACACAAAGGGTGGTGGGTGTATGGAACAAGCTGCCAGAGGAGGTAGTTGAGGCTGAGACTACCCCAATGTTTAAGAAACAGATAGACAGATACATGGATAGGACAGATGTAGAGGGATATGGACCAAGCGCAGGCAAGTGAGACTAGTGTAGCTGGGATATGTTGTGCAAGATGGGCTGAAGGGCCTGTTTCCACACTGTATCACTATGACTCTATGACAAGTTTAGAGGGATATGGGCCAAATGCGGGCAGGTGGGAGTAGTGTAGATGGGACATGTTGTGCAAGTTGGGCTGAAGGGCCTGTTTCCACGCTGTATCACTATGACTCTATGACAGGTTTAGAGGGATATGGGCCAAATGCGGGCAGGTGGGAGTAGTGTAGATGGGACATGTCGGCCGGTGTGGGCACGTTTGGCCGAAGGGGCCTGTTTCCACCCTGTGTGACCATGACTCTGGGGATGTGTTACTGTAGGATGGAGAGCAAGTTCAGTTAATGCCCCCACAAACACAGCATTCACTAATCTTGTATGAATATTGATATTACATTTCATCAATTCTAGGAAATCATTGGCATCATAAATCTCCTCAAGATAACTTATTAGCTTCATGCAGCTTTTCAAATTGCAGCCAGTAATTAACATGCAGATACTGCCTTCTGGGCATTTGTACGAAGGCAGAAACAATTTCCACCTGCTGGGGAATCCAGAGGAATTGAGGGGGTTAACAATGAAGGCAAGGACATTCTTCACTGCAGTGACGGAGAACGTATCAAGTCCTTCTGTCAGGGGCACTGACAATGAGAGTCAGGAGGTCATGAAGCAGCTCGATAGGACTCTGACTGCCTCTCCCAATTTCCTAAGAGGGGCGGCGCGGTGGCGCAGCGGTAGAGTTGCTGCCTTGCAGCGCCAGAGACCCGGCTTTGATCCTGACTACGGGTGCTGTCTGTATGGGGTCCATTCGTTCTCTCCTGTGACCTGCGTGGGTTTTCTCCGGGTGCTCCGGTTTCCTCCCACACTCCAAAGACGTGCAGGTTTGTCGTCTAGTACAGCGCTGAAACAGGTCTTTGGCCCGCTGAGTCGGCGCCGACCAGCGATCCCTGCACATTAACACCACCCTACACACACCTGGAACACTTTACATTCATACCAAGCCAATTAACCTACAAACCTGCACATCTTTGGAGTGTGGGAGGAAACCGAAGATCTCAGTGAAAACCCACGCAGGGAGAACGTACAAACTCTGTACAGACAGCGCCCGTAGTCGGGATGGAACTCGGGTCTCTGGCGCTGCAAGCACTGTAAGGCAGCAACTCTACCGATGTACCACCTGGTACAATGCCCCTTGTACAATTGGCTTCGGCAAAATTGTAACTTGTCCCGAGTGTGTAGGATAGTGCTAGTGTACGGGGATCGCTGGTCGGCGCGGACTCGGTGGGCCGAAGGGCTTGTTTCCACGCTGTATCTCTAAACTAAACTAAACTGAACCAGATCGAGCATTGCCCTCTCCCATGTATAGCCCTCTACATATTGCCTGAGGAAGCTTTCCTCAACACATTTGGACAAATTCCGCCCAGTCTAAGCCTTTTGCACTTTGACAGTCGCTGTCTATATTGGGAAAGTTGAAATCCCTGTCCATGACATCCCAATTAGTCTTGCAGCTGCCTGCAATCTCCTGGCATGTTTGCTCTTCCAGTCCCCGTTAACTATTTGGGGGCCTGTAGTTACACAAGGTGACCATCCCATTTCTATTTCTCACTAGTCACACCATCATTGTTGTCATGTCTGACCACTGCCGTGACATCCTCCTTCATCAATAACATTTCTTGTCCCGTGTAACAAGGTACAGTGAAAAGCTTTTTCATAAGTTCATGAGTGATAGGAGCAGAATTAGGCCATTCGGCCCATCAAGTCTACTCCGCCATTCAATCAGGCCTGATCTATCTTTCCCTCTCAACCCCATTCGCCTGCCTTCTCCCCATAACCCCTGACACCCGTACTAATCAAGAACCTATCTCTCTCTGTCTTTAAAAATATCCACTGACTTGGTCTCCACAGCTGTCTGCGGCAAAGAATTCCACAGATACACCACCCTCTGGCTAAAGAAATTCCTCCTCATCTCCTTCCTAGAAGAACGTCCTTTAATTCTGAAGCTATGACCTCTAGTCCTAGATTTTCCCACTAGTGGAAACATCCTCTCCACATCCACTCTATCCAAGCCTTTCACTGTTCGGTAAGTTTCAACGAGGTCCCCTCTCATTCTTCTAAACTCCAGCGAGTACAGACCCAGTGCCGACAAAGGATCATCACATGTTAATGCAACCTTTTTGTTGCATGTTGTCCAGTCACGCTGCCTCTGAAAGCCCTGGCAATATCCTGGTGAACCGGTGACGTCTATGAGTTTAAAGGAGAGGTATTGTCCTATGATGAACCTATTATGAGCGTTTGTCGGCACTGGGCCTGTACTCGCTGGAGTTTAGAAGAATGAGGGGGAACCTCATTGAAACGTACAGAATAGTGAAAGGCTTGGATAGCGTGGATGTGGAGAGGATGATTCCACTAGTGGGAGAGTCTAGGACCAGAGGTCACAGCCTCAGAATTAAAGGACGTTCTTTTAAAAAGGACATGAAGAGGATTTTTTTTAGTCAGAGAGTGGTGAATCTATGGAATTCATTGCCACAGACGGCTGTGGAGGCCAAGTCAGTGGATACATTTAAGGCAGAGATAGATAGATTCTTGATTAGTACAGGTGTCCGAGGTTATGGGGAGAAGGCAGGAGAATGGGGTTAGGAGGGAGAGATAGATCAGCCATGATAGAATGGCGGAGTAGACTTGATGGGCCGAATGGCCTGATTCTACTCCTATTCCTTATGACCTTCCATTGTTACTGCAGATACTGTATATCAATAGGATTGCATTTGACAATTTCATTAGTGGCATTGTTGTGACTTTCAGATTCATATATTTTGAATGAGCTCATCATGTCCACATTGTGAATGGTGAACGAGGTACTCAGTCATAGCCGGGGTGATATATAGACCATGAGGTAACAATCTGTTATGTGCCAGCATAGGATGGCAATGATTAGTGTCACTGCACTGCCACTCTCAAAGTACAGTGCTCTATCTTGTCTACTGTCAGAGGGAATCACCGTATCATTCGGAGAAACCAATGGCTTTCGTATAGATGTCACCCAGTTCTAGGGGTGCCAACTATCTCACTCCCAAATACGGGACAAGGTGACATCACCGCCCCGCGCCCCACGTGACCTCACCCACCCAGCGGCCACGTGCTCCCGCTCCACCAACGGCAGCCGCCTGGGCCGGGTGGCGGGTTGCTAAGCAACCTCCGTTAGGCGAACACACTCCGTTAGCCTACACTGTCCCGTCCGACAGTGGCCCGCGTGCCTACAGTGTCCGGGCCTACAGTGTCCGGGCCTACAGTGTCCGGGCCTACACAGTCCAGGCCTACAGCGTCCGGGCCTACAGCGTCCAGGCCTACACTGTCCGGGCCTACACTGTCCGGACCTACAGCGTCTGGGCCTACACTGTCCGGGCCTACACTGTCCGAGCCTACACTATCCGGGCCTACAGTGTCCGGGCCTACACTGTCCGGGCCTACACTGTCCGGGCCTACACAATCCGGGCCTACACTGTCCGGGCCTACAGTGTCCGGGCCTACACGGTCCGGACCTACAGCGTCTGGGCCTACACTGTCCGGGCCTACACTGTCCGGGCCTACAGTGTTCGGGCCTACACTGTCCGGACCTACAGTGTCCGGGCCTACACTGTCCGGGCCTACACTGTCCGGGCCTACACTGTCCGGGCCTACACAATCCGGGCCTACACTGTCCGGGCCTACAGTGTCCGGGCCTACAGTGTCCGGGCCTACACTGTCCGGGCCTACACTGTCCGGGCCTACACAATCCGGGCCTACATTGTCCGGGCCTACAGTGTCTGGGCCTACACGGTCCGGACCTACAGCGTCTGGGCCAACACTGTCCGGGCCTACACTGTCCGGGCCTACAGTGTTCGGGCCTACACTGTCCGGACCTACACTGTCCGGGCCTACACTGCCCGGGCCTACACTGTCCGGGCCTACACAATCCGGGCCTACAGCGCTCGGGCCTACAGCGTCCGGGCCTATAGCGTCCGGGCCTACAGCGCCCCCCCGGCGCGTTCGGGACAAAACAATTTAGCCCAAAATATGGGATGCCCCGGCTAATACGGGACAGTTGGCGACCCTTCCACGTGCACATTGCTTCAGAGTCTTGGAGGACTGACTTTTAGTTTACTTTAGAGATACAACGTGGAAACAGGCCCTTCGGCCCACCAATTCCATACCGACCATCAATCACCCATTCACCCTAGTTTCTTAGTTTAGTTTAGTTTAGAGATATAGCATGGAAACTGGCCCACCGCGGTAACCCACGCTGATCATCAATCACACGTCCACATAGCTTATTAGTTTGGCTTCGTTGAGACAAACAGCGTGGAAACAGGGCCTTCGGCCCACCGAATCATCAATTATACTAGTTTATCGGCTTAGTTTAAGTTTACAGATACAGATTAGAAACAGGCCCTTCGGCCCGTCGAGTCCGTGCTGACCTGCGATCATCCATAGACTAGTTCTACCCTACACACCAGGGACGATTTACAAGTCAATTGACCTGCAAATCCACACATCTTTGGGTTGTGGGAGGAAATCCGAGCATCCGGAGAAAACCCACGCGGTCACAGGAAGAGCGTGCAAACACCGCGCAGACAGCACCCGCAGTCAGGCCAGCGGGTTTCCATGGAAAAGTCGTGATAAAAGCCGCTATTTTAAGATGAAACACAAGAGGGAGCCTCCGTCGGGCCTACCCGGACTGATCCTGACATGAAAGTATTCAAAGATGGAATGTTATGCATCCACACACTAGGGCCAACTTACAGAGAGCTAATTAACCTACAGACCCAAATGTCTTTGGGATGTGGGGGAGAAACCGGAGCACCCAGAGGAAACCCACGCGGTCACAGTGCAAAGTCCACACACTGGCAGCACCCGAGGTCAGAATCGAACCGGTGTCTCTGGCGCTGTGAGGCAGCGGCTCTACCTGCTGCACCACCGTGCCGCCCCTGGTAGATGTGCAGAATGCTGAGAACATAACACGTGAGACAAATCTAAAGTGCTGTTTGCTTTCTTTCCTCACAAAGTACTTTTCATTCTGGGGTTTTAAAAAAAAAATTAAATTTAGAGAAACAGCGTGGAAACAGGCCCTTCGGCCCACCGGGTCCGCACCGCCCAGCGATCCCCGCACATTAACACTATCCTACACACACTAGGGACAATTTTTACATTTTACCCAGCCAATTAACCTACAAACCTGTACGTTTTTGGAGTGTGGGAGGAAACCAAAGATCTCGGAGAAAACCCACGCAGGTCACGGGGAGAACGTACAAACTCCTTACAGTGCAGCACCCGTAGTCAGGATCGAACCTGAGTCTCCGGCGCTGCATTCGCTGCAAGGCAGCAACTCTACCGCTGCGCCACCGTGCCGCCAAGGGAACATGCTCATGATGCTACCAGTCACACAAGATGGTGTCTTCACAGCCAATAGCATGTCGACATAGGGGACAGCAGATGCTGGTGTGCAATAAAAAAGACACAAAGTGCTGGAGTAACTCAGCATCTCCGCAGAATATCGGTCTGAAGAAGGGTCCCGACCCAAACGACATCTATTAATGCCCTTCCCATTCCCACCTTGGCCTTTCTGCCCTGGGCCTCCTCCACTGTCAGATTGAGGCCCAGCGCAAATTGGAGGAACAGCACCTCATATTTCGCTTGGGTTGCTTACACCACTAGTGGTATGAATATTGATTTAAAAACATAGAAACATAGAAAATAGGTGCGGGAGGAGGCCATTTGGCCCTTTGAGCCAGCACCACCATTCATTGTGATCATGGCTGATCATCCACAATCAGTAACCCGTGCCTGCCTTCTCCCCATATCCCTTGATTCCACTAGCCCCTAGAGCTCTATCTAACTCTCTTTTAAATTCATCCAGTGATTTGGCCTCCACTGCCCTCTGTGGCAGAGAATTCCACAAATTCACAACTCTCTGGGTGAAAAGGTTCTTTCTCACCTCAGTTTTAAATGGCCTCCCCTTTATTCTTAGACTGTGGCCCCTGGTTCTGGACTCCCCCAACATTGGGAACATTTTTCCTGTATCTAGCTTGTTCAGTCCTTTTAAACTTTTATACGTCTCTGTAAGATCCCCTCTCATCCTTCTAAACTCCAGTGAATACAAGCCCAGTCTTTCTCTAACTTCAATAACCCTTGCATTCTCTCTCTCTCTCTCTGTGTCCTTCCCCCACCCTAGTGGTCCTGTTGGCTTCACTGTCCGTATCCATTTGTTTTACCATATTTATATATGGTTTAAACTGAAGATAGACACAAAAAGCTGGAGTAACTCAGCGGGACAGGCAGCATCTCGGGAGCGAATGAATGGGTGACGTTTCGGATCGAGGCCCTTCTTCAGATTGGCTAGGGATAAGGGAAACGATAGATACCTGTATAGACAATGAGCGATGTACAGATGTAGAGAGATAAAGAACAATGAAGGAAACGGGCCATTGTTAGCTGTTAGTCGGGTAGACAATAGACAATAGACAATAGGTGCAGGAGTAGGCCATTTGGCCCTTCGAGTCAGCACTGCCATTCAATGTGATCATGGCTGATCATTCTCAATCAGTACCCCGTTCCTGCCTTCTCCCCATACCCCCTGACTCCGCTATCCTTAAGAGCTCTATCTAGCTCTCTCTTGAATGCATTCAGTGAATTGGCCTCCACTGCCTTCTGAGGCCGAGAATTCCACAGATTTACAACTCTCTGACTGAAAAAGTTTTTCCTCATCTCCGTTCTAAATGGCCTACCCCTTATTCTTAAACTGTGGCCCCTGGTTCTGGACTCCCCCAACATTGGGAACATGTTTCCTGCCTCTAACGTGTCCAACCCCTTAATAATCTTATACGTTTCGATAAGATCTCCTCTGATCCTTCTAAATTCCAGTATATACAAACCTAGTCGCTCCAGTCTTTCAACATATGACAGTCCCGCCATTCCGGGAATTAACCTAGTAAACCTACGCTGCACGCCCTCAATAGCAAGAATATCCTTCCTCAACATTCACACCCACGTCCTCTACAGCCAACAATAGACCATTGTGGGCTCCGCCTTTCCTTGGTCATTGGAGCTGGTTCTAATTTCTTCTGAACCTTTTCATGCCTCTGCTGTCTCTTTCCCCTGACTCTCCCCTGACCCGAATGGTCTCCTCCTCTTTCCAGAGATACTGTGTTACTCCCAGCATTTTGTGTCTACCTTCGGCGAGAACGCCAGCATCTGCAGTTCCTTCCTACACACTTTGTGCTGTTTCTGTGCTACCACAGAGATGTTTTGAGAGCATTTCTCATACTTGAGGGGACACACTTTGTAGCAAATCCAATAATTTCCAACTGAGTAATTTGTTAAAGGTTAATTGCGGGGAAAACAAGCCACTCTTTCTCACGGCCTTGTGTTGGAAGAGAGGAGTTGTCAGGATGGCAAGAGTCAATAGAAAGAGGCAGCCAAAACACATTCATTAATTAGCTTCCCTTCAGCAGGCTTGAATCAGTTCCACGCAGTCAGTGTGTGATCAGAGACGATAAAGAGAGAGGCTGAGAGGATGTGAGCAGCATCAGGGCAAATCATCCATATCCCACGTAGTTGGAACACAGCAACAGTCTGCCTGTCTTTTTGTCTTTTTTTTGTTATTTTTAGTGTGTTTAAAAAGTTTGTGTTAATGTTCTCTGGTTTGTTTTATGTGGGGGGTGAGGGAGGGGGTCGGGGGAAACTTTTATTCAGTCTCTTACCTTGCCGGAGATGCGATTGTTTTCTGGACCGTATCTCCGGTCGTTCTGCGGCCTATCATTGTGGAGCTGGCGGCCTTGCTCGAGACTGACTTTGAGCCCCACCGTGGGGCCGTGGGAATTGCCATTAGAGCGTGCGATCCCTTGCCTGGGATCGACGCTCCAACCACGGCCTGCGGACTTCAACATCGAGGAGCTCGCAGTCTCGGGTTGAGACCGATGTCGGGAAGCTCCAAAACCGCACGTGGTTCGACCAGCCCTGACCCGGGGTAGATCGCCTGGCATGGGGGAGCTGAGATCCCCCCCGATGCAGGAGCTTGATCGCCCCGACGAGGAAGGCCCGACTGCCGGCTATGGGAGCCAAGATCGTCCCGTCATCGGACGTTTAGAGGCCGCCGACCGCTGGAGGACAAGGGAGGGAAGAGACTGAACTTTTTTTCTCCTTCCATCACAGTGAGGAATATGGAGGAGTCACTGTGGTGGATGTTCATGTTAAAATGTATTTTGTGTGTCCTGTTGCTTTTTATTGGTACGACTGTATGGCAGAAGAAATTCCTCGTATGTTGCAAAAATACTTGGCTAATAAAGTATGATTATGATTATGATAATGATTACAGCACAGGAACAGGCCCTTCAGCCCACAGGGTCTGTGCCGAACATGATGCCAAGACCAATAAGGGTCTCAACCCGAAACATCACCCATTCCTTCTCTCCAGAGTGCTGTGGGAAATACAGAATCCTTAACATGGCTGCTACTGGGAGATCGACACCAAAAGCTGGCGTAACTCAGCGGGTCAGGCAGCATCTGTGGAGAACATGGATAGGTGACGTTTCACAGAGTGCTGGAGTAACTCAGTGGGTCAGGCAGCTGCGAGGAGAGGGTGCTGCATCAATGCAGGAGAGGTTTGGGCACAACGGGTCCACTTGGTCCAGTTTGTTCTATATCTCTCTACATCACCGTCTATATCTCTCGCTTCCCTTTCCCCTGACTCTCAGTCTGAAGAAGGGTCTCGACCCGAAACGTCACCCATTCCTTCTCTCCTGAGATGCTGCCTGACCTACTGAGTTACTCCAGCTTTTTGTGTCTATCTTCGGTTTGAACCAGCATCTGCGGTTCTTTCTGACACAAACTCAAGCGAGGATTGATTTCGGAACTAATTCACGTCTCGACCCAAAATGTCAACGCTTCCTCTCCCCTTGGTCTGCTGAGTTCCTTCACCAGTTTATCCGTTGCTCCCAATTCAAGTCAGTCTTGGTAGACACAAGTAACTGCAGGTGCTGTTTTACAAAAATAAAAGAAACAAAGTGCTGGAGTAACTCAGTGGGTCAGGCAGCATCTCTCTAGGACGTTGCAGGGTGACGTTTCGGGCCGGGACCCTCCTTCAGACTGACTGAAGAAGGGGAGGAGAAAGCCGGAAGAGAGGTGGGGGTGGGACAAGTTTGGCAAGTGATAGGTGGATACAGGTGAAAGGAGGCTTGATAGGCAGTTGGGTGAACAAAGGCCAGAGAAAGGAAGAAGATAAAAAGCTGTAAGACCAGGAGATCAGGAGAGAAGAGACGTGAAATGTGAAGCCAGAGGAGGTGAATGGGAAAGGGTTGTGATAGTTTAGTCACTTCAATTTAGAGAGTTTGTTAAATATAAAGAATACCGTTGGGATGTCTGCTACCCAAATTGAACATAAGGAGTTTGGTTCCTTCCTCTGGCTTCACCTTTCATGCCTCTTCTTTCTTTATCTCACAGTCTTTTATCTGCTTCTTATCCCTGGCCTTTGTCCAAATATCTCCCCCGTCTGTATCCACCTATCGCTCTCCACGCTCTGTCTCGCCCCGATCTCTCTTCCACCTCACTACATTCAGTCTGAAGGGTGTTGACCCGAAACGTTGCCTGTCCAGGTTCTCCAGAGACGCTGCCTGACCCGCTGAGTTACTCCAGCACTTTTTCGTTTATATTCCTTGTTTATATTTTGCCACTTCTACTCAGCATCTGTGGAGAAAAGGAAATGTCGAAACATAGAAAATAGGAGCCGGAGGAGGCCATCTGGCCCTCCGAGCCAGCACCGCCACATTCAGTATGATCGTGGCTGATCATCCAGGATCAGTACCCCGTTCCTGCTTTCTCCCCATGTCCCTTGATCTCGATAGCCCAAGGAGCTACGTATATCTAACTCTCTCTCTCTGTATGTGATGGTAGGAATAGGTGACGTTTCAGGTCGAGACCCTTCTTCAGACCCTTGTCCCGCTCCTATCCCTCTCCCAGCTTCTTCCCCCCCTACTACAATAGACAATAGACAATAGGTGCAGGAGGAGGCCATTCGACCCTTCGAGCCAGCACCGCCATTCAATGTGATCATGGTTGATCATTCTCAATCAGTACCCCGTTCCTGCCTTCTCCCCATACCCCCTGACTCCGCTATCCTTAAGAACTCTATCCAGCTCTCTCTTGAATGCATTCAGAGAATTGGCCTCCACTGCCTTCTGATGCAGAGAATTCCACAGATTCACAACTCTCTGACTGAAAAAGTTTTTCCTCATCTCCGTTCTAAACGGCCTACCCCTTATTCTTAAACTGTGGCCCCTGGTTCTGGACTCCCCCAACATTGGGAACATGTTTCCTGCCTCTAACGTGTCCAACCCCTTAATAATCTTACACGTTTCGATAAGATCCCCTCTCATCCTTCTAAATTCCAATGTATACAAGCCTAGTCGCTCCAGTCTTTCAACATATGACAGTCCCGCCATTCCGGGAATTAACCTAGTAAACCTACGCTGCACGCCCTCAATACCAAGAATATCCTTCCTCAAATTTGGAGACCAAAACTGCACACAGTACTCCAGGTGCGGTCTCACTAGGGCCCTGTACAACTGCAGAAGGACCTATTTGCTCTTATACTCAACTCCTCTTGTTATGAAGGCCAACATTCCATTGGCTTTCTTCACTGCCTGCTGTACCTGCATGCTTCCTTTCAGTGGCTGATGCACTAGGACACCAAGATCTCGTTGTATGTCCCCTGTTCCTAACTTGACACCATTCAGATAATAATCTGCCTTCCTATTCTTACCACCAAAGTGGATAACCTTACACTTATCCACATTAAACTGCATCTGCCATGCATCCGCCCACTCACACAACCTGTCCAAGTCACCCTGCAACCTCATAGCATCTTCCTCACAGTTCACACTACCACCCAGCTTTGTATCATCTGCAAATTTGCTAATGGTACTTTTAATCCCTTCATCCAAGTCATTGATGTATATTGTAAATAGCTGCGGTCCCAGCACCGAGCCTTGCGGTACCCCACTGGTCACTGCCTGCCATTCTGAAAGGGACCCATTTATCCCCACTCTTTGCTTTCTGTCTGTCAACCAACTTTCTATCCATGTCAGTACCCTACCTCCAATACCATGTGCTCTAATTTTGCCCACCAATCTCCTATGTGGGACCTTGTCGAAGGCTTTCTGAAAGTCGAGGTACACCACATCCACCGGCTCTCCCCTGTCAATTTTCTTAGTTACATCCTCAAAAAATTCCAGTAGATTAGTCAAGCATGATTTCCCCTTCGGAAATCCATGCTGACTCGGAACGATCCTGTTACTGCGATCCAAATGCTCCGCAATTTCGTCTTTTATAATTGACTCCAGCATCTTCCCCACCTCTGATGTCAGACTAACTGGTCTATAATTTCCTGTTTTCTCTCTCTGCAAGTGTTATGTCCGGGCGTGAAGCAGTTCCATGGGGAGTTGGGATGCGGGCACCTACCCTCGTGGATGGGGGAGCGGTGTGCGGGGGGGACAGGTGAGGCTCCATTGCGCTCGTCTCATCTCCGTTGGCCATCTCCTGCTTCCTGCAACACAGAAAGGAAGATTGGTGAGAGGTGTATTTCCACCGAGGCTGGCCAGACTCACAGAAGGACACAGCAAACCAAACCAAACCAAACCAAACCAAGCCGTCTTGGTTTAGAAATACGATGCGACACGGTACGGTAGAACTTTATTTGTCCCAGGAGGGAAATTGATCGGCCAACAGTCACAAAACACACTGTGTAGGAAGGAACTGCAGATCGTGTAAGAAAATAACTGCAGATGCTGGTACAAATCGAAGGTATTTATTTCACAAAATGCTGGAGTAACTCAGCAGGTCAGGCAGCATCTCCGGAGAGAAGGAATGGGTGACATTTCAGGTCAAGACCCTTCTTCAGACCCTTGTCCCGCTCCTATCCCTCTCCCAGCTTTATCCCCCCCCCCCCCCCCCCCCCCAACTACAATCAGCCCCGACCCGAAACGTTGCCTGTCCACGTTCTCCAGAGATGCTGCCTGTCCCGATGATTACTCCGGCTCTGTGCATCTTTTCAAATGAGTATTTGCTGAAATGAAGTGCAAATGTTAGGTCCGGGCGTGAAGCAGTTACATGGGGAGTTGGGATGTTCAGGGTCTCGACCCATTCCTTCTCTCCTGAGATGCTGCCTGACCTGCTGAGTTACTCCAGCATTTAGTGAAAGGAACTGCAGATGCTGGTTCAAAACCGAAGACAGACACAAAAAGCCGGAGTAACTCAGCGGGACAGGCAGCATCTCTCGAGAAAAGGAATGGTTGACGTTTTGGTTTGAGGCCCTTCTTCAGACTCACACAAAACACATGATACATGAAACATGAAATTAAAGTGACGAGTGGAAAGGATTGGGGGTGTGCAAAGATTGGGGGGGGGGGGGGGGAGAGGAGAGGGGGAAGGGGAGTCAGTCTACCCCACCACAGAAGGGGGAGGAGTTGTACAGTTTGATAGCCACAGGGAAGAAGGATCTCCTGTAGCGTTGTGTGTTGCATCATGGTGGGACCAGTCTGTTGCTGAAGGTGCTCCTCAGGTTGACCAGTGTGTCATGGAGGGGGTGAACTGTATTGTCCAGGATGCTCCACAGTTTAAGGAGCATCCTCCCCTCCAAGACCACCCCCCCCCCCCCCCCCCCCGCCATGTATCCAACTCCACCCCCAGGACGGAGCCAGCCTTCCCGATGAGCTTGTTAATCCCGTGGCCTTCGCCCTGCTGCCCCGGCGCATGGCAGCGGAGAAGATGGTGCTGGCCACCACTGACTGGTAGAACATCTGCAGCATCTCGCTGCAGACGTTGAAGGAGCGGAGCCTTCTCTAAAGGTACAGCCGGCTCTGTCCCTTCCTGTACAGGGCCTCAGCGTTCCTGGACCAGTCCAGTTTACACTTGCGGACTCTTATATACATCAGCAAGACCAAACGTAGAATGGGCGATCGTTTCGCTGAACACCTTCGCTCGGTCCACCTGGACCTACCTGATCTCCCGGTTGCCAATCACTTTAACTCCCCCTCCCATTCCCACCTTGGCCTTTCTGTCCTGGGCCTCCTCCATTGTCAGAGTGACGCCAAACGCAAATTGGAGGAACAGCACCTCATATTTTGCTTGGGCAGCTTACAGCCCAGGAGTATGGTTATTGATTTTTCTAACTTCAAGTAACCCCCACACTCCCTCTCTCTCCATCCCTCCCCCACCCAAGATGCACCAGCTTCTCGTTTTTTCCCACACTGTATCACTATGACTCAAAGTGCTGGAGTAACTCAGCGGGCCAGGTAGCATCTCTGGTGAACATGGGTGTGCGATGTTTCGAGTTTGGACCCCTCTTCAGACTGACTCCATGTTCTCCAGAGATGCTGCCAAACTGGCACAAAAGTGGACATTATTTTTTAGGCAGAGATAGATAGATTCTTGATTAGTACGGGTGTTAGAGGTTATGGGGAGAAGGCAGGAGGAGCATGGGGTTAGGAGGGAGAGATAGATCAGCCACGATTGAATGGTGGAGTAGACTTGATGGGCCGAATGGCCTAATTCTCCTATCATTTATGATCTTATGATTTAACAGGAACCCAAAGGGAAACGTTCTCACACAGAGAATGGTGGGGATATGTAACAAGGGCCTGTTTCCGCGCTGTATCTCTAAACTAAACGAAACGAAACATTTTGTCTACCACCGTGGGAGGTTTAACAGGTGGCCTCCTCGTGCTCCCACTGTGGAGATGCTGGGCGCTCAGCTCCATCTGAGGAGGCTGAGGAAGTTCGGCCTGTCCTTAACAACTCTCACCACCTTCTACAGTTGCGCCGTAGAAAGCATTTTATCGGGACGCATCACAGCCTAGTTTGGGAACAGCTCCATCCAAGACCGCAAGAAATTGCAGAGAGTTGTGTAAACCATCATCTGCAGTTCCTTTTTTTCTTCTAAAAGTAGCTGCACAATTGTCTTTTAAATGTTGTCATAGCATCTGTCTCAACTACCTCTTCTGGCAGTTCCTTCCGTATACCCACCACCATCTGTCTAAGAAATGACTCAGAGTGCTGGAGTAACTCAGCGGGTCAGGCAGCATCTCCGGAGAACATGGACAGGTGGCGTTTTGGGTTTGGGAGCCTACTTCAGAGCCTGAAGAAGTCTGAAGAAGGGTTCTGACATCCTTTTTGTCCAGAGATACTGCCTAACCCGCTGAGTTACTCCAGCACTTTGCATTCTATTGTGTAAACCAGCATCTGCAGTGCCTTGTTTCCACAGGTACCTGCAAAGGTGTATTTTAAATGCGATTATAGTAGCTGCCTCAACTACCTCCTCTGGCAGCTCGTTCCATACACCCACCACCCTCTGAATGAAAAAGTTGCCGCGCAGGTTCCTATTAAATCTGTCCCTTATTACCATGAAATATACACTGATCAGCCAAAACATTATGACCACTGACAGGCGAAGTGAATAACATTGATTATCTTGTTACAATGGCACCTGTCAAGGGGTGGCATATATTAGGCAGCAAGTGAACAGTCAGTTCTTGAAGTTGATGTGTTGGACGCAGGAGAAATTTGCAGGAGTAAAGACCTGAGCGACTTTGACAAGGGCCGAATTGTTATGGCCAGACGACTGGGTCAGAGCATCTGTGAAACGGCAAGGCTTGTGGGGTGCTCCCGGTCAGCAGTGGTGAGTACCTACCGACAGTGGTCCGAGGAGGGACAAACCCCGTCTCCTTCCAAAAGGAACGTCCTTTAATTCTGAGGCTGTGGCCTCTGGTCCTAGACTCTCCTTTCCCCTCTCACCTTAAACCTATGCCCTCTGGAGTGAATTATTTCTTCAATCTGCTTAGGGCCGAGAAAGGCAAACCAGCCCACTTAGCAACCGGGCTAATCAGTGACAAAAGAGCAGCCCACGAACAAGGCCATAAAACAATTGTGTGCCTGCCCTTGACAGCACACCTTGAGATCGTGGCTGATGCGCCTTTATCCCTTGCAATTTGCCACACGGCTGTTGCGAAGTGACGGGGCTCGGAGGGTCTGTTACTACGACAATCTCATCACGGCCAATTTAAGGCTGCCTATTGCTTATCCACTGGGACATTTGTCTGTTTGCCCATGGCAGCTTCCTCTGTTTGTTTGCACGTCATATATATTAACAGAAGCGTTCACGGGCGGCTTCTACAGCCCCAGCATTACATCTCAGTTTTACCTCAGCCTTAAAAATATCCACTGACTTGGCCTCCACAGCCCTCTGCGGCAATGAGTTCCACAGATTCACCACCCTCTGACTAAAGAAATTCCTCCTCACCTCCTTTCTAAAAGAACGTTCTTTTATTCTGAGGCTGTGACCTCTAGTCCTAGACTCTCCCACCAGTGGAAACATCCTCTCCACATCCACTCTATCCGAGCCTTTCACTATTCTGTACGTTTCAATGAGGTCCCCCCTCATTCTTCTAAACTCCAGCAAGTACAGGCCCAGTGCCGACAAACGCTGATCATAGGTTAACCCACTCATTCCTGGTAGTGTAAGAAAATAACTGCAGATGCTGGTGCAAATCGAAGGTATTTATTCACAAAATGCTGGAGTAACTCAGCGGGTCAGGCAGCATCTCGGGAGAGAAGGAATGGGCGACGTTTCGGGTCGAGACCCTTCTTCAGACTGAGATCCTGGGATCGTTCTTGTAAACCTCCTCTGGACCCTCTCCAGAGCCAGCACTTCCTTCCTCAGATATGGGGCCCAAATTTTCACACCGTACTCCAAATGCGGCCTGACCAGCACCTTATAGAGTCTCAGCATTACATCTCTGTGTTTTTGTATTCCAGTCCTCTTGATATCAATGCTAGCATTGAATTTGCCTTCCTCACTACCGATTCGGCTTGCAGATGAGCTATTTGGGAGTCCTGCACCGGCACTTCCCAAGTCCCTTTGCACCTCCGATTTCTGGATTCTCTCCCAATTTAGAAAACACAAAATGCCGGAGTAACTCAGCGGGACAGGCAGCATCTCCGGAGAGAAGGAACGGGTGGCGTTTCAGGTCGAGGCCCTTCTTCAGACCGTCTCCACCCGAAACATCACCTATTCCTTCACCACTGAAGTTTAAAGGAGATGTGTGGGGCATGTTTTTTTTACACAGAGGGTGGTGGGGGCCTGGAACATGATGGTGGAGGCAGATACGATAGTGGCATTTGAGAGGCTTTTAGGTAGGCACATGGATATGGAGGGAATAAATTCATGCCCATAACTTCTTCTCGGAGCAGAATTAGGCCATTCGGCCCATCAAGTCTACTCCGCCATTCAATCATGGCTGATCTATCTTTCTCGCTCAACCCCATTTTCCTGCCTTCTCCCTGTAACCCCAGACAATCCGTACCAATCAAGAATCTGTCTATCTCTGCATTAAAAATATCCACTGACTTGGCCTCCACAGCCTTCTGTGGCAATGAATTCCACAGATTCACCACCCTCTGACTACAGAAATCCCTCCTTATCTCCTTCCTAAAGGTACATCCTATTATTCTGAGGCTGTGACCTCATGTCCTAGACTGTCCCACTAGGAACCTACCACGAGGAACCTTGTCAAATGCTTTGCTGTGAATTTATTTGCAGTGATCTGCTGCACATTAATCTCTGGCAGTTGCCTCATTAGCAGTGTGTCAAGGTCACGGAGTCACTACCTGTGGCTCTGCGGAGATTGTTCAGCTCCTGATCACCACTGCCCTCAGTTAACGTTCAATGCTAAATGAGTTTAATTGTTCATTGGTCATAGGAGCAGAATTAGGCCATTCGGCCCATCGTGTCTACTCCACCATTCAATCATGGCCGAACTATCTTTCCCTCTCATCCCCATTCTCCTGCCTTCTCCCTGTAGTAACCCCTGACACCCGTACTAATCAAGAATCTGAAGAAGGGTTCCGACCTGAAACGTCACCCTCCGTCCCTTCTCCCCAGAGATGCTGCCTGACCCGCTGAGTTACTCCAGCATTTTGTGACTATCTTCGGTGTAAACCAGCATCTGCAGTTCCTTTTTACACAGTATGACTCCACTATCTGTTCATGACACCCTTACTAATGACGAACCTATCAATCTCCGCTTTAAACATACCCAGTGACGGGGCCTCAACAGCCGTCTGTGGCAATGAATTCCACAATTTCACAACCTTCCGACTAAAGAAAGTCCTCCTCATCTCCTTTCTAAAGGTGTGCCCTTTAATTCTGAGGCTGTGCCCTCTAGTCCTAGACTCTCCCACTAGTGGAAACATCCTCTCCACATCCACTCTATCCAGGCCTTTCATTACTCACTTCCATTCCTTGGAATGGAAGGACGTGGATTTAGATTTAGATTTAGAGATACAGCGCTGAAACAGGCCCTTCGGCCCACCGAGTCCGCGCCGCCCAGCGATCCCCGCACATTAACACCATCCTACACACACTAGGGACAATTTTTTAAAACATTTACCCAGTCAATTAACCTACATACCTGTACGTCTTTGGAGTGTGGGACGAAACCGAAGATCTCGGAGAAAACCCACGCAGGTCACGGGGAGAACGGTCAAACTCCGTACAGACGGCGCCCGTAGTCAGGATCGAACCTGAGTCTCCGGCGCTGTATTCACTGTAAGGCAGCAACTCTACCGCTGCGCCACCGTGTCGCCTTCAGATCAGATGCAGGCAGAGGGGCGTGCACGGTGGCGCAGCGGGAGAGTTGCTGCCTCACAGCGCCGGAGACCCGGGTTCGATCCCAACTATGGGTGCTGTCTGTACGGAGTTTGTACGTTCTCCCCGTGACCTGCGTGGGTTTTCACAGAGATCTTCGGTTTCCTCCCACACTCCAAAGACGCACAGGTATGCAGGTTAATTGTCTCGGTATAAATGTAAATTGCCCTGAGTGTGTGTAGGGTAATGTTAGTGTGCGGGGATCGCTAGTTCGGTGTGGACCTGGTGGTAGGGTTGCCAACTTTCTAACTCTCAAATACGGGACAAGGTGCCGTCACCGCCCCGCGCCCCACGTGACCTCACCCAGCCAGCGGCCATGTGCTCCCGCTCCACCAGTGGTGGCCGCCCGGGCTGGGAGGCAGGTTGCTATGCAACCTCCAGCAGGCGAACACACTCGGCCTCACTCCCCGAACACACTGCGTCAGCCTACACCGTCTGGGCCTACTGCACCCCCCCCGGGCCTAATATGGGACAATAGACAATAGGTGCAGGAGGAGGCCATTCGGCCCTTCGAGCCAGCACCGCCATTCAATGTGATCATGGCTGATCATTCTCAATCAGTACCCCGTTCCTGCCTTCTCCCCATACCCCCTGACTCCGCTATCCTTAAGAGCTCTATCTAGCTCTCTCTTGAATGCATTCAGAGAATTGGCCTCCAACGCCTTCTGAGGCAGAGAATTCCACAGATTCACAACTCTCTGACTGAAAACGTTTTTCCTCATCTCAGTTCTAAATGGCCTACCCCTTATTCTTAAACTGTGGCCCCTGGTTCTGGACTCCCCCAACATTGGGAACATGTTTCCTGCCTCTAACGTGTCCAACCCCTTAATAATCTTATACGTTTCGATAAGATCTCCTCTCATCCTTCTAAATTCCAGTGTATATAAGCCTAGTCGCTCCAGTCTTTCAACATATGATAGTCCCGCCATTCCGGGAATTAACCTAGTAAACCTACGCTGCACGCCCTCAATAGCAAGAATATCCTTCCTCAAATTTGGAGACCAAAACTGCACACAGTACTCCAGGTGCGGTCTCACCAGGGCCCTGTACAACTGCAGAAGGACCTCTTTGCTCCTATACTCAACTCCTCTTGTTATGAAGGCCAACATAACTGACTGCTCTACCTGCATGCTTCCTTTCAGTGACTGATGCACTAGGACACCCAGATCTCGTTGTACGTCCCCTTTTCCTAACTTGACACCATTCAGATAATACATGGGCGGTCCCGTACGGGACGAACAAATTTAGCCCAATATACGGGATGTCCCGGCTAATACGGGACAGTTGGCAACCATACTCGGTGGGCAGAAGGGCCTGTTTCCATGCTGTATCTCTAAATTAAAAAGAACTTCAGGTGAGTAACTTGCCATCATGTTGGACGCAGACATTGTGTGTCGCAGGGCCCTGTTCCTGTGCAGTACTGGTCTAGGTTCTACGAATCTGACGTCAAGATATTTAAAGCTTTTGATGCTGAGCCAGTTGATGTTCTTTGTGTGAACTTTGTGTGATGTCTCTGGTCTCCTGGTGATTACTACATCAGTCGTCTATGAACAGAACACTTATCTAATAACTGGGATCTAGGAATGACATCGTTCCATCCTTTGGTGCCTGAAGCCTAAGTTTAGTTTAGTTTCTTTAGTTTAGAGATACAGCGCGGAAACAGGCCCTTCGGCCCCACCGAGTCCGTGCCGACCAGTGATTCCCCCCACACTAGCACTAACCTACACAATTTACAATTATACCAAGCCAGTTACCCTACAAACCTGCATGCCTTTGGAGTGTGGGAGGAAACCGGAGATCTAGGAGAAAACCCATGCAGGTCACAGGGAGAACGTACAGACAGCACCCATAGTCAGGATTGAACCCTGGTCTCTGGCGCTGTAAGGCAGCAACTCTACCGCTGCGCCACCGTGCCGCCCCTCAGTTTGAAGAACACAGAACACAAGACAGTGCCCGTAGTCAGGACTGAACATCACATCCGGCATCAAACCCATGCTCGACAAGGCAACGGTGATGCTAACATTCACCACATCTCAGAGACACAGACTGCATATAGCAGGGACCTCAATATACTGGATCAATACCCGCTAACGTTGTCCCTGCAAAACTCTCCAAATTCACTGAGAGAAGAAGAACAAGAGAGTCAGCATCCTCACCATGCCCAACATCCCCCACCATCTACTTTAGTTTCACTGAGTTTGATTTATTGTCACGTGTACAGAGGTACAGTGAAAAGCCTTTTGTTGCGTGCTATCCAGTCAGTGGAAAGATAATAAATGATTACAATCAGGACGTCCACTGTGTGTATAGATGCAGGAAAAATGGAATTATGTGAATTAGTGAAAGATTAGTGCAGTAAAGTCTGATCAAAGATAGTCCGAGCATCTCCTGTGAGGTGGATAGTGGCTCAGGACCGCTCTCTAGTTGGTGATAGGACGGTTCAGTTGCCTGATAGCAGCCGGGAAGAAAGTGTCCCTGAATCTGGAGGTGTGCATTTTCACGCTTCTGTACCTCTTGCCTGATGGGAGAGGGGAGAAGAGGGAGTGAGTGGGGTGAGACTGGCCCTTGATTATGCTGCTGGCCTTGCCGAGGCAGCGCGAGGTGCAATACTATAGTGTAAATATTTAGTGCTTGGAGATGTCTCCTAGCGTTGTTGGGCTTACACTAATATGTTCACAAGTCTTTGGTCCTTCTAGGGCGGCACAGTGGCGCAGCGGTAAAGTTGCTGCCTCACAGCACCAGAGACCCGGGTTTGATCCTGACTACGGGTGCTGTCTGTAACGCACGCAGTGCTCCAAAGTGCAGCTTAACCAAAGTCCTACCAAGCTGCCTCATCTCTTCCTAACTCTTGTGCTCAAAGTCCCATTTCTCTGCCATTTCCCCACAGTAAGCAAATGATTTCCCAGGTGCACCTTTCCAATTTGCTACTGTTGGCACTAATTGATTCTCGTTCCACTTTGGTGAAAGTTCTCTTCACGCGTTCTACAACTTGGCCAAAATCCAAATCAATGTCCCGTGGCCTTTAAACCAACCACGAGTCAAAACACCTTCTCCACTTATTCTCTTCAGAAGGCATTAGGAGTATGATGTTCAGTTTTGTTCACCCTGCTATGGGATGGATGCCACCAAGCTGGATTTGTGTAGAGAAGATTCACAAGGATGTTGCCAGGACTCGAGGGCCTGGTCTCCAGGGAGAGGCTGGGCAGGCTGAAACTTTATTTAGTTTAGAGAAACAGGCCCTTTCGGCCCACTGGGTCTGCACCGCCCAGCGATCCCCGCACATTAACACTATCCTATACCCACTAGGGACGATTTTTACATTTGCCAAGCCAATTAACCTACAAACCAGCACGTCGTTGGAGTGTGGGAGGAAACTGAAGATCTCGGAGAAAACCCACGCAGGTCACGGGGAGAACGTACAAACTCCGTACAGACGGCGCCCGTAGTCGGGATCGAACCCGGGTCTCCGGCACTGCATTCACTGTAAGGCAGCAACTCTACCGCTGCGCCACCATGCTGCCCACAATTATTCCTTATTCCTTGGAGCGCAGGAGGACGAGGGGTGATCTTATAGAAGTATGTCTGGTCAGGAGGGGAATAGAGAAGGGGGAGAAGGCGTGTCTTTTAACCAGAGTAGGGGAATCAAGAACCAAAGAACACAGGTTTAAGGTCAGAGGGGAAAGATTTAATAAGAGGGGCAACTTTCTCACACAAAAGGGTGGTGGGTGTATGAAACAAGCTTTTGCCAAACGTGGTGGCTCATAAGTTCACAAGTGATAGGAGCAGAATTAGGGCATTCGGCCCATCATGTCTACTCCGCCATTCAATCATGGCTGACCTATCTTTCCCTCTCAGTCCCATTTTCCTGCCTTCTCCCCATAACCCCTTGACACCCGTTATAATCAAGAATCTATCTATCTCTGCCGTAAAAAAATATCCACTGACTTGGCCTCCACAGCCTTCTGTAGCAATGAATTACAGATTCACCACACTCTGACTTGAAGAAATTCCTCCTCATCTCCTGCCTAAAGGAATGTCCATTAATTCTGAGGCTGTGGAGGCAGGTTGAGGGAGACTGAGAGTCCGGGGAGAGGGAGACACAGCGATGTATGATCTGTGGTTTTCACACCTTACCCTTCCATATCTCTGTGTCTCCCTCTCCCCCCGACTCTCAGTCTGAAGAAGGGTCTGGACCGGAAACGTCGCCCATTCCTTCGCTCCAGAGATGCTGCCTGTCCCGCTGAGTGGCTCCAGCTTTTTGAGTCTATCTTTTGAAGGCTGACTGTTGATCCCAAGAAACAAAATGCCAGTGCTGCTGCCAACGTGAGATTTGATGGTGTGGGAATGATATTTATCAGACTGAGCTAAATCTTTTTCTATTAAGGGGGTTTAACCGGCATGTTCTGCCTTGAGCACTGGATCTCAGGGTATGATTCATGCTATTTAGTTTGTCGTGGATGATATTACTCTGGAATTAAGCTGTGAAAATGATCAACGGGTGACATTTATTTTGGGAGGCTTTCAACACGTAACGGTGCATTGGGACTTGTTTACAGGGTCAGATAGTTAATGATCGAGGGCAGTGGGTCTTACCCAGGCATGTAGAGAGGTGGCGATGTGGGGGCAATGGCAGGTACCAATGGCACGCCCCCATGAGGGTAAATAGTCATAGGGGATAATATATGACCCTTGGCGGCACGGTGACGCAGCGGTAGAGTTGCTGTCTTACAGTGGTAGAGACCCGGGTTTGATCCTGACCACGGGTGCTGTCTGTATGGGGTTTGTACGTTCTCCCCGTGACCTGCCTGGGCTTCCTCCAACACTCCAGGGACGTACAGGTTTGGAGGTTAATTGGCTTGGTGTAAATGTCATTTGTCTCTCTAGAATGTGTAGGGTAGTGTTAGTGTACGGGGATCGCTGGTCGGCGCGGACTCGGTGGGCCGAAGGGCCTGTTTCCGCGCTGTATCTATAAACTAAATGACTAAACTGAATCCGGGCATGATTCTTGACCTCACAGTCTTTAGACTTTAGAGACACAGCGCGGAAACAGGCCCTTCGGCCCACCGAGTCCGTGCCGACCAGCGATCCCGCACACTAGCACTATCCTAAACACTGGGGATAATTTACAATTTTACTGAAGCCAATTAACCTACAAACCTGTAGGCCTTTGGAGTGTGGGAGCAAACTGGGGCACCCGGAGAATATTCTTTGCCACAGAAGGCTGTTGGGGCCAAGTCAATGGATTATTTAAAGGTGGAGATGAACAGATTCTTGGTTAGGTACGGGTGTCAGGGGTTATGGGGAGCAGGCAGGAGAATGGGGTTGAGAGGGCAGGAAAGTCCAGCCATGACTGAGGGCCGGGTAGCCCGGATGGCCAAGTTCTGCTCCGATTAGCGATGAACTTATGAAATTGTGAAAACCCATGTGGTCACATGGAGAATGAACAAACTACGTAAGGCATCGCCCGAAGTCAGGATGGAACCCGGGTTCCTTCCACAGTGAGGCAGTAACTCTACCACTCACAGTGCTGCCCCTGTCTACCAAGTCAACTGACGTGGAATCATAGAGACACAAAGCATGGAAACAGGCCCGTCGGCCAACTTGCCCACACCAACCAAAATGCCCCATCTCCGCTAGTCCCACCTGCCCACGTTTGGCCCACATCCCCCCCCCCCAGATTTCCTATCTATGTACAGTAAGTGACTTTTAAGTGCTGTTTGAGTCCCTGCCTCATCTACAGTAACTACTCTGGTAGCTCGTTCCATACACCCACCACCCTATGTGTGAAAAAATTGTCCCTCGGGTTCCTATTAAATCTTAACCCCCCTCACCTTCAACCGATGTCCTCTGGTTCTCTATTCTCCTACTCTGGGTAACAGACTCTTTTACCTTGTCTATTCCATTCATGATTTTATGATCGCCATAAGATCGCCCCTCAGTCTCCTGTGCTCCAAGGAATAAAGCTCTCGCCTGCCCAACCTCTCCCTATAGCTCAGGCCCTCGAGTCTTGGCAACTTCTAGCCAGTATCTATGTACATTTTTCTACATATTTCGTGTTGAAAGAAATATTGAATAAAAGAACATTCACTATTCATATTTTAATTACGAACTGGTACGAACTTGACATTTGGTAAGTTGTAGAAGTCTAATATTATAAACTCCGGTAAATTATTTAGATGTTTGAGAATTATTGGGTGTTGGAATGATGTTGCTCACTGAAAGAGAGGTTACAACTCTGAACCTGGGAGTCCTCTCTGTCTGAACAATAAGGAACAAGTGCTTGGTGGCTTAGTGTGTACAGAAAGCACTCTTTAGAACTGAGATGAGGAAAAACTTTTTCAGTCAGAGAGTTGTGAATCTGTGGAATTCTCTGCCTCATAAGGCAGTGGAGGCCAATTCTCTGAATGCATTCAAGAGAGAGCTAGATAGAGCTCTTAAGGATAGCGGAGTCAGGGGGTACGGGGAGAAGGCAGGAACGGGGTACTGATTGAGAATGATCAGCCATGATCACATTGCTGTGATCAATGTGATCAATGTGATACAAATTTGTGGGTTAACTTTATGATATTTTAAAAAAGTTGACTTCAAACCACATGGGGGAATGTTGAACTAAAAGATGGGAAGATTATGACTCAGACAATAGTCCGAGCAAATTGGCTTCGAGCTGGCTCGAAGGGCCGAATGGCCTCCTCCTGCACCTATTGTCTATTGTCTATTGTCTTTTTAATATGAATGATTTGGATTTAGGTTTATTAGTGTCACAGTGTCATAGAGGTACAGTGAAAAGCTTTGCTTTGCATTCTGTCCACACAAATCAGTTAATACTGTACGTAAATACAATCAAGTCAAACTCAAGTACAATGGATCGAGATAAAGGCAAGGTACAACATGCTGTCTCAATTTTGGGCGGCACGGTGGCGCAGCGGTAGAGTTGCTGCCTCACAACGCCAGAGACCCGGGTTCGATCCTGACTCTGAGTGCAGTCTGTACGGAGTTTGTACGTTCTCCCTGTGACCACGTGAGTTTATCCCCGGGTGCTCCGGTTTCCTCCCACACTACAAAGACGTACAGGTATGTAGGTTAATTGGCTTCGGTAAAGATTGGAAATTGTCCATTCAAACAGGCCATTCGGCCCGCCGGGTCCGCGCTGACCAGCGATGCCCACACACTAACACTATCCTACACACACGAGGGACAACTTACAATTTTACCGAGCCACTTAGCCTACAAACCTGCACGTCTTTAGAGTGTGGGAGGAAACCGTGGCACCTGGAGAACCTGGTTGCGGGGAGACCTGATAGCCATATATCAAATTGTAAAAGGCAGTGACGAGGTAGACAGTCAGAACCTTTTCTCCGATGTGGACATGCCCAATGCTAGAGGGCATAGCTAAAAGGTGAGAGGGGGAAGGTTTAATGAGATGTGCGGGGCAAGTCGTTTTACACAGAGGGTGGTGGGTGCCTGGAACACACTGCCAGGGCTGGTGGTGGAGGCAGATGCAATAGTGTTGTTTAAGATGCTTTTAGATGGGCACACGGAAGTGCAGGGAATAGAGGGATATGGATCACGAGCAGGCAGAGGAGGTCAGGACTGGGCATCATGTTTGGCACAGACGTTGTGGGCTGAAGGGGCTTTGCTAAGGCTGTGATGTTCTATGTGAGGCCCTCACCAGGGTCTCCTCGGCAGCAAGCAGCTCCGCTCTTGCTCCCCCTTCTCCCAGTCGCAGCAGGGACAGAGTCCCCCCTCGTCCTCACCTTCCACCCCATCACAGCACATAATCCTCCGACACTTTCACCGCCTCCAACAGGATCCCACCACCGGTCACGTCCTCCCAGCCACAGATCCCACCCCTCTTCCGCAGAGACCGTTCCCTCCGCAACTCCCTGGTCAACCCGTCCCTTCCCCCCCCCCCTCCCAAACCACCCCCTCCCCAGGTACCTTCCCCTGCAACCGCAGGAGATGCAACACCTGCCCCTATACCTCCACCCCGACAGTCTTTCCAGGTGAGGCAGAGGTTCACTTGCACCTCCTCCAACCTCATCTACTGTCTCCGCTGTTCCAGCTGTGGACTCCTGTACATCGGCGAGACCAAGCGCAGGCTCGATGATCGTTTCGCTCAACACCTCCGCTCAGTCCGCTCAAACCTACCTGATCTCCCGGTTGCCAAACACTTCAACTCCCCCTCCCATTCCCACATTGACTTTTCTGTCCTGGGCCTCCTCCACTGTCAGAGTGAGGCCCAGCGCAAATTGGGGGAACAGCACCTCATATTTCGCTTGGGCAGCTTACACCCCAGTGCTTTGAATATTGATTTGCCTACTTTCAAGTAACCCCTGCATCCCCTCTCCCTCTCCCTCCATCTCTCCCCCTCCCTGGTCGCCCTGCTAGCTTGATAGAAGTACATAAAGTTATAAAAGGCATGGATAGGGTAGACAGTCAGAACCTTTGCACCCGTTCATTATCACCTCCTCCACAGCCAACAATAAACCATTGTGGGCTCTTTGGTCATCGGTGCCGGCTCTGATTTTTTCTGTACCTTTTCATACCTTTAGTTTCCCTCTCCCCTGACCCTCAGTCTGAAGAAGGGCCTCGATTCGAAACGTCACCTATTCCTTTTCTCCAGAGATGCTGCCAGCCCCTCTGAGTTACTCCAGCACTTTTGTGTCTATCTTTGGTGTAAACCGGCATCTGCATCCACTTATTAAACCTGCCTGGCTTTGCCCGCCTGTCACCTCCCTTCCAACTTTCTCCCCTCTACTCCAATCAGCCTGAAGAAGGGTCGCGACCCCTGAAACGTCACCTATCCGTGTTCTCCCAGCTCTGTAATGCTCATCTGTGTTGTATGTAGGGGTGACTTTTTCACACAGAGGGTGGTGGGTGTATGGAACAAGCTGCCAGAGGCCGGGACTATCCCATCGTTTAAGAAACTGTTGGACAGGTGCATGGATAGGACAGGTTTGGAGGGTTGTGGACCAAGCGTAGGCAAGTGGGACTAGTGTAGGTGGGACATTGTTGGCCGGTGTGGGCGAGTTGGGCCGAAGATTTACAAGGATGTTGCAAGGACTTGAGGGTGTGAGCTATAGGGAGAAGTTGATTAGCCTGGGACTCTATTCCTTGGAGTGTAGGAGGATGAGGGGTGATCTTATCGAGGTGTACTGTATAAAATCATGGGAGAAATAGATTGGGTATATACAGAGGGAAACGAGAACCAGAAGACATACATTACAATACAACACAATACAGTTGGGCCGAAGGGCCTGTTTCCACACTGTGTCACTCTATGACTATGACTCTGTGTAGTATTTATACAGAACTAGTCTGCAAAATCCTTCCATCACTCACACCGTACACAGACTCGCTCCGACACGATGTCTATTGACTATTCCCTTATTCTGAAGAAGGGTCTCGACCCGAAACGTCACCCATTCCTTCTCTCCCGAGATGCTGCCTGACCTGCTGAGTTACTCCAGCGTTGTGTGAATAAATACCTTTGATTTGTACCAGTTATTTTCTTATATTCCCTTATTCCCATCATTTACTGAGGAAACCAGGTGGTTATTGGGTCAGAGCTACTGACGGAATAATAACCTAATCACAGGCTGCAGATGTTGAAACGACAAGATCAAAGCATGACTCTATTACAAACTTCACATCACTTCAGAGGCTTGGCCTTCCACTGACACATGCCGTTAACCACAGCAGGGTGTTTCAATCAGCTTTGACTCTGTCCCAGAGCGTGTCCTGTCACGGGTTTATGCTAATATTACCACCGGGGCATTAGCAGATACCGTCTCATTACTGTAACCAGATCCAGGCACAAAGAAATTTAGACTCATAGAGTCTCACAGCATGGAAACAGGCCCTTCGGCCCAACTTGCCCACACCGACCAACATGTCCCATCCACACTCGTCCCACCTGCCCGTGTTTGGCCCATACCATAGAGTCTCACAGCATGGAGCCATGCCCTTCGGTCCACACACCGACCAACAATGTCCCATCTACACTTGGCCCACCTGCCTGCCTGCACTTGGCCCACCTGCCTGCCTGCACTTGGCCCACCTGCCTGCCTGCACTTGGCCCACCTGCCTGCCTGCACTTGGCCCACCTGCCTGCCTGCACTTGGCCCATATCCCTTTAAACCTGTCCTATCCATGTACCCATCTAAATGTTCCTTAAACATTGTAATAGTCCCTGCCTCAACTACCTGCTCTGGCAGCTTGTTCCATACACCCACCACCCTTTGTGTGAAAATGTTACCCTTCAGATTCCTTTTACATCCTTTCCCCTTCACCTTGAACCCATGTCCAGGGCATCTATGTGTGGCATCTCAGCTGCACGGCAGTGGTCAGGAGAGCCTTTCAGCGGGTCGTCTGCAGAGCGCAGAGGGTCATTGGGACACTACTGCCAGGACATCTACAACGCACGCTACCTCATGAAAGCCACCAGCATCTACAAGGACTCCACACACCCAAGCCACCGTCTGTTTGAACCACTCCCGTCTGGCAGACGTTACAAAGCCTTCTACGCCCGCACCTCCAGACTCAGGAACAGCTTCATGCCCAGGACCATAGCTGCTCTGAACCGGACCTGCTGAGAGCCCCCCATGATCTATCTCTGCCCCCAGGGTCATCTGGCACAACTGACCCCTGCATGAACTTTTTTTTGCACTTTGCCTCGTTCCCCCTTTTCCTTTTTCCTTCCTCCCCCCCCCCCCCCCCCCCTTGTTGTTGTTTTCATGTTTGCCGTGATTTATTTAAATATTTGATTTGATAGTGTGGCGGTACCCGGTGATTAGGCCACTACCTGGATCATCCTCCTTGGTACGGGTTGGACAGGGCTGGGGGGGGAGGGACTAGTGATACGGGGTTTGCCTGAAGGGGTAGAGAGAGAGAACTCGTGCTTGAGACTGAAGAGAGTGTGGATGTTCTGTTGCTGCATTAAATTACTGTCAATACCTACCTGGCGTCTCGCCTGATTCCTACTGCGTCCAGACCCACTACAATAGCATCGATATGGAATCAACAATCAAAATCTGGTTGTACTTGTACAATGCCAATAAAGGATATTGTATTGTGTTGTGTTGTAATGTATGTCCTCTGGTTCTCGTTTCCCTCACTCTGTGTACACCCGATCTATTCCTCTCATGATTTTACACAGTACACCTCGATAAGATCACCCCTCATCCTCCTTCGCTCCAAGGAATAGAGTCCCAGCCTACTCAACCTCTCCCTATACCTCACACCCTCAAGTCCTTGCAACATCCTTGTAAATCTTCTCTGTACCCTTTCCAGCTTGACAACATCTTTCCTATAACATGGCGCCCAGAACTGAACACAATACTCTAAATGCGGCCTCACCAACGTCTTATAAAACTGCAACATGACCTCCCAACTTCTATACTCAGTGGTCTGAGTGATGAAGGCCAATGTGCCTAAAGCCCTTTGGACCACCCTATCTACCTGTGATATACCTGGAGCTCAATGCTCTCAGGACAGTGGAACTAATTGTAGACTTTCGAAGAGCTCCCCCTCCCCTCCCCCCACTCACCATCAACAACACCACAGTCACATCTGTGGAGTCATTTAAGTTCCTTGGAACCATCATCTCCAGGGACCTTAAATGGGGGGCCACCATCGACTCCACAGTCAAACAGGCCCAACAGAGGATGTACTTCCTGCGGCAACTGAGGAAACACAATCTGCCACAGGCAATGATGGTCCAATTCTATACTGCTATCATTGAGTCTGCCCTCACCTTCCCCATCATGGTCTGGTTTGGCTCAGCCACCAGGCACGACATCCGGAGGCTGCAACGGATCGTTCGCACAGCTGAGAAGGTTGTTGGCTGCAACCTTCCCCCCATTGACGAACTGTACACTGCAAGGGCCAGGAAGCGAGCGGGCAAGATCATCTCTGACCCCTCTCACCCTGGCCACAAACTCTTCGAAGCACTTCCCTCTGGAAGGCGACTCTGGACTGTCAAAGCAGCCACAGCCAGACATAAAAACAGCTTTTCCCCACGAGTGATAGTTCCACTCAATAACCAAAGTCTGTAGTCTCTCTTTTGTTCTGGTTTATTTTCACCCACATGTTTAGACCGGAATGTTGTATCCTTATTGTTTTGATGTGGTTATGCTTTATTCTTAATTGTTAACTGTATGTTTGTGTTGTCATTTGTGAGCGGAGCACCAAGGCACATTCCTTGTATATGCACATACTTGGCCAATAAACGTATTCATTCATTCATTAACAAAATGCTGGAGTAACTCAGCAGGTCGGGCAGCATCTCGGGAGAGAAAGAATGGGTGACGTTTCGGGTCGAGACCCTTCTTCAGACTGATGTCAGGGGGGCGGGACATTCATTCAAACGTATTCATTCATTCATTCATTATACTACTTTCAACGAACTATGTACCTCCACTCATCTTTCCTGTAACATGCTGCCCAGAACTGAACACAATGCTCTAGTCAATCAATAGTCATTTATTTGTCACATACACATAAATGTGTAGTGAAATGAAAAATTACCCGCAGTTCAACAATAAGACCAATAAGAATAATCAATAAGAATGCATTAACACATACAATCATAAACTAACACCAAGCAAAAGAAACATCCATCACAGTGAGTCTCCTCCAGTCCCTCCTCACTGTGATGGAAGGCTAGAATGTCTTTTCTCTTCCCCTGCTGAAATGCGGCCTCACCAACTGCAACATGACTTGCCAACTCCTGTACTCAATGCCAAAGTGCCGTAAGCCTTTTGGACCACTCTATCTAAACATAGCACAAAAAGTAAGGAAATTTGTGTTTGGTAGATTATTTCTTTGTTGTAACAATGCTTCTTGGCAATAAATCTTATACCGTTGGAAAGCTTGTTTATTTCCCTTTTAAATGGTGCCACATTTGTAAGGAACATGCATTTGTGGGATGAGCAGCAGAGCTGAATATATGGGATGCGCCCATGAAAAATTTGCCAAATCTTCTCTGCCAATGCCAAACAGCTTATTCTGCCATTGACTCTTGTTCGGTGTTGTTTGGTGGATTGGATGATTGGTCTGAAGAAACAAGACATATTGGCAATTTAACAATTTATTCATTTAATAAACAGGAGCCACAGTAGCGTGTGGAAGAACCATACACAGCCACAACAGCCTGGCACCTCCTCCTCATGCTGGTCACCAGCCTGGTCACACACTGTTGTGGGATGGCATCCCATTCTTGTCAGCACCTGGGGATACCAGAAGCTCAAAACAAGAGTCAATAGCAACAGCAGAATAAGCTGTTTGGCATTGGCAGAGAAGATTTGGCAAATTTTTCATGGGCGCAACCCATATACTCAGCTCTGCTGCTCATCCCACAAATGCATGTTCCTTACAAATGTGGCACCATTTAAAAGGGAAATAAACAGGCTTTCCAACGGTATAAGATTTATTGCCAAGAAGCATTGTTACAACAAAGAAATAATCTACCAAACACAAATTTCCTTACTTTTTGTGCTATGTTTATGTATGATACCACTTTCAACAAACTATGTACCGACACTCATCTTTCATGTAACATGGTGCCCAGAACTGTAAAAAAAATACTCTGAATGCGGCCTCACCAACGTTAGTTTAAATATATTAATAAATTAGAATCATTACACGGGGCCAAACCAGCGGCCATGTTGGAAGGACAATATTCTTGGAGAGCAACAATGAGCAAATCTTTGGGATCAGCTCCTTGAACCGGTGGTATTAAAATCCCATTGTGCCCGAGGATTGATGACTGCGACCTTATCACAAGGAACTTTATGCAGTAATAATTCTTGCAGTCGCATGTCAGAAATTCTGTAGCCAATGTAAATCATAAATATTTATGGGTCGTTCCGATTGATTCCAAGGATCAGTTGCACTGTCCACATCTGTGGGTAAAGTCATAGAGTCGTACAGCAGGGAAACAGGACCTTCGGCCCATCTTGTCCATGCTACCAAGATGCCCCATCAAAGCTAGGCACCTGACCAAGTGTCTTTTAATTGCTGTCATGGTACCTGCCTCAACTACCTCCTTGGGCAGCTCGTTCCATTTACCCACCACACCCTGTGTGAAAACGTCGCCCTTTAAGTTCCCATTAAATATTTCCCCTTTCTAAGCTAGTCACATTTGCCTGCTTTTAGCCTATATTCCCATATATATAGTGTAAGAAAATAACTGCAGATGCTGGTACAAATCGAAGGTATATATATTTATATATATTCACAAAATGCTGGAGTAACTCAGACTGAAGAAGGGTCTCGACCCGAAACATCACCCATTCCTTCTCTCCTGAGATGCTGCCTGACCTGCTGAGTTACTCCAGCATTTTGTGAATAAATTCCCATATATATATATATATATATATATATATATATATATATATACACACACACTCACGAGGTTAATCCCTGGGATGGAGGGACTGTCATATGAGGAAAGACTGGAAAGACTGGGCTTGCATTCACTGGAGTTTAGAAGGATGAGAGGGGATCTTATAGAGACGGATAAGATTATAAAAGGACTGGACAAGCTTGCTGCAGGAAAAATGTTCCCAATGTTGGGAGAGCCCAGTACCAGGGGACAGAGTCTAAGAATAAAGGGGAGGCCATTTAAAACTGAGGTGAGAAGAAACTTTTTCACCCAGAGAGTTGTGAATTTGTGGAATTCTCTGCTACAGTAGGCAGTGGAGGCCAATTCACTGGATGAATTTAAAAGAGAGTTAGATAGAGCACTTGGGGCTAGTGGAATTAAGGGATATGGGGAGAAGGCAGGCACGGGTTACTGATTGTGGATGATCAGCCATGATCACAATGAATGGCGGTACTGGCTCGAAGGACCAAATGGCCTCCTCATGCACCTATTTTCTATGTTTCTATATATACACACTGAACTCTTTTCTCTTTTATATGTATGTGTGGGTGTGTGTATATATATATATATATATAACATTGAACTTTTAAAATCTTTTATTATATTGTTTACAGAGTACATATTCTGTTGTGCGCCCGCACAGAATTTCATTGTTCCGTTTCGGGACATATGACAATAAACCACTCTTGATTCCTGAGATACAGCATGGAAACAGGCCTTTTGGCCCACCGAGTTCACTGATCACATAATCACATTGAGTTAAATGGGTGGAGGATATTTCTCATGACTTTTAACACTTTCTCGTAACTGTCACCTTCTCTGGGGCAAATAGAGAGGGGCAATAAATGCTGTCCTCTCTAACACCATCCATGTACTACAAGCAGGGTTGCCAATTATCTCACTCCCAAATAAGGGACGAGGTGACATCACTGCCCCGCGCCCCACGTGACCTCATCCAGCCAGCGGCCACGTGCTCCCGCTCCACCAATGGCGGCCGCCCGGGCCGGGAGGCGGGTTGCTACGCAACCTCCGTTAGGTGGCGCCCAGCCTCAGGACCTACACTGTCCGGACCTACAGTGTTGGACCTGCACTGTCCAGGCCTACACTGTCTGGGCCTACACTGTCTGGGCCTACACTGTCTGGGCCTACACTGTCTGGGCCTACACTGTCCTGACCTACAGCGTCTGGACCTACACTGTCCAGGCATACGCTGTCCAGGCCTACACTGTCCAGGCCTCCAGCGTCCGGGCCTACACTGCCCCCCAGGCCTAATATAGGACAAGGGCGGTCCCATACGGGACAACCCAATTTAGCCCAATATACGGGATGTCCCGGCTAATACGGGACAGTTGGCAACCCTAACTACAAGTAAACCAGAGAGAACCTTTCCACAACCCTATATGTTTCTTCAGCTCTTGTCAACACTGTCATCATGTGGGCTTGTGTCCCACCTCCGCCTGTCTCCAACTTTCTCACACCTACTACAATCAGTCTGAAGAAGGGTCCCGACCCGAAACATCGCCTATCCATGCCCTCCAGAGATCCAGCCTGACAGGTTGATTTACTCCAGCACTTTGTGCCTTTTCTTGTAAACCAGCACCTCCAGTTCCTCGTGCCTACACTTTCCTTTTGTCCTGCTCCAGTTAACCCTTCTTCTCATTTCTCCCACCCAACTGAAGGTTCCGAAGCTTGAAAGCGCGCACCACCAGACTCAGTAGCTTCTACCCCTCTGTTATCAGGCTTCTGAACGGTCCTCCCATAAGCTAGGGCACTGTCCGATTCACCTCTACCCCATTGCGGACATTGGACTTTGTCTGTGGAACTGGTGCGCTACAATGCTGAGAACTATATTCCACACTCTGTACCTTCCCCTTTGCTCCACCTGTTGTACTTTAGTTTGAACTGATTGTATTTACGTATGATATTATCTGATCCGTTTGGCTAGCATGCAAAACAAAGCTTTCCACTGTACATTTAACAATAATAAACCTAAATTGTTCAATCAAGGCGGCACAGTGGTGCAGCAGGTAGAGCAGCTACCTCACGGTACCGGAGACCTGGGTTCGATCCTGACCTCGGGTGCTGTTTAGGTGCAGTTTGTACATTCTCCCTGTGACCACATGGGTTTCCTCCGGGTGCTCCAGTTTCCTCCCACATCCCAAAGACGTCTGGATTTGTGGGTTAATCGGCCCTCTGTAAATTGTCCGCCGTGTACAAGGAGTGGATGAGAAAGTGGGATAACATGGAACATAGCAAGCATTTTATCGGGAAGCATCACAGCTTGGTTTGGGAACAGCTCCATCCAAGACCGCTGGAAATTGCTGAGAATTGTAGATGCAGCCCAGACCGTCACACAAACCAACCTCCCTTCCACTGACTCCATCTACACCTCACGCTGCCTCGGCAGGGCCAGCAGCATAATCAAGGACCAGTCTCACCCCGGTCACTCCCTCTTCTCCCCTCTCCCATCAGGCAAGAGGTGCAGAAGTGTGAAAACGCACACCTCCAGATTCAGGGACAGTTTCTTCCCAGCTGTTATCAGGCAACTGAACCATCCTACCACCAACTAGAGAGCAGTCCTTCATTGGAGATCCTCGTCTATCTTTAATCGGACTTTACTGGACTATATCACGCATTAAACATTATTCCCTTTATCCTATATTTGTACACTGTGGATGGTTTGTTTGTAATCGTTGTGATATCATGAGAGGTAGAGTCATAGAGAGGAGATACATTTCCTCCCGGTGGATGCAACAAGGACTACAAACCATCATGGCGGCCAGCAAAAGACTACAAAACCCATAGTCAGCAGGGCTGCCTGTCCTGCTGACACTGATTGCTGCTGACACTGATTGCTGCTGACACTGATTGCTGCTGACACTGATTGCTGCTGATACTGATTGCTGCTGACACTGATTGCTGCTGACACTGATTGCTGCCCAGCTGAACCAGATGAGCTGATTGCCTCCGTGAGAGAGCTAAAAGGGAAGGGAAGCATTGTATTTAAAAAGAGAGACAACGACTGGAGCAGACAGAGAGAGAAGCAGTCTTTGAGTTATATTTTGTAAGAAGGCAGCAAGCTACAGTTTTGATTTAACTACCTGTTTTGGTTTTGTGTACCTGTCTGCAAACAATTAAGTTTACCTGTTTTTGGAAAAGACTAATTATATGGAATTTAAGTTTGCAAACAAGAACTTTTCTGTCTTCATTTCCGGCACCCACACCTCCCAACCATCAAGAGAAAAACTCCCGACCTCTCAAGACATCACATCGTACATAGTCTTTCCGCTATCTTTGTCCCTCCCCCTCCCCTGACATCAGTCTGAAGAAGGGTCTCGACCCGAAACGTCACCCATTCCTTCTCTCCCGAGATGCTGCCTGACCCGCTGAGTTACTCCGTCATTTTGTGTCTACCTTCGATTTAAACCAGCATCTGCAGTTTTTGTTTCCTACAGTCTTTCCGCTGACTGGTTAGCACGCAACAAAAAGCTTTTCACTGTACCTCAGTGCACCCGACAATACACTGAACTAGTGTGAACGGGTGATTGATATTCGGCAAGGACTCGGTAGGCTGAAGGGCCTGTTTTCATGCTGTCTCTCCGAACTAAATCTGAAGGAGGATCGCGACCCAAAACATCACAGATCCGTTTTCTCCAGAGGGCTGTCTGACCCGCTGAGTTACTCCACCTGTACTTCCTTCCAACTTCCTTCCAACTTCCTTCCTTCCTTCCTTCCTTCCTTCCTTCCTTCCTTCCTTCCTTCCTTCCTTCCTTCCTTCCTTCCTTCCTTCCTTCCTTCCTTCCTTCCTTCCTTCCTTCCTTCCTTCCTTCCTTCCTTCCTTCCTTCCTTCCTTCCTTCCTTCCTTCCTTCCTTCCTTCCTTCCTTCCTTCCTCCCTTCCTCCCTTCCTCCCTCCCTCCCTCCCTCCCTCCCTCCCTCCCTCCCTCCCTCCCTCCCTCCCTCCCTCCCTCCCTCCCTCCCTCCCTCCCTCCCTCCCTCCCTCCCTCCCTCCCTCCCTCCCTCCCTCCCTCCCTCCCTCCCTCCCTCCCTCCCTCCCTCCCTCCCTCCCTTCCTTCCTCCCTCCCTTCCTCCCTTCCTTCCTTCCTTCCTTCCTTCCTTCCTTCCTTCCTTCCTTCCTTCCTTCCTTCCTTCCTTTTTGTGTCCACCTGCACTTCCTCCCAACTCCCACGAGTCTACTCCCTTTACATTGTTCTTGCCATTGCATCTTGCTGGCGAGTCTTGCTATTGTGGGAGTGCAGCCTGGGTTCACCAGGTTAATTCCCGGGTTAGGTGGGACAGACATACGATGAGAGAATGGGTCGACTGGACTTGCGTTGACTGGAATTTCGAAGGATGAGGAGGGATCTTGCAGAAACAAATAAAATTTTCAGGGATTGGACAGGCTAGATGCAGGAAAAATAGTCCCTGATGTTGGGGGCAGTCAACAACCAGGGGTCACAGTTTAAGAATTTAGGACTGAGATGAGGAAAAACTTTTTCCACCCAGAGAGTTGTGAATTTGTGGAATTCTCTGCCACAGAAGGCAGTGGAGGCCAATTCACTGGATGCTTTCAAGAGAGAGTTAGATTTAGCTCTTGGGGCTAAGAGAATAAAGGGATATGGGGAGAAAGCAGGAACGGGGAACTGATTTTGGATGATCAGCCATGATTATGTTGAATGGCGGTCGGTGCTGGCTCGAAGGGCCGAGTGGCAGCTATTTTCTATGTTTCTATTGTGTTGTACATGACACACTGATCTCCCAGCCACTGGGTAACACGAAGGTTCCTCGTAAGGCCAGCGCTGGCCCTCATCTCAGCGACTCACAGTGACAGGTACTGCTACAGGTCCCGAGGAGCGGTTCCCTTCCCAACAGCTGTTAGGTTAATCTTGTTGCAAATCGCGAAACGAACCACTCTTGTCCGACCCCACCTTGAATCACGGCGAGACAGCTCGCGGAGTGTTTCTGTGGAAACCGGCGCTCACTGACAACCTGACAACAAGACTCAATTGAGCTGCTTAGCTTTGACAGGCATCTGGAAAAGGGCGCCAGGCAGATGATGATGAGATATTGCTTCTCCCTCAAGGCAGAAGTCACTTCATGTTACTGGGAGCACAAATGCCAGCAATCCCACTCTGTGAATGCTGTCTACGCCATAAAGGGAGAATCATCTGTTCTGTGTTAAATCAGTATGGTCTGCCCTTTACTCCTGCTTTTCAGATATTAAAAAGCGCATCATAATACCTAGCCAGCTTCATAATTCACTTACCGGACTGATGATTAAAATGAAATTGCAAAACAGACAATATTGGTTTAAGGTGAGGTGGGGGGGAGGGGAGTTTTAATAGGATAACTCTGAAAGAGGGATAACTTTTGTGTTTAGTTTCGAGATACAGCACGGAAACAGGCCATTCGGCCCACCGAGTCCGTGCCGACCTGCGATCCCCGTACACTAGCACCATCCTACGCACGAGGGACAATTTTTTACAATTTTTACCGAAGCCAATTAACCTACAAACCTCTACGTCTTGGGAGTGTGGGAGGAAACCGGAGCACCCGGAGAAAACCCACACAGGTCGCGGGGAGGACGTGCAAACTGCGTACAGACGGCACCCGCGTTCAGGATGGTACCTGGGTCTCTGGCGCTGTGAGGCAGCAACTCTACCGCTGTGCCACCGTGCCACAAAGTGCTTTGTTTTCACACAAAGTGCGGCGGGTGATTGGGCAGACGCGCAGAGTCTTTTACCCAAAGTAGGGGAGTCGAGAACCAGAGGATATAGGTTAAAGGTGAGGAAGGAAGGGGTTAATAGGAACATGAGGGGTAACGTTTTCACACTAAATGTAGTGGGTGCATGGAACGAGCTGCAAGAGGAGGTAGTTGAGGCAGGTACTATCGCAACGTTTAAGAAACATTTAGACAGGTTCATGGATAGTAAAGGTTTGGAGGGATATGGACCAAGCGCAGGCAGGTGGGTCCAGTGTAGATGGGACATGTCGGTTGGTGTGGGCAAGTTGGGCCGAAGGGCCTGTGTTTCCATGCTGTATCACTCTCTGACTAAATACAAAGGCAGCGCAGATCTTGTATTTGATGAACCAGTCCATCTTTAGTGCAATCAACATCAGGGCGGCACGGTGGCGCAGCGGTAGAGTTGCTGCCTCACATCGCCAGAGTCCCGGGTTCGACTGCGGGCGCTGTCTGCACGGAGTTTGCACGTTCTCCCCGTGACCTGCGTGGGCTTTCTCCGGGATCTCCGGTTTCCTCCCACACTCCAAAGACATCCCTTATCATGCGTCTATACACTGTAAACGGCTCGATTGTAATCATGTATTGTCTTTCTGCTGACTGGTTAGCACGCAACAAAAGATTAGTTAGTGCAAGGAAAAGTCCAGTAAAGGCCGATCAAAGATAGTCCGAGGGTCTCCAATGAGGTAGATAGCAGATCAGGACTGCTCGCTGGTTGGTGGTAGGATGGTTCAGTTGCCTGATAACAGCTGGGAAGAAACTGTCCCTGAATCTGGAGGTGTGCGTTTACACATTTCTGGACCTCTTGCCTGATGGGAGAATATACCTCTGTACACGTGACAATAATAAACTTAAATGTAAATAACATACTGCACTTCTCAAACAAAAATGTAATTTTACCTCAGATCAAATAGTTTTGATCAAAGATAGTCCAGGGATCTCCAATGAGGTAGATAGTAGCCCAGGACTGCTCTCTACTTTAATGACCATCCTTTACATTGCGTACAAACTCCGTACAGACAGCACCCGAGGTCAGATTCGAACCTGGGTCCATGGTGCTGTAAGGTAGCAACTCTACTGCTGTGCCACCGTGCCGCCCTGCCGAGACACTTTGTGTCTTTGTGCAGCAACCAGCATCTGTGGTTCCTAGTTTTGCTTCAGATTGCAGTATCTATAGTAAATCGCTTCTCATGTCTAATTTCCATCACTTCCAATTTCTCCCCCCTTCCCCAAACCCCCCTCTACAATCAGCCTGAAGAAGGGTCCCGACCACAAAACTTCACCTATCCATGTTCCCCACAGATGCTGCCTGACCTGCTGAGTTACTCCAGCACTCTGTGAAACGTCACCTATCTATGTTCCCCAGAGATGCTGCCTGACCCGCTGAGTTACTCCAGCACTCTGTGAAACGTCACCTATCCATGTTCTCCAGAGATGCTGCCTGACCCGCTGAGCTAGTCCAGCACTCTGTGAAACGTCACCTATCTATGTTCCCCAGAGATGCTGCCTGACCCGCTGAGTTACTCCAGCACTCTGTGAAACGTCACCTATCCATGTTCTCCAGAGATGCCGCCTGACCCGCTGAGCTAGTCCAGCACTCTGTGAAACGTCACCTATCTATGTTCCCCAGGCATGCTGCCTGACCTGCTGAGTTACTCCAGCACTCTGTTAAAACGTCACCTATCCATGTTCTCCAGAGATGCTGCCTGACCCGCTGAGCTAGTCCAGCACTCTGTGAAACGTCACCTATCTATGTTCCCCAGGCATGCTGCCTGACCTGCTGAGTTACTCCAGCACTCTGTGAAACGTCACCTATCTATGTTCCCCAGGGATGCTGCCTGACCTGCTGAGTTACTCCAGCATCAAATCTGCGGTTCTTTTTCATTCCACAACTCCTGGAGCTGTTGGAGCTGCAAATTGAGATTTCTATCAGCAACTCACACCTTTCTAGTCGCCGAGACATCAGCTCTGATAAAAAAACAGTCCCAGCGCAGAATGGGATTGATGTATTGACTGCAGCACCAAATGCTGCAATCAGTCCGTTTTAAATCTGCCAGGCTCCGTCATCTGCCTGAACATTCTCCTCATGCAACGGGAGGCTAATACGGTCAAGGCAAAATCATGTGGAAAACAATTTTAAGAAGGTGACTTTGCCCTTCATTACGTCATGCTTGTCGTGCAGGGAGGAACTGCAGATGCTGGTTTACACTGAAGATGGACACAAAGTGCTGGAGTAACTCAGCGGGACAGGCAGCATCTCTGGAGAGAAGGAATGGGTGACGTTTTGGGGTCCAGCCTGAGTTTCCCTCTCCCCCGACTCTCAGTCTGAAGAAGGGTCTCGACACGAAACGTCACCCGTCCCTTTCCTCCAGAGATGCTGCCTGACCCTCTGAGTTACTCCAGCATTCCATGTCTAACTTGTTATTCCTCTAGCTCTGAGCAGCCAAGTGGGGAAGGTCAGCTGTGGGGTTTATGGGTTGCCGGGTACGGGAGGGGTTTAGCTTAGTTCAGCGATACCGCACGGAAACAGGCCCTTCGACCCACCGAGCCCAAGCCAACCATCCATCACCCGATCACAATACCTCCAGTCAGAAGAAGGGTCCCGACCCGAAACGTCAGTTATCCATGTTCTCCAGGGATGCTGCCTGACCCGCTAGTTCTTGATTCCATTACCCTGGGTAAATAACTCTGTGTATTCACCTTTACCTGTTCCATCTGAGTGATTGATTGAAAGATACAGCATGAAAATGGGCCCTTCGGCCCATCCAGTGCACGCCGACCATCAATCACCTGTTCACGCTTGTTCTATGCTGTTCCACTCCCTACGCACTGGGGGCAATTATTACAGAGGGCCAATTAACCCACAAACCCGCACATCTTTGGGACATGGGGGGAAACCGGAGCACCCGGAGGGAGAATGTGCAAACTCCACACTGACAGCACCCAAGGTCGGGATTGAATCAGGAGATTCAAGATGGCGTGACAAAGGCCGGAGAGCAGACCGGCTGCGGGAGGGAGGGAGGGAGGGGGTGCACGGCCTGGACGGGGGAGTCGGCCGCTGGAGGCCCTGCAGCAGGCTGGGGCACGGCCTCGACGGGGGAGTGGGCCACTGGAGGCCCTGCAGCAGCCTGGGGCTCGGCTGGACTGGGTGCCGCTCCAAGAGGCCGAGCGCGTGGACCGTACACGGCCTACAGCAATGGAGGACACCACGGCTATGCTTGGCCAGGCCGACCCTGCAATGTTGCCAGGGCAACGGGCCTTCAGGGTCAGGTTAAAAAATCTGCACTTACAACAACCACAACTTGGAAATGGTGGCAAACCTGTCTCAGTGCACTATTTCTGTACACACGTACTCAATCTAAGATGTGACTTTAGACTTTAGATATATAGTGGGGAAACAGGCCCTTCAGCCCACCGAGTCCATGCCGACCAGTGATCACCCCACACACTAGAACTCTCCCACACACTCGGGACAGTTTTACAATTTTACCAAAGCCAATTAAACTCCAAACCTGCACGTCTTTGGAGTGTGGGAGAAAACCGGAGCACCCGGAGAAAACTCCATGCAGGTCACGGGGACAACGTACAAACTCCACATAGACAGCACCCGTATTCAGGATGGAAGCCGGGTCTCTGGCGCTGTGAGGCAGCAACTCTACCGCTGCACTGCTGTGCGGGCCCACACATGGGTAGTAATAGTTTCACTGAACTGTCGGCAAAAAGGGCTCTCACTGTACCTCGACACATGTGACAATAAAAGTACCAACGAACCACTGAGTCCCCTCAGCTTACGTCCAATATGTTCATCAGGGTCCAAATGACGGTAATATTGCTCAGAGCACCATGTTGTAAATGCACCTTCAAGACTCCTTACTAGGGTTGCCAACTGTCCCGTATCAGCCGGGACACCCTGTATTTTGGGCAAAATTGGTTTGTCCCCTAAGGGATCGCCCTTGTCCCGTATTAGGCCCGGGGGGCCGCTGTAGGCCCGGACACTGTAGGCCCGTACACTTTTGGCCCGGGGGCCGCTGTAGGCCCGGATGGTGTAGGCTAACGGAGTGTGTTCGGGGAGCGGGGCGGAGTGTGTTCACCTTACGGAGGTTGCATAGCAACCCGCCTCCCGGCCCGGGGCGGCCACCATTGGTGGAGCGGGAGCACGTGGCCGCTGGCTGGTTGAGGTCACGTGGGGCGCGGGCGGTGACATCACCTTGTCCCTTATTTAGGAGTGGGAAAGTTGGCAACCCTACTCCTTACTAAAGTTGAGTTTAGTTTATTGTCACGTGTACCGAGGTACAGTGAAAAGCTTTTGTTGCACGCTAACCAGTCAGCGGAAAGACAATACATGATTACAATCGAGCCATTCACAGAGTTTGCTTCCTCCCAAAAGTTTAATTACAATGACAAACGTGACTATAGGCTACTTTGACATAGGTGTATGGAACCAGCTGTCGGGGGAGGTAGTTGCGGCAGGGACTATCGCAAAGTTTGGTTGTAACCATCGGTTACTTTGACATGGCTTCAAGAAGTAGCCCACAAATCTAGAACACCAGGGGTTGCAGGGAGACCTGACAGAAACTTATGAAATGATGCCAGCCTTAGATAGGGTAGACAGTCAGAACCTTTCTCCCCAGATGGACACAAAATGCTGGAGTAATTCAGCTGGATAGAAGGAATGGGTGGGGTTTCTGGTCGGGTCTCTGAAGAAGGGTCTCGACCCAAAACGCCACACATTCCTTCTATCCGGAGATGCTGCCTGCCCCACTGAGTTACTCCAGCATTTTGTGTCTATATTCGGTTTAAACCAGCATCTGCAGTTCCTACCGACAACCTTTTTCCCCAGGATGGAACGATCAAGGACTAGAGGGCATAGCTTTAGAGTGGGAGTGCAAAGTTAAAAGAAGATATAGAGTCATAGAGTCACACAGCGTGAAAACAGGCCCTTTGGCCTTACCACAAATGCCATCCCAGGGATCAATCTGGTGAACCTTCTCTGTACTCCCTCTAAGGCTAGAATGTCTTTCCTCAGATTAGGAGACCTAAACTGTACACAATACTCCAGGTGCGGTCTCACCAAGGCCCTGTACAACTGCAGGGAGGTTCTGCTGCAGTATCCCTGTAAACCTGTCTGATTCATGTACCTGTCCAAATGTTTCTTATATGTTGCTACAGTACCTGCTTCAGGCAGCTCATTCCATACACCCATATATGTTTCACATGTGGGGCAAGTTTTTTCACAAGGAGGGTGGTGAGTAGGGTTGCCAACCATCTCACTCCCAAATATGGGACAAGGTGATGTCACCGACCCGCGCCCCAAGTGACCTCCCCCAGCTAGCGGCCACGTGCTCCCGCTCCACCAATGGCGGCCGCCCGGGCCGGGAGGCGGATTGCTAAGCAGCCTCCGTTAGGCGCCGCCCGGGCCTACACTGTCCGGACCTACAGTGTCCGGGCCTACAGTGTCCGGGCCTACAGTGTCTGGACCAACACTGTCCGGACCTACAGTGTCCAGGCCTATAGTGTCCGGGCCTACACTGTCCGGACCTACAGTGTCCAGGCCTATAATGGCCGGGCCTACAGTGTCCGGGCCTATACTGTCCAGGTCTACAGTGTCCGGACCAACACTGTCCGGACCTACAGTGTCCAGGCCTATAATGGCCGGGCCTATAGTGTCCGGGCCTACAGTGTCCGGGCCTACAGTGTTCGTGCCTGTAGTGTCCGGGCCTACAGTGCTCCCTAATATGGGACAAGGGCGGTCCCTTACGGGACAAACCAATTTAGCCCAATATACTGGATGTCCCAGCTGATACGGGACAGTTGGCAACCCTAGTGGTGGGGGCCTGGAACGTGCTGCTGGGGGTGGTGGTGGAGGCAGATACGATAGTAAGAGACTTATGGATAGGGACATAGCTATGCAGGGAATGGAGAGATATGGATCATGTGCAGGCAGATAAGAGTTGGGCATGGCATCATGTTGGGCACGGACATGCTGGGCTGAAGGGCCTGTTCCTGTGCAGTACTGTGGTTCTATTCCTTAAATCATCTCTTTGATGGACTTTGGGAATAAGAAAGAAGATAAAATTCTTCGGTCACATTGTCCACTTAAGTCAGAAAGCTCATTGGGCTATTTCCGCAGCTCGTCAATACAACCTAGATCGGCCTCTCCTTACAGGAATATTATTATTAGCATCAGTTTTCAGTGAACTCATTTCCAGCGGTCTTTGCGGTATTTGTAATGGGTTTTGTGAAGTGATTTTTCACCACGAGTACCAGACTTCCATTTTTAGCCTTGGACTAAATTTTTAAATTACATCTACTATGTACGTGCAGACAGATTCTCAGAGAGTGAGAGAGTGAGAGAGGACAACTTTCAGACGCACGACCTGGGTCTGGCATAACAGGTAGCTTGACTATGTTATGACTGCATTGAAAGGCATCCACTCTGATATACCTTCAACACCACTGGTGGAACAACACCTCATATTCCACCTGGGTAGCTTACAAGGGGTGGCACGGTGGTGCAGCGGGGCGGCACGGTGGCGCAGCGGGGCGGCACGGTGGCGCAGCAGGGCGGCACGGTGGCGCAGCGGTAGAGTTGCTGCCCTACAGTGCCAGAGACCCGGGTTCCATCTTGACTAGGGGTGCTTGTACATTCTCCCCGTGACCGTGTGCGTTTTCTCCGGGTGCTCCGGTTCTCTCCCAAGCTCCAGAGACATAGCAGGTCTGCAAGTTAATTGGCTTGGTATAATTGTAAATTGTCCCCAGTGTGTGTAGGATAGTGTTAGTGTGCGGGGATCGATGGTAGGCACGGACTTGGTGGGCCGAAGGGCCAGTTGTCGCGCTGTCCCTAAACTCTGAACAACCCAGCGGTATGAACGTTGAATTCTCCAATTTTAGGTAACCTCTAACTAACGAACCCCCTCTTTTCTCCCCCCTTCCCTCCCCTGTGCCCCATCTGGGGGAGGGCGGGGGGAGGGTGGGGGTCAATTAGCAGATGGGAGGACAAGTGCCGGAGATGAGAAGGAGACAAAAGGGTGTGAGAGAAGAAGAGGAGGCTGCAGAATGTGCAGCCGGTGGAAGATGCTTCAGTTACCGCCGGGTCTGTTGTACACTTGAAAGAAATAAAATTAACCAGATTGAATAATCAGGACCTCAAATTACTTTGAAATCACAGGGAATTCTTTCACATCATTAGGTAGTTGAGGCAGGGACTATCCCGATGTTAGGCAGTTAGTAGGGTTGCCAACTATCCCGTATTAGCCGGGACATCCTGTATTTTGAGCTAAATTGGTTTGTCCCGTACGGGACCGCCCTCGTCCTGTATTAGGCCCGGGAGGTGCTGTAGGCCCGGGGACCACTATGGCCCAGACAGTGTAGGCCCGGGGCCACTATGGCCCAGACAGTGTAGGCCCGGGCGCCGCTGTAGGCCCAGGCAGTGTAGGCCAGGGGGCCACTATGGCCCAGACAGTGTAGGCCCGGGGGCCACTATGGCCCAGACAGTGTAGGCCCGGGGGCTGCTGTAGGCCCAGACAATGTAGGCCAGGGGGCCACTATGGCCCAGACAGTGTAGGCCCAGGGGCCACTATGGCCCAGACAGTGTAGGCCCGGGGGCTGCTGTAGGCCCGGACAGTGTAGGCTAACGGAGTGTGTTCGGGGAGCGGGGCCGAGTGTGTTCGCCTAACGGAGGTTGCGTAGCAACCCGCCTCCCAGCCCGGGCAGCCGCCATTGGTGGAGCGGGAGCACGTGGCCGCTGGCTGGGTGAGGTCATGTGGGGCACGGGCGGTGATGTCACATTTTGTCCCTTATTTGGGAGTTAGAAAGTTGGCAACCCTAGCAGTTAGACAGGTACATGGATAGAACAGGTTTGGAGGGATATGGGGCAAACGTGGGCTGGTGGGACGAGTGAAGCTGAGGCATGTTGGCTGGTGGGGGCAAGTTGGGCTGAAGGGCCTGTTTCCATGCTGTATTACTCTGTGAACCTATGAAAGTATCTCAATTGTCTTCACATTGTGCATTAGCCTTGGAGTGCTAGGTATTGTAACAGATAAGGGCCTTGTTTCGTTTAGTTTAGAGATACAGTGCAGAAACAGGGCCTTCGGCCCACCGAGTCCATGTGGACCAGCAATCTCCGTACACTAGTACTTTCCTTCAAACATTAGGGGCAATTTGCAATCATTGCCGAAGTCAATTAAGCTACAAATCTGTGCGTCTTTGGAGTGTGGGAGGAAACCGGAGCACCCGGAGTAAACCCACGCAGGTCACGGGGAGAACGTGCAAACTCCGTACTGACAGAACCCGTAGTTGAGATCGAACTTGGTCTCTGGCATTGCAAGGCAGCAACTCTACCGCTGAGCCCTATTTGCTTTGATACTGTTGACATCAATTCAATTTTGTTACACAACTAATAATGCAGAGAGCATTGCTTCTTTCCAGCTTGCTCAAGGACAAAGGTGTACCTGCTTTTCATTAAACATCCCTGCCTCATACACATTTGGGAGGCGGGGTGACATTGAGTGAGATAACATTAACTCATCAGACTCAGAACTGGCTGCTGTGTCTGTCCCAGGTAGGGCTGCCAACTATCTCTCTCCCAAATAAGGGACAGAAGGTGACGTCACCGCCCCGCGGTGACCTCACCCAGCCAGCGGCCACGTGCTCCTGCTCCACCAATGGCGGCCGCCCGGGCTGGGAGGTGGATTGCCATGCAACCTCCGTCAGGCTGCGCCCGGGTCTCCGGGCCTACACTGTCCGGGCCTACAGCGTCTGGGCCTACACTGTCCGGGCCTACAGCGTCCGGGCCTACAGCGTCCGGGCCTACAGCGTCCGGGCCTACAGCGTCCGGGCCTACAGCGTCCGGGCCTACAGCGTCCGGACCTACAGCATCCAGGCCTACAGCATACAGGCCTATAGCGTCTGGGCCTACAGCGTCCGGGCCTACTGCGTCCGAGCCTACAGCGTCCGGGCATACAGCGTCCGGGCCTACAGCGTCCAGGCCTACAGCGTCCAGGCCTACAGCATCCGGGCCTACAGCGTCCGGGCCTACAGCGCCCCCCCAGGCCTAATACGGGACAAGGATGGTCCCGTACGGGACAAACTAATTTAGCTCAAAATACGTGATGTCCCGGCTAATACGGGACAGTTGGCAACCCTAGTCCCAGGCCCCCAGAGCTGCGTCAGACTCAGGTCTGCTCACTCCGCTCACTGTGGGATTTGTCTCTGCTTTGAGCTGTGTTATTTCTGCTTTCCTAATGGCAACAGGGAGAGGCCTGACCCCTGCAATCCATCTGTGCCCAAGTATCAAGTTTAGGGAGAAACAAGGAACTGCGGATGCCGGTCTATCACAAAAAGGCACAAAGTGCTGGAGTAACTCCGTGGGAAAAAAAAGGCAGCATCTCTGGTACAATGAAAGGCCCAAAGTACTGGTGTCACTTTACAAAAGAGAGAGGTTTGGATATCTAGAGATTTTAGTTTCGATATACAGCGTGGAAACAGGCCCTTCGGCCCACCTAGTCCACGTCGACCATCGATCACCCGTTCACACTAGTTCTACGTTATCCCACTTTCTCATCCACTCCCTACACACACGACGTCAATGAACCAACAAACCCGCACGAGGAGCACCCGGAGGAAACCCACGCGGTCACAGAGAGAACGTGCAAACTCCACATAGACAGACAGCACCCGAGGTCAGGATCGGACGTGGGTGTGTGGCGCTGGCTGTGAGGATTTGATTATTTTCGAAGGATTTGTTTGGCGAGGACAAACGAAAGCAGTCAGAATTTGCTTTTTGGACTTCTGTCGGAAGGCAGAGACTCTCTTTGTTGAAAGAGTCCTCTAATTGGGGAGGATTTGTTCGTGTTTTCTGAAAGTCGTAGGAGCGGCAGTGGCTGGCGGAAGGCCAAGTTGCACTTGAACTGGTGGGAGCTGAGTCTAGAGCGGTGTTTGTGGTCTGTAGCATCGGAAAGCTCCCTCCCACACCGACTTTGCCCGGTCCAGGTGTGCCGGGTAAGTACGGCAACAGTGCATTGGATTTTCGTTGAAGCCGGGAGGGCGACCGAGACCTGGGGAAGAAGCCTCCGGAAGCTCCATTTTCTACGACGGGAGGATTGGCACGGACTTTTCCCTATCTTATCAGGAGGAGACTGCTTTCTGGTGCTTTGCCAGGAAAGCCTTCACGACTTTAAACTGCTGCAAATGCGTGGAGGTGCAGCAACAGCAGAAAGACTGCTTTGACTTACAAAAAACGGAGACGTTTTGTTTTGCTCCACGCCCTAAAGATGGCGGCCCCCAAGAATTATGCAGCTGCCGTACAGTCGGCAGTCTCCGTGACTAAGGGCCATGAGTTGTTGGGGCGTATACATGGGGTGAAAGTGACCTTGCAGGGCAACATTACCTTCAAGGCTGTGCTAACCGCGCTGGGGGAGACTGTTGGCAAGAAGGCCATAATGGCAGGCGCGGTGGTCAGTGGGAAGGCTGTTGTCATCCTAAAGACTGAGCAGTCGGTGGCTACCGCATTGGAAAGGGGGATCACGGTGGCTGGGATTTACATGGCGGTGGACCCATGGGGACGGCCCGTGCTGCCGGTCATGCTGTCCAACGTTCCCCCTTATGTTCCGGACGCGCTCCTGCTCCCACATGTAACTAAGCTGGGGGAGGTGCGGTCTGGGCCCACCAAACTGTTGCATAGGTTGGATGATCCCGAAATGCAGCATGTATTAACGTTCAATCGCCGTGTGTACATACAGCTAGCACAGGGGATTGATATGGAGGGGAGTTTTGAGGTTGAATGGGAAGGATTCTGCTATCGCGTGTTTTGGAACACGGGCCAAGCACGCTGCCATGCATGCAAAGAGGTGGGGCATTTCCGCAGGAATTGTCCCAAGCACCAGGCTGCCAGCTCCACCAAGGTGGCCCAGAAAGGCAGTGCTGGCCCATCTGGGGCTGCTGGTTCTACCACGATGGCCCGTGATGACTTTGTTCCCTTGCCCCCATCCTCCATTCCCCCACCACCCCCATGTCCCGTACCTGTGGCGGGGGATGCCGGTGCAGGGTGGGGGGTGGATGAGGGGCGCTGGGAGAGACAGAACAGTAAGAAAGCTAAAAGGAAGAAGAAGAACGTTCAAGCGGGACGCCAGGCAGAAGGTCACCTTAATGAGGGTCCCCCGGCAGTAGATATTATCGAGCTCGCCTCTGAGCCTGAGGGTCTGAGGGCTGGAGAGGATGAGCAGGTAGATGGCGGGGCGGAGGAACAGGCTTCAGCAATGGAGCTGACTGTACCACCGCACGCTAGTGGTTATAAGAGGAGGAGGCACGGGTCCTCTGACACGGAGAACGGCCCTGAAGGTCAGGGGCGACCTGAAGGGAGGTGTTTCTCCCCTGTTGAGGCAGAGTACCCAGTACACGCTTCCTGTGGGCAGGAGGATGCCTCTGTAGTGCAGGGACCACCTGAGAGTGGTGACACACTACCCGAGGGGGCTGTTCCCCCAGGGATTGCGTCCGCTGGCTTAGAGGGTGACCAGGGGAAGATTGATGGGGGGGACTTGAGTGTGGGGGTGGGTCCCCAGCCCATGCTCCCCATTGAGGCTACGAGTCCTATTGAGGGGTGTGCTGCCCCATCGGCTGAGGGAGCAGGGGAGACTCCGGGAACATCGCCCCCTGAGGGCCAGAGCGAGGTGGTTCCCCTGGTGGTGGGGGACGGGGACTCTCTGGGTGACGGTGCTGGGCCGGGTGCCCTGGGTGCGAAGGAGGACATGGTCGTTTCGGATCGTGTCCTTCGGTCGGACTCCAGACGTACCCTCTCACTGCCCGCCCCGGAGACTTCCTCCAACATCACTGCCCCCAATCCGGTTACAGAGGGCGGTGGGGGTGTGCAGGAGCCTGGCCATTTACCAGGCAGCTTGCCACAGTTAGAGGTACCGGTACCTGCCCCCGTCACTGATCCTGGGGGTGGGATGGTGACGGAGGAGGGACCGGGTGATGTGGCCGACCCGCCCACCTCACAGGGAGGGGTGAGCGAGGCGGCTGGGAGTCAGAACTATCCAGACTCGGGCTCAGACATTGAGTGGGAGGAGGAGGGGGACGTGGAGTCCAGCGACAGTGAGTTGATGGACTGTCCCACCCGCAGCCCCGTGTCTCGGCTTGTTGATATCTGGGAACTCCGGAAGTTTCTGAAGGACAGCAGAGGGAAGAGGAATAAGGCAGATCTGGCTGTCGACCTCTGGTCAGACCTAACGGTACCCTTGCAGTCCATTTATGCCATCCTTCAGGAGGAGGGGAACATGGCAGGTTTATTGAAAAATGAGCGGCGCCAGCTCCAAGAGCTTTTTAAGTCCCTAAAGAAAGGGCAGAGAGCTCGGGGAGGCTCCATTCCGTCACGGGGGGCTGGTAAAAGTTCTAGTGCGCTTTCAAAATGAAGCTCACTATAGCCAGCCTGAATATTAATGGGGCCAGGGAGTCTCTCCGTAGGTTTCACCATCTCTCGGTGCTGAGGGACGGGAGGTACGCGGTGAGCTTCCTGCAGGAAACACACACTGTGGCTAGTGACGAGCCCACCTGGCTCCTGGAGTGGGAAGGGGGGGTCTACATGAGCCATCTCACCTCCATTTCGAGTGGAGTGGCCTTCCTGTTGGCCCCATCTTTCCAGCCGGAGATTGTCAAGGTGCAGGACATTGTACCAGGCCGGCTGTTGTATCTGGCCGTGCGCCTGGATGGCGTGCCGTTACATTTTATTAATGTGTACGCCCCCAAGAGCGGTGCTATGCAGACGCGGTTAACACAAGAAGTGACCGCGCTGTTGAACACCATCGATCGGGGGGAGTGTGTTTTCCTGGGGGGTGATTTTAATTGTACCCTTGAGGCGAGAGATCGCTCTGGCATTCAGCGCGATCCGGCAGCGGTCAAGACATTAAGGGAGTTGGTGGATTCTTTTGAGCTAGTAGATGCTTGGAGGAATTTCCATCCCAACTCCGGCGCCTTCTCATACAGGTTTAAGGGGGGTGGTTCCCGTATTGACCGTGTATATGTGTCTAAGGCTTATGTGTCCTGTGTCTCGGCAGCCTCCATGCGGTTGGAGCCGTGCTCGGACCACTGCCTGGTGCGAGTGGACTTTATCCCGACGCGCACACGGGCAGGGTCCGCGTACTGGCACTTCAACAACCGGCTACTGGAGGAGCGCCGGTTCCGGGATTCATTCAAGCAGTTCTGGGCGGAGTGGAGGGAAAGGCAGGGGCGTTTCCCTTCCCTAAGGCAGTGGTGGGATGTAGGGAAGGCTTACGTCCGTCTGTTTTGCCAGGACTACACGAGGGGGTCGACCAAGGGGCGGGACTCCGAGATCGGACGGCTTGAGAGAGAGTTGCTCGACTCGGAGTCTCGCCTGGGTCAGACGGAGGGGGACTCATGTGAGTGGGAGGAGTACCAGGAGAAGAAAGGGGCACTGAGGGACTTGCAGCTGAGGAGGTCCCGGGGCGCGTATGTGAGGTCGCGAGTCCAGATGTTGCACGATCTGGACCGCGCCTCCCCCTTTTTCTTCTCCCTGGAGAAGTGCCGAGGTGCCCGCAGGCAGTTTGTCGAGTTGCTTGTGGACGATGGCTCCTCCGTCACGGATCCAGAGAGGATCGGTGCCTCAGTTAGGTCGTTCTATGACACTCTGTTCTCCGAGGGAACATCTAGTGAGGAGGCACAAGGGGTGCTGTGGGAGGGCTTACCCGTAGTGTGCAAAGAGGTGGCTGAGCGCCTCGATGATCCCCTAACTCTGGAGGAGTTGACTGGTGCCCTGCACCAGCTCAGTAGGGGCAAGTCTCCGGGGCTGGATGGGCTGACTGTGGAGTTTCTTCGAGCCTTCTGGGGTGTCCTGGGGGGCGACTATGTGAAGGTGTTGGGGGAGAGCCTGGCGACCGGGGAGATGCCCTTCTCGTGGCGCAGGGCAGTCGTCGTCCTGCTGCCCAAGAAGGGCGATCTCCGCCTCTTGAAGAACTGGCGCCCGGTCTCTCTTCTCAGTACGGGTTACAAAGTCTTTGCACGGGCATTGGCCAATCGCCTGGGGCCCATGCTGTCCCATGTGATCCACCCTGACCAGTCCTACACAGTCCCGGGCCGGTCCATCCAGGACAATATCCATCTGGTCCGGGACCTGATCCATCTGTGCCAGAGGGCTGGTCAGTCAGTTGCCTTTCTCTCCCTTGACCAGGAGAAAGCGTTTGACCGGGTGGGACACGACTACCTTCTCGGGACTCTGCGGGCGTTTGGATTCGGACCCCATTTTGTGGCCCGGGTCCGGCTCCTATACGCTGCCGCAGAGTGCCTGGTCAAGGTCAATGGCTCTCTGTTGGCTCCCATTCACTTTGGAAGGGGGGTTCGTCAGGGATGCCCCATGTCCGGCCAGCTTTATTCCCTCTGTGTGGAGCCATTCCTGTGTCTCCTACGGAGGCGGCTGGCAGGTTTGGATTTGCCGGGGCCGGGGGTGGAGGTGGTTCTCTCGGCCTACGCCGACGATGTGTTACTAATGTTCACCGACCCGGTTGACCTGCGGAGGATGCGTGAGTGCCAGCGGGTGTTCTCAGCCGCATCCTCCGCCAGGATCAACTGGGGGAAGTGTGCTGGGCTCTTGGTGGGTCAGTGGCAGGTGGACTCCCTGCCGGAGGAGATGGCAGCTTTTGCGTGGAGCACCACGCACCTCCTCTATCTGGGGATCTACCTGAGTCCCACTGAGGGGGCTTGGCAGGCGAATTGGCAGGAGCTGGAGGCGAAGGTGGTCGCCCGTGTGGGGCGCTGGTCAGGCCTCCTTGGTGTGTTATCATATCGGGGTAGGGCTTTGGTCATAAACCAGCTGGTGGCCTCTCTGCTGTGGTACCGGCTGGCCACTCTGGTCCCGTCCTCTCGTTTCATCGCCATGATACAGAGGAGGTTAGTTAACTTCTTCTGGGGTGAGAGGAACCACTGGGTCTCTGCTGGGGTTCTGAGTCTCCCGTTGGAGGAGGGCGGTCAGGCGCTGGTCTGCGTCCGCACTCAGGTGGCAGCCCTCCGACTCAGGACCTTGCGGAGGTACGTGTACTCCGAGTGCCCTCCCAGATGGCACACGCTGGCCACGTACTTTTTCTGCCAGGGGCGCTGCCTCCAGGAGGGATCACGGCTCCCGGTAGCGGGCATGAGTCAGCGCGCTAGGCGGGAGTTGCCTGGTTTTTACCGTGATCTCCTGAGAGCCAGGAATTTGGTCACCTTCAGCCAGGGCGCTGCTCCTCAGGGGGAGGGGGGTGCTGTGGTTGTGAGGGGGGCCGGTCCTCACCCTGTCACGGTGGGTGTCGAGGAGAGGCGTGTGCGTGGAGCGATTCCGACTGGGCTTACCCCCGCTCCGTCGGAATTGCTCATCGGGCCCACGGCACGGGTCCCTTCCCGAGAGCCGGCCCCACGCAATATGAGCCGCCTTTCCCAGATGCCCAGCGTGCCGTTCCGTGACGCGGAGAGGCGCGTTTTGTACAGGCTGCTCCTGCACACTCTCCACTTCCTCGCTCTCGTCTTCCGTCCGGACACGCCCTGGCGGTCCGTGTTACCACCTGACGGCGGGAGCGGTCCCCAGTGGAGGTCTCTCTATAAGGGGGTCCTCCCGCTTTACATCGGGGACCTGGGGTGGAGAGTGTTGCATAAGGCTATAGCCTGTAACAGATACTTGAGCCGGTTCACGGTCTCGTCTGCCGCCTGTCACTTCTGCGGTGAGGAGGAGACCGTGTACCATTTGTATACAGAGTGCGTGAGGTTACAGCCCCTGTTCCAGTATCTGAAGGGGCTGCTCCTCAAGTTCTGGCTCCATTTTAGCCCTACGATTTTAATTTTTGGGCACCCGGTACAGAGGGGGGAGGGTCAGGAGGGAGGAGAGGGTCTCCCTGTCGGTCTGCTCCTGGGCCTGGCCAAGATGGCCATCCGCGGGTCCAGGCAGCGGGCAGTCGACGGCCTCACAGAAGTCGGCTGCCTACCCCTGTTCCGGGCTTACGTCCGTGCCCGCGTGTCCCTGGAGAGGGAACACGCGGTGTCCACGGGGACTCTGGTGGCCTTCCGGGAACGCTGGTCGCCGCGGGGGGTTGAATGTATTGTTGACAGAGATGGCGGGATTTTAATGTGATAATTGTTTAATTTGTAAACTGCCGATACAGGCGGCTTTTGTTTGATCACATTTTGCATAGTATGTTTGTATGTTTTTCTTTGGAATAAAACTTTTATATATTTAAAAAAAAAAAAAAAAAAAAAGAGGTCAGGATTGAACCCGGGTCTCTGGTGCTGTGAGGCAGCAGCTCTACCTTGTCTCTGATGCTCACACATACTTCTCTTCTTGGTACAAGGAGTGTCGGAGGTGACGTATCTGCACCCACCTCAATTAACGGGCCATAGCAATTATTGTACTACACATATATTTCGCACATTATGCCCTTCCTTATCTCCCTGTCTCCCTCTCCCCCTGACTCTCAGTCTGAAGAGGGGTCTCCACCCAAAACATCACCCTTCTCTCCAAAGATGCTGCCTGAGTTACTCCACGACCAGTATCTTCGGTCTAAACCAGCATCTGCAGTTCCTTCGTACATATAATATCTATCTATCTATCTATCTATCTATCTATGTGTGTGTGTATATGTGTGCATATGTGTGTGTGTGTGTGTGTGTGTGTGTGTGCATATGTGTGTGTGTGTGCATATGTGTGTGTGTGTATATGTGTGTGTGTATTTATTTGTGTGTGTGTATTTCTGTGTATATGTGTGCGTGTGTATATATGTGAGTGTGTGTGTATATGTGTGTGTGTGTGTGTATATGTGTGTGTGTGCATATGTGTGTGTGTGTATATGTGTGCATATGTGTGTGTGTGTATACACCAATGAGCCAAAATATTATGACCACTGACAGGTGAAGTGAATAAGATTGAATATCTTGTTACAATGGCACCTGTCAAGGGGTGGGATATATTAGGCTGCAAGTGAACAGTCAGTTCTTGAAGTTGATGTGTTGGATGAAGGAGAAATGGGCAGGAGTAAAGGCCTGAGCGACTTTGACAGGGGCCAAATTGTCATGGCCAGACGACTGGGTCAGAGCATCTCTGAAACGGCAAGGCTTGTGGGGTGAGTACGTACCGACTGTGGTCAGAGGAGGGACAAACCACAAACCGGCGACAGGGTGTTGGGCGCCCAAGGCTCATCGATGCACGAGGGCAATGATGGCACCAGGATGCACTGTGGGAAGACGACAAGCCGGTGGAGGGAGTGTGATGCTCTGGGCAATGTTCTGCTGGGAAACCCTGGGTCCGGCCATTCATGTGGACGTCAATGTGACACGTGTCACCCACCTAAACATCATTGCAGACCAGGTAAACCCCTTCATGGCAATGGTATTCCCTGATGGTAGTGGCCTCTGTCAGCAGGATAATGGGCCCTGCCACACTGCACACATTGTTCGGGGATGGTTTGAGGAACATGATGAAGTGTTCATGGTGTTGCCCTGGCCTCCAAATTCTCCAGATCTCAATCCGATTGAGCATCTGTGGGATGTGCTGGATCGACAAGTCCGATCCATGGCGGCTCCACATCGCAACTTACAAGACTTGAAGGATCTGCTGCTAATGTTTTGGTGCCAGATACCACAGGACACCTTCAGGGGCTTGTAGAGTCCATGCCTCGGCGGGTCAATAGACAATAGGCAATAGGTGCAGGAGTAGGCCATTCGGCCCTTCAAGCCAGCACCGCCATTCAATGTTATCATGGCTGATCATTCTCAATCAGTACCCCGTTCCTGCCTTCTCCCCATACCCCCTGACTCCACTATCCTTAAGAGCTCTATCCAGCTCTCTCTTGAATGCATTCAGAGAATTGGCCTCCACTGCCTTCTGAGGCAGAGAATTCCACAGATTCACAACTCTCTGACTGAAAAAGTTTTTCCTCATCTCAGTTCTAAATGGCCTACCCCTTATTCTTAAACTGTGGCCCCTTGTTCTGGGCTCCCCCAACATTGGGAACATGTTCCCTGCCTCTAACGTGTCCAACCCCTTAATAATCTTATATGTTTCGATAAGATCTCCTCTCATCCTTCTAAATTCCAGTGTATACAAGCCTAGTCGCTCCAGTCTTTCAACATATTTCAGTCCCGCCATTCCGGGAATTAACCTAGTAAATCTACGCTGCACACCTTCAATAGCAAGAATATCCTTCCTCAAATTTGGAGACCAAAACTGCACACATTACTCCAGGTGCGGTCTCACCAGGGCCCTGTACAACTGCAGAAGGACCTCTTTGCTCCTATACTCAACTCCTCTTGTTATGAAGGCCAACATTCCATTGGCTTTCTTCACTGCCTGCTGTACCTGCATGCTTCCTTTCAGTGACTGATGCACTAGGACACCCAGATCTCGTTGTACGTCCCCTTTTCCTAACTTGACACCATTCAGATAATACTCTGTCTTCCTATTCTTACCACCAAAGTGGATAACCTCACAAGGGTCGGAGCTGTTTTGGCGGCACACGGAGGACCAACAGCATATTAGGCATGTGGTCATAATGTTTTGGCTCAACAATATATATATAACATAGTTACTGATTGCATGCCTCGTTGCCACCTTCCCTTAGCTAACAATGATCTATTCTACATTTTCCATGAACTACAGCCCCGTTGATCTGTTGTTTTCACACCTCACGCTTCCTTATCTCTATGTCTCCCTCTCCCCTAACTCTCAGTCTGAAAAAGGGTCTCGACCCGAAACATCGCCCATTCCTTCCCTCCGGAGTTGCTGCCTGACACGCTGAGTTACTCCAGCATTTTGTTTTCCTCCAGAAAGGGCAGTTGTGGGCACTGGAGAGGGGAGCTGAAGCGTTTAGCAACCGGGAGATCAGGCAAGCCCGGGCGCACTGAGCGAAGGTGTTCCGCGAAACGATCGCCCAGTCTACGTTTGGTCTCGCCGATGTACAAGAGTCGACACCTGAAACAGCAGATACAGTAGGGATGGAGGTTGGAGGGGGTTAAACTGAGAGAAGCTGGTACCCAATCCGGGTGCTGACTTGATCATTAAATTATCCTGGGTGCTAGCTCAAGATGAGTTGCAAGTCCTGCTAGACAACATTCCATCTTCAGCTAACACCACCGAAAGAATATTAATTGTTTAGTTAGCTTCCATTGTTTGCAAACTGGCAGCTGTATTTGCCCATATAACAGCAGCCTCCAGAGATTAAACAGTTAGTCTGTTGGGAGTAGGGACATGTATTTGTGAGGGTTATTCAGATTTCGCTTGGGCAGCTTACAACACATCAGTATTAACATTGATTTCTCTAACTTCAAATAACCCTTGCGTCCCCTCTCTCTCTCCGTCCCCTACCCCCACCCCCCCACCCTAGTCGTACCAGGTTCATCGTTGGGGCGGCACGGTGGCGCAGCGGTAGAGTTGCTGCCTCACGGCGCCCTTACGTCCGGGTTCCATCCTGACCGCGGGTGCTGTCCGCACGGAGTTAGTACGTTCCCCCCCGCGACCCGCGTTTTTTTTTTACCATATCTAAGGTTGCCAACTTCCTCGCTCCCAAATAGGGGACAAAGGGTGACATCGCCAGCCCCCCCGCGCCCTGCGTGACCTCGCCCAGCCAGCGGCCACGTGCTCCCACTCCACCAATGGCGGCTGCCATTGGTGGAGCGGGAGCACGTGGCCGCTGGCTGGGTGAGGTCACGTGGAGCGATGTCACTTTGTCCCCTATTTAAGAGCGAGGAAGTTGGCAACCCTAACCGTATCCCCAACGAGGTGTGAGTTTGCAGGTTAATCAGCCCTCTGTAAAATGCCCCCAGGGTGCAGGCAGGGATTGGATGGCGAAGTGGGAGAACGTGGATCTAGTGCGAACGGGCGGTCGATGGTCGGCGTGGCCAAAGACGTACAAGTTTTGTCGGTTAATTGACTTTGGTAAATTGTAAATGGTCCCTAGTGCCAGAGTACAGGGTGATCTCTGGGTCGGCACGGACCCGGAGGGACGAAGGGCCTGTCTCCGCGTGTTTAAACTGAAACTGAACTTTGAACGCAAGATTGTAAGAAATAATTGACCGAGGCGGTCATTTCTCCCCAGCCTCCTGAACGTAGACACAAAATGCTGGCGTGACTCAGCGAGGCAGGCAGTATCTCCGGAGAGAAGGAAGAATGGGCGATGTTTTGGGTCGACACCCTTCTTCGGACCCAATGGACAATAGACAATAGACAATAGGTGCAAGAGGAGGCCATTCGGCCCTTCGAGCCAGCACCGCCATTCAATGTGATCATGGCTGATCATTCTCAATCAGTACCCCGTTCCTGCCCTCCCCATACCCCCTGACTCCGCTATCCTTAAGAGCTCTATCTAGCTCTCTCTCGAGCTCTCTCTTGAATGCATTCAGCGAATTGGCCTCCACTGCCTTCTGAGGCAGAGAATTCCACAGATTCACAACTCTCTGACTGAAAACGTTTTTCCTCATCTCCGTTCTAAATGGCCTACCCCTTATTCTTAAACTGTGGCCCCTGGTTCTGGACTCCCCCAACATTGGGAACATGTTTCCTGCCTCTAACGTGTCCAACCCCTTAATAATCTTATACGTTTCGATAAGATCTCCTCTCACCCTTCTAAATTCCAGTGTATACAAGCCTAGTCGCCCATTCCTTCCCTCCAGAGATGCTGCCTGTCCCACTGAGTTACTCCAGCATTTTGTGTCCGTCTTCGATTTAAACCAGCATCTGCAGTTCCTTCCTACACATTTTGTCCGATATTCTGGACTGGTCTGACCTGGGACTCAATCGGCTTTTCTGTCTGACCCTCGTAACCGTACTCCCCTCCCAGCCGAGGGATCGATTCGATGAAACGATCCAAGGTTAATTATTACTTTAATTCAATAGAATTCAGAGTCGTAGAGAGAGATACCGCACAGATACAGGCCCTCAGGCTCACAGACTCCATGCCAACCTCCAGCCACATATTTACTCTAACTGATCCCATCTTTATAGACTCCCTCCTCGGTCCCATGGTGCAGCGGTAAAGTTGCTGCCTCACAGCGGCAGAGACCCACGCGGGTTCCATCCTGACCACGGGCGCTGTCTGCACGGAGCTTGGACATTCTCCCCGTGACCCGCGTGGGTTTTCTCCAGGTGCTCCGTTTCTTTTTTTTTGTCCCTCGTCCCAAAGACGTGCGTGCGGGTTTGTATGTTCGTTGGTCCTCTATAAATCGCTCCCTAGTGTGGAGGGATCGTGGGATAAAAAGTGGGATAACATAGAACGACTGTGAACGGGTGCTCCGGTTTCCTCCCACTCTCCAAAGACACGCAGGTTTGGAGATTAATTGGCTTCGGTAAAATTGTAAATTGCCCCTCGCGTGCGCCGGATAATGCCAGTGTACGGGTGAATGCCAGTCAGCCTGGACTCGGTGGGCCGAAGGTCCTGTTTCAACACTGCATCGCTGAAGTCTAAAAGTAAAATCATTGAGCACATGGGAGTGGAGAGCAAGGCTGGCACTTTGAGCAGCTTAGTTTAGTTTAGTTTTTCGCTTAATTTAGACAAAACAGGCCCTTTGGCCCATCCAGCCCTCGCCGACCAGCGATCCCCGTATTGGGAATCCCATATTGGGAACGAACTTGGACACACACTGGAGAGAAATGGTGAGTTTAGACAGGTTGAGTAACGAGAGTAAACAGTTAAAAAACACTTTAAGATGCCGATTGATCCAATCTGTACTTCTGTAAATTCTGGCCTTCTTTAGATGGTACAGATGTGTACAGGGTTGCCAACTTCCTCACTCCCAAATACGGGACAAAGGGTGACGTCACCGCCCCGCGCCCCCACGTGACCTCACCCAGACAGCGGCCACGTGCTCCCGCTCCACCAATGGCGGCAAACAAATCATCCTCCAACATTTCCGTCACCTCCAACGGGACCCCACCACTGGCCACATCTTCCCATCCCCTCCCATTTCTGCGTTCCGCAGAGACCGTTCACTCCGTAACTCCCTGGTCCACTCGTCCCTTCCCACCCAAACCACCCCCTCCCCGGGCACTTTCCCCTGCAACACCTGTCCCTTTACCTCCCCCCTCAACTCCATCCAAGGACCCAAACAGTCTTTCCAGGTGAGGCAGAGGTTCATCTGCACCTCCTCCAACCTCATCTATTGTATCCGCTGTTCCAGATGTCAACCTCTCTACATCGGCGAGACCAAACGCAGGCTCAGCGATCGCTTCGCTCAACACCTTCGCTCAGTCCGATTCAACCAACCTGATCTCCCGGTGGCTCAGCACTTCAACTCCCCCTCCCACTCCCTGTCTGACCTTTCTGTCCTGGGCCTCCTCCAGTGCCATAGTGAGGCCCACCGCAAATCCGAGGAACAGCACCTCATATTTCACTTGGGTAGTATACACCCCAGCGGTATGAATACTGACTTCTCTAACTTCAGATAGTCTATGTTTCCCCTCTCTCTCTATCCCCTCCCCCTTCCCAGTTCTCCCACCTTTCTTCCTGTCTCTGACTATATCCTATCTTTGTCCTGCCCCCTCCCCTGACATCAGTCTGAAGAAGGGTCTCGACCCGAATCGTCACCCATTCCTTCTCTCCTGAGATGCTGTCTGACCTGCTGAGTTACTCCAGCATTTTGTGTCTACCTGCTCCTTGTTTGTTGAGAAGAAATTATCTATTGCCTGGAAATAGAAGATTGACTCTTTGGGGAAAAAAGGTATCAGGTGCCGCAGAGGTAGTTCCCTTGCAGCGCCAAAGACCCAGGTTCGATCCTGACTATGGGTGTAGAGTTTCTACGTTCTCCCCGTGACCAGCGTGGGTTTTCTCTGGGTGCTCTGGTTTCCTCCCACACTCCAAAGACAAGCGGGTTTGTAGATTAATTGGCTTTGGTATAATTGTAAATTGTCCCCAGCCTGTGTTGGATAGTGTTAGTGTGCGGGGATCGCTGGGCGGCGCAGACTCGGTGGGCCGAAGGGCCTGTTTCTGCGCTGTATCTCTAAACTAAATTAAACTACAAGTATCAAGGCCAAAATGGAAGTTCTTTGAACAATAAAAACATATTTTATTTTTTGAACATTATTTTTTCCAAACAATCTTTTCACAAAGATACACAAAAAGCTGGAGCAACTCAGCATTTATGGAGAAAAGGAATGGGTGACATTTCAGGTCGAGATCCTTCTTAGAACATAGAAAGATTGGTGCAGGAGTAGGCCATTCGGCCCTTCGAACCAGCACCGCCATTCAATATGATCATGGCTGATCATCCAAAATCAGTACCCCGTTCCTGCTTTCTCCCCATACCCCTTGATTCCTTTTGCCCTAAGAGCTAAATCTCTCTCTTGAAAACATCCAGTCAATTGGCCTCCACTGCCTTCTGTGACAGAGAATTCCACAGATTCACAACTCTCTGGGTGATAAAGCTTTTCATCATCTCAGTCCTAAACGGCCAACACCGTATTCTTAAACTGTGGCCCCTGGTTCTGGACTCCCCCAACATCAGGAGCATTTTTTCTGCATCTAGCCTGTCCAGTCCTTTTATAATTTTATATGTTTCTATAAGACCCCCTCTCATCCTTCTAAATTCCAGTGAGTACAAGCCCATTCGACGCATTCTTTCATCTGTCGGGTTGCATCACAGCTTGGTTCGGGAACAGCTCTGCCCAAGACTGCGTGAAATTGCAGAGAGTTGCAGATGTGACCCAGTCTATCGCACAGCCCAGACTCCCCACTAGGGTTGCCAACTGTCCCTTATTAGCCGGGACATCCCGTATATTGGGCTAAATTGGTTTGCCCCGTACGGGACTGCCCTTGTCCCGTATTGGGCCTGGGGGGGCGCTGTAGGCCCAGACAGTGTAGGCCCGGAGCCCCGGGTGCCGCCTAATGGAGGTTGCGTAGCAACCCGTCTCCCGGCCCGGTTGGGTGAGGTCACGTGGGGCGGTGATATATTTTGTCCCTTAATTGGGAGTGAGAAAGTTGGCAACCCTATTCCCCACCACTGACTCCATCTACACTTCACGCTGCCTCGGAAAAGCAACCGACATATTCAAAGACTTGTCCTGCCCTGGTCATTCCTTCTTCTCCCTGCCTCTCTATCTATGCCTCTCATAATTTTATACACTTCCATCAGGTCTCCCTGCAACCTTTGGAGTTTCTGTCCAACCTCTCCCTGTAGCTAATCCCCCCGATCCAGGCATCATTCTGGTAAAGTCTGGGGAAGGGCCTCGACCCGAAACGTCACCCGTTCCTTCTCTCCAGAGATGCTGCCTGTCCCGCTGAGTTACTCCAGCATTTTGTGTCTATCTTCGATTTAAACCAACATCTGCAGTTCGTTCCTGCACATCATTCTGCTAAAGCTCCTCTGCATCCTCTCCAGAGCCTCCACATCCTTCCTGTAATGGGGTGACAAGAAATCTGACTCCAAAGAGGGTCATGTTTGTCGGTTAATTGGCTTCGGTGGAGACTGTAAATTGTCCCTCGTGTGCGTCGGGTGGCGATAGTGTATGTCGTTTGTCAGCACGGACTCGGTGGGCCGAAGAGCCTGTTTCTCTGAACTAAACTACGATACGATCTAACTTTATTTATCCCAGGAGGGATAAAGCATAAAATGCAAAATAAATGAAATATGAAATTAAAGTGATGAGTGGAAAAGATTGGGGTTGTGCAAGGATTGGGGATGGGGGGGGGGGGGAGTCAGTCTACCTCACGACAGAAGGGGGAGGAGTTGTACTGTTTGATAGCCACAGGGAAGAAGGGTCTCCTGTGGTGTTGTGTGCTGCATCTTGGTATAAGATTATTAAGGGGTTGGACACGTTAGAGGCAGGAAACATGTTCCCAATGTTGGGGGTGTCCAGAACAAGGGGCCACAGTTTAAGAATAAGGGGTCGGCCATTTAGAACGGAGATGAGGAAAAACTTTTTCAGTCAGAGAGTTGTGAATCTGTGGAATTCTCTGCCTCAGAAGGCAGTGGAGGCCAATTCTCTGAATGCATTCAAGAGAGAGCTAGATAGAGCTCTTAAGGATAGCGGAGTCAGGGGGTATGGGGAGAAGGCAGGAACGGGGTACTGATTGAGAATGATCAGCCATGATCACATTGAATGGCGGTGCTGGCTGGAAGGGCCGAATGGCCTCCTCCTGCACCTATTGTGTATTGTCTATTGGTGGGTCCAGGACTCTCACAGTGCTTCCCGGCTTCTCCAGGTGAGTGTGGGAACGATGGAGCAGGTGGATGGTGGCGTCTGTGTTTGGTGACCTAATTAAACTGCACACAATACTCCAAATGCAGCCAATTAAAGCTGATCACGACTTCATGACTCTCACACTCGATGGCATGACCAATTCATGACTCTCACACTCGATGGCCTGACCAATTCATGACTCTCACACTCGATGGCCTGACCAATTCATGACTCTCACACTCGATGGCCTGACCAATTCATGACTCTCACACTCGATGGCATGACCAATTCATGACTCTCACACTCGATGGCCTGACCAATTCATGACTCTCACACTCGATGGCATGACCAATTCATGACTCTCACACTCGATGGCCTGACCAATTCATGACTCTCACACTCGATGGCCTGACCAATTCATGACTCTCACACTCGATGGCATGACCAATTCATGACTCTCACACTCGATGGCCTGACCAATTCATGACTCTCACACTCGATGGCCTGACCAATTCATGACTCTCACACTCGATGGCCTGACCAATTCTTTACCACTCGGCTCATAGTCAGCTGTCTTGCAAAGCAAAGGGGCACCTGTCTGACATGTTAACTTGGTTTCCTCTCCACAGATGCTGCCTGACCTGACGATCATTTCCAGCATTGTTTGCTCTGATTATAGATTAGTTTAGTTTAGTTTAGTTTAGTTCAGAGATACAGCGCGGGAACAGGCCCTTTTCTTCCCACCGAGTCCGCGCCGACCAGCGATCCCCGCACATTAACACTGCCCTACGCACACTAGGGACAATTCACACACACAAGCCGACGTGGTCACGGGGAGAACGTACAAACTCCGTACAGACAGCGCCCGTAGTCAGGATCGAACCCGTGTCTCTGGTGCTGTAATGAAGCAACGTTACCACTGTGCCACCGTGGAAGAGTATATTTGATATATTCAGGTCCCTGGCCCTGACCTTCTCACGCTGAGTTGACAGAAGCTCCATCTGTGTTAGAATTTAGTTCTCACTGTACTGAAGGTCAGTCTGCTTGCATGTGCTTCTCAGCTGCGTCACTGGCTTGTATCTAGGGGTGCCAACTATCTCACTCACAAATACGGGACAAGGTGACGTCACCGCCCCGCCCCCCTACGTGACCTCACCCAGCCAGCGGCCACGTCCTCCCGCTCTACCAATGGCGGCTGCCCGTGCCGGGAGGCGGGTTGCTATGCAACCTCCGTCAGGCGGTACCTGTACTGTCTGGACCTGCAGCGGCCTCCGGGCCTACAGTGTCCGGGTCTACAGCGTCCGGGCCTACAGTGACCGGGCCTACAGCCTCCTGGCCTACAGTGTCCGGGCCTACAGTGTCCGGGCCTACAGCACCCGGACCTACAGTGTCCGGGCCTACAGTGTCCGGGCCTACAGTGTCCGGGCCTACAGCGTCCGGGCCTACAGCGTTCGGACCTACAGTGTCCGGGCCTACAGTATCCGCACTTACAACGACCGGGCCTACAGCATCCGGACCTACAGCGTCCGGACCTACAGCGTTCCTGACAGACAGCGTCCGGGCCTACAGCGTCCTGACCTACAGCGTCCGGGCCTACAGCGTCCGGACCTACAGCGTTTGGGCCTACAGCGCCCGGGCCTACAGCGTCTGGGCCCACAGCGTCCGGGCCTACAGCGTCTGGGCCCACAGCATCCGGACCTAGAGCGTCTGGGCCCACAGCGTCCGGGCCTACAGCGTCCGGGCTTACAGCGTCCTGACCTACAGCGTCTGGGCCCACAGCGTCCGGGCCTACAGCGTCCGGGCCTACAGTGTCCTGACCTACAGCGTCCGGGCCTACAGCGTCCTGACCTACAGCGTCCGGGCCTACAGCGTCTGGGCCCACAGCGTCCGGGCCTACAGCGTCCGGGCCTACAGCGTCCTGACCTACAGCGTCCGGGCCTACAGCGTCCTGACCTACAGCGTCCGGGCCTACAGCGTCCTGACCTACAGCGTCCTGACCTACAGCGTCTGGGCCCACAGCGTCCGGGCCTACAGCGTCCGGGCCTACTGCGCCCCTCAGGCCTAATATGGGACAAGGGCGGTCCCGTACGGGACAAACCAATTTAGTCCAAAATACGGGATGTCCCGGCTAATACGGGACAGTTGGCAACCCTACTTTCATCTGTACCAATAGGAACCCAGACTCCAACAAGCAAAACTGCCCCTGGGTGGAGACACAAGGAACCGCAGATGCTGGTTTACCAAAACCAAGACACAAAGTGCTGGAGTAACTCAGCGGGCCAGGCAGCACCTCTGGAGAACATGGACAAGCGACGTTTCGGGTCGAGGTCCTTCTTCAGACTGACGAAGGTTCCACGGATGATCCCGACCTGAAACGTCACCTGTCCACAATTTCCAGAGGTGCTGCCTGACCCGCTGAGTTACTCCAGCACTTTGTGTCTTGGTTTTGGTAAACCAGCATCTGCGGTTGCCTGTGTCTTTGTGTCGCGACCTGAAAGGTTGTCAAACCCATCCCAGGAGTCTTGGACCAGCTCCACGTGAGTTACAAGGGCTGGAACTGTTGGGATTACTTCAGGAAGACCATCAAAAGGCACAAAGTGGCTGGAGTAACTCAGAGGGTCAGGCAGCATCTCCGGAGGACGTGGGTAGGTGACGTTTTAGGTCGGGATTCTTCTTCAGAATGCAGGTGAAGTGTCTCGGCCCAAAACATCACCTGTTCCTTCTCTCCAGAGACGCTGCCTGACCCGCTGAGTTTCTCCAGCACTTTGTGTCTGACTTCTGTGGAAGACCACGAGTGTTTTCGGCAAATGGTTTGAGGTGCTTCACTGACGTTGAGTAGAGTTTCGGGGACTTCTCTGGGGCCAAGAGAGCTTTGCAAAAAAACACCGCTGCATTTAGCTGAATTACTGGGACACTTTAGGTATTAACTGATATGTAAACAGCAAAATGGCATGACTGAGAACGACGGAGCTGTGAGCTTAGAGTTGTGCCTTTCAAAAATGTACTATTGCTAGAATGAATTGATGGTGGATTAATCACTGGGTTATTCTCACCAGACCTGCCGCTACCAATGCCCACCATCTCCAGACCTGAGACAGCTCCAGCTAATCTCGGTCTGTCTGTCTGTCTGTCTGTCTGTCTGTCTGTCTGTCTGTCTGTCTGTCTGTCTGTCTGTCTGTCTGTCTGTCTGTCTGTCTGTCTGTCTGCCTGTCCGTCTGCTTGTCTGTCTGTCTGCCTGTCTGTCTGCCTGTCTGTCTGTCTGTCTGTCTGTCTGTCTGTCTGTCTGTCTGTCTGTCTGTCTGTCTGTCTGCCTGTCTGTCTGTCTGTCTGTCTGTCTGTCTGTCTGTCTGTCTGTCTGTCTGTCTGTCTGTCTGTCTGTCTGCCTGCCTGCCTGCCTGCCTGCCTGTCTGTCTGTCTGTCTGTCTGTCTGTCTGTCTGTCTGTCTGTCTGTCTGTCTGTCTGTCTGTCTGTCTGTCTGTCTGTCTGTCTGTCTGCCTGTCCTGTCCGTCTGCTTGTCTGTCTTACTGTCTGTCTGTCTGTCTGCCTGTCTGTCTGTCTATCTGTCTGCCTGTCAGTCTTACTGTCTGGCTGCCTGTTGTCTGTCTGGTCTACCATTCTCTCTCTACTCTCTCTCCCCCACACTCTTTCTCTCTACCGCTCTCTACTCTTCCTTTCTCTGTCTACTACCTCCCTCTCCCTCTCTCTCTCCCAACTGCCTCTCTCACCCCACACTTTCTACCTCTCCCTCTCTCTATACTCTCTCTCTCTCTCTCTCTCTCTCTCTCTCTCTCTCTCTCTCTCTCTCTTTCTCTATATATTATATCTCTCCCTCCCACTCTCTCCCCCCCCACTCTCTCCCCCCACACTCTCTCTCTCTCTCTCTCTCTCTCTCTCTCTCTCTCTCTCTCTCGCTCTCTCTCTCTCTCTCTCTCTCTCTCTCTCTCTCTCTCTCTCTCTCTCCCTCTCTCCCTCCCTCCCTCCCTCCCTCTCTCTCTCTCTCTCTCTCTCTCTCTCTCTCTCTCTCTCTCTCTCTCTCTCTCTCTCTCTCTCTCTCTCTCTCTCTCCCTCTATCCTCTCTCTCTCACTCTCTCTCCACTCTCTCTCCCTCTCTACCACCGCTCTCTCTCTGTCTCTCTCTCTATAACTCTCTCTCCCACTCTCTCTCTACTCTCTCTCCCTCTCTACCACCTCTCTCTCCTCTCTCTCTCTCTCCCTCTCCCTCTCCCCCTCTCTCCTGGGTCCGTGCATGAGGGGCCAGCATGCACCAACAAGCTTCTCACTGTACCTTGGTGCACTTGACAAAAGCTGAACAAGTACATTAAGGCGATCACCCTTGTGGGGAATATATGTGTAGGTAAAGTTGCTGTCACGTACAGCGTTAAACAGGCAGCCTGTGTAACACACACCTCTCAAGTGTTACCTGCCTTAAAACCAGTAATCAGTTGAACGTTATCTGTTTGCTAATTTATTCCAAGCAGTTGAAGAATTGAGAAAAGCCATCTGCTGGCCTCCATCTCCGACGCTACGTTACACAACGGAACATGATAAATAAACCAGACTATTTGTGCAGGAAGGAACTGCAGGTGCTGCTTTATGCCAAAGGTAGAACCAAAGTGCTGGAGGAACTCAGCGGGTCAGGCAGCATCTCTGGAGAAAGGAATGGGTGACGTCTCGGGTTCGAGGCCCTTCGACAGACCGAGAGTTGGGGGGGAGGAGGAAAACTGGAGTACAGAAACAAATCAGAGCCAGCACCGATGACCAAGGAGCCCACAATGGTCCATTGTTGGCTTGGAAGTGGTGATAACGAAGGGATATATGGATATAAACAGCGGAACTAGCGGGGAAGGATGGAGGGGGAGGGGATGCAGGGGATACTTGAAATAAGAGAAATCAACCTTCATACCACTGGGGTGTGAGCTACCCAAGCAAAATACGAGGTGCTGTTCCTCCAGTTTGTGTGTGGCCTCACTCTGGCAGTGGAGAAGGCCCAGGACAGAAAGGTCAGTGTTGGGAATGGGAGTTAAAGTGTGCGGCAACCGGAGATGACGTGGGCCAAGGCGGACTGGAGTGAAGGGGTTCAGCGAAACTTTATTCGCAAAATGCTGGAGTAACTCAGCAGGTCAGGCAGCATCTCAGGAGAGAAGGAATGGGTGACGTTTCGGGTCGAGACCCTACTTATTTCGAAAGGGTCGAAACGATCCATTTGACCGAGACACACAACTTATTTTCCAAGATACATAATTAAGTACAAACCTTCGACTGGAGAGGACAGATACCAAGATATTTTGCGATTCCAGGTGCATTCGTTGAAGGTACTATATAAATGGAACATGTTGCTGTGAGTTCTGCCTTTCTAATCCAATGCTTTAATATCCATAAGGTTACATGTCAGTAGAAAGCCACACACCTACCTGAAAGCTGTGCTGACCAGCAGAGTGGCTGAATAAACCTTTCCCTTCCCTTTAAATATTATTAACCATGTATCAAGGGTGAAGTCGTAAGTCCAATGGACTAGTTAAGCAAGTAACTTGTACTGCCCCGGTCATTCTTTCCTCTCCTGCGCTCGTCAGACAGAAGGTAGAGACAGCGCGCACAACTAGACTCAGGAACAGCTTCTGCCCCTCTGTTATCAGGCTTCTGAACGGTCCTTCCATGAGCTAGGGTACTGACCCATTCACCTCTACCCCCATTACGGACATGTGGACTTTGTCTGTGGAACTGGTGCTCGACAATGCTGAGAACTATATTCTGCACTCTGCACCTTCCCCTCTGCACTACTTGAGTTTGACTTGATTGTATTTCTGCATCTGTTTGGACAGTGCTTGCAAAGCCAAGCTTTTGACTGTACCTTGCTTGGTGCACGTGACAATAGCAAACCTAAACATAAGCTTGTGGGACAAAGCTTTTTCACTGTACCTGTGTACACGTGGCAATAATACACAGCCTGTAAAGCAAAGCTTTTCACTGCAGATGGACACAAAATGCTGGGTGCAGTAACTCATCGGGACAGGGCAGCACCTCTGGATACAAGGAGCGTTTCGGGTCGAGACCCTTCCTCAGACTCGACCCGAAACGTCACCCGTTCCTTCTCTCCAGAGATGCTGCCTGTCCTGCTGAGTTACTCCAGCATTT